>NW_026521968.1:646021-1292043 GCF_021234435.1 Artibeus jamaicensis | reverse complement strand
CCTCTCCTAGGGCGTGGCCCATGTGTCCAAAACTGTTTATTTTCCTCCATTCTTCATTCCATTCCTTCAGCATAAAGACAATAACTGCTGAAGCTGGTTTATATCCAAGTGTAAGCACAGGAGAATTTATCTAAGCTGTAAGCTGCACTGAAGTTATGGCTGTGAGTTTTTTTAAAGCAATGCTTGGGGTTTAATCGAGTGTAGCTGAATGACTTGACCTTGTCATCCAAATAGCTGCTGCCATACCCATTGTTGGAGTCTTTTCAGAATAATTAGGTAAATTCCCCTCATTTCAGCTTTCCTCTTTGATTGATCCAGGTATCAGCAGTTATATCTGTTTGAAATATACTGTAATGTCATCTATTGTAATGTCATCTATTCATAGATAATTTAGTACATTTCAGTCTCTTAAAGGAATGCAATAATCCAAATGCTTATTTGTTCACCTACTATCTACCAGTCAGCGTTATGCCTACACATATCTGATTCTTTGCGTAGCTTTTCCATAGGACAGTTTGACTCTAAATACCCACTAAAGGATTTGTGGGGGGGGGGGGTGGAGAACTCCTTCCTTTGCCTAGTGTCTTTTATGCCATCTTCATTTCTCATTTCCATGAGTATCCTGCCAGGCTCTCAGCTTCCATGAATACACACTTGATGTAGCTTCTCTATTGGTTTTGTGACTCCTGGATCGGGTAGTTCTGAATCAAGTTCACTTTGTGGGAACTTTCCCCTAAAGGATATTCCAGAAAAGGTATGTTTTATACACAGATAAACTTGGACCTTTGGAAACAGATGCACCAGCCACATGCTCAAGCAAGTGGGGGGCAGTTTCATTCAGCTCTGCATCCCCAGTGTCCCCAGAGTGCCTGGTGGAGACCACCAGCAAGCCCCCATGTCAACTGATCTGTTCTCACCTTGATTGTCTCTTTATTACTTCAGGCTTCTTATAATTCATTTGTAGCACTCCTGCTCTCATGGCCAATTTAATGTCATGCTGACAAGAATAAAAATCTAATTGCTTAAAAAATAAAAATAAATTAGATTTTTCCTCATTGCATCATTCATAAACCAAAGGCACCCACATAGGGGGCAACTATCAGTATGAGCTCCCAAAGCTGGCACGTGAGTGTAACCACTGGGAGGGGATAAAGAAGTTGCACCTTGATTATTTTCCAAATCAGAAGATTTCTCCTACTTAACAAAAATAGACACCATGGAACAAGACTAGATACAGAATGTTAGAGAACAAAGATATCCTCAGTTACTTTTCTAAGCATGTTATACTTCAAGAATCAGCATAATGAAGGGAAGCTACAGAAGTGACCTCTCTTTGGTACCTAGTATCTGGACATCCAGTAAAAACAAATGCACCAACACTCATTAGAATGAAACCTGCCTCTAAGTTCTAGCATCTGCAATGTTACTTGAAAGACAAAGCCTCTTGCTGCAAAGACTTATGAGGGAAAGACATCTATCCATTCCTCCATTCATTCATCTTGCATCTGTTGAATGACTACTATAGAAGGGGCACTGTGCATGCTTAGAATCTATATACCTGAACCACAGAAGCATGTGTTTTTCTGGAATTTTGGCTGAACATGAATACTGTTGATGTCACATACATCCTTCACATTTACTCCATAAAGTTTGAGAGGCAATCCAACATAGTACTCAGGGAGAGGAGCCTGTCTTTAGCACTTTATAATAATGCCACCTTGGGCAAGTTACATGGCCTTACTGGCCTTTCTACCATCTCAACTACTAACTAGAATATTAGTGCCCACCTCATAGGGTTGCTGTGGAAATTAATATTGTTAATACATGTAATATGCATAGTAGTGTTTAATAACATACAAAATGCTCACAAATGCTGGCCACCATTATTAATATCACAACAAACCTGGCAAATATTGCTCAAGTTCTTCAAGATTCAGTTTGTGCAGAATGAGGATAATACCTACACACCATACAGAAAGCTTGCAACTCAAATGAGACAGTATGTGTAGAAGTGTTTTATAAATAGTAATGTTTTTTGTACTTCAAAGTCATTTTCATTATGTTAAGCTCTCGAAAGATCACTCTAATTAAATCTCTTTGTTCAGTTCCCCAGGTTATGTCTTCTGAGTAAAAATTTAAACAAGAAAAGCAGGCCCAACTCCTCAGCAGAGGAGAGAGAAATTTGTGATTACAATCCCTCCAAAATCTATATAGTCAGGGTGGGTGAGTGGGGGTAGGGGAAGAGACTGGTGATGATATTAGGAGGAAACAATGGACTTGGGACCACCAAGACACAATAAAGCTTTCTGAGGAGGGATGACAGCAGGCATGTGATCCAACCTAGGCCATTTTGTTGGAACTGAATTCTTTGCCAGAGGAACAAGACCACTCAAAAATGTTGGCATTTGGTTCCATTCACCAGCAGCCTTCTGAGCACATGCTCCTTGCCAGGTGTAGGTGTCCTGGTCTCCGGTCCCTGCTTTCCAGGGCTGCTTTCTTCCTCTCTGTTTCCTAGGCTATTTCCTCATCAGTTCTGGGAGCTCCTGACCCTTTTTGGTAAATTACCTTTAACCTAAGGTAGGTTTAAATTTTACTTCTTGCAACAAAGGAGTCCTAACAAGTACCTGCCCTATCCTGCCTTATAAGGGCAGCCGCTGAAATCAGCTGTCTTCCTCCAGCCTCTGCCATGCACCATACATTCTACTGTGTGAGGGTCCCCAGTGCACCGACTACAGCTCCTGTGTCATATCAGTGTTTTTAAAAATCACTGACTTAGCTGTTCATTGGGCAGATATTTAGTGAGTATCCGGGGATTGTTTTAGGTGCTGGGGATGCATCAATAAACAAAATAGACAAAATCCTGTGACCTCATGGGTTTACTTTTAATGAGGGAAGAGAGACAATAAACAAGGTTTAAAAATACATATATGCAAATATATGATTTTACATGACAAAATGCTTAAGAAAAACAATGATCCTGAAAAAGAAGTCAGAAAGAGTGAAAGATGAGGGTCTGTTGAATTTTAAATGAAGATATTAGGGAAGGATCACCAACAGGGGGACATTTAAGTAAAAGGCAGTGGCAAGACAGACAGACCTGTGGATACCAGTGGGAAGAGCATTTCTGGCAGAGGGAGCAGAAAATGCAGAAATGCCACAGAGGAAAGTGCCTCCCCAGGAGTAAGAAAGCTAGTGTAGCTGGAGTAGAGCGAGTGTGGAAACCAGGGATGTACTGGGGAGTGGGGCAGGCCGTGGTCAGAACTTTGATTTCCATAAGGAGTGAGTTAAAAAGACTTTGGAGGGTATTGAACAGGCAACCAACACATGATGACCTGTTCAGTCCTCTCCTATGCCCAGCATCTCTAGACATGACCCATGCTTTCCATCCCTGACTGTTGTAGACCACTCTGCCTGGTTTTAGGAATTGTATCTCTACCCCCTGTGGCTAAGGGTGAGAGACAACCTTTCAAATGTGAGCCACAGGAGACAAAGCTTGTCTCTGGTAGCAAACGCTGCCTCAGTTCCTCTCCCTGTCCCCCAAAGCTTGGTTGGAAGTCAATGATGGGTAAGACCCCTCACAGCAGGGGGCAACCTAAGCCAGACTTGATCACTTGGGAGGCCTTCATGGAAGGACTCGGGGGGGGGGGGGGCTGCAACAAAGAGCAATGGGCTCTCGCCCCCCAGCTTTGACAAAGCCCGAGTCCCCATGTTCTCTGGAAGAAGCGCTTCTTGGCTCTAATCCCCTTAAGCCTGAATACCTGATGGGGAGGGGTGCAGCTCTTTGCCTTGCTAGAGCGTGTCCTGGGGAAAAATCTGGCATCATAAAGACTTGCTGATAAACCTGTGAAATTTGCTCTGCTAAGAGTGCTTTCATTCATATGATAGGGGTCTGAGAGGAAATGAGTATGTTTCCCAAAGTTTCTGCAACTCTCTTCCTGACAGACACTGACTTGGACTCATAGTAAGCCCTCAGATTTCTTTGAAATGTTATCTACTGTTTGATCCTTGCCATCCTGTATTCCTGTGTATTACAACCCAATAAAAGCTCTAGAACAGGGGGCTCAGGGCCTTTTTCTCCTTGGAGAAACTGGCTGCTGCTGGCCTTTGTCTCCCCTGAGAACTGGCCACTGCCCACTTCTCCTCCCCAAACAGATCTCCACATGTCTCAGCCATATTCATTCACTTTCGTCCGTGGCACTTGGGGGGAATCGCGGAGAAGTCGCCCCACACCTGACTTCAGCCATCTGCTCTGCCTCAGCCAGACTGGACTCTCTGCTCCAACCTGAACACCATACATGTTTCCTCAGCTGACCCACTTGCTATCCAAACCCAAGCACCCACCAAGGGTCATGTACAATCCCATCTCCTTTCTGAAGTTTTCCTTCCTGTAGACTGGTCATGGTGATCTTATCCACTTCCGAATCTCTCATGGATTCACCTCTATGCCCTCCAGTAGAGATTTAACATATATCACCTGATGCTTTATTGAATTTTTTATGTATGTCTTCCTTGTCTACCCCAAAACTATGGATTGTAAACTTTTGGAACAAAAACATCATGTCTTGCCCTTTTTTGCAGCCCCTTGAGTGCTTGATGAAAAGCAGTTTTATGTTACTTGAAACAATCTCTGAGCCTCTCAGCATGTCTGGGTTCTGTTTCAAGGGTTTACAATGGCCCCTTCTTTCCTAGAGGGTCTTGGAAAGTTCCAAATAAATGTGTAACTACATGATTTGTTTTTTGCTCAAGTAACAGAACAGAATTACAGTGTAAGACCAATGATCACAGTCCATTAATTGGGGTTGTTCAGGGAAAGTGAAGCTCCATGTTTTGGTTGAGCAATCAGGGGACTTGAGGCTATGCAAACTAGGTCCAGGGTGTTAGCCCCAGCCCCAAGAACAAGCCACAATTGTCCACCCTGCACTAGTACACATTGCCAGCTGTTGAAATGCATTCTTCAGCTCTGCAGCTGAATGGCACATACAGCCTGTGACCCCAGACCCTGTGCAAAGTTAACTACTATCCTTCTGTAAACATTAACACCCATGGGAATGGTGTGCCGTAATTACAGAGGAATATACTCTATTCTTAAGTACTTGTCAGTTTACAGAGTGCATTCTGCAGACCAGAGAGCAAATGTAATTTGCATGGCAATGTTTATAGCAGTCCCAGCTTCATTCACAGGCTGCCTGGGCTGAGGACACTAGGTTGTGTTTTCATGGAATACACCTGCAAAACCAGGGTGCAGAAGCTTCCCCAGACAGATCCTGGGCTTAGAACCCCTTCAAGTCCTTCATATTAACTTTCTTCTGTTGTTCATGTGAATGCTAACTTTGGTTGAAAAAACAAGGAACAAAATTATGTTACCCACCTCTGACTCTCAAGAGATTTCCTTTTAAATAAGAGGCAGAATATATGCCTATTTCTCAAACTCCTTTTTATTGTCTTTTATTGTTTATTCTATTACAGTTGTCCCCACTTTTTCTGCCTTTGCCCACTCGGGCTCATCTATCACTAGTCACTAGAGCCAGGAGACCCTGGTTCAGTTGCATCTAAGCCATTGAATAGTTGTACAGCATTGACAATGTTAAACTCTTGGTATCTACTTTAGGCAGGAGCTGGATGAGATCTCCATGTCCCCTTCTGTCATCACACCTGCTCCTGTGTGTCTGAAATAATGAAGAAATGGAGAGTATAGTCATAATCTCTGGGCCAAAAAAGAACTTTGAAGATAATCTTGTCATTTTCCTTGTCATAACTATGAGACACTGATATCTACAGTCCGTGAATCATTTCTGAAGGTGACACAACCACATATAGGCTAAGTTTTACGCTCTAGTCCTCTGGACTTCATTCCTGAGTCTTCCCATTATATCCAAGGGTTTCTAAAAGTGACTTGTCTCAAAGATTTAAACAGACATTTCACAAAATAAGCTACATGAATGATAAGTAAGAAGGTAAAAGGATATTTAACATTACTAGACATCTAAGAAATACAATTTAAAACCACGAACACCAACCAAACAGATAAAAGAGTTGGATGATAATACCAAGTGTTGATGAGCATGCAGAGCCTCTGGAATGTCTGCAGATCGCTGGTGAGAACACAGATGGTGCAGTCACTTTGAAGAACAGTTGTCAGTTCTTATAAAGTTAGATGTACAAGGGGGAACCCCCCAAACCCTGGTATTATCTTCTGGAGGCCAGGCCCCTGTGTACAGGCTTCTTCTGCTAGTGAGTATTCTAGGAACCCATCTGTGTGTACCTTCTGGCATTGTGAGAGGCTGCATTTGGCTTCAGTGGATTTTTTTCTGAAGACTTTTCCTTCAACACCTTTGCCCATTTCATGATGGGTGATTTATGAGTGCACCTGCCCATGCTGCACTGGTGTTCAGCAGTTTTTGATGAAACACCGAATGATCCCTATGCCCCACCCTCCCTATTCACCTGATCTCTCCTCAAGCAACTTTTTTTGTTTGTTTCCCCAGATGATAGAAGTCCTCAAAGGGAAAAATTTTGCCAATGTGGAAGAGGTGAAACAAAAAAATGTCAGAGGCTCTAAAAGACATCAAAATTGATGAGTTCAAAAGTTGTTTTGAGCAGTGGAAAAAACATCTCAACAGGTGTAGTGAACCAAATGGAGAGTACTTTGAAAGTGACTGAAGATTAAGCATGTAAGGATACACAATTTTTAATTTATTTTTATTTTTATATATTTTATTTTTAGAGAAAGGGGAAGGGAAGGAGGAGGAGAAATACATGGGTGTGTGGTTGCCTTTTGCACAGCCCCTACCAGGGGCCTGGTGTGCAACCCTGGCACATGCCCTGACTAGGAATCAAACCAGTGACCCTTGAATTCACAGGCCTGCACTCAATCCACTGAGCTAAACCAGCCAGGTTAATACACATTTTTAAAAATAAATAAGTTCTGTTTTCTGAGTGGTCCCCCCTCAAACACTTAGCGTACGACCCAGCAATTTCATCAAGGCATTTACCCAAGGAACATGAAAATCTGCACAGTCACATCTGCATCTGTGTTTATAGCATCTTCATTCAGTAACAGCTCTAGACAGGAAACAACCTAAAGGCCATCAACCAGTAAAACTTCTGTTATGTGTACACCATGAAAAGCTACTTAGGATTAAACAAGGAACCACCTACTATTACAAGTGAGAACATAGATGAATAAGGATGAGCTAAATATGCTAGACTTCAAAGACTACCTACTATAGGATGCCATTTGCACAAATTTTAGAAGACACTGATAGAGTAAGTGCCAGGGCTGAAGCTGGGGAGGCAGGTGGGCTGCAAAGGGCATGAGGAACCACTCACATGTATTCTGTCTTGGTTGCACAAGGTTCTGGTAGCACAGGTATGTTTGTCAAATTCACCACACTGAATATTTAAAATGGGTATATTTTATTATATGTAAATTACACATTGATAAAGTAGGTGGAAGAAAATAGTGATTTGTCCCCAAATCACTGTGGGTGGAGCAATCACAAGAATGTGTGACTCTGAAATGTCTATTCATGATGTGTGTCAGAAGTTGCTGCTGTGGAAGGGGCGGTGGCTGGGCAGGCCACAAGGTAACAGGGTGACCAGCCAGACCTGCTCCCTTCAGTGCTTCAAGGTGGGCACACCCTTCCAGACCCAGTCCCAGCCAGGCCTTGTGCATGCCTGTCAGGGGAGAGCTGTCCCCAAACCAGGGCAGTTGTGGCAAAACCACTTTGCTGCTTTTTTCTTTGATGGAGAGCCTTTGTTCAGCTCTGTTGAGATGTGTTTATAAATCTGCGATCAGATGTGCTTTAGATTTTCCTCTAGAAAGGGGACATGGTTCTTTTTAAAAGAAGCTTGCCCTTCAGAATGCAGACACCCCAGAGAAGGCCGAGTGGCCCACAGCCTGCAAGTGCAGAGCTTACAGCTGAGGGAGGAAGAGACCTGGTGAGGGCTGTGAGGTAGGGGGTATTCCCTGAGGTCAGCATCAGAGCCCAGGTGAGGTGAAGGGAGAAGGTGTTAACTGTGCGTCGTAATGATATAAATACTGCCTTGACCTTGAATCTTCTTTAGCTTATGACTGTGCAAGAAAGAAGCTTTTTAATAAAATGTAATGGTAGGTGCTGAGGATCCCAGTTTGTGAGTCACTATGCCGGTTGGTTGGGGATGCTTGATGAATGAAAAGTCTTCTGTGAAGAAGTATTCAGTCTCATCTAAAGAAAAGTATGTACATAAAGTGTAATTCAGGCCAGCACCAGGCCTTTTAAGCTGGCCCTCTGAAGCTTTGCAAAGCCCAGGCACTACTGACAGACACTTCATATCACAATTGCTTACCTTGAATGTCCTAGCACCTGCCAAGTTTGGCAGCAACTCTAGATGATTCCTTGACTTGTCCTCCCCACTGAGGCTTTGGGGCCTCTGCCCTGGATCAACCCTGCTGACTCAGATGCCCCATCTGCACCCATATCTCCCAGGTACTGTTCTGAACTTGCCCCAGCCTCAAGGGTCCTTCACAAGGCAAGACCACCCATCAGCTGGCCCTTCTGCCTACAAAAAAGGGAACTTGGCCAGTGTGAAGAGTAGCCCAGGTGCCTCTCATTTCCAAACTGACATTCTAGAACACTGTGTATAGTGACTACAATCCGTGTTCAAATATGATCCCAGATCCATTAATAGTTAGTGCTCACAGATATGACCAAGGGGTGGAAATTCGGCTAAGCAAACCAGTCATTCCTGAAATGGACATTGACATCATACCTGTAGTACCTCTGTGATAAACAACAGGTAATAGTGGAATATCGGGTTGGTTATATATCTAAAATACCACCTTGATCATTCACTCCCCTCAAAAATCTTGGGCAGCTCCCTGTTGCTAACAGGAACTGTTGCTTCATGAACAGGGACTGAGCACAGCTTGGCTGACTGCCAGAGTCTCACCCAGTGTACCCTGGGCCTCCTGTGAACTCACTGGTGGAATGCATGGCTCATTATAGTCTCCCACTGAAAAAAACAATCAGTACCAAGAGGATCATTCAGTCCTGTCCTCAGTCGAATGAAACCTTTCTGAATCTTACTTTGCCTGTGTCACGTCCCCCATCTCCCAATATACATATTTAGGGAGATTGGCTGACTGTGTTCCAGGGTGACGCAGTGTTCCTTTCCTGGCAAGTTAATCCATTCAGCTGTAATATATACTATTTTGGTCTTTGGTAATTTAGCTACATAGGTTTTCAAAAATTCCCTAACATGTAACTTCAGGTGACTAACCATATAACCCAGCATTGTCCTGCATGCACCTTTGCTCACAGGCCATGATGGACAATGCTTAGAAACACCTGTTAATTGATCATCGACTGATTTTAGTGTAAAGACCATTATTGGAATATTTACTATTTCTTGAGGACTGCCCCCAACTTCTGCTCACCAATTTTAACCCTAGTCAATGAGTCAAAAACCTCCAAGTGATGGTATTAGGTTTCAGAGAATTCAGTTTTCTATATCATGGGTAAATCTCCTCCAATTTGTTGCAGGGAGGTCTAGGAGAGGTGGACTGCAAGTTAGGGGATGTTTATAGTGAAATTATCATTGGCACTGCTTGGTTTTTCTATCATCTGTCTTGTTTGCAGTCAATGTGATTGCTGTAAAATGATATTGTGATAAAAGAAGAAAAAAGTCTGTCTCTTTTCTTCAAGTCCTGGTTTTGTCTTCGCACTTCATTGGAACAACTTCATTAACAAAATAGCAAACAACTGTGGGGTGTCTTTGTATATCATGGATGGGAAGTCACTGTTCTCCGGAGATAGAAAGGCATGAGGACAGGTGCAACTTCCTGAAGAAGCAGAGCCCTGGATGTGACAGCAGTAACGTCACAGGGATGCCCAGTCCCAGGGTCTGCTCCCCCAGGCAGTCAGTCCTGGGGTCTTGCTGCACTCGGAACCCTCCCATGCAGGATACACAGGTTAGACATGGGAAGTCAGGGATTCGGTCTGGGCTGCTATTTGAGAAACTGTAATAATCCTAGAGACATTTAAACGAAAAGAATGTTTCTGGAGAATACAAACATATTAAGAGTACTTCTGGTATTTAGTGTTTAGTATTTATCTATTAACCAAGGCAATCAATAATTTAGTGATTTTAACAACTTTTACCTCTATTTTAAATAAAAAGTAAATGGAAGTCTGAAAAGCCACATAAAATGGATCTGGCCCCTCTCTTACAGCTTTATCATATTGGCCTGTCTTCCTGTCTGTTTCCATTTGTCTTCTGAGAAGTGCATGGGTGTTAGCAGTACAGGGGTTCCACCTTTCCACCTCTGTTATGGGCAGAGACCTTGACTCATCAGCTGGACCAGAACTGCAGTCCAGCGACTGCTGTGAGGAAGGGCCAAGCTAATGCTCTTGTTCCTTCTGGGCATCACCACTGATTAGGGGGAATAGTTGTTAAATCCAATTTGTCCCTGGATTTAAACATATCAAACCCTTTTGTGCCACTCATCACAGTGGGTAACCTAAAATGCCAAAGAACAAATAATTTTCCACCAATGTATATTTAATTTCTTATCCTCTGCTAAAGACAAATATAAAGCTGTGCAGAAACTACATACTGATTTATGCAAGAGAGTGTTCATAATAGTGTTATTTACACCAGCAAAAAATTAGGATATTAATGTCTAACAACAAAAATAAATTATAGACCACCCAGAAAATGGTAGACAGGTGTTGAAAAATTTCCAGAAATGATAAAATGCTAATATAGCAATAAATGCCTAGAACAAATAATAAAAAACATAATAAAATTCTAATTCTGGAAAATATATACAAACATATTAGTGATTATTATCAGCATCTGACATTACAAATGACATATTCTCATTTCTATAATTCCTAGTGTTTTTTATTTGCTTTCTTTTGATTGAATGTTACTACTGCTATACCAATCTTCTTTTGCTTCTTTCAGTTTTATTGTTATTGTTGATAAAGATTTTGTTGTTGTTTTTTATTTGCTTGTTTTTTAAAATTCTCTTTGCTTGGTATATTCTTCCATTCTTTTATTTTAGAGCTTTAGGTATAGTTTTTTAATAGAGGTAAAGTATCTCATAAATAGCACCATACTCATTATATTCTTTATCAAGTCTGAGGGTCTTTGACCAGTGTGTAAATAACATTCCTAACACTTATTTTGATTACTTATTTTGTATTTTCTGTCAACATGCTTTTTTGTTTAATTTGTCTTTGATACTTTTTGTCTTCAGTTAAATTGATAAAGCCTTTAATAGTCCCCTCTTTTTTCTTTGTATTGATTTGGAGATCATATATTACATTTATATTTTCAACACATATACTGAACTTTATGTTTTGTTAACAGTCTAAATTTAGCATCTATCTTCTCCCTAAGCACATTAAGAAATAAACGGGCTTTTAAATTTTAAACTTCCAGAAAGTATCCAGCCCTGTAATATGAAACATAGATACATTTATTGAAGAAGATACAAGACACAAGAAACATTGTACACAGGATGATGACACCTAAGTCCCTTTCAAAGTGGGCACCTTGAGACCTAACACAGTTCTCCCAGTTGCCATCAGCTGCCCCATTGTATTTTCCTGAATCTCATCGATGGTCTGAAACCTTTTCCTTTCAAAGGTGATTTTAGTTTGGAGAAAGGTAGAAGACTTAGGGTGCTAAATCTGAGCTGTAGGGGGCTGAGTCACCTGGGTGATTTCATGTTTCGCCAAAAAACTGTGCATGAGACATGATGCATGAGTGGGTGTGCTGTCATGATGAAGCTGCCAACCACCAGTTGCCCATATCTTTGGCCTTCTGAGTCATCTGAATAGTTTCCACAGAGGAATGTTTAAGCGTAACACAAAATTTGGTGTAGATTCTATGATCTACCCACTTAGTCATTTTGAATGGGACAGCCACACAGTACCCATGCTCACTCAATGGTGTGTACCACTCCCACGGACTAGTACAGTGAAGTTGTCATTGGTCACAAATGTGCATTCCATTCCACTCTCCTTGGCTGTCAGGATATGTTGATGTCATGCAAATCTCATTATATTGACAATGGCTGGACTTTTTCCCTACAGACCTTGTATATCAGGTACTAATCTAAGTCTAGGTTTAAAAAGGAAACAAAACATATAAAACAAACAAACAAACTGTGCTTTCATAAACATTATATTCTATTAGGCAAAATTCTACTGGGTTTTAAATTATATTGGTTATCTGTTTTATTTGCAGGATTTTTACTTGGTTCTTAAAAAACTTTTTCAAGTGGTCATTTTTTTTTATTATTGCCTGAATGATTCATTTCTTTCCTTTACTTGTATTTTTTGAACAATTTTAAAATATTGATTAAATATTTTGTCTGGATTCTTTCTAGTTCCTAAAGTTTATTGTTTGTTTTCTTGCCTGCTGACTCTCCTTGTAGACCAAGTGTTTCCATGTGTGTCTTGTCATTTTTTACCATAAGCTCACCTTTAGCAGAAATCCAGCCTGTGAACTAGATTGCCAAGACATCCTGGGTTGAGGGATGAAGAGGTGTTGCAAAGCTTAGGGTTCCACAGAGCATAGCTTAGGGTTCCAACTCTCACAGGTAACTCTATCTCACTCATGGTATGGGGTGTGGCTCATTTCCAGGTCCAGACCCGGGCCTGTTGGGTTGGTGTGCTTCAAAGATTGAGGAAGTTCTACCTTTTTCTCCACAGAGAATTATAATTCCTTTCCCTAAGTCACAAATCCAATCCAGATCCCTTGGGAGACTGAATATCTGAGTGTGCTCTCTCTGATTCTAGACTCTGAAACTTCTCATTTTTAAATGTAAATATATATCCTTTAATTAACAATTTTCCCTTTGCAAATACATATGTTGCAAATACATATGAATGATGGGTTTCAAGGAGGAGAATGCAGAGTTTGCTCAGTCTTGTATCTTGACTGGAAGTCTAAAAATCTTCTCCAGTGGACATATGGTATTCCTATAATTAAGAAAAATATCATAGAAGGTCCAATCATGCAGTTAGGGAAAAAACGTGAGTTTTGGGGAAGATAATTTAGTAATGTTTGAGAGATTGCTTGGTTGAAAAGAAAATAATAGGGACAGGGCTTTCAAGATGGCGATGGAATAGGACAGAGCAGATACCAGTTCCTAGTACAAAAGGGAGAGAAACCTGTCCGATCAGAGGAGGAGAAGCCAGCAAACCAGCAGTTGCCAAGCATATATGAAAATAAGGGACGAGAAACCTCGACAGTCATGGAGGAACCAGACATAATCTGTTATTTCTTTAAAATTTTATTACTGTTTCATCTTTCAATACTTTTGTCCTCTTTTCTCGGATTCTCTGTTTTATTCCTCCTTCTTTTCTTTCTAACTTATTGCTCTTTCTTCCATTCCCCTACCCTTTTTTTCCTTCCTTTTATTTCTTTCCTTGTCTTTTCCTTCTTTTACCCACAAGAGTCACAATCAACTTGAAAATACAAAAAGACCACTGCTGGACCCACAGAAGAAGCCTCCCAATAGCAGAGTCAGAGAGACAAATTGCAATTTGCTGTAGGAGAGAAGCCAAAAGTTGCTGCATATTTGAGTAGGTAGAAGCAGAGAACGACAAGATAACTGAAAGGGACTGCACCACTGAAATTCACGGGCATTCCACCACAGAAGTTCACACCATAAACCCAGGGAGTCAAAACAGATTAGGCTAAGAAGCTGAGGCTAACAAGAAGAGTCTCACAAACTACGAGAAGAAAAAGAAACAATACCCAAATGAAATGAAAGGAGGAACCCTCAGAATGTTAGATGAAATAGAGGCAAATCAACTATCAGATACTAAATTCGAAGCACTGGTTATCAGGAAGTTCAAAGAGCTCACAATGAGCTACTAGAAACTACGGGGGAGCTATAATGATCTCACCACGAACTATATCAACATGAAAAAGGAAATGGAAACTATTAGCAAGGGCCAAGAGGAAATGAAGAATACAATTTCTGAATTGAAAAACACAGTGGAAAGCATTAAAAATAGGGTAGATGAGACAGAAGATCAGATTAGTGAGTTGGAGGACAAAGTAGAAAGCATCTCACAGAAAGAACAGGAAAGAAAAAAGAGGCTCAGAAAGAATGACGAGGGATTAAGAGAAATGCAAGACAATATGAAATGTAATAATATCTGAATAATAGGAACATGAGAAGGAGAAGAAGAAGAACAAGGGATAGAAAACAGATTTGAAAGTATAATGAGAAAAAATTTTCCTAATTTGATGAAAGAAAAAGTCACACAAATCCAGGAATCACACAGAGTCCCATTCAAGAGGAACCCAAGGAGGCTCACTTCAAGACACATCATTATTAAAATGGCAAAATTGCAAGACAAAGAGAGAATCTTAAAAGCAGCAAGGGAGAAACAAATACACAAGGGAACCCCAATAAACTTACCTGCTTACTTCTCAATGGAAATACTCCAAGCAACAAGAGAATGGCAAGAAATATTCCAAGTAATGAGAACCAGAGGCCTGCAATCAAGAATACTTTACCCAGCAAGGCTCTCAATCAAGAGAGAAGGCCAAATAAACAGCTTCCAAGACAAAAGAAGTCTAAAAGAATATGCTGCCACCAAGCCAGCCCTACAAGAAATACTAAAAGGACTGCTTTAAGGAAAGGAAGGCAAAGAGACAGACAGAGAAGAACATAGGTACAAAAATGGCAATGAATAAGTACCTATCAATAATAACCTTAAATGTAAATGGATTAAATGCTCCAATCAAAAGACATGGAATAGCTGCATGGATAAGAAAGCATGACCTACATATATGCTGCCTACGAGAGACCCACCTCAGGACAAAAGACCATCACAGATTAACAGTGAAATGCTGGAAACATATTTTCCAAGCAAATGGACAAGAAAAAAAAAAGCTGGGGTAGCAATTCTCATATCAGACAAATTAGACTTCAAAAAGACGGCCATAAAGAGAGACCCAGAAGGTCACTTCATAATACTCAAGGGGAGAATCCACCAAGAACACATTAACATCGTAACTATATATGCACCCAACATAGGAGCACCCAAATATATAAGGAAAACCTTAGAGGAATTCAAGAAAGATATAGACAGCAACACAATTATAGTAGGGGATTTTAACACCCCACTATCAAAAATGGACAGATCTTCCAAACAAAATATCAACAAAGAAATTGTGGCATTAAACAACACCCTAGAGGAAATGGACTGAACTGATATATACAGAGCCCTTCATCCCAAAAAAGCTAAATGCACATTCTTTTCAAATGCACATGGAATATTCTCAAAGATAGACCACATGATAGGACACAAAAGGAGCCTCAACAAATTCAAGAATATTGAAATCATACCAAGCATTTTCTCTGACCACAAGGGACTGAAACTGGAAACCAAGCCCAAAGGAATAAACCCAAAACACCCAAAATCATGGAGACCGAATGGTATGCTATTAAACAACGAATGGGTCAAGAATGAAATCAGGGAAGAAATCAAAACATTTTTGGAAATAATTGAAAACGATCTCACAACAACCCAAAACTTATGGGACATAGCAAAGGCAGTCCTGAGGGGGAAGTTTATAGCAATACAGGCCTACCTAAAGAAGATAGAAACATTTCAAACAAACAACCTTACTCTATGCCTGCAAGAACTCGAGGAACAACAACAAAAACAGCCCAGAGAAAGTAGAAGGAAGAAAATAACCAAGATCAGAGCAGAACTAAATGCCATAGAGATTAAAATCACAATTCTAAAGATCAATGAATCCAGGAGTTGGTTCTTTGAAAAGATAAACAAAAAAGACAAGCCTTTAAGTAGGCTCATCAAGAAAAGAAGGCAACGGACACAAATAAACACAATCAGAAATGAAAGAGGAGAGATTACAATTGATACCACAGAAAAAGAAGGGGTTATAAGAAATTAATATGAAGAACTGTATGCCAAGAAATTTGAAAACCTAGGGGAAATGGACACATTTTTAGAAAAATATAATCTCCCAAAACTCAATGAAAAAGAAGTAGAAAACCCGAATAGACCGATAACAGCAAAAGAAATTGAAGCAGTAATCAAAAAACTCCCATTACACAGAAGCCCTGGACCAGATGGGTTCACAGGAGAATTCTACAAAGCATTTAAGGAAGAGCTAACCCCTATTCTTCACAGACTATTTCCAAATCCAGAAGGATGGGAAACTCCCAAATTCTTTTTATGAAGCCAGCATCATCCTAATTCTAAAACCAGGTAGAAACACAATAAAGAAAGAAAACTTCAGGCCAATATTGCTGATGAACATAGATGCTAAAATCCTCAACAAAATATTGGCAAATCACATCCAACAATATATCAAAAAGATCATACACCAAGACCAAGTGGGATTCATCCCAGGTATGCAAGGATGGTTCAATATTTGCAAATCAGTAAATGTAATTCATCACATAAACAAAAGCAAAGACAAAAACCACATGATCATATCAATAGACGCAGAAAAAGCTTTTGATAAGGTACAACACCCATTTATGATAAAAACACTCAGCAAAGTGGGAATACAGGGAGTATTTCTCAATATAATAAAGGCTATTTCTCAATATAATAAAGGCCATATATGAGAGACCTACAGCCAATATCATACTCAATGGGAAAAAACTAAAAGCTTTTCCACTAAGATCAGGAACAAGACAAGGATGTCCACTTTCACCACTTCTATTCAATATAGTATTGGAAGTTTTAGCCACAGCAAGCAGGCAAGAAAAGGAAATAAAAGGCATCCAAATAGGAAAGGAGGAAGCAAAACTGTCACTGTTTGCAGATGACATGATAGTGTACACGGAAAATCCTATAGACTCTACCAAAAAATTGCTCAAACTAATTAATAAATTTGGCAAAACAGCTGGTTACAAAATCAATATCCAGATATCGAAGGCATTTTTGTATACCAACAATGAGTCAGCAGAAGAAGAATTCAAGGAAAAAATCCCATTTGATATAACAATAAGAAAAACAAAATATCTGGGAATAAACCTAACCAAGGAGGTAAAAAACCTGTATGCAGAACACTACACAACACTGAAGAAAGAAATAAAGGAAGATACAAACAAATGGAAACATATACCTTGTTCATGGATTGGAAGAATTAACATCATCAAAATGTCCATACTACCCAAAGCAATATACAGATTCAATGCAATACCTATTATAGTACCAATGGCATATTTCACAGACATAGAACAAACACTTCAAAAATTTATATGGAACCATAAACTAGCCCGAATAGCAGCTGCACTTTTGAGAAAGAAGAACAAAGTAGGAGGGATCACAATACCTGATATCAAACTGTATTACAAGGCCATTGTAATCAAAACAGCCTGGTACTGGCATAAAAACAGGCACATAGACCAATGGAACAGAACAGAGAGCCCAGAAATCAATCCAACTCTCTACAGTCAATTAATATTCAACAAAGGGGGAAGTAACATAAAATGGAGTAAAGATAGCCTCTTCAACAAATGGTGTTGGGAGAACTGGACAGCAATGCGCAAAAAAAAATGAAACTTGAGCACCAACTTACATGATATACCAAAATAAATTCAAGATGGATAAAAGACTTAAATATAAGCTGTGACACAATTAAAGTCCTAGAGGACATCATTGGCAAGAAAATCTCAGATATTTCATGCAGCAACATTTTTACTGATATGTCCCCTAGAGCAAGGAATATAAAGGAAAGAATAAACAAATGGGATCTCATCAAAATAAAAAGCTTCTGCGTGGCTAAAGAAAACAGTATTAAATTGGCAAGACAACCAACTGTATGGGAAAACATATTTGCCAATGATACCTCAGACAAGGGTTTAATCTCCAAAATATACAAAGAACTTACACGACTCCACTTTAAGAAGATACCCAACCCAATTAAAAAATGGGAAAAGGACTTGAACACACATTTCTCCAAGGAGGACATACAGAACATCCAGAGACACATGAAGAGATGCTCAATATCATTAGCTATCAGAGAGATGCAAATGAAAACCACAATGAGATACCACTTTACACCAGTCAGGATGGCTATCATAAACAAAGCAACAAACAACAAATGTTGGAGAGGGTGTGGGGAAAAGGGGTCCTTAGTTCACTGTTGGTGGGATTGCAGACTGGTACAACCATTATGGAGAACAGTATGGAATTTTCTCAGAAAAATCAAAATCAACCTGCCTTTTGACCCAACAATTCCACTGCTAGGATTATATCTTAAGAATCCTAAAACATCAATATCAAAGAACCTATGCACCACAATATTCATAGCAGCACAATAGAAGCAACCTAGGTGCCCATCAGTAAATGAATGGATCAAAAATTGTGGTACATATACACAATGGAATTCTATGCAGCAGAGAGAAAGAAGGAGCTACTACCCTTTGCAACAACATGGATGGAACTGGAAAGCATTATTCTGAGTGAAATAGGCCAGGTGTTGAAGGACAAATACCATATGATCTCACCTTTAACAGGAAGCTAAACAACAAAACAAACAAGCAAGCAAAATAAAAACAAAGACACTGAAATAAAGAACAAAAGGACAGTGACCAGAGTGGAGAGGGAAGGGAATTTAAAGGGAAAAAAGGGGAGGGATTTGGAGGAGCAAATATGAAGGACACAGGGATGAGAACTAAGGGGGGTGGAAATGAGAGGGAGGTGGAGAGCAAGGGGTGGGGAGGCTGGGATGGGAGAAATATACAAAAAACTGTACTTGAAAAATAAGTAAATAAAATTAAAAAAAAGAAAGTAGTAGGAACCAGAGAAAGCATGCGGGGCCCAGAACAATCAATGGCTGGCTACACCCTGAGTCGCAAACCTAAAGAAGTTCTACGTAGGAGTGCTCATCAACTTTTAGTACCAGGGACCAATTTTGTGGGACAAATTTTTCCACTGACTGGGAAGGGGATATAGTTCAGGCAATAATGTGAGTGATGAGGAGCAGGATGAAGGTTTGATTGCTCACCTGCTGCTCACCTCCTGCTATACAGCCTGGTTCCTAACAGACCACAGACCACTACCAGTCGATGCCCCGTGGACGGGGATCCCTGCTATGTAGTGTGTAACCATACTCATAATTCCAAATCTATGTTCCCAACCTAGGCCTCTCCTCTGAGGTCTGGGTATAGATTTACAAAATGCCTCTTTAAGGTATCTACCAGATAACTTTAAGCTCATTGAGAAAATTAAACTTGGTTTAATAGTTCCTCTTTTCTTCTTTCTGCCTCCAAAATTGTTCTGCCCCTTACACTCCATAGTCTGGTGCCTGTGCCAACCTGTTGATCATATCCCACCCATCAATTAACCCATTTTTCTGCTCCTCATTCTGAATATCACTCTGAATTTGGGCACCAAGTCCTGGCAAAGCTGTCTCTTGAGCATTTCTTGACCCTCTTTCCTCCTTCCCAACTTCGACACTACTGAGCTGTAGTAGTAGTGACCTCTGTCATTGATCACCTGAATGGGAGCAATGGCCTCTTCGCTGGTCTTCCTCTCTCTCCTCTTCCTTTTCTTTAATTCATCCTCCACCCTCAAACAGAATGGGCTCTCTAAAATGCTAACTTAATCATGATGCTTTCTTGCTCTTGTCATAGACAGATAGCTGACCATTAATGACTGGTGTTTTCCTCTCATAGTGTTGAGTTTTTGTAGGGAAGTGCCTGCCTGCAGAGGCTGAGGCTACAGATCCCAGGACCCTCATTACACTTAGGTTGATCTAATGGTTAGTTCTTGCCAATTGAGTTTGAGCAGAAGTGATGTATGTATGTCTTTTCTGGGCTGACACAGTTAAGCACTTGCAAATCTTCCTGGACACCTATGTTCTTTTCTCACACATAGCAGCCCTAGAAATTACATGCGAACACTGTGGTTCACAGAGTTCATGGGTTCTGGGTCTCTAAATCCTTCCCGAAAGGAAAGCCACCCAACCAGAAACACATAAAGAATTGGACTGTACTATAAATAAAAAATAAAGTTTTGTTGTGTTAGCCTATTATATTAAGGAATTATTTGGTTCATTATCTAGTGTACCTTACCTACCAATATTTTGATTAAATCATAAAATTCTCCTACAGATAACTTCAAAATTATTTAGAATGATACATAAGGCCTTTCATGACTCAGCCTCTGCCTATGTTTCTCACAGAATCTTTACTCACTACACCTTGCTCCTAATGCTTAGGCCCATTCCCTGAAGGCAACCCTGAGGGTGCCACCTTCTCTCTTGCCTTTGTACCTTTGCCCAGGTGGTTCTTCTGCCTGGGATGCCTTTCACTCCTCTGCCTCTTAGCTCTTAATTTTCCCCAAGATTCAGCTGAGACAATTTTTCTCATGTGAGGTTTTCCCTTATTATTTCTTCTTTGCAGCTTCATCCCTCTGTCTCCTACCATGTGTCAAACTTGATAAGGGGCCCTACAGTTTGTTCACAAACATTTATCATTCTTAAACATTTGTGTGTGTTTGTGTCTTTATGGTTAATATGCAATTTTCATGTCTCTCTCAAATATCTCAGTATCTAGCACAATTCCAGGCACACAGGTGTTCAGAAATTTATGAAGTTGAATTGAGTACATAGTCATGAGGATGAAGGCTGAATGAGAAAATGAGAAACTCTGAGAGATGAGGAGGTGCCCTTGAAAGCTGACTTCAGGAAAGGAACCAAGGAGGAGTAAAGTCCATGAAGCTGAGCCATAAGCTGTAAGTGTCTTGTGAGAAAAGCACTTTCAGGTGGTGCTGGAAGGGGCTTGTTTTCCTGGTTCAGCTGAAGGACAGGGATCCAGGTGGTGTGGCTGGAATTAGTGGGGTAGATGTGAAAAGCCAGAGAAAGGGGTGTGTTTAGCCCTGTGACTTGGCAGTTTACTTATAAATCTCTTGTAATAAAATACACTTAAACTCTGTCACTGCTGACTTAGCAGAGACACAGTAGGCTAAATGTAGGCTTGAGCCTACACTGTGTTTTCCATGCTAACTAGGGAGAAACTTAAACCTTAGAAGACAGTGGCTGGGGTAGAACTGAACATGGCAAATGAGTGATCACCTTCCCCATAGAGGCGTCTTTGTTAATTTCATTTGAAAGCTTGCATTATATCTAATCTCCATTCTTTTTTCCTTTTTTAAAATATATTTTATTGATTATGCCATTACAGTTCTATTCTCCTCTTCATTCCCCTCCACCCTGCACGTCCCTCCCCCACCACTCCCTTTAGTTTATGATCATATGTCTCAAGTTCTTTAGATTCTACATTTCTCCTACTATTTTTACCCTCCCCCTATCTATTTTCTACCTACCGTCTCTGCTACTTATTCTCTCTACCTTCTCCCCCCTTCTCCTTCTCCCACTCCCCTGTTGCTAACCCTTCATGTGATCTTAATTTCTATGGTTCACTCCTGATCTAGCTGTCCTCTTAGTTTGCTTTTGTTTTAGGTGTGGTTGTTAATAACTGTGAGTTTGCTGTCCTTTCACTGTTCATCTTTTTTATCTTCTTTTTCTTATGTAAGTCCCTTTAACATTTCATATAATAAGGGCTTGGTGATGATGAACTCCTTGAATTTGATCTTATCTGAGAAGCACTTTATCTGTCCTTCCATTCTAAATGAAAGCTTTGCTGGATAGAGCAATCTTGGTTGTAGGTCTTTGGATTTCATGACTTGGAATACTTCTTTCCAGCCCCTTCTTGCCTGTAAGGTCTCTTTTGAGAAATCTGCTGACAGTCTGATGGGAACTCCTTTGTAGGTGACTGTCCCCTTATCTCTTGCTGCTTCTAGGATTCTCTCCTTCATTTGCATCTTGGCTAATGTAATGATGATGTGCCTTGGTGCGTTCCTTCTTGTGTCCAACTTCTTTGGGACTCTCTGAGCTTCCTGGATTTCCTGGAAGTCTATTTCCTTTGCCAGAATGGGGAAGTTCTCCTTTATTATTTGTTCAAATAAGGTTTGCACTCCTGGCTGTTCCTCTTCCCCTTCTGGTACCCCTATAATTCAGATGCTGGAGCATTTAAAGATGTCCTGGAGGTTCCCAAGACTCTCCTCATTTTTTAAAATTCTTGTTTCTTCATGTTTTTCTGTTTGGTCATTTTTTTTCTTCCTTCTGGTCCGCTCCCTTGATTTGAGTCCCAGTTTCCTTTCCATCACTATTGCTTTCCTGTGCATTTCCCTTCATTTCAATTAGTTCAGCCTGCATATGTTCCTCTAATTTGTGACTAAAATCAACCAGTTCTGTGAGCATCCTGATCATCAGTGTTTTGAATTGTGCCTCTGATAGGTTGGCAATTTCTTGATCACTTAGATTTATGGGCTCTGGGGCTCTGAGTTCTTCTTGAGCCACGTTTTGATCTGTTCATACCTGTTACATATGAGGAGAGGAGCCTTAGTTGTTCACCCTAATCTCCATTCTTTACTGTTGGAAAAAAATCAGGAAATCATGTATATACAACCAAGACACTATGGTCAATTGGTGGACTTGAGGCTACAGCTCAATAACTAGACCCTCCCTCTAATGTTCCATGCAAATCACAGAACCTAGAGTAAGTCCATGGCCAGAGAAATAGACACACTGATTTACTTCCTCTTGTACAAAATGACATTTTCTAGATTTACTACCAAATGCTCAAAATGCGTTCCCCAGTTTCTGTCTACATGTTGCCAAACTACTGAGGCCATTGACACTATACCATTTTGGTTCAATGGACAATAATGTTTCCTCACTGAATAATCATCAGAAGTCAATATTTATGGTGGCTTCATATAATTAGGATACTTTTAGTGGCAACAAAAATGTCACTCAAGCTGGCATAAATAACAAAAAAACAGTGACTTACATGACTAGAGCTCTAACAATAGGGAATGGAATGTAGGGCTGGTGGATTCAGCAGCTCAATATCATCAAGACACATATTCTTACGGTCCCTTTCCTCTGTCACCCACAGTGCAGGCTTCTGCGAAGGGCTGGGCCCCTTCACAAATGTAGGGTCTATTGGTAGAAGAGACAAAAAAGAGCTTCTCCCCCAATCATAAAATAAAATTCTTCCCTTGCATCCAACAGCCATGTGTGCTCTGGAGAAATAAGTGGTGCTGAGAGAACGATATGCACTGGGTGGTATTAGTCCAGGTTCCTTAAGCAAGTTGATGAGATGACTGTGTTTGGCTTTGATTGATCAATCCATAACTCATTACTGCCACTGGAATTATTTCCTAAAGCACCACTGATGTCACAAAACTGTGGGAGAGTGGAAGACACGTTGGAGAAGTGAACACAATGTCTGCTACACTGTTTGAAGCCATTTAGCTAAAGGTAAGGGGGTGAGGAAAGAAAGGAAAATCAAGCTTGACCGAGTAATTTTTTGGCGCCATGAACCATAGACTTGGTAATGCAGTAAATGATGTCCAGCCTGGCGTTTGATTAATAAGAAAACATTACCTTTTGTTTGATTCTTAGCTAAATACCAAGCAGAATGAGCTAAGAGAGTTGAATAATTTCACCTATGCTTTCCCTCCTCCTCCTCCTCCTCCTCCTCCTCCTCCTCCTCCTCCTCCTCCTCCTCCTCCTCCTCCTCCTCCTTCTTCTTCTTCTTCTTCTTCTTCTTCTTCTTCTTCTTCTTCTTCTTCTTCTTCTTCTTCTTCTTCCCTTTTCTTTTCTTCCTTCTTTTTTTCTCATGCTCTTCTCCACCTCTCTTCTCCTCCTCCTTTCTTTTCTCCCCCTCTCATTTTCTTCCACTTTCATCTCCTCTTCCTCCTTCTTCTTTTTGGCTCTTGCTTTGCTTACTTCTTGAAGAGATCGTTACTCCTCCCCTGCCCCTGTTACTCTGGAAACCACTTTTTGGTCCCTAGAAGAGAAAAAGTTAAAAAAAATTTAAAGGTGACAACTGTTTTTCACTCTGATCACTTGTTTAGAACTATATCAAAATGTTGCTTGGTCACTAACATGTACCTCCTACCCCACTTGAAAATATACATTCCTGCTAGACCCTAAGACTTAGAAAAGTGAGACATTAAGTCCAAACACATACCAGAATAAATTAAATTAGTTAAGGGATTAAAATAAATGTCTTGGTTTTGCAGAAATGGTAAATTATGTTTTAAGATAGAAGTTGGAAAGGATACTGGACTAAATGGAATCTTTTAAAGGCAAGAGAAAGAATGAATTTGGTACTTTTGGAATAGATAGTACAGGAGGGCTATTAGCAAATAGATCTTACTTTAACCTGGAATGTTATACAGGGTGTGCTGCATAGTTTAGTTTACAATGATGTTCAGATAGGAGTTATTTGAATCATCCATGGGAAACTCTGATTAAATATTTTGGTAAGAGACGAGAGTGAGATGAATAGATAGCTACAAGTAAAATGTCCAAAAAGGTAAATTGCCATGTTGTTTGCATGTGAGGAAGAGAAAATGGTTGACTGTGGTTTTCAAATGCAAATTTCATATTTGACTTATCTTTAAGTGTTTTGCACCTTGGAGTGTTTGATATTCTCAGTAGACTTCAGTTTTCTCCTGGGGGTGACATTTGCAATGCATCCAGGAAAGACTCAAGCAATCTTTTTGCCTGCTCAGGTACCTGTAGGGTGTGGTGTGGCATTGTCCATGCCCAGCCCAGCATTTCCTGCTGGCACTCCTGCAATGGTAGAACTATTTTGAAGGCATGGCTAAGAAGCAATAAACCTATCACCAAGTTGGTCTTGTTGCCAGCTAGCAGAGCCCTTAAAAAGCTCCCTGCTATCCCCCTTCCAATAGATACAGGAGGTGGGCACAGAAACTATAGGGCTGGGGCAATCCCACCAAAGTTCTGAGGACACAGGTTACCTGGTGAGTGATGCAGGTTGATTTCTCTGTTGGCTCCCACTACTGGCCCCGTGTCCTCATTCAGTTCAGACAAAGAGATTCTCTTTCTATAAACAGCAGAAAATAGAATTCATTTCCCATTCTTTTTGTTCTCGTCTGAGCTGGGTGATTCATTAAATGCTAATATTACATTATTGACTTGCTCCTTTTTCATTATTCAACTTCCCCTCCTATCTAGTTTTTTGTTTACTACATCAATAACTCGTAAATAACTTTTTATTATAAGAAGTTTTGGAATGAAAGGATTTCAAAACTTACTTTGACCTATCCACCCCCATTTCCTCTCACTATTACCAGTTTGGTGAAGAACTTCCCTTACTATTTCCTATTCAGTAATAGTCACATAAAAATATTAGATGGAGATAGATGTTTTTTCCTCATGATTATTTTTATATAATTAGGATTCTTTATAAATTATTCTGTTACATGCTTTGGAGATCCTTCTGAATACAAAAATGTGAACCTTCTCTGCTTTTTGTAAATATAGCAAAACATTTAATAGTGTATGAAGTATTTCCCTCATAATAAGTATTTACATTTTTTCAATTTTTCCTATAATGAACAAAACTGAAAAAAATTTGTGTACTTCTCTGTGAATTTGGTGTTTCCTTAGATTGTTACTTATAAATACATTTTAGTATGTATACTATAAGCTTTTGTAGATAACCTTTGTCAGATTGGGGAATTTCCCTTCTATTTCTGGTTCGCTGAGATATTTTCTTTTCTTTTTTTTTAAAGATTTTATTTATTTATCTTTAGAGGGAAAGGGAAGGAGAGAGGGAGAGAAACATCAATGTATGGTTGCCTTTCATGCATCCCCTGCTGGGAACTGGCCTGCAGGGAACTGGCCTGCAACCCCAGTATGTGCCCTGACTGGGAATTGAACCGCGATTGTCTGGTTCTCAGGCCCGTGCTCAATCCACTGAGCTACACCAGCCAGGGCTAGAAATTTTATTTTCAATGGACATTTACTTTAGATTATCAGGAAAGTGACAGTAAAGAAGATATCCAAAGGAAATGAGAGAGGCAGCCATACATTCTAGGGGGCCAGTATTCCAGGAAGATGGAAAAGGATGTGTGAAGGTACTTATGCAAGTGCCAAGATGGCATTTCAGGGAATAGCTACAAAAAAAGAATGTTTGAAGTGGAATGAATGAGTAAGATAAGAGTAGTGAGACATGAAATTAGATAATAACGTAGAGCAAGATCAGATAAGGCTTTGGCTGAGCCAAGGACTGACATTATCTGATTTTGTTTCCAGGTTTACTTTGGCAGCTACATGGAAAACAGGCTATAGGAGAATAGGCATATAATCAGTGAGGAGGCTGTTGATTATTAATTATTTTAACCAACCATCTAGCTGAAAGTTGGCTTGGAGCACAGTAATAGCATTGGAGGGGTGAGAAGTGGTATTCTGCATACATTTTGAAGGTAGAGAAGACAAGATTTGCTTCTGTGTTGATAATGGGTTTTGGGAAAACAAAAGGGGTCACGAAAGCCTCCAGAGCTTTTGAGTCACTTGGAAACTGGGAGAATAGAGGTGCTAATTACTAAGCAGAGGTCAGGTATGAGAGCAGCAGTTAGAGTGCTCTCTATATTGTAGACACTATTATGAGAGCATTACATGGATTGACTCATTCAGTTCTTGCTACAGTTCCATGAAGCAGGTATTATAAATATGTACCCTTTTTTTCATAAAAATAAATGGGCAAATAGGGGTTAAGTAACTTATTAAAGATACATAACAAAGAACAGAGCCATGATTATAAATGCAAGCATTTGGGCTCCAGAATCTGTGCCTTTCACCATTAACTAGATCTATCACTTAAATATTTTTTAAATCCTATCTGTTTGCAGCTGGGTCCTCGTTCATTATAAATGTTATTTAATTCTATTTTTTCTCTTTTATCCTTGATTATACTTCCTAAAGACTTATCTGGTTTTTTTTGTTTTGTTTTGTTTTTTTGTCTTTTCAAAGAACCAGACATTAATTTTATTGAGTGGCTCTTCTGTTTTTGTTTTCTGTTTTATTAATTTCTGCTTTTATATTTATTAATTCCATTCATTCTCTTTCTTTGGGGTTATTTGGTTTCTGTTTTTGTCAACATTGTAAACTAAATGATAATGATGAATGCAACATAAAAAGATCATGAAAAGTGAAGGTATAATTTTAGGTGAGGGTGTTGCAAATTTAAACATGTCCAAGTATTTTTTAGAAAATCAGGGTTGCTAACACTTTAATAATGTTACAATTTAAACATGATATAAAAATGGTTTTAGGGAAGTTGGTTAATAAAAGTGAGGAAAGTAAAAATCTTACAGCAGAACAAGATTAAATTAGAGCTTAGTAAAATTAGTTTAAATCAAACATCAACATAAATTCATGCTTTTTTAGAAGAGAATTATCTTTTTTTGTCTTTATCACAAAGGAGGTCTAGGAGGAGTATCTTTCCCCAGTTCTTGTGTGTGGATGGGGGAGCAGAATTTTGTATCCCAAAATATGTTATTTTTGATATTGATTATTATAAGCTGATTATTTTTAAGGAAAAAGAGAGAGAGAGAAACTCAGGAACAATCTTTGACTTTTCTTAACTACTTAAAATAATTTAGAAAGAGGACTTGCTCCAGGAAGTGAGCTATCATCATAGGTACTATGGTTTAATATGAACTAGGTGTGTGAGAGGGGAACCTAGCACAGCCCTTTGACCAAAGTCCTCTCTGTGTCCCATTGTTAAAGATGGCCCAGCAAACACTAGTTTATTGGACATTTGGGTTTCCATCTCCATGTGAATTGCCTTCCTCTCTGCTGAAATCTCAAACAACAACCTTCCTTTCTTCTCAACTCAAGGTGGCAGATAATCCATCACCTTCCAATGTGCCCTCAGGCCCTATATTCTTTGGAACCCTTGTATGTATGTACATAACACATTTCATGAGTTTTTTAAGTTAATTTGTCTCATGTCAGTATGATTATTAGATTAGCCAGAACTAAGATAGAAAAGAGGGAAATTTTTCTTTCTAGTACACATGGAACACTCATAAACACATGCTAGGACCCATGCTGGTCTTTAAATCCAGCAAGGAACAACCCAGATTCTGTAGAAAGTAGTTGGTCCCATGTTTTGGTACAGAGAATCCACACCAAGGGTGGAACAGAGCTGAAATGACAAAGGGGCTAGCTTACAATCCCCCTTTCTATCCATCCCCTACTCAAGTATGACAATTGAGAAATCACAGTGAAGCAATAATCATGATTAGTTGATAGACGTTAGGTCTGTGGGAGGGACAAAAACTTCAGATGCTCAAGAGAGAGTAGATTGTAGGAGGTGTGCCATGCAGATTTTCCAATAAAATTTGCAGAACATAATGTCTTTTGAACAATAAAAGTATGTGAATGTTGCTTTCAAAATGTGTTCAATAGCTGACCTGAGAATCTAATGAGTACCTTTCAGGTTTGTCACAGGGGGCTATGTAATGGCTACTGGGATGATTAATTCTGTGTGTCCACTTGACTGGGCTGAGGGGTGACCAGATAGCAGATAAAACATTATTTCTGGGTGTGCCTATGAGGATGTTTCTGGAAGAAGTTAGCATTTGAGTAAGAAAGATCTGTCCTCAGCAGTGTGCATGGCATTATACAATCTCTGAGATCCTGAAGAGAACAAAAATGTGCAGGAAGGATGCATGTCTTCTCCTTGACCTGGAATGTTCATTTTTCCTGCCCTTGGACATTAGGCTTTTAGACTCCAGGTGTTATACCTGCAGCCCTTCATTCTCAGGTCTTCAGACTCTGAGTGAGTCATACCACCCACTTCTTTGTTTCTCCACCTTGCAGATGGCAGATTGTGGAGGATACCCTATTGGTTCTCTTTTCCTGGAGAACACCGACAAAGGCAATCATATCATGGGTTAGATTTCAGGGCGTGAACTGTTCTCCTTAGTGCTGGTAATTTCAGAAGACTCTTTAAGTTTCAAGTGTTGGAAAATTAAAATGTGGCTTGTCTCAAAGTTTCCAAAAAATGGAAATGGGAAGGTCTTGAGTGTCTGGAAAAAACCCTTCAAACTCAAAACTCTAAGAAATACCTTCTAATTTTAGGAGAGATCATTTTGGGAAAAGACAATACCTTCCAAACAGATGTGATGGGGAAGTCCCCGATGAAGAGTATGCATTAAATATCCTTTTGACTGAAAAGCAGTGCTCTATTCACACAGGGTCCAGCTTAGCACGTGAAGCTCAAATCTGAGAGGATACCTCAGGATTTGGCCCAATCTCAGACCTTTCATGCATAACCTAAACCCTACCCTCAGCTTTTGTGGTATGATAACTCTGTTCCTCTAATTTATTTTATTTCATTTTACTTTTTAGGTATACAACATAATTTGATATTATGTATATTGCAAAACAATGATTTAATTGTATAAATAGAATTTTTAAGTAGGTGTGATTAGACCCAATATGAGATTAAACTCAAGTGTAGCATGACTTTTAATCATGATTGTAATTCTTGGTGTACACTTTGCTTTTACATGTTTGAAATGTCTAACACTTAGGATAATTTAATTTACTCAATTTAACATTTTGGATTTTTAGACTTACAAGGATTAAATCCCTGATAGGCATGTAAATTTGCTAAAGATTTGGAGTGCTTGACTGAATCAGTTATATAAAAATAATGATTGTAATTTTTAATATTTGAGGATCTTTCATTAGTCAATCTAATATACATCATAAATTATTTAGGGAAATATTTATCAAATTAAAATTTCAATTAGTAAAAAATTGAGTAAGCGGGTGCTGTAAGCACTGAAGCAATCACTTCAAATTCATAAACAAACACGACCTCTGCATCCAAATGTTTCAGAAAAAAATCTGTTTTTTTAGATCTACAATTTTAAAAAATGGGGCTTTGATGTAAATTCAGCTATGAGCAACTGTTAGTATTTCTTATTATTCACAGTCTGCCTCTTTGTCATTTAAAATTTACTATGCTCAGTTTTCAAGTTGAATCCTCACTTTATTGTCAGTCTTTATTGGTTTTTAAAATAATTCACTTGAGACTATCTTCCTTTTGGGTACTGCTCTGGCCATGCCTTCCACATTTTGAATGGCTTGTAATATGGGTTTGATTCTTTTGATTCTGGCCATGCCCTTTTACCCAGTGGTCTTTGCATCTTCTGTTCTCTCTTTTAAACCCTTCTCCCTGTAACCCTGCCCTTTCCTTATCTACCCAATTCCTACTTACTTGTCCGTTCTTGGGAAGCACTTGTTCCCAGTGGAATTCCCATTTCAGAGCAAGGGTGAAAAGAAAAACAAAAACAAGCAAATAATATAAAAACTCTTAAGCAACCATAAGTTAACTTTAAAATAACCCTAACTCACAATCTTATATAACAACAAGCATGACTCACAACATAATTGAAATGCAACTTTGTCTCCTACCATCCCTCTCACTTTGATTCAGCCAGTGTGTTTCTCCTTCTCAGCCCCTGCCCCTCTGATGGATGCCCTGGCATTCACGACTCTCTTCTCATAACTAGAACGTCTTACAAAGACTGTTCTAAAGCCTTTATTCTAAGGCCCCAAATACAGTTTCTTTTCAGAATAAGAATGTAGAATCCTATAAGAAGTTAAAACTTCAAACTTTGCTGAGTGTTAAGTCTTCTCTTTATGCATCTTACTCAGGCTAGACACCTGCAATGGTGAGATCAGCCTTCATTGCTTTCTCTCTTTCCCTTGTTTCCTCCAACTGGCTGGAGGCTTCAGTGCCCATGGGATAGTCTGGAGGGACAGCAAAGGAAACTGTGGTAATGTGACATCATGTTCTTCTCACCTGGCCAATGTTTGGGAGGACTTGCCTGAACTCTTCAGAGTTCCCTGCTTCGTTACTTTTTCTTTAATACCTTTGACTTGGGTTAACACATATTTGCTCAAGGTTGCTTGGTACCCTCTTCTTAGCTCCTGGAAGCCAGATATAGCTTTTTCCTGCTGAGGTCTTCCTGAAAACAGCAATGCAAATACCTCCGGAACATCCCCTATGACTACACATTTCTAACTCTGCCCCTGAAGCAGTTGCTCATTCCTCTTCCTACCTTCTAGACATACAGGGGGAAGTTAGGTTGATTCCATAGCCTGCTCTAACTTCCCTCAATATAATTCAGACACTTAGCCTTCATCGGCTTTCAACTTTAAAGTACACATTTTATAGTTCTGTGAGTGATCTTCTTGAAAGGTCCCACAGTAGGTTTGAACTTGAAAGGGGGAAACTTCCCTATTTTTCTTCTTGCATGTCCCAGCTGAACAATGCCTCCATACACAGAAAAAGCTCGACCATTGTCCTTGCTTGTTTTTATTATATTACCATATTTTTGGACTATAAGACACACATTTTTATCATATTTTTTGCTTTGAAAATTTCCCCCCTATTTTCCTCCTCTAAAACCTTAGGTGCATCTGGGGTCCACACTGTAAGACATACCTAGGTTTTAGAGGAGGAAAATAGAAAAAAAATTGAAGCAAAAAATGTGGTAAAAATGTGTCTTATAGTCCAAAAATATGATAATATTAACTCTTTGATATTCTTGAAGTGGGTGAGGAGATTCCAGGGTGTTGAAACAGTTTCTCAAACATTATTCTGAACATTTGTAAATGATGATGTGTTAGTGAAGGTCGCCCAACAGTTGTAACAAGTGGATCCAAATACAACAGTGGCTTAACAAAATAGAGGTGTGCCCCTTGCTCATCTACTAGTCCTGAGTGGTGTCAGAGGAGGAGGCTTTGGTTTTCTGAGGTGGGTGCTCTGCTCTCTGCAGTCATTCAGGGACTCAGGCTGACGCCATCTTCAACATGTGGCTTCCGTGATCCCCATTTTTATGGGGATCATGCCCTTCTCTGAAAAACAACAACAACAACAAGAAAATGAAGGAGGAATATGGGGGAAGATTTTTATGGGTAAGGTCTGGAAGTGGCACACTGCTTCCCATGTGACATTGCCAGAACTCAGTCACATGGCCACATCTAATTGCAAAGGAGGCTGGGAAATGCAGTCTAGCTGTGTGTGTGAATGACAGGGCATAGATTTGGGTGAATACAGTCTCTGCCATAGGGAATTTTACATTTTGTATCGGAATTTCACATTTTAAGAAAGTTTGGGTGACTACAAAATTTTGACACCTTATATATTCTTGCACATCTCATATTGTAGTACTTGTACTTATTTATTTCAAAAGGAGTCAAATAAGAAACCACAATTCTCCTTGAAAATCTCATCTGATCCCAAATGCCGGCTTTACATCCTCTAGCAGTTCCTTGCCTCTATCCTCAATATTATCCTGTATCTTAAGAGCTTTAGCCTGACCTCCTGCAGTCCTTCCCTCCTACCCCTCTTGTGGCCCGGACAACTCCTAATATGAGTACAAAAACCATCTTTAGAGAATGAGTGTTGGGAGGAAATGGAGCAGCAAGGCTAGAATCCTCTTCAGTGGTATAGGAGAAAAAAGCATAAAAGTGCTCATACACTAATAATTTTATAATATCACATTTGAATATTTTTCAGTTAACTGCTGTGAACTTTTTTGTGTATATCTTTTTGTCTTTTTCAAGCAAATTATTTATCATTTATATATATATATATATATATATCTACCTATATTCTACTTTCTATCTATTTAGATGCCAGTAAGTATTGTATTTATGACATTGTAGGACATATACTTTAAGCCCCGTTCTATGACATGAACTATTATTTTAAAATAGCATTTAAGATAGTTGCATTGCCTTAGTTTATTGGACTGTACTATCACCATTCACTGTTTTTAGTCAGTTTTAGTGTTTCTAACAACAACACAGGGCTAAATATTGTTGTATATTCATCCATACATTTGTACACTATTTTTAATTTAAGAAATATTAATTTACTCAGGTTTCCAGCATTGTTGTAACCAGCATGAGTGCATGTGCACATATTTTAATTATTTCTTAGGATTGAATTCTAGAAGTAGAATTGCTTTTGTAAGATTTGAAAATTTAAAAAAATTTGACACAAGAATGTGTAACAATTTGTACTTGCTAAGAAGTAAATACAAATACCTGCTACAATCATATCAACACTGGATATTCTCTTTCTTTTTCGGTATTATCATTTTGGTAGGCTAAAAATTATGTATCATTGTGGTTTTGATAAACATTTTTAATTAATGAGATTGAGTATTTTTATTTATTATTCACTCTTGTAGTGTGAATGTGAGGGGTGCACATATGAAATATCTCTTTTTATCTTTGTTTATCTTTCCACTAAAGAAATTTATCTTATACTTTTATTTTTTAATTATTTATAATTTAAAAACATTATACTTTTGTCAGGCATATGTACTGAAGTTCCCCCCATCAACAATGTTATTTGCCTTGTAATTTTATTTCTAATAAGTTATGACATACAGAATTTTAATTTTAATTTTACATAATAAGATAACCACTTCATTCACTCCAGGAATATCCATCTCCAGGTCAGGATTATATAAAAAATTATCCATGTTTTCTTTGTTAATTTCTATTTTCTTAGTTTTACTTGAGCCAACTGAATTATATTTTAAGTGCAGATATAGGGTAGAAATTTTGTTTTGTTTCTTCCTAAATGCTTAGTTTTTGTCACATCATTTGTTAAATAATCTAGCATTACCCCTTTATTTACAATGATGAGTTTTTTCTTTTAAATTCCAATAAATAATACTACCTAACACATTTTATGAGGCCAACATAACCCTGACACCAAAATCTGTCAAGGATAACACAAAAGAAGAAAAGTACAGATCAATATCTCTGATGAACACATATGCAAAAATCCTAAACAAAATACTAGTAAATGGAATACAATGGAACATTGAAAAGATAAGACATCACAGTGAAGTGAAGTTTATCCCAGGAGCATAGGGATGGTTCAACATGTGCAAATTGATCAATGTGATACACCACAGTGACCAAAGGATAAAAATCATATAATCTTATCATTAGATGCAGAAAAATCATTTGAATCATTTGATAAGATACAACAGCCATTAGTGATTAAAGCACTCAAAAAATGGGCATAAAAGGAAAGTACCTCAACATAATAAAGGATATATATGACAAACCCTCAGCCAGTATCATACTCAATGGTGAAAAAGTGAAAGCTCTTCCTCTAAAATCAGGAAAAAGACAAGGATGCCCACTCTCATCATTGTTATTCAACATATTACTGGAATTCCTAGCCAAAAAAATAAGGCAAGAGAAAGAAATAAAAGGCATGCAAATTGGGAATGAAGAAGTACAAGTGTCACTCTTTGCAGATGACATAATTTTGTAGGTCTGTCCATAAAAGTCCAACCATTGCTAATATAATGAGAATGGTTTGCCTGACAATGGTGTAATATGGCATAAAAGGAGAGTGGACTGGAATGCCCATGTGATGACTTCACTGTACTAGTCAGTGGGGGTGGAATGCACTATTGAGTGAGCATGTGTACTGTGTGGCTGTCCCATTCAACATGACTGAGTGGGTAGAGCAAAGAATCTGCATCAAATATTGTGTTAAGCTTGAATATTTCTCTGAAGAAACTATTTGGATGATTGAGAAGGCTGCAGCTAGAGGTAACTAGTGATTGGCAGCTTCATCATGACAATGCGCCTGTTCATGCATCACATTTCATGCAGAGTTTTTTGCAAAGCATCAAATCAGCCAGGTGACTCAGACTCTCTACAACCTAGATTTGGTGCCCTGTGACTTCTGGCTTTTCCCCAAACTAAAATCACCTTTGAAAGTGAATAGATTTTGGACCATTGATGAAATTCAGGAAAATATGATGGGGCAGCTGATGGCAATTAAGGGAATTCTATGGGGTTCCAAGGAGCCTACTTTGAATGGGGACTTAGGCATCATTAACTTATGTATAATGTTTCTTGTGTCTTTTTCAATAAATGTTTCCATTTTCCATAGTACATGGATGGATACTTTCTAGACAGACTAAAAAATATATATCCCTAAAGACTCTACCAAAAAACTATTAGAAACAATAAAAAATATAGCGAAGTAGCAGAATACAGAATCAATGTACAAAAATCCACTGCTCTTATATACTAACAATGAAACTTCAAAGAAAGAAATGGAAAAAAAAACAATTCCTTTTGCAATTGCAACAAAAATAATAAAATACCTAGGAGTAAACTTAACAAAGAATGTGAAGGACCTATAGTATATACTGAAAACTACTGAAAGCATTATTAAAAGAGATTGAAAAAGACAATAAAAGAGAAAGATACCCTGTGTTCATGGATAGGAAGAATCAACATGGTTAAAATGGCCATATTACCAAAGCTATACACAGATCCAATGCAATCTCCATGAAAATCCCACTGTTATTTTTAAAGAAATAGAACAAAAACATATCAGATTTGCATGGAACCACAAAGGACCCTGAATAGCCAAAGCAATCCTGAGGAAAAAAAAAACAGTGAAGCCAGAGGTATTGCACTACCTAATTTCAAATTATACTATAGAACTATGATAATCAAAACATCATGGTGTTGGCAGAAAAACAGACACACAGACCCACGGAACAGAATTGAGGCGCCACAAGTAAAAACACATGTATACGGGCAAGTAATTTTTGAGAAAGGAGACAAAAACACACAGTGGAGAAAATAAAGCTTCTTCAATAAATGGTGCTGGGAAAATTGGAAAGCCACATGCAAAAGAAAGAAACTAGATTACAGTTTGTTCCTATGTATAAAATGTAATTCAAAATGGATCAAAAATCTAAATATAAGATTAGTACATTACATAGAAGAAAATGTAAGTAGTAAACTTACAGACCTTGGTCCTGGAGAATATTTTATGAATTTGACCCCAAAGGCAAGGGAAGTAAACACACAAAAAAATGAATGGCACTATATCAAATTAAAAAATTCCCCATAGCAAAAGAAACTGATAACAAAAAAGCAACCAACCAAATAGGAGATGGTATTTGCAAACAACAACTTCAACAAGGGGTTAATATCTTAAATATATAAAGGACTTATACAACTGAACACTAAACAAATGAACAATCCAATTAAAAAATGGGCCAAGAACCTGAACAGACACCTTTCTCAGGAAGATATATAAACAGCCAATGGATTCATGATAAATTTTAAATTTCAGTAGCTATTTGGGAAATGCAAATAAAAGCTACAATGAGATACTACCTCACTCCTGTTAGAATGACTATTATCAACAAGACAGGTAGTAACAAGTGTTACGGAGGTTGGGAAGAGAAAGGAACCCTTATTCACTGCTGATGGAATGTGAACTGGTACAGCCACTATGAAAAACATTGTTGTGGTTCCTTAAAACTAAGAATATAGTTACCATGTGACCCATCAATTCCTCTTCTGGGTATTTACCTGAAAATTCAAACATGTTTATTCACAAAGATATATGCACTCATATGCTTACTGCAGCATTATTCACAGTGGCCAAGCCATGGAGACAACCAAAGTGTCCTTCGATAGAGGATTGGATGAAGAACATAGTGTTATAGGAAAACGAAGCAAGCAGACACCGAGGGATTCTGGAGTACGAGGTTTATTGTTTAACGTGCACGGGCCCAGAGGAGTCATTTCCAAATTCTGAGCCCCGAACAAAAGATTCTTGGGGAATATATAGATTAGGGGGTCTTCCTATCTACGTGGCAAAGCAGGATACAGAAGCAGAATGCGGTAATTACTTCTATCTAGGGGCAGAAGCAGAGTTCAAAGGCTAAATGTGAAAATTGGTTCTATCTGCGTGGGTGCTAGCCCTAGTCCTAGTGACTATCCGGCTATTTGCTTTATTTGCTCTTCCCAGACGGCCTTATTGTTCTCCTATGGCGCCTGGGGTCTTGGGTGAGCGAAGGTCTCCCAGGGCTTCTCCTTTCATTTCCAGTCCTCACTATCCGGCCACCTGCCCTCCCAGATAGCCCCATCATTCTCTCTAGGGTGCCTGGTCAAATAAAGGTTAAACAGAGGTTTTTCAAAGTTTCCCATATCAATAGTATACTATGAAATACTAATCACCCATTAGAAAAGTTGAGTGGACTTCCGCCAAGATGGAGGTTTAGGTGGATGTGCCGTGCCTCCTCACACAACCAAGTTTAGGGACAACTAAATATTAGCATCAGAAAACACAACCAGAACACGGAAGAAAACTGAACTTTTCGGAAGTCCGCTAACAACAAATTCTTCAGCCCGACCGGTAAGGGGCGAAACCGGCGCGTCGGGTGAGGATTTACAAAGGAGGGCTCGGTCGGACACGGGCGCGGAATCCAGATGCGCGAATCCAGTCGGGTTCCAAACCCAGGATTGGACCTAGTAAGTGACCGAGCAACCCACCGGATGAGCGACTACAGAGGAGACAGTGGGGAGGCGGCGGCGGCAAGATGCGCCGCCATTTCCCCGCCCTGACCACGCCCCCACATACAGCGTCACAACCCAGCGACCTGGGACTCCAAGGCGCCACTTGTCCCACTTAAAGGGCCAGAACAGACCAAAAATGTCGCAGGGAGAACTCAAAGCCCCAGAGATAAATCTAAATGACGAAGAAATAGCAAAACTCTCAGACGCACAGTTTAAAACACTGGTCATCAGCTTCCTCACAGATCTGGTGGATTATAGCCACAAATTAGAGAAACATATGAAGGCTAAATTAAGGGAAATGAATGGAATTCCACAGGAAACCCATAGAGATGAAAAAAAAACTGGGACTCAAATCAATGTAGTGGACCAGAAGGAAGAAAAAAATGATCAAACAGAAAGGAATGAAGAAATAAGAATTCAGAAAAACGAGGAGAAGCTTAGGAACCTCCAGAACATCTTTAAACGCTCCAATATCCGAATTATAGGGGTACCAGAAGGGGGAAAGACACAACCACCAGTGGAAAAACTATTTGAACAAATAATAAAAGAAAATTTCCCCAATCTGGCAAAGGAAATAGACTTCCAAGAAATCCAAGAAGCCCAGAGAGTACCAAAAAAAGTTGGACTCAAGAAGAAATACACCAAGGCATATCATAATTACATTAGCCAAAATTAAAATGAAGGAAAGAATCCTGGAAGCAGCAAGAGCTAAGGGGACAATCACCTACAAAGGAGTCCCCATCAGGCTGTCAGCAGATTTCTCAAAAGAGACCTTACAGGCAAGAAGGGGCTGGGAAGAAATATTCCAAGTCATGAAATCTAAAGACCTACAACCAAGATTGTTCTACCCAGCAAAACTTTCATTTAGAACGGAAGGACAGATAATGTTTATTTTGAGGGGGGTGGTTTGAGAAAAAGAAAAGAAGGAAACCCCCACCAAAAAACGAAGCAAAAGGGGGAGGAATAAGAAAAAGGTGGAAGGAGGGGGAGGAGGGAGGGGGGAGAGGATGGACAAGGAGAAAAAAAAAGAGGGGGGGAAGAATAGTAGGAAGAACAACAAACCAAAGTAAAAAGGAGGGGGGGGTTTGGGGGGGGGGGGGGAGGGGGATAAAAAATAAATAAATTTAAAAATAAAAATAAAAAAAAAGAAAAGTTGAAGTACTGCCACTTGTGACAGCATGGATGGACATTCAGGATATTATGCTAAGTGAAATAAGTCAGACAGAGAAAGCCAAGAACCATATAATTTCACTCATATGTGGGGTATAAAACTGAAATTCAGACACAGATGATAGTGTGATCATTGGGGGAAGTGGGTATGGGGAATAGTAAAAGGAAAAGAGGGGAAAATATAAATAAATTCAAATGTATACATGAGCTAATTTTTGGTCCTTTTGTTCTGTTATATTAATATTTGTCTATTTTACTTCTAAACACTCTATAAGATATGCAAATGTTTCTTTCCTACTGTATTTAAAAAATCAGCCATTCTCGGACTTCAGCCAAGATGGAGGCGTAGGTGGAAACACTTTGCTTCCTCACACAACCAAATCTAAAAACAATAGAGTTTTAACAACAATAAACGCAACCAAACCACAGAAAATTGAACAATGCAGAGTCCGAAAACAACAAACCACTCAACTAAACCAGTGAGGCCAGCAGCGGAGCAGGTCAGGCAAAAAAGATCCCCCGCAAAGCTTTCATTTAGAATGGAAGGGCAGATAAACTGCTTCTCAGATAAGATCAAATTCAAGGAGTTCATCATCACCAAGCCCTTATTATATGAAATGTTAAAGGGACTTACCTAAGAAAAAGAAGATAAAAAAGATGAACAGTGAAAGGACAGCAAACTCACAGTTAGTAACAACCACACCTAAAACAAAAGCGAACCAACAGGACAGCTAGATCAGGAGCAGAACCATAGAAGTGAAGATCACATGGGGGGTTAGCAACGGGAGTGGGAGAAGGAGAAGGGGGGAGAAGGTACAGAAAATAAGTAGCATAGACAGTAGGTAGAAAATAGATAGGGGGAGGGCAAGAATAGTATGGGAAATATAGAATCTAAAGAACTTGAGACACATGTTCACAAACTAAAGGGGGGGAATGGTGGGGAGGGGGTGTGCAGGGTAGAGGGGAAAGAAGGAGGTAAATAGAACTGTAATGGCATAATCAATAAAATATATCTTTAAAAAATGAAAAGAAAAAGATCCCCTGACCCAGGAGGCACGCAGGCAGCCTAGGGCGCGGATCCCAGGTGCAGGGTAGCTATGGGCGGACCCAGGGAAGGCGTGGTGCAGCTGGCTGTCTGCAGTCATGCATTTGCCCGCAGATAAACCGGTGAAAAGACCAGCATTGAGGCAGACCACACAGGCCCTGGCGCAGGGTGGCTGGCTCCCACATTTGCGCTCAGATAAACAGGCAGGGGCGAGCAGTGAGCCGGACTGAGCGAGCAGAGAGGACCACCATTGCTCCCTCTCTGACCCCTTCCCCATATACAGCATCACAAACCAGCAACCTGGGTGGCCCCTCCCTGGTGAACATCTGAGGCGCCTCTCCTCAAAGGTAACAGGCACAAACAGATCAAAACATGGCTCAAGAAGAACTCAGAGCCCCAGAGCCCATAAATCTAAGTGATCAAGAAATTGCCAACCTATCAGAGGCACAATTCAAAACACTGGTGATCAGGATGCTCACAGAACTGGTTGATTTTAGTCACAAATTAGAGGAACATATGCAGGCTAAACTAATTAAAATGAAGGGAAATGCACAGGAAACTAATAGTGATGGAAAGGAAACTAGGACTCAAATCAAGGGAGCAGACCAGAAAGAAGGAAGAAATGACTAAACAGAAAAATATGAAGAAACAAGAATTCAAAAAAATGAGGAGAGACTTAGGAACCTCCAGGACATCTTTAAATGCTCCAGCATCCGAATTATAGGGGTACCAGAAGGGGAAGAGGAACAGCCAGGAGTGCAAACCTTATTTGAACAAATAATAAAGGAGAACTTCCCCATTCTGGCAAAGGAAATAGACTTCCAGGAAATCCAGGAAGCTCAGAGAGTCCCAAAGAAGTTGGACCCAAGAAGGAACATACCAAGGCACATCATCATTACATTAGCCAAGATTAAAATGAAGGAGAGAATCCTAGAAGCAGCAAGAGATAAGGGGACAGTCACCTACAAAGAAGTTCCCATCAGACTGTCAGCAGATTTCTCAAAAGAGACTTTGCAGGCAAGAAGGGGCTGGAAAGAGGTATTTCAAGTCATGAAATCCAAAGACCTACAACCAAGATTGATCTATCCAGCAACACTTTCATTTAGAATGGAAAGACAGATAAAGTGCTTCTCAGATAAGATCAAATTCAAGGAGTTCATCATCACCAAGCCCTTATTATATGAAATGTTAAAGGGACTTATCTAAGAAAAAGAAGATAAAAAAGATGAACAGTGAAAGGACAGCAAACTCACAGTTATTAAGAACCACATCTAAAACAAAAGCAAACTAAGAGGACAGCTAGATCAGGAGTGAACCATAGAAATGAAGATCATGTGGAGGGTTAGCCACTGGGGAGTGGGAGAAGGAGAAGGGGGGAGAAGGTACAGAAAATAAGTAACATAGACAGTAGATAGAAAATAGAATCTAAAGAACTTGAGAGACGTGGTCGTAAACTAAAGGGGGGGACTGGTGGGGGAGGGGTGTGCAGGGTAGAGGGGAATGAAGGGGGGAATAGAACAAATGTAATGGCATAATCAATAAAATGAAAATATATATTTAAAAAATCAGCCATTCTCCTATATTTGTCTTTCAAATGCATATGAGGATCATATTTTCAAATTTCAAAATAATCCATTGAGACTTTATTGAGATTATTGGTGAGAACTGACATTGTTATAATTGTGATGTTTATTTTTAGTACATAACATGTCTCTACTTTTCTATATTTCTATTTAAAATGTATTCTATAAAACCATTCATTTTAAGCCCTGGCTGGTGTAGCTCAGTGGATTGAGCATGGGCCTGTGAACCAGAGGATCGCAGTTCGATTCCCAGTCAGGGCACATGCCCGGGTTGCTGGCAGGTTCCCTGCAGGCCGGTTCCCTGCAGTCCAGTTCCCTGCAGGGGATGCACTAGAGGCAACCATACATTGATGTTTCTCTCCCTCTCTCCTTCCCTTCCCCTCTAAAGATAAATAAATAAAATCTTTAAAAAACCATTCATTTTAGGCATTCATTTTTTAATTGAAAAAATATATTTTTGAACCATAATAAGCTGTATTTTTACCTACTTTGTTGGTATGTGGTAAATTGATTAAATTTTGCATATTGTTTAACCATTGTCCAACTCAAAGAATTTCTAGTTTTAATAAATGTAAGTGTAATCTCTGATTTTTATGGGTGCTTACTATGCAAAAATCAGGTCGGATTTCTTATAAATTTTTAAGTGGTGCTTAAGAATTCTGTCAAGGGACATTACTATAAACCATGTTTTACCAAAAAAGAATATTCTGACTGATGATTTATGACAGTCGTTCCCCTTAATAAAAAAATAAGCATTATATTTCATCATATTTCTTATGACTATTTTTACAATGAACATTTTGGCTCCTTAGACCCATTTACATTATGAAATTTTATAGAGTTTTTAACAAAGGAAATGCATTGCATTCCTGAAGTATTTTACTTGGTCAAGGAGCATCTTTAAAAATATTTGGGAATAGGTTAAATTTGTCTATAAAATATGAAAACACTATATGCAGCTAACAAATCATTGTCCATTTTTCCACAAGTATTTCTTGAGCTTCTTAAATGTATGCTCTATTTCCTGCCACATCAATGTATGACAATTGAGAAATCACAATGTAAGATTGTGGCCAGGTGGTCAGACTGTGGAAGAGAAGGACTCATGCAGGGAGGTTTGATGGCTTTGGTAACATTCTATTCTTAAGTTGAGTTGTGAGTACATGTGGCTATTTTTAAATTTTTTTATCTTTTTAGGTATTTAAATTTATTATGAAATTTTAGAAAATAGTTTTTCATATGTGAAAAGGAGTTTTTCACCTCTTCTGAAAACCAGATTATTCTCATTTTGAAGATGCAAATTCTTCAAAATTTATAAAAATACCAGATAATTCTTTAAAATTTTTATGGCATAAATCAGTTTCAGAGAAGAAAGAGCATTTTCACTAAACCTTCATATTGTTCTTCTTATTTTTGACTCGTGAATGTGTTGTTCAACCATCACCACTAATCAGCTTCAGAAGATTTTCAACAATCCAAACAGAAAATTTGTACCCATTTAAAAATAATTCACCATTCCCTTCTACCCTTGTAGCCTATTCTACCTTATGACTCTATGTCCGTGACTATTTTAGGCACCTCACATATGTGGAATCACACACAATTTGTCCTTTTGTGACTGGCTTATTTCACTTTGCTTAATATATTTAAGGTTCATCCATATTGTAGCACACAACACAATTTTCTTCCTTTTAAAAGCTGAATATTAATATTATTATATGTATATACCACACTTTGTCTGTCCATTCATTCACCAATGGGTGCTGGTCCATAGTCTTTTTTAAGGTGGTAAAATTTACCTTCACTTTCAGTCTCTATTGCACGGAGCTTGAAGACATTCTGGGATTATTCTATACCAGTGACTCCCAAACTTCAGTATGCATTAGAATCCTTTAGAGGGCTTGTGAAAAGAGACAGCTATGAAAACGGACAGACCCCAGAGTTTCTGATTCATGAATTCTGGAATGGGGCCTGAGATTATGCATTTCTAACAAGTTCCCAGTTGGTCCAGGGACTGCACTTTGAGAACTGTTCTCAGGATTCAGTTCGTTCACCCTCCAAGTGCTACTTCCTACATATTGTAGTGTGGCTACCCACCTACAATCTCTCCTGGGGGATCTTGGTGTTCGAACAACCAGGTGCTAACATAAAGGGGCATTTACTGGTAAGCTGGCAGCTGACCTTCGATTTGTGTAATCTCACTCAAAAAAGAGAGCTCAACCAATTCAACAGGAACTTAAATTAGGTGACATGGAGGGAAGTAGATTATTGACCAACAGAGAAGGGGCCGGTCTGGCCATCATGAGTCTTGGTTGGGCTGAAGCCCAGAAAGCTACTGGTCTAGGAAACAGTGGACATGCATGAAGAAGCAGAGATTAGACTGGCCCACCTTTTGTTACAACTTCTTCCATCCATGCTGCTCCCTCCTGTCCCCTGCACTCATCCCCGCTGCCCATAAGAATTGGCCCCTGGGCTTGAATTTCAGTGAAGCCATGAGGAGAAAATGCACCATGAAATTATGTGCCTCCTGCAAAAGGAGTTGCCATCTGCTTTTTCTTCAGGCATTTTCCGTCTACATAGTATATGAAACCATTGTCCTCTGGTGCAGTCTCCCCTTCTTGGTAAAATATTATGTACATTAAAAAAAGGAAAGCCTTTATAAACAAAACAGAATGCAGGATTTTAGTAGCTAGTAAATTCCCCAAGACATTTATAGATTCTCTATCATTTTGTATCATTACTATTAATAGTCTGTTAACTATTAAATCATTAGTATTAATAGTATGTTAACTTAATTGTTTCTAATTCCCCCTATCCTGATTTTGGGATGAAAATGTATTGCCTTTTGCTGCATACCTATGGGTTGCTCTGTATGTATTAAAATTTTTATGCACAATAATTTGCTTCAAATTCTACCTGATTTTAGGGTAGTTTTTTTCACTTTATTCTTTTTGTGTACATTTCTGAGTTTTAAGGAAAATGTGATTTCCTCTTTTCTTGATAAATAAGATAAAAAACCATGATAACAGGTAATAAAATAGGCAGAAACCAAACATTAAAAAATAATCTAAACTAAAGTCTGCTTGAAATGCCTAAATTCTATTTTAGATTCTCAGGAAGCCCAGGAGTGATTGACATAGCAAAAACAAGGAGACGTATTGGTTCCATGTCTGAGAATGATGAACCTTTAAGACGTACTTTGGAAAGTACCAGGGTTCTGTTTAAAGAAAAGGAAGCTGATGTTACAAAGCACATTTTTATCCCGTCCTTTTCATTGTTTCCAGACGCTAGAGCTCTCCCCTTATGCTTTTTCCCAAGGGAGGCCGGATGCCTCTCTAAACTCTCATGGATAAACCGAAATGTGAGACTGTGTAGGCCTGGACACCTGATAGTTCTCAAATGATCAGCTTGGAGTTGTGGCCTGGCAGGCGTCTCTCTGTGTGCTCCACATGATCATCCCCTTATTTCTACTCCAGAATCATAGAACTTATGGTGATTGTTTTTCTTGTTTCTACAAGTCAGTCTGTTTCATGGGGGAACACACAGTCTCATTCCTCAGTGTGCTTCCACTTCTTTCCGAGTACCAATTTTTGCTTTTTCATTCTCCCAGTGATTTTAGGGTTGAGGTGGGGAGTGGATCTCTGTGTTTCTCCACTCTTATCAGTTGAGGTGGATTTTACAAAGCGGAGGTCTCTGTTGAAAACTGCCAGGCTCAGATGTGGGGAAAGGTCAGAGATAGGCATGCTGCAGTTTTGTCCCTGGCTGGAGGTCTGTGCCAAGGGCTTCTAAGAGGCTGGTCATCAGAGCTCCTTTGTCTGAGCATAGCCATGTACTCTCACCTTGGGTTGCCAAGGTGCACCCAAGGTGTTTGTATTTGTCTCCCTCCACAGTGACTGTGTGCCCCCGAATCCAGTTGTCAGAAGAAACAGGGGATGTATGCTCTCTAAGAAGGACTCCTAGGCCCACACTTCTTCCTCTCTCTCTCTGCCTCAGAGGTCCCCAGAGAGGCTGGGCTTCTGGGCATCAGCTGCCACCCCACAGGGGTTTTTCTTCATATAAGGCAAATGGTGGATTTGTAAACCCTCTTGCAACCTGGTCTCCCCTGCTCTATTTCTTGGAAAATTTCTTTAAAGAGTCAAGCTTTTTCTCTGGTTCTGAGCCAGTTCAGCTTTCCATTAGTCGTTTCAATAGGTATTTAGAAAAGCTTGTGGTAGATCAGCCTGGTGGCTCTCTCAAGGGGGATGTTTCTAATTATTTATTCTTATTCAAACCAGGACTTATTTCTAGAGACCTACTTTTAAATTTTAATTTAATTTAATTTTTAATTTTCAATTACAGTTTACATTCAATATTATTTTGTATTAGTTTCAGGTGTGCTGCATAGTGGTTAGATAAGCATGCACTTTACAAAGAATTCCCCCCAATATTCCAGTACCCACCTGGCACCATACATAGTTATTACAACATTATGCACTAAATTCCCTATGCTGTACTTTATAACCTTGTGACTATTTTGTAATTACCTATTTAAACTTCTTAATCCCTTCACCTTTTCCGCCCAAGTCCCCCAGCCTCCTCCCATTTAGCATTCATCAGTCTGTTCTTTTATATATGAGTCTGTTTCAATTTTGTTTGTTCATTTATTTTGTTCTTTAGATTCCACATATAAGTGTAACCGTATGGTATTTGTCTTTCTCTGTCTGACTTATATCACTTAGCATAATACCCTCTACGACCATCCATATTGTCGTAAAAGGTAAGATACCCTTCTTTTTTTTCCAGCCAAGTAGTATTCCATTGTATAAATGTACTGTAGTTGTTTTATCCACTTATCTACTGATGGGCACTTGGGCTGCTTCCAAATCTTGACTATTGTAAATAATGCTGCCATGAACATAAGGGTGTGCAAATTTTTTGAAATCAGTGTTTCGGGTACCTTTGGATATATTCCCCAAAGTGGAATTTCTGGGTCATAGGCAGTTTCATTTTTAATTTTTTAAGGACCCTCTATACTGTTTAGAGACCAACTTTTAAAAAATGATAGTTACCATATATCCTTGACCCTATCTATTTCACATTTATTTCTTAAAATGGAAGGAAACAGAACCTTACTTACATCATATTTCAAAGATGTGATTTCCTTTGGGATCTCTGAGTCAATGTTTACTCCCTGTCTGAGAAAAGCAGCCCACTCTCACTCCCTTTTCAAACTGCGCTCACTGATAGGCTAAGCTCGATGTCTGGATGACGCTTCTCTGCTCTTATCAGCACCCCTGCACCCCTTAGCTTTTCTCTTGGTGCTTTAGAATCTGGATGTCCCAGAGAAAGCATCTTTCAGAATCCATCACAGTCTGCACATTACAGGGAAAATTGACAGAAACTCATTCATTTGGATATTCACTGACTGTCTATCATGCCCTAGACACTTTTGATTTCCTAGATTTTTACCTAACTCCTTTTTTTCTGTCCAAGGATTCATATTACATTACACAATTACACATTACAAATCCTAATCCTGACTTCTTGGGCTCAGGTGCTGTTCTTATTATATAGATATACATATTTTATACAAACTTATTATGTAATTAACACATGGCATATAGGTCTCATAGCAGAATGTGGGCATAAACACCCTCACAACCGCTCCCCCCCCATTGGCTTTCATCAAGACTGGCCATTAGGAGAAGACTGTCTGGGGTGTGTAGAGTCCCTAGGCTCAGTGACCGCCAGCTGACACTTTGGCCTCCCAGAGGTCGGGTTTGGGAGAGTGGTTGCTTTGCAAGGCTGGCTCTCTGTCAGTGCCCTTAATGCAGAGCCTGTGATGAAAGTCAGAGTGACGGTGATCCCTGAGTCTGTTCCTGAGGGCATCGAAGAGTCCTCCTTCACATTGCCTCCTCAACAATCACTTGAATAGTAGGCAGCCTAACTGAGCATCTGGCAAGGGCTCTGGCAAACAGCAGGGAATAGCTGTGTTGCATGTTCTTGTTAAAAGGGAGAATTGCACTTTTGCTGCCAAGTATAAGAGGAGAAAGGCAGCTACAGGATTTGAACCTGGGCCTCGTTGGCTATATATTTACATGTGTGATATCAAACATTTATTAAACAATTCTAAGTCAGACTGTGATAACTTTATGGATTTTAACTTTTTTGTTTCTTCAGTATGTTGTGAGGATTTTTAAAGACAAGAAGATTTAAATGAGTCCTGGCCCAAGGAAAAAGCCAGGAGACATTGGCTGTTTTTGACCTTGACCTTCTGACATTGACCTTCTTTCTCAGAAGTGACAGAGAGAACTGAGAAATTACTTTAAGCTCTGGTACAAGTTCTTTAAAAATGCATTCAACAGGTATGAATTAAACAGTTACTCTGTACTAGGCACAATGCCAGTGGCTGAGAACGTGGGAGTGAAGATTTCATGCCCTCCTAGAGCTCAGACTGACTGGCAGCCCCGAGTTCTGACATCAGGTGAGGGAGGATTTGAGTCTGAATATCTGTGAAGGCAGATATTGTCGCATCATTACTAGATCTATTTAAGGAGAATTTAAATATTATTTGCATAGTATATTTAGTGTTAAGATTGTCTTCATTCTAAAAAGCCTGCCAGAATAGTTAAGTTAAAAAGAATCTAAAAATCTGAATTTTGATGGAGATAACTGTTTACCAGTTTACTGAGAATTTAGTTGTTGACTTCTTCCTCCTGACATAAATAGGCTATAAAGCAGAGTATTTTTAACAGTCATTGTTTTTAACTAATGTCTCTTTTGTCATCACTAAAGAAGAGATCATTTGCCTCTCTGTCTGCCAAAGCAAGAAATCAAGAAGCCTGGAACAGGAGCTGCAGGAGCCAGAAGGGTTTGATTAATCCTAAGGAAATAACTTAGAGTCTCCATTTCTTCATTTTAAAAATGGGTGTAAAAATTTCCAAGGCCTCATATCAGTTGTTGTATAAAACAAACTAATGCTTATAAATATTTTGGCCCAGAGCTTGGCACACAGTAGGTGCTCAAAAAAATAACATTACTCTTGTTAGTGTAAGCTTCCTTACTTTGCATAAGTGACCATATTGCCACCTCCCTTGCAAATGTTGTGAAGAAGCAAATGGCTTGAAATAAGGTCTTTGCTGGGCTGAATCTTGGGAAAGTTTAGGCTGTGACCAAGAGGGACACTTGGAGAGGACAGTGGATGTCAGAAGGAGGCAGAGCACGTCATCAAATAGCCATCCAGTGACTGGCTGAAGGACTTGTCTGTGCCTTGTACCAGAGAGTTTATAGGGTACCTGGGTTGTGTCCAAGGAACCCACACAGAACAGTAGGAGACAAAGAGGCCATTTCAAACACCTGCAGTAGCCACAGGAAAGCGAGAGCAGCTAACCAGTGCCAGTCAAGAAGTAGCTTTTGGTAGCCAGTAGCCTTTATTACTCCTCCACTTCCAGCTTAGAGGGGCAGAGGCAGAGAATCCTAGTGGGAGAGAGGATTTCTCTGCCCTACGAGTCTGTAACAGTCTCAGTCGGCTGAGAGAGGAGAGAAGATTTCTCTTTAAATAGAATTCAGAATTTTAGTCATTACACAGAGCTAGAGGTTTGAATTACCAAAATGAGGACTTACACTGTGATCGGAGATAATATGGAGGCTTTTTCATAGTCTGACAGTGACCAGGCAGCTTGAAGGAACTGCCTTAGGTTCCATCAGTGTAATGAAGTACTAGCTTCATAGAGTGAGTTGAGTTGGTGAGCACATTTTTGTTTGTTTATTTTCTTGATTGTTTGTTTCTGGATATTGAAAGCCTGCTTGTTTAGCTTCCTAAATGGAAGTTGAGGGTCATGGTGGTTCCATGGGTGTAGGAGGTGACTTTATACTTAAACTTAAACTTGTCCACAACTAATGTTCAGTACATCAGTCATGTCTGAAGTGTTTTCGGGCACAGGAGCAGGAGGTGGTAGGCAGCAGGCTGTGAGGTTGATGACAAAGTTCCAGGAGAGAATTCTCTAGTCGGAGCAAGGTGTCAGCGCAGATGCCTGATGTGCAGGCTTGTGCCAAAGGTGGTGGTGGCCCCTGGTCCATCTTGGCCCCCAGGTGTGCTCAAAGAGCCTGCTGCTTGCACTTATAGTACCCAACAGAGCCCAAGACTGTGTTCAAAGACATCAAATAAATTGAAATTGGTCATGGTTACAACATTTATACTACAAAAATTAATAAACATCACAAATCAGGTTTCTTTTTTGTTTATTTGTTTTAAATTTTTAGATGTGGTTTCCAAGCATACCACTGTTGAGAGTATCCCAAGCCAGATACTTTGGCAGCATGTCCACTCCCCATAGACACAAAACACTGTGTGTATGAATGGAGAGACAAAACAGAATATTAGTCTCAGATTCCTGAATAAATCTGACCTTGCTTCCTAGTCAGTGTGGTCAAGGGCATGCACTTTAGTGCAATTAAAACAGAAGGACTTGACGTCGGTGCCACTTCCAGGTGCAAGCCTCTGTGCTGTGGGTCCCCTCTCCAGGCACAGGGTGGAATAGTGCTCCCTGCTTTCTGGAGCCCTGTGCAGCAGTCCACCCTTGGGGTCACTGAGGGATCCAAGGACAGGCTTACCAACAGGCAGTTGCCCCTTGAGTGCTGGTGGTGGGGCATTGGGGAGAGGGCCAGAGGCCAGTCTTGCTGGGGTGGTTACAAGGGAGGGGAGGAGACTAAAGCTGCAGATGACAGCATAAGAGCAAACAGGACTGGGCTGTGGGACTAGGTAACATTCTCCTTGGAGGCTCTCAGAAGTTCTTGAGTGATGCGGGTATTTGTAAGGGACTCAAATTCTCATGTGGAGCATGGATATTCAGGTGTTAACGTAAACGCCACCCACTCACCTATACCGGAGAGCCTGGAAGAATGTACTGTACTGATAATGTATATAAAGCATCCAGCCCAGAGCCTGGCACATAGCAAAACTGAGTAAAAAAGTTTTCTTTTTACATTGACCCTTCTCATTTTTCATCCAAGAGCTATCCCAGTTTTTAGGTTAACATTAAAAAGAGGAAAGAGGTAACACTGCCCCATTTGACCCCTTGGCTGGGATCATACCTGTCAGTAGATATTTCTTGTGCTGGCAAAGTTTAGAAGTAGCTCTCTAACAATCATCGTTTGTAATCCTGCTTCCTGGCCATGGTGTGTGGTCCAGATGAGGTGCTCAGGGACTGTTGGTGGGGTGTTAATGATACCGATCCTGGAGGAGGTTCACAACCTAAAACTTAGGCTGAGAAGCCTGAGTCCTGACTAGGGAATCCTAGAATCTCAGGGAAATTCTTGCCTAACACCATCTTTGGTTCAATATTCTGTTGTCTACCCCCCTGTTGTATGCACACAGCCTCTGTCTGAATACCTCTGATGAAGAACACACATATAGTAGACACCTATTCCATCTTGTGACAGTGCCTCCCATTCAAATTGGATGCCATGGAAGGAAAGCATTGTGGTCTCGTATCTTTCATCCAAAGACAGAGACATGATCGGTTTGAAACCTGGTTGTATTTTATAAAATATATTTGAGAAGCTCAGACAATTTATTTCAGAAAAATCTGACATGGGAAGTTTGACTAAGTGTCTAATAAGCTGCATCAATAAATGAATTAATAAATACCCTTTGATAATACCCTTTAATAAAAAAGAAACGTGTACTTAGAATGACTTACCATTACACTTGACTTTGGTAGAATGGCAAGGAGTATTTGTCTTAAGGAAATACCACCTTTGTCTATAGTGCCATGCAGACTGGGAAGGGTTGGCATGGAGCCACAGCCCAGCAGCATTGGCAAGGTCCCTTGCCACAGGCCCCTAGACAGAGTCCAGACAGGTAGGGGTGGGGCAGAAGCCACAGAAAGAATAAACACTGTATCAACTGGGGTGGCTGAAAAGCCAGCAGACTGCAGGCATGAAGATTCATGAGAAGTCCCAGAGGTGAGGGGGGTTAGGGGACAGGGACCCTTATAGATCTGGGGAGACAATTGGTAGCAGGAAGTCAGCAGACCAGACCCATGGTTCTGGGGAGGCGAGGATGCACATACTGGTTCAGTGTACAAGGGCACAGAGGGGACACAGTACCTTGAGAATACAGCAGAAGTCCGGCAATCAGGTCTGGGACACAGAGGTTTACTTAGCAGTCCAGGGGGCATGATGCTGAGATATGGGACATCAGACATGAAGTGTTTAAAATGCTCTCTGTCAAAGCCAGTGCAGCCATACTCACTTCTAGACGAGGGGTCATTTCCTAACTACAGACATACACATGTTAGTCAGCGGCTTCAACTGTGAGGAGAGGGGCCAGGACCTGGCCAGCCTGGCAGGTATGTGGTCCCACTCTCCAGACATCCTCGTGTATGTTTCCAAGCACAAAGCCCTAGGCATAGATCATTTTCAGTATTTTTTCAATGGGTGGAATGGGGAGCTTAATTTATTGGCTCAATACATCTTCGTTATTTAAATAAGATGAGGAAGAAAAAAATTTCAAAATAATAATTCTTTCAATAAATATATTACAGGAAATTTAGAAAAATGAAGAACTGCTTAAAGAAAAAGTCTTTTTACTTTGCAAAGATATCTATATACATACATACTGGATTTAGTAATGTAGGCCCACTTTGTGTACTTTTAATTACTGTTACTTAAGCATTTGTAAGGCCATATAAAAGCAGAATGTATATTGGTTGCATAATATATGTTGAGGTACCATATTTAGTCATCTTCCCCACCCTTTCAGCAGTTTAGATTGATTTTTTTCTGTTCAACATTTTGATTGGCATCTTTGATTACTTTTGTAGGATAGTGTCTGAATTTGGGATTATGAAGCCAAAGGAATTACTAGGCTCTTGATATATATTCCTAAATTGTCTTTGAGAAACTATGTCAATTTATACCACATTCTTTCTGGCATTGAATCATACTATTTTTAAAAAATAGGTAGCCTCTTTAGAAAATGAAATGTGGTCTGTTATTGTCTCATTTTGCATTTCTTTGTTACTAGGAAGAATGGGTACTTTCTTTACTTTCAATGATATTAATAATAAGTAAACAAATGAGTGTATTTGGATCAGGCTGTATCTTAGATCTTACCAGGATATAAGCTGAAGGCTGTCAGTTATGAGAAATGGTTGTAGATTCTTCCTGGGCAAAGCTCTGCCTCCTCCATAGTGACGGAAGTGCTTGGAAGGACATTGCAAACAAGATGCTATTTTTCTAAGAACAGTTTATTCTTTCAGTCTTCCTTGACATTGGCAAATGCCTGGTGATGAAGCTGGAAGTTTGCAGAACTAAGTATCCTCCTATCCTTGCCCACCTCCCACCTCCTTACCACCACTCTCCCCAGTTTTAGATCTATTCAATCTTACAGATGCTAAGATTGCTCTTCACACATCTGGTTAGATTAGTGTTTCCCAGGCTGGCTTGCATATTACCAGCATCTGTCAACCCTATTTAGGCTTTAATTGCTGCTGGGGCATTTGCAGGAAAAGCCTGCCTTAGAATCTACACACTCAGATGCAAACTGTAAACTCACAGACTGGAGTGCATTTGGAAAGAGTAGTTAAAGTTGATTTTTTTAATTATTTATTGCTGAGTTGTTGAGTCATCATAAAGTGAGCATCCAGCTGACAGCTCTCTTTGGTCTTGTTCTGCCAGCTGTCCTCCTGGTGGAGTGTATGGTGCCTGGTGGGGCCATGCATCTGAAGAAACTAGAAAAAAGGGGGAGGGGGAGGCTACCAAGTCCCCCTGAGGCCAGTGATTTGTTTTATGATGCAAACACCAGTCTAGTTTTAGATTGGCTGTCCTAGGACTGTTGCACCTACAAACAAAAGCATCACTTGTAACACCTCGAGGTGCAAAGGCATCGAAAGGATCTGAAGACAGAACCAGACAAACAACAGCTCTAAGTCACCAAAGATGGGCTTTGATGCCCAGCACATGGAAATAGAGATTGTCCCCAGAGACAGTAGTGGGCATTGGTCTTGTTTTCTTCCCCCCAAATAAATGATCCAGAGGAACAGGCACCATGAAATCTTTAAATTGGCAGGTGGCATGAAGTTCTCCAGAAAGTGCCATGCCATGTGGATGGGGATATGCTACAGGAAGAGCTTCAGAGGCTGTGTTAGTATGAGAGATGAGTTTCAGTGAGAGGAAGTCTCTGGTAATGAACTAAGGCAGAAATAACCCACTAGGCAGGAGGAGAATGGGCTCTCAGGCACCAGTTACAGCAAGGAAAGAGATCTGCAGTATGGGGCTGGGGTGTTAGGAACAATCTGGGTACTTCAGGACTATTATAAAAGTACTGTGCAGTACCAAGGTGAGTATTGGGGACAAGATGGAGAATCTTATTCTACCCTTATCTTAAGATCTGCAATTCTATGGGCAATTCTATTGGCTTCATTTTCACGATGGCCTAAGTATCTGGGCTTTCTGGTGAACTTAATAACTCTGTCCTTGAACTGGTGAGAAGCAACTTCACATATGTGCCCCTGACCATTTCTGGATTCCATTGTGTCTACACCTCCCCAGCCAGCAGGGGGTTTAAGTCAGGGCCTCAGCTTGGGCTCAGAGGGGCCTTCTCCCTTATTTGTTTCCTAGGACTATCTGGCTGCTATGTTGGGCAGAGCCTCCTTAACTAGATGGTCACCTTGTCCTAGCACTGTCCTGCCCCTGTGCCTCTAGGAACAGCAGTGTAGCAGAAGGCAAACCCACAGTTAAGGGATGTTTGTCGTGGACATTTGTTGATTGCTTCTCTTATCCACTGCCCCTTCACCCCTTCCTATTTGGACTTCATATTTTATTTAAAGCAATATGACTTTGGGTGAGACTGACACCTCTCTCAGCTCAAAGTAGGCCTTATTGGCTTAATACAATTCTTTCATCTTATTGCCCTGGCTGCTGTCTTTGGTTCAGTGATGAGCATTTTATATTAGGCCAAGGAATTGAGAGGAAACATTTGCTAAGAGTATCTGGGAAAGTAATCAATATCTCTCTCTCTTTCCCTGTCTCTTTCTAAAGGAATTTCAATTCACTGCTCTCCTGAAAGTGGAGCCAGACTTTGGGGGAAGCTGACATGGTCAAAGGCAGAGAAGAGAGAGAGAAACAGGAACTGCAATCTAGGTGACATCGTTGAACTGCTGGATCAAGCTACCCCTGAACTCTCTCTACCTCTGGAATTGAGTTACTATTTTGAATGATTTGATATTGCCAATATCTGATTATTGTTGTCCTACTTCAAAAACCAGCAAAAACATATCAAGAAATTATTTGAAATGAGACTACCAACATTTTGTTTACACACTTCGTACCTAGATCATTCCAACAACTTTATAACTGGGTTCCCTGACCTTCTTAGCTAAATAAATCCCTTTGTATTCATCCTGCACACTCCCTTTCTATTAGTTTTGCTTCAGCACTGCTTTTTCCATGTGTATTGGTTCAAAGCCAACAGTGGTACTCTAGGGTTTTCTGCATTAAGAATAAACACATTTGCCTGGCTGTGAAGGCCTTTCTCTGATGAGCTCTTATTTTTCTCTGCTTCCAAATACAAGAATCCTCTACTCACACTTGCATAGACTTCTTTGTGACCATAGATCATGCACTGCAATCCTGTAAGAAATGTTCTTCCTGCTTAGACACCTCTCTCTTAACCAGATCTTTTTCTCCTATGAATTTCTAAAAACCTTGAACTTTGTACCATGAAATTCATAATTAGTTGCATGTTAATTGCTTCACACCTATAAACTCTGCCTGCAAAGGCTGCATGGACCATATATAATAAATAAATCTGTTTCTTAAACTTTCTAACGAACACAGTTCAGTGCACATAGCATAAACAAAGGCATAAATGTTGAATGACATTTTCAGAGTTGAACATTTGGCCATTTAATGTAGCACTGGATAAAAATGAGATCAGAAAACCAACAGATGAAGGCTTGTCCATGCTGATGTTTTGAACTTTTGACTTCTTCATATTTCCTAGCAAAGCTTCATCCAGCAAGACAATTTATTCAACATCAATTCTAATTCAAACACATTCTCTCGTGTTCAAGCAACCTGTTAGTTTCTGCACAATGAATGTAAGGGAAACACTGATACCTAAACATAAATGCAACTTAAGAACCATCGCAGGATTGTCAAGTTCAGACTCTGCAGGAATTTCCTGAGAGAGCTGAACCAAAGGCTCTTTGCAGTTTGCTTCTGTTCTACACCAGTCAAATGGAACTCCTCAGTTGAGAGGCAACTTCCTTTGAATCCCACAAGATTTCTTGGACATTGAACAGGCTCACAAACCCATCTAATGAGCTAAGTGTAAATGGATCCAGAAACACCAAACCTATGTTTTTCGTAAAATAAACAAGCATAAAACATTTAGATGAAAAAATCCTCAGGGGCAAACCACAGTTGGATTTTAGCAGATCTGAGGATGCTTGAAAAATAGTTGAAGACTCTTTGCTAATCCCAAGACATTTGCAAAATGGTTCAACATTTTTGTGACCTCTCGCCTCCTTGAGACCCCTGTGACCTCCACGTGTGCACCTGTCTAACCCACAGACAAACCCCCAGCTACTCAGCACAAGTAAGCTCATCAAAGGAACTGGAACATAGGCATTGGACAGCACAGATGGGTAGTGGGAATGAGTCACTGTGGTCCTTATTATCCTTCTCCACTCAGGGATAACTCCCAGCAGACACTGTTCTTTTTTTTACTTAGAGTTCCCAAAAGAGAGAATGCTAATGCAGCCATCAGTAGCCTGCTCTAGTACTCCATAAACAATAATTAAGCTGCCAGGAGGTTTGCTTCTATCTTCACATCTCTTAAAATCCCATTTGTTTTTACTCTTCATCCTAATTCTTCAAATATTTTAAAACAGTGATGTCTTGATGAGCCTTCTCCTTTTTAGGATTAAGTAATCATAATCATTTTTCTTCCGGGTGTAATTTTCTAACACTGTCATCATTTTTTCACTTCTCTCTACTTCTGCTTCTCTAGGGACTTCCAATGGGACACAAAGCAAGTTTAGCTATTAGACCCCTAGTTCCCTGTGCATTTCAACTTGGGTGGGATTTCTGGGTGACAATTACTAAGGTAACTCTTTGAACTCAGCCTTTCTCTGCAGTTTAGAAGAAATCCTTAATTTATTTAGTTTGAACTGCTATACATGGTATAACTGTTTCATTAATTGAAACATCTGATAGTAGACAGGATTTTAGTTTAATCAGATGACTTCTTACAACCCAGGAAAATGAGACAACTGAAAAGCTTGCATTTTATTTGGCACTTTAAAAATGTGAGGGAGGTGGCAGGCTAAAGAAATTAAACCCTTAAATCAACTGAAAGCTGAGCGAATTTCTTGCCTGTTGCTGATTTCTATGCATGATGGAGTGGAAAATTTCCTTTACTCTGCCGAGCGGAATATTACAGTGGAAAACTCTTAATTTTGGGTTTTGAAAATGAGCAATTTCCTTTAACATACACTAGTTCATGCATTTAAAAATAACTATTATTTTTTCAATTACAGAAGTAACACATGTTGATTCTGGAGAAAATTTTTTAAAAAACAAAAAGAAAGAAATTTAAAATTATCCAAATCTCACCACATGGAAAAGTGCAAATATTTTATAACTGTTTTTTACTTTCTTTTTATGTCTCTTTTCTCTCACACATTCTATTTTTTCTCTTTTAAAAACTGAAAGTTGAAATCATACTGAAAATGCTGCTTTGTAACTTACATTTTTCATGATAAAAATTATTTTTGAACAGAATTTTTATGCAGGCTGAGTTATAAGGTTGATTCCCAGTATACATACGTATATATACAATTTTTTGCTACCATAAACAATGGATTTTTGTATTACAAACCACAAACCTCATTGGCCCTAAGTGTTTAGGCCTAGCCCAAGTCTTTCCTCATGATACATTACTTAAAGAGAAATGGCTGGTGAAGGAAAAAGCAAGATTGTAGGGCTTCTGGGTGTGAACTGCCCAGCTGCTCTCCAGAAAGATTAAACCATTTTGCACATCCACCAGCAAGGTAGAAATACTTCCTCATACAAATTTTGGATATTTTAATTAAAAATTATAATTGATAGATACAAAAATAACAGCTCATGGTTTTTATTTGGTTCATAATGAGCTCAAATGTTTTCATATAAAAATATTACAATTTATATTAATCTTCTTTGCCTATTTATCAATAGTTAAATATATTTAAAAATTAATTTGTTAATTTAATTTTATGTAGTATGTATAGCAACTCTGTTTTCTCTTGTGTGTTAAAAATATTCACTTCATTTTTGACTACTCCTTATTTTATTTGGTGCAATGCAATTATTAAACTATAGACAGTACTATCAATTGAACTCCAATACCATGAACTATACTACCTATAGGCTTTCTTGGCCTTTATAAAGTTTTTTTTACAGTGTTTTTAATTTCTACTTCAGCTTTTTTACTTGGTTAATAAATTTCAATAATTTATTTTTTTATTGAGAAACATTCATTTTATTCAGATTTCAAAATAATTATTATAAAGTTTAACAGCTAGTTTGTAAAAATAGCTACATCTACTTTGTGTCTGGGACATATTCCCTCACTTAGCTATGATAGTGAAATTTAAAAAAATATTTTATTTATTTATTTTCAGAGAGAGGGGAAGGGAAGGAGAAAGAGAGGGAGAGAAACATCAATGTGTGGTTGCCTCTCATGTGTCTCCCACTGGGAACTGGCCTGTAAACCAGGCATGTGCCCTGACTGGGAATCCAACTGCAATCGCATGGTTTGCAGGCCCGTGCTCAGTCCACTGAGCTACACCAGCCAGGGCATGATAGTGAAATTTACCTACTGGGTTTTGGCTGAGAGCATGTACATTTTATTTTTTAATTCAGTTAGTTTTTTTCCAATTACAGTTTGCATTTAATATTATTTTGTATTAGTTTCAGGTGTACAGCATAGTGGTTAGACAATTGTATACTTTACAAAGTGGTCCTCCTAATAACTCAAGTATCCACCTGACACCATTTGTGGTTATTACCATATTACTGACTATATCCCCTGTGTTGTATGTTACATGCTTGCAACTAGTCTATAACTACCATTTGGTACTTCTAACTGCTTCATCTTATTTACCCAGCCACTAACCACTCTCTCTGTTGGCAACCATCAGTCTGTTCTCTGTATATATGATTCTCTTTCCAGTTTGTTTGCTTATTTTGTTCTTTAGATTCCACAGATAGGTGAAATCAAATGGCATTTGTTGTTTTCTGACTGATTTATTTCACTTAGCATAATGCCCTCTAGGTGGCAAAAAGTAATTTTAATTATTTTTTTATGGCTGAGTATTATTACATTGTGTATATTCTGTACCACAACTTTTTTATCCACTCCTCTGTGGGTGGGCACTTGAGTTGCTTCCACATCTTGTCTCTTGTAAATAATGTTTCAGTGGAGATAGGGGTGCATATATTCTTTCAAATTAGGGTTTTGGGTTTCTTCAAATTAGGGGTGCAAAATGGAATCACTGAGTCATAAGACAATTCTCTTTTTAACGTTTTGAGAAAACTCCATACTGTTTTCTATAGCAGCTGCACCAATCTGCACTTCAACCAATAGTCATAAGGGTTCCCCTTTTCTCCACATCCTCATCAGCACTTGTTACTTGTTGATTTATTGGTGATAGCCATTCTGACAGGTGTGAGGTGGTATCTCATTGTGGTTTTAATTTGCATTTCTCTGATGATTAGTGATGTTGAGCAACTTTTCATATGTCTATTGAATATCTATATGCCCTCTTTGGAAAATTGTGTATTCAGGTCTCTGTCAACTTTTTAATTTGGTTGTTTGTTTTTATGATGTTGAGTTGTCTGAATTCTTTATACATTTTAGATATCAACTGCTTATTAGAGATGCATCATTGGCAAATATCTTCTCCCAATCACTAGGATGTTTTTTGTTTTGTTTTGTTGATGGTTTCCCTTGCTATGCAAAAACATTTTAGTTTGATGTAGTGCCATTTGTTTATTTATTTTCTTTTGTTTCACTTACCTAAGGGAATAGGTCAGAAAAAAATATTGCTCAGACATTTTACTGCCTATGGTTCCTTCTAGGAGTTTTATGGGTTTAGATCTTACATGTAAGTCTTGAACCCATTTTGAGTTTATTCTTGCGTATGGTGTAAGAAGGTAGTCTAGTTTCCTTTTTTTGCATGAATCTGTCCAATTTCCCAAACACTATTTACATGATTTTATCCCATTATATGCTCTTTACCCCATTGTATACTCTTGCTTTCTTTGCCACAGATTAGTTCATTATATAGGTGTGCGTTTATTTCTGGGCTCTCTATTTAATTCCATTGACTTATGTGTTTGCTCTTATGCCCATACCATGTTGTTTTGATTACTATGGCATTGTTGTATAGTTTGAAATCAGGTAGCATGATACCTCCCACATTGTTCTTCTTTCTCAAAGTTGCTGTGGCTATTAGGGGTCTTTTGTAGTTCTATACAAATTTTTGGATTATTTGTTCTAGTTCTTGTGAAAAACACCATTGGTATTTTGTTAGGAATTGCATTGAATCTATAGATTAATTTGGGTAGTATGGACATTTCAATGTTAATTCTTTCTAACCATGAACACAGTATATGCTCATTTATTATTATTGTCTTTGATTTCTTTCTTCAATGTCATAATTTTCTGAGTACAAATATTTTACTTCCTTGGTTAAATTTATTCCTAGGTATTTTTTAAAATACAATTTTAAATATTTTATTTATTTATTTTTAGACAGAGGGGACAGAAAGGAGAAAGAGAGGTAGAGAAACATCAACATGTGGTTGCCTCTCCTGTGTCCCCTACTGGGAACTGGCCTGCAACCCGGGCATGTGCCCTGACTGGGAATTGAAACGGCGACCCTTTGCTTCACAGGACCTTGCTCAATCCACTGAGCTACACCAGCCAGGGCTATTTTTAAAAAATTTTGGTGTAATTGTACATGGAATTGTTTTCTTAGTTTCTCTTTCTGATAGTTTATTATTGTTATATAAAAATGCAATCTATCTCTGAGTATTTATTCTGCATCCTAATACTTCACTAAATTCATCGATCAGTTCTAGTTAGTTTTTTTTAATGAAATCTTTAAGGTTCTCTATATACCATATCATGTCATCTGCAAATAATGACAGTTTTACCTCTTTCTTTCCAATTTGGTTGCATTTTATTTCTTTTTGTCTGATGGCTGTGGCTAGGGCTTCCAGTACTATGTTGACTAAGAGTGGTGAGAGTGGACATCCCTGTGTTGTTCTCAATCTGAGGAGAAACACTTTTAATTTTTTCCCATTGAGTATGGTATTGGTTATGGATTTGTCATATATGACCTTTATTATGTTGAGGTTTGTTTCCTTTATTCCGCTTTTGCTGAGAGGTTTTATCATAAATGGGTTTCTTGAAACCACCTTGTATTGAGTTTATATTGACATTCTCCTCCTTTGGGGATGGTGATGGATATTGGAAGCCTAAAAAATGTTAAGCTTGGTTAACTGTTTGATGGACCCTGCTTGACATTGCTTGAGTCACCCTGTTTTTCCACATTCCTCAGGCCCTGGGCCCCCAAGTATTTCAGGAGGTGCCAGAGCATTGCCAGCAACACCTAAGGAAAGTCATCTTTTTTTGACCTCATGATTATTGTGTAAGCTCCTTAAGGGCAAAGATCAGGTCTTTTGTTTAGCTACACTTCTCATCTACACTTAGTACAAAACTAGGCAACAGGAGCCTCTGAGGAAATCCTTCTGAAAGACTGGGAGTGAGAAAGATAAATAAACAGCACAGGCCCCTTGGCCCAGGCAGCAGCGCCAGGCAGCTCTCCGGGGCAGCTGCTGAAGCTGGGCAGGCTTTGCGGCAGAAGTGCCTGGCCGGTGATTGATGGGTGCAGTTTGCATCTGGGCTTCTAACCAGAAAGGCCTCTCCTCACCTTGAGGAATGTGCAATTGAAAGCTTGTATTGCTTTGTGAAGCCAGAGGGTTTCCCAGTGCAGTGCAACATCATGTTCTACTTACTGGATTTGGAGGCTTCCCTTCCTGTGGGGCTCAGCTCTGAACCTGGATGGGCCTTGCCAACGGGAGATGCCTGGATGTTAAAGTTCTCTGTTTCCGTTCCCCGCAGCTTGCAATTACCAGTTTGGGCCGGGCAGTGCTTGGATCCCTGCTCACTCTACTGCTCATGATTTTCATATGTTTTGGGTCTGTTTTCAAGTTCCCCCACCCCCTTGTCTCTCCCGTCTCTGCTCGGTGGAGCTATAAAAATGGAGTTCCTTTCATCTCTTCGCCAGCAACAATCCTCCCCACTCCCTTGATCATTTGGCTAACTTGTCTCTGAACTCAGTCCAAACTGTCTGTCTACTCGGGATTCCACCTCTCCTCAACTGAGATCAGTCTCCCAGGTGTGGTGGATGATTACTATAGAGGAAGGAGTTATGTACACTGTGATTAGCACAGTAATAATAGTGATGTTAATAAGAAGAAGAACCTGGTGCTGACAGTGCACCTGGGTGAGGGCGAACCAGAGGGAGATGCCGTTTCAGCCCAGGAAGCTTATCTTCCATTTTTTTCATTGTAACATTTATAGTTCTTTCTCTCATTACAGCATTGGTATGTGTTCATTGTGGAAAGTTTGAAAAATTCAGAAAAATATAAATAAATCAATATAAATTACCCATACTCCTGTCATACAGTGGTAACCACTGCTAATATTTTGGAGAAGTTTTTTTTTGGTCTATGCTTGATACACACTCTCAGATTCACATGTATTGTTTATAGATGGGATTTTTATGCTGTACGCATAATTTTGTATATAACCTTTTGCACAATATCACAGATATTCTTCTACACATATTTTTAATAGTTACATAGAAATATATATTTGATGGTATGTTTGGATATGGCTTGATGGTTAAGCCTGTGTCACTAAGAAAATACCCTAAGGGAGGAACATGGGGCAGAGAAAGTGAAGGGGACCCAAAGAAATAGCCTGTCATCTGGAAACACTGACAGGGAACTAACTCCTCACATGTTCCCCTCCCACTCAGGAGGCCAAAGGCTGGTGGTTAAGCATTGAGCCTTTAGGACGAGGGAAAAGGGAGAGATTTATTTTTAATTCATTGATTTCTTAGAGAGATAGGAGAAGAGAAGAGGAGGAGGAAGAGGAAGAGAGAGAGGTTTGTCCTTCTACTTACGCATTCATTGGTTGATTCTTATATGTGCCCTGACCGGGAATCATACACGCAACTCTGGCACATTGGAACAATACTCTAACTAACTGAGCAACCCAGCCAGCATAAGGGAAGACATTTTGCATGGGGAGAAGATTTGTAACAATCTTCTGAGGCACTAGGTCTTAATTCAGCCACAGAAAAGAAGATGACCTTGAGACAGAGGTGAGGAAAGGGGCATACCCCAAGAAATCAGCAGTCTTGTCACCCAGCTCTGGAAAGGAAGTATGGAGATGCACATCGCAAGACTTAAATGGAAATCACTCCCCAAGCAAATACAACCAGTGTGACCTGCTGTCTGGAAGATAAGCCAGCACAATGAGAAAATTAACAGTGTGCTCCTTTGTGGGGGCAAAATGTTCTTTGGAGGTAGAGCCTGTAACAAATCAACACTTTCAACAGAAAAGAAAATTAACTATTTCTGTATTACTTTTTTTTCTTATCTTAGCTGAATTAGAAAGATCAAACCCTTTCTAAGGAGTTGGAGTGGGGATGTACTGTGAAGATGTGGGAGGGATCTTATTGGGGGATGAACATGTTCTAAAGCTGATTTGTGGTGATGGTTGCATTTCTCAGCAAAGTTACTAAAATTTATTGAACTTGTTCACTGTTAGGAACCACTCTGCCTGGTTTCAGGAGTTGCATCTGGCCCCCATAGCTAAGGCTGAGTGAGCGACCTCAGGACTGTGAGTCACTAAGGAGACAAAGCATGTCTCTGGCAGCAGCGCTGCTTCTGCTTCATCCCCTGCCCCCAATGCTTGGTTGGTTAGTCAGAGATGAGTAAGACCCCTCAGAGGGAAGGCAAACTAAGCCAGACACGATCACTTGGGAGGCCCTCAAGGAAGGACTTGGGGGGCTGCAGCAAAGAGGGAGTGATGGACCCTTACCCCCCCAGCTATTCTGACATAGCCTGAGTCCCCACTTCTATCTGGGAGAAGTGCTTTCTGGCTTTAATGTACTTAAGCCTAAAAACCTATGATTGGGAAGGTGGTGCATCCCTTTGCCGGCTAGAGCGGGTTCTGGGGTGATGGGTTATCAGAAAGAGTTCACAAAGTCATGTGAAGCCTGTTTTGCTAAGAGTGCTTTCATTCATATGAAAATGGTCCATGCAGGAAATGAGTATGTCTCCCAAATTTTTGCACCCCCCTTACCTGACAGACATTGACTCAGATTAAGCCCTCAAATTTCTTTGAAATGTTATCTACTGTTTGATCCTTGCCGCCTGACATTGATTGATGAGCTTTACCGGTATTCCTATGTGCTCTGAACCTAATAAAAGCCATTGAAGAAGAGGTTCTTGGTCTTTCTCCTCTGAAAGATTGACCACCTCTCCTTCCCAAGAAGATCATATCTTGGTAGTTTCACTTTCATCCATGGCAGACGGGGAGACCTGCTGGCAAAGTTGGCCCCATAGTTCACTTTAAATGAGTAAATTTCATAATATGTAAAATACATTTCCAATAAAGCTATTTAAAAATATTATCCAAAACATCTTATTAAAAAATAAAGTCTAGAGCGCAATGAAAAAAACTTGTGAAAGAGTTGAGTAGGTGTAGGTTGGGAACTAGTGTGGAAAGCTAGGTGGCAGGAGGCACAGCAGACGTGCCCCATGTGGCATCAGACACAGAAGGCTGCACCGCACGCTGAGGAAATGGCTTCAGCTACACTTTCCTCTTGTCCTGTGTTCCTGGCAAATGGCTTGCCAACTTTGCTGAGTAGTCATTTTAACTTTAGGTACAAAGCATGGAATGTGAATAGACTTTGACCTCTGCTGGCTGTGTGACCTTAGATAAGTCATTTCACTTTCCCATGACTTGTATGCCATATGCAGAGAATGAGGGATAATGACTGGCTTTAGAAGGACTGTTTAGTTTTAGCATTTCTCTAATGCCATAATTCATGCTTCATAAATAGTTATAAACAAATTCTATAGCCAGTTTTCTTGTTTCTCTTGTACCCAAGGGCAAACATAAATCATACTTTACTGATGAGAACCTTAACTAACTCATAGGAATATTGTGAGATTAAAGAAAATGATAGACCTGAAAGGAATTTGATGAAGGAAAAAACATTCCTACAACTCTATGGGGATGTAAAATAGTAGCACAGGGCATTATCCTTCCTCCCTCTTCAACTCGACCTTTGGTGCTATTCTAGAAACATGCCTCTTAAACTTAGAGACATGACTGTCATTTGCTGGATGCAGTGGGGCTGAGGTGCTAAATCTGTTTGGTTTGACCTGATGTTTAAAATGGAAACTCTGTCCAAATACAGTAGCATTGATAGTGTCCTTGTTGACAAATAGGAGTAAACAACAAAAACTTATCGAGGGCTCTTAGTCGAGTACTGAGAAAAGGGCAAGTGAGTCTACAAAGCAAATAGGTGGTAGAGACAAGTGCTCTCTCATGCTCAGTTTTCACTCTTCTGTGAATGTACAGAAAAAGGTCAGAATGCTTGATGTTCTGGCCACAGCAACAGAACAGACCCAAGACATCTCATGTATTGTTCTTTACAAGGCCCTTCTAGGATGGACATGGGCCAACCAGACATGTGGCTCTTGTAGTTGGTTCTCACTCTGACAAAGCAGCTGTCACACCCCCAGTGAGCACGTGGGAAGGAGCACTGATGGGCATTGGCAAAGGCTGGGGCTGGGTCTCACAGTTCAAAATGGAATGCAGTGAGGCAACCATAGCTCTGTAGATACCTTATTTTATTGCACTTCATTTCATTGCACTTCACAGATGTTGAGTTTTTTAATAAGCTGAAGGCAAGTCCCCCCAACAGCAAAAAGATTACAACTTGCTTTATTACAGGTGGTCTGGAATTGAACCCACAACATCTCCAAGGTATGCATGTATATATAAATAAATTAGATTTTAATGCCACTCTGAAATAACAATTTGACCCTCAAATCTGCTCTTGTCAAGTGGCCAGTTGCCAAATTGGCACTTTGCTTTGTGCTTCTGGATAGAGCCAGAAAATTCCTTTAAAAAAACTTGGTGAGTGCTGGCTCATATTTGCACAATAAAGCTCAACATCTTGCTCTAACAGCCTTTCTGGCTGCTTTCCCACAGCCCTTCCATGGTGAAGAGCTGTTGTTCCTGGGTCACCCAGAACATATGTGAAAGGTTAAGCTCACAATACAGACCTTCAGTTCCAGGTGGGCTGGGTTACCCTGGAGGACAGGTGAGTCTGAAAGGCGAAAATGAAATAAATACATGCTGTCTCCCCACACCTCTCCCATGTCCCCTTGGGCTCAAATGGAGATGTTTTCCAGATTCAAAATGATTACATGCCAGAGTTAGCTGCTTCAACACATTGGTTCATGAAATTGTTCCCTCCTTGATTCATATGTTCACCTACACATTCACTCTCTTATTCATTCATTTCTCTTCATATTTTCTGGCACTCATTTTCATTGACTGCCCTCTACATGTACAGATCTGGATTTGCTGATGCAAATATGAGTGAGACACGATCTCTTCTTCCAAGATTCTCACTAAGCAGGGACAGAAATAAAGAGGGATAATGTAGCTGAGCAAGATAAAGGATATCAGGAGGCTTGTGTGAGTGCAGCAGAGTGTGGAGTGTTAAACCCACTCAGAGAACATTATCAGTGTTAATATTAGGCAAAAACTTTAATTTTTTGAATACAGAATCAAGTGATTATTTTGAAATGGTTACACACATAGCTTATTTTTCTCTTGGATAAAGTATTTGATTTGAGAAAGAAAATGAGCTTCTGAAGCATTCTAGTTACACACACGTACACAAACACACACCACATGGTTTACAAAGGGAGTTGATCTTCTCCCTCTCTTCCTCAGAAGTTTGGAAGTTTGTCCAAGTGACATTGGTCACCTGGTGTGGGCGGCGAGGGACCAATGGGCTCTATCAATAGTATTTGTACTCTTCAGAGACTGGGACTGGAAGTGCATTTTGCCAGCAACATTGGGGTTCCCTCCTCCTAGTTATATTTCTTTGTGACTTCCATGTTTGTGGATCACTTAGAATTCTTTCTAAAAGCTCAGCAGAGGGTTCCAGCTGTGATAGTTTTCTTCTCTTCAAGAGACCATCGGTGTTTTCCTTAACAAATAGCAATGGATTTTTTCCTTGGTTCAATTTCATTTATCCCATTTAGTCAATTAATAAACATTATGGGGGCATCTGACACATACTGGTGCTATGCTAAGCCTGAGGACACATGTCACTGCTTCCTGGATAGTGCAGAGGGAGGGAAACTTCTTTCATGCCTTCATGTAGGATTTAGTTCCCTCTGTCCTCGCTCCTTTCCCCTCCCATCATTTTCATCAGCATTTAGTGCATACTAGGGGCTCACCAAATGCTTCTTCATTGATTGAGTCTCTGATCTAATTGGATCATTCACTGATCATGCTGTCTTCTGTAAGTTCCCTGCAGGGGCTTAAATAATGTAGGTACTTAGCTTGCTCTAAAAGCTGCTTAAGAGACTGAAATTGGGCACCCCATTATGTAGCTGCAGCATGTTCTCAAAGTACACGAAATATTTATGCTCTCACCCCTGATTTGCCACTGCCCCCAAGTGATGTTAAAATTGCAGTCCAAGGCCAGAGGAGAGTGGAGGGAATGGGGACATTTTCATTCTCTGATACTTGCTTGGGTATAGGCTGAGAGGACCCCCACTGAGCTCAGGGAGCTATTCACTTCATTCTTTTCTGGAATTACTGAATGCTGGAACTGGAAGTAACTTTAGGGTTCTCCTAGAAGAGGCCCCTGAAGAAAGTGGATAGGTGAGGAGAAGTTGAAATAGGTCCCAGGAAAGTGTCAGCTGTGTGGTCAGTAGGGCCAGGCATACTGAACTACCAGCGCAACCTCAAGGAGGGTCTGTCCCAGTTCTGTGAGAGCAAGCACCTGGCTGCACCATCCTTCTCTTCATCAGCAAGGCTGCTGAGCTCCCGAGGCTCCTGAGCTGTCTCTGGACTGAACTAAGGTCTGGCCAGGCCAAGCACTGAAGTTACTATGGAGCCATTCTTTCCCCGCTCTGCCACATCCCCAAATACTCAAAATGCAAACAGTTCTACACCATAGAATAATTGCAAGAAATTCCAGTAATGCTGCCATTTCTTCCATGAGGGTTATTTGAAGCATATTTTGAAATATTAGATTATTTCTACTAGTGTGTGTGTGAGATCCCATTTTCTGCTGGTGCCCTAAGCAGTCAGTCACCAGTGAGGCTGCTTTATGGGCATGCTAGAACTGAGTTGTCCTTCCCACCCCAGGTAGGCCAGGCTGTCCCCAAACTAAGGAATCTGGGCCCAGGACACAGCCTTCTGCTCCAGGGCCAAAGGTGTGCTCTTCAGGGTGCCTGTAGGGGATGGGCTCAGAGGGACTGACTCACTGAAACCAAAACCACTCAGGACTGAGAGAGACACCAGAATGCAAATCTAGTCATTTAAAATGACAGAACATTGTCACAACTGGGAAACTCAAAGTGTGTGTGATCAGCAGATTTTCTCTGTGTATGCATAACCAAATGTAATTGGACCAAGTTCTAATAGGATGCTGCTTCCCAGCGTGGAGCCCAAACCAGGGAAAGTGGTGAATCAGATTGGCAAAGGCATCTGCCCAATTTCCCTGTGCTGGTGTGAGCTGTGCCAGTATGTGCCTCCAGCTCTCTCCTCAACACTCATCACTTACACTGCTGATGGGAAATTGTTTAGATATGTAAATATAGTCAAACAATTTATAAATAGCTGGAAGCTATTCTGTCTGCCTCACTTGATTTTATACCTGTGATTCAATTCCTCATGCATTAATCTTCAAATGTCATCCTTGTGGACAACTGATTTTCCTCATTTACTGATTATTTTCGGGGGGTGGTCAAGGTAGTGCAGAAGAGAAAATGATGAATTATTGTAAGTCCTAAGAAAAGACATATTTGCCCTAGTTTCCAGATAAGAATACAGATATAATCACAGTCTTATAGTTTGAGGCAAATTTTATTCATTAAATCAACACATATTAATTGAGCACCGATTGCACAATAGGCAGCATACTAGGCTCAGGGGACACAGGACAGCAAGGGGCCTGACTTCAGGGAGTCTACATTCTAGAGCAGGGCACAGACAAGGCAAAAATAATCCAGTAAAAAAAGGTAATTTCAGATAGAGACAAAATTCAATCAAGATAATATGATGGCAGAATGTCAACGTATGTTACTTTAGGGACTTTCTCCTTGAGATGATGATATTTGAGTTATAAGAAGAAACTAGTCACTCAAATAGCCCAGGAAGAGTGTTCTAATGAAAATGAAAGCAGCTGCTGTAAAGGTTTAGTGTGTTCAAATAACAGAAAGAAAGACTAGGGGGAGGAATTGAGGTCATGAGAGCAATGGGGAATTCCTCAAAGGTTATCAGCAGATGGGTAATGTCCTCTGACTTGTGATTTGAAGAGATCATACTCACTGCTATGTGGACTAGGGGTTGCAGGGAACTAAAGCAGAAGCTGGTTCAAATTCTGACTTCTAACCTGTGCTCCTTTCTCTATATCATCTCATGCATCTGTTGTATCTGATTCAGCCTGAACCTAGTCTGCATTAGAACTTGGTCTTTACTAATTATATGTATTGGAAAATATGGACTGAGTTAAGATAACTTATCTAAGCCTGTCTGAGACAGAGTTTTCAAACTTAGGGGCCAAGGACCCTTGGAACCAAGGGTGCTATTCACTCCCTGATATAGAATGTATATATATATATATATAGTAACTTGTCCTGCTACTTTTAATTGATTTGTCTTCAAAAACTGTGACAGGTGACATTCTTTTTTTATGTTCACTTCTAACCCAAAAGATTTAGTCCAAGCTTGAAATGGAACTAGTGCCCTGAGCAGCCACCAGCGAAGAGATTTCAGCCTGTTTCAGGAAGTATCAAAATAAGAAATGAAAAATTGAACTTGATTATCTAGGTAGAATCTACAGGTGTTCATGGACCTTAGATGTTGATCATGAACTTTCACTGACATTAACTACTACTGCTCAAAGGAGGCTTTTTCCAAATGTAACCTATATCTAAGTTCATAATGTGTCCCTTATTTTGTAACATCAAAGCTTCAGAGTAATTTTTATTAATATGTTTCTCAGAGGCTTTATTTCTAATTATTTTGTTTTTTAAGTTTCCTATATAGTTGAAAAGAAACTGATTAACAAAGGTTCCCGTAGGTTCAGGCATTGAAGTTTGTTCATTGTCATGGCCTCCTTGGCTTGAGATTGTCCCACCAATTTTTCTACCTTTGGGTCCTCTGGAAGACCAGTTTCTTGTAATACAAAGTATAAGGACAGCATTTGAGCTAGGTTGTAGTTCATGGGAACATTGTTTAAACACACTCCTTTGAGGGTTGGCAGGAAGATCTGGGGGACAAGAGCTATAGTAATCTAATCTGGCCTTTGGGAAAGAATAAATCACTGCTCTCTGTAGTATATATGACCTTCACCTCAGTTATATTTTCTAAATAATTACATGAGAGTCTGTCAGTGGTGTCTATGGGAGAGTTAAAACAGAATTTACAATTGAGTTTTCTCAGCCTTGGATGTAGCTCAATGTCTTGAGATAAATTTGCAGTCAAATAATAAAGTCTGAAATTCCTAAAAAGCAGCCAGTTAATTCACAAAAGTCATTATGATACCTAAAATTGGATAGAACAACCATCTAGCTGGCCTAAAAACTGAATTTCTATATGATGGCCACATATTTTGATATGGTACATCTAGCTTAAATCAAATACTTGCTTAATTTCACTGACATACTATTTCATTTGAAAAGTAGAGCCTACAGCTCATTGTGGACATAGACAAGCACAGTGCAATTGCTTATTATTGTGGTTGAATATGAACCCAATCTTGTACTACCCTTGTGTGCTAACGAAGTTTGTAGGCAGCTCTTGACATAGAGATGCTGATGTAGGGGAAAAAGGGCCAACTTTCTTTGTTCACTTTTTTAAATTAAAATTTATCTTCATCAATATTTTTAGGGCTTGTGAGATAAAGTTGACTCAAAAATGTATAACTACAGACCCAACTATATGCTACTTACAAGAGACACACTTAAATATAACCCATGCAATGAATAATGTTAAGAAAATATGAATGATTATATTAATGTCAGAACAAGTAAGCTTCAAAGACAAGTATCATCAGCGATCATTTCATAATGATAAAAGCAAAATCTGAGAGAATAAAGTCAGAATAGACTAATATATAATTATAGTTGGCAGTCTTAACAATTCTCTTTCATAGTTGTTAGAAAAAGTATATACATAAGATTATAGATGATTTGAACACTATCACTCAACCTAACCTAACTGACATTTATAGAACTACATCAAAACAGAGTAGAATACATATTCTTTTCTGGTAGACATAAAATATTCACCACATAGACTATATGCTGGACCTTATGGTAAATCTTAATACATATTAAAGTACTAGATTGTACAGAGTATGTTCTCTGACTACAATAGAATTAAATTAGAAGTTAAAAACAAAAAGATAGTTGGAAAACCAATGGCTACTTACAAAATGTGCCATATATTCCTGAATAACTCCTGTATAAAAAAGAGAACTCCTAAGGAAAGTAAAGTGTCTTTTATTCCAGCATGTGACTATGTCGCAATATATCCAGTAGCCAGATATTTAGCTTTTGTTTGTTTTGTTCTGTTTTTTGTCCTTATGTCATTGCTCTTCACAGAGCACCTTGGTTTAAGGTGGTGATTTAAACAATACTTAAAAACAGACAATCACAGATGGTTATCAACTCTGAACTTTTAAGTGTGGCCTGCCTCTCTCCTTGACAACTTCTCTTGGCCTCCAGGATTGTAGAACCAAAATGATCATCTTTCATTCTCACCCCTCACTTTGCCAGTCTAAATAGTTTCTGCTAATAATTCACATGTTAGATTTAAACTCTTCATGTAATCAGGTAGACTGACAGAACAGTTTTTTAAATTAAGTTGATGAGGGTGGAACATTTCTGTTATACCTGCACATCCCATTCAAGGAATGCCAGAAATGGCCCATCCTGCTCACAGAGAACAGAATTATCCAATGTGAGATGTGAATAGAATCTTAGGCATAATGTAGTTTTTTTTAACAAATGAAGACATTAAGTCCCAGAGAGAGAGAGAAAATAGTAAAGTCATGATGATTATTATGGGTACAGTAAAGACCCCCAGTGACTTTGGGGTGAGTGATTGTCTCTAAACGCCCAAGTAGCATGCAAATAAGTTAATTAGAGAGAAAATACATGCACCTGCCAGGTCATTAATGCATGGGCAGAATTACCTTTATTAATTGGCTCCCTGTTCTCTAGCAGAGAGTAGGCCTGAGGGAAAGGGGCCTGGAAGGTCAGTTTTGACTCTTTCTAGAGTTTGTCCTTTTGTCTGGAGTGGCAGGCTGTAGGACAGGGCCAGTGGCATGCTCTAAGCGTGGGTCCCAAGGAGGCAAGTCGAATTGCTGACTCCTCTGGGGTCGAGGTTTGAGTTGGAGCTGAGGGCCAGGATCTGCACCAGCAGAGGAGGTTTAGAGGTGAGATGAACATATATGTGTATTTCCGCATGTAAGAACATTTCTAAGCAAAGGGAGAGAACCAGCTAAGTCACACTTTCATTTAGGGCAGACTGTGATGATCACAAAACCAAATATCTGAAAAAGCCTTTGTATTTCTTCCTTCCTGTGTCAGTTCTTCACTGTCCCTGGTTCCTGCATCTGCTTCCCCTTCATTCCAATGCCTCTGTCCTCCTCAAGTCTTCTGCTGGGTCCGTGTTGACTGGTCTACCACATGGTCCTTCTCCCCACCAGCTGTGCGACAGATTCACTCTGCCTAATGTTACACATCCTTCCTTGGTTCTTTGTTATTTATTATAGATTGAATCAAAATGCCTGTGCTTCTCAAGCAAAATATATGTCAAAATATCACCAATGACAGCAGACATCTCACCCACTCACAGCCTCATCATTTTCGGAGTGAGATCCCATTCCCCTCAGACTCCCTTTAACCTACAAACCCTCTCCTGCTCCTAATCAGCTCAAAGCCATTGCTGCTGCCAGCTAGTCTCCCCACAGTCTTATCTCCTAACCAGCCCACCCCCTACCCACAATAACACCACATCTCCAAGACCTTGATCCAGTTACCTTCCTAGCTCCTCAGAGAGCAGAGTAGGCCATCCTGCCCCTTGATCGCCCAGCTCAAGGCCTGTTTTGTCAGCTAGATCTTTGTTGACCTTCCTGATAATATACTTTCAGTTTTGCCTTTTAAAGGCCAATAATAATTAATTAAACAAAACAATACTAACTAGTATTTATTGAGTGCTGTGGAATGTAGGCCCTGTTCTGAGTGCTTTACATGCCTCCTTATCTCATTGAGCTCCCTACAACCTGCTGAGTTAGGCTCTGTTATTCTGAGCCACTCCCTCCCGCCCCCCTGCTTTATAGAGAAGAAAATTATAAGCAACAGAGCAGCTATCAGATCTAATGTCTGCAGCCTCTATGGAAATGGTCCTGCCTCCCTTTTCATGGCCTGTGTTAATTACAACCCCCACTGCCTGTGTTTTTGCATGGGCATCTCACTCCCCTCCTATAATCTGAAGACCTCCCTTGGCAGGTGCGTTCTTCGCTGTGGCTCAGAAAGTGCCCTCTCAGGACTATAAATGCCACTTGTGCATGTCTTTTCTTTGATTTTCTTTAATTCAACAGTATTTCTCAGAGATTCTGCCTTGCTTCCTTTGAGAAATGAGATGGAATACCAATCAATAAATTTGATGCTTTCTGGATAAGAAATTGGCACTCTATTCTGCAAGTTATGGGTGGTCTTAGTGGCCAGGTAACAAAGTACAGTTTGTTTTTGGTTTTTGGAGTTTTGTTTCTCAGAAATTTTCTTCTGAGGGTACTGTGAGGGGTAGCCTGGAGGGGCAGGGGACTGTGGGCCCACAGCAGCCCTCCATAGTCCCATCAGCTCTCAGCAGATTTATATATAGGCTCTGCATCTGCAGCACATTTACGTCACACAGATGCCTTTAGACTTTATAGATATAATTTTTCTTACAAACACCTTTTTTTGTTCAACAAAATTGTTTTTGCTAGTCAGTTTTCATCATTTTATGGTACATAGTGGGTACTTCTATGAGGAGGGACAGGTACAAATAATAGTGCCAGAACAAGTAACCCTGATATCTCAGAGGACTAATATCAGATGATTATTTCTGACCCACATGATGTCCACCATGGTTCTGAAAACTCTCAAGAATTCCAGATGTTTCCAACTCAAAGCACTGCCCTCACACCATGGTCACCACCAGGAAAGGCCTTTGGGGGAGGCCCACCAGCTTCTTCATGCCTCAGCTCAGAACTGAAATATGTCCCTGGTGCTCACACTTCATTTTCCATGTTGGGCACACAACCCCAGATCACCTAGGGGCTGAGGAGCTGCCTAGGTCAGAGAGAGGGTCACTGTGGCTAAGTGCCACCTGCCTTTACCTTGGCTTTCAGTCAAAGTGTGGTGGAAGAACGAAGTTTGGCAGAGAGGGAAAATAGCAGAATGCCAGTGCATATGAAGGACAGAGACTGAAAATTTGATATTCACAAGTATCACTGTGGGACATAATTTCCCTCAGTCAAGTTTTCCTGAAGACTACCATCTTCTCAATTTCTTCACACTGCTCACAGCATCAGTGGCTGTGTTTCTTGGGATTCAAGTTGCAGTCTATGGTTCAAGAAGGGATGTACATACATTTTAATTCTCAGAAGTGACTGATAGTTGCTAACCTGCAAGAGCCAGCAGAGCCCCAGCAGAGGTAGGTGCTGGGCCCTGCACCAGGCTGCCACTAAGTCGTCCCTCTGGCTCATCCACCTTTCCCCCAGTGTGATTCAAAGTTTTGGCTTAGAAAAATTACAAATTGTTACATGGCATGACCTTCAAAGTTACTCTTAAATAATCAAAACCACACTGATTAAATCTTGAATGCTCTACTGCAGAGCTATAATTTAGGGGAGGGGCTTCTTTCAGTTCTGTCTTTTTTTTTAAATCCAGTATAACAAATGCAGCTTCAGGAGTCTTTGGTGGGTTATGTGACAACAATGAGGAAAGGAAAGATGTACGACTAACTGCGTACTTCGGTGGTTTATGATCTCCCTCAATGCTCCTGAAATAACCAAAGGATTGATCAACAAAAGGTCTGTGAGGGCTGGGTGCTGGGGCATGCTGGTGCTGGCCACCAAAGACAGCTTCCAGGCTCCAACTGCAGTAGGAAACTTGTTTGGTAACAATAGTGGGCAGCTCTATAACCACATAGCAGTTCCTATTGTTCATCTTTACACACTGGGTCAGTGCTGGAAGATCCTGTGTGCAAGTGGTAATACGTGTAGAGAACTTGAAAGGATTGACTGACTAATAATAACGCACATCAAATTAGTAGGGGATAATTTATGGTATCATCATCTTGTATCCCATTTCCCTTCCAAAAGCCATTAAGTGTTAACATTTCATACTTGATTGGCTTTAAAAATACAAAACAAAGCCATAGTATTTCTTTCTTTCTTTTTTATCCCTATTGTTGTTCATTGTGACACTTTTTATTTTGATTAGGAAATGTCGTCCATACAAACAACAGCAGAAGGCTCAGAATTTCATGGTGACACTCCATGGAAAACATTCAAAGTGAGTCCATTTAGGGCACTTTAGAAAGACAGAAAGGTAGAAATAAGAAGAAATAATTTTTTCCCTATTACCGAGGTCATTTGCACAGCAACTAGGGTACTAATTGGTTTAACTTGGCACTTCTCCTATGTGCAGTATGCCTTGTGTTCATCTTCAAAGTGTGCCATGAACAATGGGATTTATTCTTCAACAAGGCTCCTGCTAAGTTTCTCAGACTGTAAGCAGTGAAGTTCTGAGGTCCTGTTTTCTGCAGTCGCTGGCCTGGAGCAGCCTCGCAGCTGTGCTGATAGCCAGCTCCTCTGATCTTAGCCCAGTGCCCGGCAGGCAGCTGCCAGGGCTCCAGAGGAGGTTGTGTCACTCAGGGCTCTAGCTCTGAGAAGGTCACCCAGGCTGTTACAGTCCCTCTGGAAGTACAAGCAAAGAGAAAAAGAAAAAGAAAACCCACAAGAACTGAGATTAGGAGAGCATTTATGGGTGAATTTGAATAAAAGGAAACAAGGTCACCTTAGAACCTGCTTTGAGTTCTTAGTTCCAAGCACCAGACCCCTTCTTGCTTCTCTGGCCAGACTTTGGGAAAACATGTCAGGTCCTCTGCAGCCCCTGAAATTCTGCCAAGTGTGATGAGTCAAGGTCTGGCTATGAAAGGCAGATAAAAGGCTCATCTCTTAGTACATGTGTACAAAAGAATATTATTCAGCCTTAAAGAGGAAGGACATTCTAACACATGTTTCAACGTGCATAAACTGAGGGCATCCTGCTAAGTGCAAAAGCCAAGCACAAATGGACAAATACTGTATGATTCCACTTATATGATGTCCCTAGAATAGTCAGATTCATAGACACAGAAAGTAGGCTGGTGGTCATCAGGGTTGGGTGGGGGAATGGGAAATTAATGTTTCATGGGGACAGAGTGTCAGTTTTGCAAGATGAAACAAGCTCTGGAGATGGAAAGTGGTGGCAGTTGCCCAACAGTGTGACTGTCCTTAATGCTGCTGAGCTCTACACTTAGACCTGGTTATGATGGTTAATTTTATGTGGAATGTATTTAACACAATTAAACAATTGTGTTACCTACCTAGGGTTGACCACCCTGGGAGATTAAAGCTACCTGAGAGGAGGAGGAAGAAGAAGAAGGAGGAGGTGCTGGTAGAGAGAACAGATGGGAGAGGCATCCTGTCCATGTCAGAGGTCCACAGGAGGGCATTGGGAATAGTACCTGTCTCTCTTCACAATCTGGCTCTAGCCCCTCCTTTTAGGAAAGAGTTTCTCATCTTTAGTTTTTTTTCTCTCCTAATAAATGCATTTAGGACTCTATATTTCTCTACAACTTTGGCCACACCTGACATTTTGACCTACTTGGAGGACTCTCAAGTAGCCATTTCTATGTAGTTTGCAGATTCCAGTTTGCTATTCCTTTGTACTTGAATGGATCAAAAAACTATGGTATATTTACACAATGGAATTCTATGCAGCAGAAAGAAAAAAGGAGCTTCTACCCTTTGCAACAGCATGGATGGAACTAGAAAGCATTATGCTTAGTCCAGTAAATCAGGCAGTGAGGGACAAATACCATATGATCTCACCTATAAGTGGAACATAATCAATAAAACAAACAAGCAAACAAAATATAACCAGATACATTGAAATTAAGAACAAACTGACAATAACCAGAGGGGAGGCAGAAGAGGAGAAGGAGAAGAAGGGTTTTCAGGAACAACTATAAAGGACACATGGCCTTGGCTGGTGTAGCTCAGTGGATTGAGCACAAGCTGTAAACCAAAGGGTCACCAGTTCAATTCCCGGTCAGGGCACATACCTGGGTTGTGGGCCAGGCTTCAGGTATGGGGCATGTGAGAGGCAATCACACATTGATATTTCTCTTTCTCCTTTTCTTCCCCTATCTCTAAAAATAAGTAAATAAAATCTTAAAAAATAAAGAATAGATTAAAATTTATAAAAAATGAAAAAATAAAGGACACATGGACAAAACCAAAGGGGAGTAGGATCAAGGGTGGGAAGTGGGAATGGCTGGAGTGAAGGGGAGTGGTGGTGGTGGGGAAATGGAGACAACTGTATTGAACAACAATAAAAAAATTAAATAAAATAAAGTAAAATAGAATTTGCCCTCATGTAGGGTATGAAGGGTAAGGGGTTGGCAGGGATTGGGGGAGGGGAGGTAGGCGGTTCCCAGAGCTGGTCAGCCTTCTGGCTCCCATAAGAGCCCACCACCTAGGCGCTGTGAGCCCCCCTCTATCCCTCCTCCTGCCACTACCAGACTCTGCCTCCTGCAGAGGGGGGCGCAGCAACCCCCTGGGCTGTCACAGGTCCCTCTTGGTGCACCTCCCTCCCCACCCCTCCCTAGGAAAACAGCTTCCCCATAGGTTTACACTATTGTCTTCTCTTCACTCACAGCTCATCCACTTCCCTTTTCCCTAGGATTTTGCATAATTCCTGGGCTACCACTGGCATTGCTTTGGATTTTTTGGCCCTGTCTCAGTTTTCAGTTTGTCTTATCTGTCACTGCTGGGACTGGTAGGAGGGAGGGTGAGGCTGGCTCCAGTACTGTGTGCACACTCACCCCCTTTAAACTTTCCACACTCTTCAGTCTCCCCATAGAGCTCAAGTGCATTGGCATCCAGGCAAATGCTTTATTAAATAATCTACTTTTGTTGTGAAGGAAGTATTTCAGGGATCCCAGCAGTCAGTCCTGGAGTGAAAGCCTGCCTTTCCAGCAGCAGATGCTCCCTGTCACCCTGTCAGCCTCTTCTGCAGATATGCCCACCCAGGTCCTGGAACACAGGGGAATCACCAAACCTTGACACCAAACCTCTAGCTTCCTGCTCAGCACTCCCTGCCATGTGAATTTCTGTGAGAAGTGTCTCCCAAATTTATACAATTATCTAGGCACCTCTAACGCACTATTTAATATTAAACTTGCTAACTCTTCTCCACCGGCTTGTTTCTGTTTCAGTGGAAGGCTGCACTTAGTACCCGCAACAGACCATGACTCTCCAGAGTCCCAGTTCTTGACACCACCTCCTGAACATACCCTGACTTCCCTCCTTTCTGTCTTTTCCCCATTGAGTTTGCTGTCCTCTCTGGCCTATATTATTGCCACAGCTCCCCACCTGGCTGGCCTGCTTCCCAGTCCTTCTCCACATGGTGACCAGATCTGTGGTTTTAAAGGATTCCTTTATAAAATTGAAAATATTTACGTAAGAACTAGGTGTTTTTGAGCATAATAAGATACAAAAATGATAAGCCCCTCCCTCCCTTTCCACATCTCTGAGGTCACTGATGTTATCAGCATGTTGTGTATCTTTTTACACCTTCTAAAGCCACCAATTTAAACCTCTTCACAAATACCTATGGACATTTTTTCCTGGTTTTAACAACCCTGAGATCACGCTGTAAACAATACTCTGCAAGTTGCCTCTTCAGAGCTAACAGATGATTCCATGACACAGAACAATTCTCCATCCTTGTTACAACTATTTATTACTTCCCACTTGCCTCCAGTTACCCCCAGAGCGAAATTCCTTTTTTGTCTCTTGGTTCTTATCTATACAGCTGCATCTGCTGTCCCTCCCTCCTACATACCAGCTCTAGCAATACTGACTGATTTCCTGTTCTTGGAATGCCCCTCCCTCCTGGTTCTGCTCAGGTGGTTTTCTCTGGGTAGAATGTTTTTCTGTCTGTCTAGTTACCTCCCACTTATCTCTAGAGGCTCAGCAGAGTGGTTTCTTCCTTCCTCTCCAAAGCCAGTTGAGCTGTTTTTTGCCTCCTTAGAATCTCAGAGCTCACCACACTGGTTACAATTGTTCAGCTGCTTGTGTTTTCCACTAGGCTACAAACTCTGTAAGAGAGGCATGGGTCATGTCATTGGGGCAGGAGTGGTACTGCACAGCACTCAGCAGAAGTGCACAGCAGGTGCTCAATAACAATTCGTTCAATAAAGAGATGGGTGAATAAATAATAAACAGACCATCATTATCAAGGTAATATACCTGGGAGTTACCCTTGATTCTTTCTTCCCCTCCTTCTGTTACTATCTAACCCATCAGTGAATCTAGTCAGTGCTATTTCCAAAGAGCAGTCCAAATCAGCCAGCTCCTCCTCATCCCCACAGCTTCCTCCCTGGTCCAAGCATCTCACCCTTTTCTTGGACACTCAGATGTTCTCCAAACTGATTTTTTGTTTCTATATTTATCTTATTCTTCACACATATGTATTCCATAAAACATTGCCTGTCATTTTACTTATTTATTTGCTTTTTCTCTGTGCTGGTTTCTGTCTCACTGGAATGGGAGATTCTCCAGGGCAAGGACCTTATTGTTATTCACTGCTAGATCTCCTGTGCCTAGAACAGATCTGACTTCAGGCTGGTGAGCAATAAAGGTTGCCAAATAAATTAATGAGTTAAATTTGGGCAGCATGAGAGAGTGGAGCAGCCACCTAATTTAGGGACAGACCCTGGGAGTTCTGTTACTATCTCTAGCATTTACTAGATTGTGTGGCCTTGAGAGAGTTTTTTAAATTCTAGAGTTTTGTGCAAAATGGCAATAAGAATATTACTTGCCCTCCTAAACTTACAGATTTCTATGAGGTTATAGTTGGTTAGTGGATGTGAAAATGTCCTACTAAGCAAAATAATGATGTATATTATCAGTACTATAATATAGCTTCTTTGACATCAAATAAAGCAGATTTGTATTGCCCATAAATGTGGCTCTACCCACAGAGCTATTCACAAATCCCTGGGGGCAGTCCTCACTTACCTGAGGTTGCAATTATGAGAGTGGACCAACTCTCCAAGGGAGAGTGTGCAAGAGAGGATGAAATTCAAAAAGAAGACTGTTAATTTATCAATGTCAAGTATATGGCAGCAATTTCCATTGAGAAAGGATAACATCTTTTGGGAGTTCCTTCTCAGCAAAGTAACATTTTGAAACACCGAATTCCTTAAAAGCCTCAAATAGAGGCAGAAAGAAATTGCCTGCGTCTTGACTTTGGACATAAATGCCGGTGGTGCAGGCAGACTTGTGTGAGTGCTACTAGTTGAGGGCTCCGAATCTGAACTAATGAAAGTTGCAGGATACTCTCATTATTTATTCATCAGGGTTTTTTTTTTTTTAGTGGCGTCAGACTGGCTGAAACTGGTTATAGTTTTCTTTTATTTATATTTTGCAAACCACCAAACCATTCTTAACCAGTGAGCCCAGCAAACAATTGTGGCTGAGTCTTGAGTTCCTTCTAGAAAATAAGTAAATTGATATATTGCAAAAAATGGAAAAGAAAAAAGATTTACTCTGTTAGATGGAAGAGGTGGTTCACATAAAATAATCTACAGATGCCTGACTTCATCCTAACTTCCCAAAAACCCTTTCGTATCCTAACTTAGAAACTCTCTGCTTTTGCCTTCCTGTGTCCTCTGCAGTGTTGCTAATGTGATAGATGTTTAAAAGTATTTTCATGAGTGAATCAGAATGCACATTCTCCATTTTTCATACTTTCTTTGCCAACTATGGGAGTCTTTGGATGTAGGTAAAGACCATCTTTGCTTGGACGTAGCTTCCTGAGTTTCTAGTTACTTTTCTATTCGACTTATATTTCCTTGAACATGGAATTATCAAAGAAGCAAGAACATATTTGAAATATTCTCTTACATCTCTTAATTTTTCATAGCCGAATAAATACTTTTTAATGTTTGTTGGAAAAACCTAACAAGATTTTTTGGGACTTGCTTTTATGCTTTAATATTTATCTATTCCTCTAGCTAGATATCTATCTAGATTTTAAAAATAACATTTGCTGCTTTCTAATTATGAAATTAACAGGCACTCAGTGTAATTTAGAAAATAATTAATGTATTTTCCTTAAGTTTTTAAAAACAGAATTATTCTTAATTTAAATATAGAATTATATTTAATTATGTTTGATACACTTCTTCACTAACATTTTCTTGTGAATATTTTCATTTTGTTTCATATTCCTTAAGATGCAGTCTTGAATGGCCTGTAATATATTGCATTTGGTGTATGTCTCATAATTGTTCAAACATGTCTCATATTTTGTATATTTATATCATTTCTGTTATTAAACCCACAACATTAGACATCTTTATAGATACATTTTAGTATGAATTTCTCACAGTTTCTTTAAGATAAACTTCTAGAACAGAAAATAATGTACTGAGGATATAAATAAAATTTAAACTCTTTTTACACATTTCCATTTTTTTGTGTGTGATTCCTTCCTTTGGAATTACACTTAGAAAGGCCTAGCATAATTATATAATTATAAACATTTTGCCTTTGTTTTCTTCTAGTTATTTTGTGATTTACTTTAACGTTTATTTTTTATGTATTGTATGAATAGAGATTGATCTCCCACCGTGCCCCCAATTATTTGTTTTTCCTAGAAAGGGGTACTGAATAATTTGTCCATTATAAATTATCTTCATTAAGTAATAAATAACTTCATGTATCTAGATCTAGTTCTTGGTTTTACATTCTGTTCTATATACAGTGCATCATTTCAGTCCCACACTGATGTAATCATGACCGTGACAGCACCTCAGTGCACCACACTGTTTATGAGTGCCTGGCCTATGGCTTGCCCTGAGCTGAAGGCTGGTACATAATGATGTGGATAGAGTCCCTGACCTCATGGGACTTGCAGATAAGTTGGTGAGACAGGCATGTACCAGGAAACAAAGCAGTAACTTTTTCATTATAAGTAATGATAACCACAATGAACTAAAAAGTATAGGACGCTATAGTTAAGAATGCCATTGAAGATCTTTAAAACCCATAATCAGATTTCTTTTCTGAAAAAAGGTTTTATTGAAATATATTAGACTTATAAATAGACTGTAAATTTAAGGTGCACAACATGTTGATTTGATACATTTGTATGTTGCAACATGATTGCTTTTGGAAAGATAGCACCTCTATCATGAAGTTTCTTTTAATTTTTTTTTATTTCTTTGGCTACTGAGTAGAGATGATATTGAGGGTGGTCAGGAGAGATAGAAGGAAGCCCTGACTGGTGTGGCTCAATGGATTTAGCACCAGCCTTATGAACAAAGGGTCGCTAGTTCAATTCCCAGTTGGGGCACATGCTGGGTTGCAGGCCAGGTCCCAGTTGGGAGCATGTGAGAGATAATCACACATTGATGTTTCTCTCCCTCTCTCCCTCTCTTCTCCTCTCTCTAAAAATAAATAAATAATAAAAAATTATAGAAGGAAAACCAATTTGAAAAATGATGATGATAATATGATATATGGTGGATGTTAGTAGAAAGGGAAATAAATTGATAAATTCATGAACTCTTCCAATGGTATAACCAAGAAGAATTGGTGCCTGATTAAATGTGAAAATGTAGGAAAAAGATGTATGATGACTCTGTTTTCTACTCCGAGGAACAAGGATATTGTGGTGCTACATATAGAGAAAAGTAGACAATGGATGGAACCAAACTGCGAGTAAGATGGAAACAAGTTCTGTTCTAGACAGGAGTAAACTGAGTTGGCTGTGACACACTATCAAGTTGTTGAGATTGATGATGCTAGACAAGTTCAGAAAGAACATATGGGTTAGGAAACACTGGTCTATGGTCAAAGCTGAATGGAAAGTCTAGTGAGAAGATGAGCCAATGTAGGGCCAAGTGATTAATAAAAAAATAACTCCAGTTTTTAAATATTAAAACAAGGAGCCTATGAGAAGCATGAAAAAATGGGACCAAGAAATGGGAAAAACCAGCAGAGAATGGTGTCACCAAGCTAAGGAGGGAAAGGCTTCACGAGGGAGTGTTGTTAAGACCTTTGCTAAAATGAGGATGAAAGTGATCCTGTTGAACTTGGCATAAATTTCTTTCTGGTAATGTAGGCAATAGCAATTTTGGTGACATGTTGGAGGTGGAAATCAGATTGGGGTAAAAGCCAAACTTGATTTAAAGAGCAAAAAAAATTATCTTCTTATTTTTGGAGAAGTTTGGCAATGGAGAAAAGTAGGTGATATCTTAGAGATGTATTTAGAAAGATTTTATTTTTATTGTTGTTATTGTGATTAGAGACATTAAGGAAAGTTTCTAAGTTAATGGCAGTAAATCAGGAGGAAGAGAGAGAGAGAGAAAAGAGCTGTTGCACCTTCCTGAAAAGAATCGTGAGTTTTATATTTTCATAGTGAACAAATTGTCCCACTTAAGCTCTTACCATCAATCCTACTTATGTGAAATTAGCCTTGAACCACCTGGATTATTTGTTTGCATTTACCAAGTATATCTGTACTCATTGTTTATGCTCTGTTCTGTCTGTGTTGCTTCATTTACTTCTGAATCCTGCATGTTAAATTGGAATGTATTTCTTTTGACAAATAAAAAGTTAACCCATGTCTATTTATTGTACCAACCCACATTTGATTTCATTTTTTTCTTCTTTTTCTCTCCTGTATTATTTTTTGTCTCTTTTTGTTAATATTTCATTCATTTAGAGTGGTCTGCTTTTAACTTCATTCTTTAATTTTATTTTTCAATTACAGTTAACATTCAGTATTATTTTGTATTAGTTTCAGGTATACAGCATATGGGTTACACAATCATATACTTTACAAAGTGACCCCCCCCCAATATTTCAAGTACCCACCTGGACCCATACATAGTTATTACAATATGATTGATTATATTCCCAAAGCTACACTTTTATATCTTCCTGACTATTTTGTAACTACCAATTTGTACATCTTGATCCCTTCATCTTTTTCACCCAGTCCCCCAAAACCCCAATCTCTGGCAACCACTAGTCTTTCCCCTGCATGTATGAGTTTGTTTCTATTTCATTTCTTCTCTTATTTTGTTCCTTGTGTTCCACATGTAAGTAAATTTATATGTTATTTGTCTTTCTTTGTCTGACTTATTTCACTTAGGAATACCCTCTAATTCCACCCATGCTGTCTCAGCCTATTTATGGCTGAGAAATATTTCATTGTATGTATGTTTCACTACATTTTTATCCACTCACCTACTGATGGGCACTTGGGTTACTCCCATATTTTGGCTATTATAAATAATGGTGCAATGAACATTAGAGTGCATATTCTTTGAATTAGTGTTTTGGGTTTCTTCAGATATATACCCAGAAATTGATTTTCTGGGTCAAAAGGCAGTTTCATTTTAAATTTTTTGAGGAACCCCCCACATTGTTTTCCACTATGGTTTCACCAATCTGCATCCCCACCAACAGTGCATGAGAGTTCCTTTTTCTCCACATCCTTGCCAATGCTTATTTGTTGATTTGTTGATGATAGACATTCTGAGAGGTGTGAGGTGATAACTCATTGAGGTTTTAATTGTATTCCTGAGATGATTAGTTATGTTGAAGGTCTTTTCATATATCTATTGGCCATCTGTCTAGTCAGGTTGTCTGCCATTTTTTAAATTGGATTGTTTGGTTTTCTTTTGGTGTTGAGTTGTATGAGATCTTTATAAATGTTGGATATTAATTTTTTATTGGATGCACCATTGGCAAATATCTTCTTCCATTTAGTAGGTTGTTTTCTATTTTGTTGATGGTTTCCTTTTAACTTTTATGCAGTCCAATTTGTATGTTTATTTTTTGTTTCCCTGTATAGAGAAGATTTATCAGAAAAAATATTGGTAAGATAAATGTCACAGAGTTTTTTGCCTGTGTTTTCTTCTAGGATGTTTATGATTTTGAGTCTTACACTTAAGTCATTAATCCATTTTGAGTTTACTTTTGTATATGGTATAAGAAGGTGGTCTAATTTCATTTTCTACACTTATTTGTTCAATTTCTAAACAGCATTTATTGACTGCACAGTCTGTATCCCATAGTAAGTTCTTGCCTCTTTTGTCATATATTAACTAACCATTTAGGCATGAGTTTATTTCTGGGCTTTCTATTCTGTTTCATTGATCTATGTGTCCGTTTTTATGTCAATACCATACTATTTTGATTACTATGCCCTTGTACTATAGTTTGATATTAGTTAGTGTGATACTTCCAACTTTGTCCTTCTTTACCAAGATTGCTGTGGCTATTAGACCTCTTTTGTAATTTCATATAAATCTTTAGATTATTGGTTCTAGTTCTGTGAAAATTGTTATTGTTAAATCTATAGATTGATTTGGATAGTATAGACATTTTAAAATGTTAATTCTTCCTATCCATGAGCATAGGATGTGCTTCCATTTATTTGTAGTTTCTTCAGTTTCTTTCTTTTTTTTTAAGATTTTATTTATTTATCTTTAGAGGGGAAGAGAAGGAGAGAGGGAGAGAAACATCAATGTATGGTTGCCTTTCATGTGTCCCCTGCTGGGAACTGGCCTGCAGGGAACCGGCCTGCAACCCTGGTATGTGCCCTGACTGGGAGTTGAACTGCGATTGTCTGGTTCGCAGGCCCGAGCTCAATCCACTGAGCTACACCAGCCAGGGCTTCTTCAGTTTCTTTCTACAACGTGTTATAATTTTCTGAGTACAGATATTTTACATCCTTGGTTAAATTTATTCCTAGGTATTTTTTTATTTTTATTTTTTTGTTGTTGCAATTGTAAACAAAACTGTTTTCTTAGTTTTCTTTCTGATAGTTCAATATTGGTGTATAAAAGTGCAACCCATTTCTGAATATTAATTTTTTATCTTACTACTTTACCAAATTCATTTATCAGTTTCAGTGGTTTTTTGGTGGAATTTATAAGACTCTTTATATACAATATCATGTAATCTGCAAATAATGACTACTTTACTTCTTTTCTAATTTGGATCCTTTTATTTATTTTTTCTTGTCTAATTGCTGTACCTAGGACTTCCAGTACTATGTAAAATAAGAGTGGTGAAAGTGGGCATCCCTGTCTTGTTCCTGATCTTAATAAGGAAAACACTTAGTTTTCCCCCATTGAATATTTCATGGGTACTTGAAAAGAATGTATATTGTGCTGCTTTGGGATGAAATGCTCTAAAATATCAATTAAATCCATATGGTCTAATGTGTCATTGAAGGCTCTCATTTCCTTGTTGACTTACTGTCTGAAAAATCTAGTGATGTCAGTGGGGTGTTAAAGTTCTCTTCTATAACTGTATTACTGTCAATCTTTCCCTTTATGTCCATTATTTTTATATATATTTAGGTGGTCTGATATTGGGAGCATAAGTGTTTTTAAGGGTTATATCACCTTATTGAATTGAATGCTTTATCATCATGTAATATCCCTTCTTGTTTCTTATTATAGCCTTTTTTAAAAGTCATTTTGTCTAATATATGTATTGCTTCCCCAGCTTTTTCTGTTATGTTTTGTCTTCATTTGCATGAACTACCTTCTTCTATCTTTTTACTTTCAGTCTGCATGTATCTTTTGATCTGAAGTAGATGTCTTGTAGACAGCATATATATGGGTCTTCTTTTCTAATCCATGCAACTACACTATGTCTTTTTTAAAATTAAGTATATTTTATTGATTATATATTATAGTTGTCCCATTTTCACCTTTTGCCCCCTCCATGCAGTACCCCCATTCCTTCCAGCAATCCCCCACTTTAGTTCATGTCCATGGGTCATACATATAAGTTCTTTGGCTTCTCCATTTCCCACACTATTCCTAACCTCCCCTATCTTTTTTATACCTACCAATTATGCTTCTTATTCCCTGTATATTTTCCCTCATTCTCCCCCTGCCCCCTCCCCACTGATAACCCTCCATGTGATCTCCATTTCTGTGATTCTATTCCTGATCTAGTTGTTTGCTTAGTTTGTTTTTGCTTTCTTTTTTTGATTCAGTTGTTAATAATTGTGAGTTTGTTGTCATTTTACTGTTTATAGTTTTAATCTTTTTCTTATAATATTTGGTAGATTGCTTGTCTCCATCTTAGTTAGTTGTTTTTCTGGAGATTTCTCCTGTTTTTCCTTTTTTTCTTTTTCATTTGGGCCACATCTCTCTGTCTCTATATTTTGGCTGCCTCTCTGTGTTTGCTTCTGTGTCTTAGATAGATCTGGGATATCTCCCAGTCTTCATAGGGTACCCTAATGTAGAAGTTTTGTGAGGCCCAGTGACTGCAGTCTCCCTGATTACCTGATCTTTGTGTTCCAAGAGTGTTCCTTGACTTACATGAGCCCTCCTGTTGTAGTTTACTCTTGGTTGTTGTTAGAACATCCATGGGTGGGGTTGACCCTCAGACTGTCTGGTTGTGGGTCTGGCTGAGGATTGGCCATGGCCACAGTGTAGAAGCTGATATGTGGGAGTGGATCCTACAAAGAAGAATTCACCCCAACAGGGTGCAGTGCCTGATCAGACATCTTTTTGAGTGTGCCACTTGTATAGCTAGTCAATTCGTGGTTTCTTATGTCCTGAAGCCAGCAACTAATCAATTGTGGTTTCATTTGGCCTGAAGCCTGCCACTGTGTGTGTTGGTTCTGAGACCTCTTGGGATGGTCTCTGATACAGGTCAATGTCAGACACTGCTTGTGACCAGTCCTGGTCTACCTGTTAAGAGCCACAAAGAAATGCACAGTTTGTAGCTGCCTATGCTGGGCTGGGGTGTGCATGGGAGGGGCCAAGCTGCTTACCAAGGCCTGATGCCTGTGATAATGGGGCTGAGCAGGTCAACAAAAGGCCCAAAGCTTCCTGAGATCTACTACCACCTGTTGGCTGCCTGTGAGACTCAGCCACTGAAAGAGCCTCAGGAGGTACATGGATTGGTGAGGGAGTTTCTCAGGGAGTACCTAGGTAAGGACGAATGGTGTTTTCCAGGTTGATACAGATTCACACTTGCTGCCAATGCTGAGTCTGAGGCCACTCAGCAAAAGTCTCCAAGTACACCAAGTCCAACAGCTGCCTGCCTGGGTCCTGTGGACCTTAGCAGTGGAACATGGTTTTAGGGAGTCATCAAGGTGGAATTGGTATAGCTCATCAGGCTAGCAGAGATTAAGATTTGTCCATGTGGTGAGAGGGCTCTGCATAGGAATTGTGGACCTATCAAGCATATAGGAATATAGCCTTCACCTACAAGCCACCCAGCTTATTTTCTCCCTCTCTGTTTCTGACATCCCCCAAGCTCCTCCATAATTTCTAGAGAGTTTTTCCAGAAAGACTGCAATGTAGGCCCAGACTGGCCACCGGCAGAGGCCACAGCCATGGAGGGTAGCAGGTTCAACACAGGAATGGTGGTGCCAGTTGGGTATGTGGTGAAAATGGTCCTCACGCAAAGTCACGCAACTCGGACTCTCCCTGCATGTTTCCAGCATCCCCTTCCTGGCACCAGTTCTCCCAGAATTCCTCAAAAGAGTTTTAAGGAAGACTGTAATACGGGTCCAGGTTGGCTGCTTCCAGCAGAGCCCATGGTCATATGGAAGCTGGGTGGGGATGAACCTGTGGGAGCTGTAAGGGTGGGGCTAGTAAAGCTCCCCAGGCCAATGTCTTCTGGGGGTGTGTGGTCACTCCAGGAAAGCAGGGTTTGTGGGCAATGTGGGAGAGGGACTCGGCCCAAGAACATTGGCAGCTGTCCCTCCGGCTTTCTCCACAAAACCACACAACTTAAATTCTCCCTATATGACTTTGGCACCCTTTGATCTGTAATCCCTCTGCCAGAGCCCACAGTGAGTGCCTGTGGGCTAGATTTTGTGCATTGTCCCTTTAAATGGATGTCTCGTTTCTAGTCTTTTGTCTCATCTGGGCAGATAGAATCCCAGCTAATATCATAGCCAAGTGTTTCCTGGAGCTTTTCTTCCTGGAACATGGAACTTGCACTCAGTACTCCAGGCTGGGGAGCTCTTTGGGGGGTGAGAACCTCTCTTCTCAGGGGAACTTTTGCAGCTCAGATATCCTTCCTGATTCTCAACTGCTGCATGTAGATGCACATTGGCCCGTTTCTTGCCTCTGCCCCTCCTACCATTCTTGACATGGCTTCTTCTGTAATCCTCAGTTTAAAGACTTCTGCTCTGCTACCTTCCAGTGGTTTTCCAGACTGATTGTTCTTCAGTTAGTTGTGACCTTGATATGACCATGGGAGGAGGTGACTTCAATTTCTACCTACACCAAAATTTTCATCTCTCCTCTCTTTTGTCTTTTTTAGTAATTTTGCTAAGTTGTTTATGAAACATCCTGTTTCTCTTTCTAACTAGAGGATATTTTAGGTTAAAAAAACCTTCTTAATTTTATAGTTAGCTAATGATCTGTATCAAGAATGGCAACACACATTGTTTCTTCTATGGAAAATGAACTTTTCTAAATGATTTTCACTTCACCTTATCTTGCCTGCAATTTTTTCCTCACTTTTGTGGTTACATTGTGTGACTTTCAACATAAAAATTATTTCTAAATCATTGTGTATCCTAATGTAAGACTGTACTTTTGTTTGTCAAATTGTTTTATATTTGGAGTTATAACTTATAATTTTATATTTTACTGGTTTTAACATTTCCCCACCAGTGCTGTAATACCATAATGTTCTCATTCTTGAAGTCCATATTTTGATGCATCATTATATTATTGATTCATGTCTTGGTGAGTTTTTAAAGCAATGGTATATGAATAATATTTCTTCTGTGTCCTTCAATATCTTGTATTAACTTCTAATCATCCATGTCCAGACGATTAATGCATGGGTCACAGGCTTTCCACCACATAAATCTAAGGATGTTACCCTCATTTTCTTCTAGTTTTTCCATCATAGAGAAGAAATTTTAGGTTATACACTTTATAAAAGTTATTTTATAAGTAACATCTTTCAGTTTTACTTAGGAAAATTTATAGCTCTTCATCTTTAAAATTCAATAACTTCATAAAATGTTCTTTTTTTCTAAATTAATTTTTCCTGCTACTTGATGAAAGTCTGAATCTAAGGACTATCCAGCCTATCCTTGGCTGGAACAGTTAAATTGTATTTTATTGGTTCCAATACCTTGTTCAAAGAATAAAAACTACTTTATAAGTTGAGTACTCTCTTTGTTTTTTTGTCCCTGATTTTCTTATTTTGTCTCATTTTTATTATATTTTAAGAAAGTTCCTGAGGTTTTTCTCCAAATCACTAATTTCTTTGGTGCCAGTGTTCTACATTCTAGGTTTTATTGCTTCTAGTACACAGTTGGATTTTGCTACCTTAATTTAATTTTTCTTATTGTTTTTAATAATATTATCCACTGTTCATTTGTATTTTTCTCTAAAGTTTGTTATTATCTCATTTTTTGTGCTAGTGTGCATGTTTGGGTTTTACAAATCAGGTGATTCCTCAAATGTACTCATTTCCTGCAATAAATCCTTTTTCAAGTTTACCATTCCTTGTGCTGTTGACTAGTCTGAACATTTTCTCCTATACTGATGAATCTTCCAATAAGCCGTATGTTTGAACAGCTCATTCTTAAATAAAGAGATGTTTATCTTAGACTAGCATTTCCCTTATACAGGATAAATAAAATTTTCTTGAATCCTTTTACTCTCCACCTGATTTTTAGAATTCTCTCAGATCATAAGATGAAGACCAGCAAATATCTATAGTTCTGTTGTTAGAAGAAAATGAATAAAACACAGATTTCAAAAATTGCCTGCTCTGTTAGAGAATTTTTGTGTTTCTTCTCCTTTTTAATCTGTCTGTAGCACTCAAAGATAGAGAAAACTGTTGCTGTTCGCTTCTTCCTCAACCCTATTCCATTACTGGGTATCACCATCCCAAAGTAAAGGTAGAAATATGCTATTGTGTTGCATGATAGGGTGGTTAGAGCCCAAAATACCTTGAGTAACACCTCTCCCGTGGAGAGGGGCAGGTTTTCAGTTTTCTGGTTGGTGCACAGCTTTCATCACTGAGCTAGGCAGTAGACGGGGGAAGAAGAATAAATCACATTTTTGCTGATGAATGTATTCCTTCTCAACTGGGAACTAGTTATAGCAGTGGTAGACTGGGATTTCATATTTTTCCCACATGATTTTTTAGCTGAGGAAATTCTTCCAAGATTCTCAAAATAATTTAATTTCAGCTAAGTTTTACATGTATGTATAAGTTTTTCTTTCTTTTAAATAAGTCTAGTTTTCATGGTTGTGAACTTCTATTCCTATTTTAGCTTAAACTGGAAGTCCCATCCAATTTCCAAATAACACCACTAATAGCTGAGACTTAGAATTATTACCACATCATTAAATCATCTTCAGGAACAGGTTCAATGCCAGACTTGGTTGGTTTCCAACTTACCAGCCATTCCCAATCTTCTCCAGAACTCTCACTTTCTTTCATTAATTTATGTTTCTAGACTCTCTTTTAGCTAGAATTAATCCAAATCTAGACAATTAAATATTAGAAAACATGTAAACATGTGTTAGGGGTCTCTGTCAAAGCTTTTTTTCTAAATAAAAGGAGAGAAATATGGAGATACATTTTTCACCTTCTTCCCTCCATTTCTGTATTGGATATCCTTTTAGCAATGAATGCCATGATTTATCCAGGGATGGTATTTTAATTTCCATAGCAAATTTTAATTTACCTTTTTAGGTAGAAAAAAATAATATTATTTAATTTTTAAGTAAAAGTTTCTTGGTTGCTATGCTCCATTCGCCACATTTGATTTTGTTCTCTAAATTTTTATAGATAATAATTCATGCACTGTAAATATTAAGTGACAGTGACTAATAATAGCTTCATATGCCAATGCTCATAGTAGTTCTAAACAATGCTGATTCTTAATGTGTCTGGATACTTTTGCCTTTTATTCCCTTTATGCTCAACTTCTTTATTCTATGCTTCTTCAAGGGAGGTGATTATGTCATTCATCCCCACGAATGGGAGGCTGCCAAGCAGCCAGTAAGTCCACTTGGAAGTGTGGGAACAGTGGCTTCATTGAAAGTAGCCACCCAAGAGGCCGAAGGAGAGAACCCTCAGCAATGAACAACGAAAGTCAGACTTGAGACTGCTGCCCCAGTAATAAACTGATCTTAAAAGCATCAAACATGTTGAAAACCTTTATCTCAACATTAATCTCCACACTGAACACTCTAGATCTATTAAAAGCATTGGCTTCATTAGCCATTATTTGCTGTCTCCAAGCCATAATAATTTTCTAGGACTGAAGCACCCAGTTTTCCTGGCCATTGGTCTCTCCTGGTACTCACTGTCAATGCTCATTTTCTGGGTCAACACATACCCAGCCACCCTCGGTTCCACCTACCAGAAATTCAGACGGTTGAGGATTGTTATAGTCCTTAAATCTCCTCTTCCTAAGGTTAAGCGTCCCTCATCTCTTTCATTGTTCTTCTTAAGACCTCGTTTCCAGACCCTTTACTATCTGGGTCTCTCCACAGTGAGCACAACCTCTCTTGTCAGAATCCTTCTTTCAATGTGATATCTGCAACTCCACATGGTAGCACCTTAGGCTGGTTTTTTTTTTTCAGAGGAGTATCCTTGAATGAGGATTGAAATTCAGGCAGACATATAAGAAGTCATCCTAGCAAACACAAGTAAGGAGTGAAGATATCCGAGAAGAGAAGGAAGCTGATACAGGCTATGTGCTTGAGCACATAACTGCTGTGGGCAACTGGGGCATCATTCCTGCTCTGTGCCTTGGAACCTGCATGGAGCTCACTCTCAGAGCTGCCCCACCTCTGTGTGAAGAAGCTGTATGTCTGCCTTGCCTCTTACTATGATCAGTATCCTAGATAGGATCTGATAAAGCATAAATTATCATAAAAACTGCCTTTGTTAATAGTCTAGTATTCTTCCATTTGTTTTGAAGCAGCTGAATCACATTTTTAAAAATTTGTTGCCAATCTGATAGCCAAGCCTTTGCCTTCTTTTAAGTGAGCAGTTTGCTTATTTGTTACTTGATGAATTGGGGGAATCTACCTGCAGTACCCTGTTTATATTGTCTCTGTCTCTTACTCAGTTGGTTTGGATGCAGGACTCAAACCTGAGAAGATCAGTCTTCTGCCTGGAATTGCCCTGCTTCCAGGCTTTCTGTTTATTCCCTTTCCCTTTCCTTCATGAGTCAGGCCTTTCCTGTCCTAACATCTTTTCCTGCTCAGATAACCCCTTTTTCAGCTCTTCGGTCCCAGTCCTTCCATGGGTCAAATAGTTAATAACACATGTTATTCCCTAATGAAGCTTTGTACATTAAAACATGAAATTCCACAGCTGTCACTGATGAAACCCAGGAAACCATGTAGCTATTTTCCTTTCTAGTTAAAGAACTCAAGGGAAGTTAATTTTTCTATGAACATATATGACTAGTTATAGACTCTCCATGGAAAGTAATTAAATAAGTACACATTGCACATTCGCAAATTTATTTTCATTCTATTTAGATGTGCACAAAAACTTTAGCTTCTTTATTTTCTATGAAAGGTCTTATTTTGTTCAGAATACCTTCACTGTGCCAGGAAAAAGAAAAAATTCAACTTGCCCGTGTATCCTATTGGCATCCAATGTAAAGAGCCTTTCAAATGAATCAGTCTCTTTGAGAAAATTCTTGGTCTTACCTATGTTTTTCTCCTTCTCCATGATTTTCTCTTTCCTGATGGATCTCTCTATGTGTGAAAATCCAATGTAAAGGTGAGGCCTGGTATGTGGGTAGTGTGGCCTTCTCTGGAAACAAGAGACCATTGACATGAGTCAGTAGCTACCTTTAGACTTGATGGTCTTGGCCACTGGCTTCTGATTGCAAATACATTATAGCCTCTTTGTCTTGATTCCAGGCTTCTGTTGGTCAACTAGCCTTTTCACCATCTCCATATCCCCTAAGTGGGCACCTTAGAAACTTAGATTCTTCTGATTTCTCCAAGCAGAGTGGAGCAATAGGAATACAACAATAGGCTTATCCATCCAGCCACCCTCTTCCAGCAAGGGTGCCCTCATAGTCCATGTCATGCTGAATATACAAATAATAATGATTTTCAGAGAAGCATCTCCAGGCTATGACCAGCCTCTCCTGACATTTTTGTGTTTGTCCATACCTGTCTAGAAATTTTTATTGTTTTCTTTTTTGAGGTTCTATCGTAAGAAGGGGAAAGCATGAATAAACACATCTGTCTCTCTTCCTCTTTGTATATGAGACAACTAGTGCTCATTAAATATTCCATTCCACTCTCTTTCCTTTGGACCATGTGACTATTTGGGGCCAATTACACCTCCAGGTTGACACAGGTAAGAGCAGGTGTGTTGCCTCCACTATGTCTGTCTTCTCATGCCATGACAACTCACCAGAAGCCACAAAATTAAGGAGGGCAGAGCTCCAAGTTGGAGGCAGGAAGCCTGTCCTGTATCCAATTTAAGGAGAACTAGAAAGAAACCTTTGTTGTGAAAAGCTCTTGGGACATTGGAGTTTGGTACTACTTTAGGAGGGTAATCACCCTGCAATGCCCACACTGTCCCAGGATGCTGAGGCAGAAAGAGATAAACCCCCCACTTCCTCTTCCTGTCAGGAAAGGCCGTTTCCTACTTTGTATCCTTCCTCTGGGGCAATGGTGAAGTGCATTAAGCTTTGTGGTTGAGCCTTTATGGTGTAGGACTGAGCCTACTGGGCCAGCTGGGGTAGATTTTGCACTAGTATTTATCCCCAGTACATGTTTTCATAGATAAATATGTATGTTTCATCTCACATGTTATCATGTAACTTGATGAACTGATACAAGGAGCTGTGCTGATTGTAAATGCTAGAAGTCATAGTGTCAAGAAAATCATCAGAGAGCAAAAGTGGTTACACTGAGTGCAAAAACATGTGTGAGAAGTGTGATATGTTAATTGTGTCCCCCAAAAGATGTTGATGTCCTCTCCCTCAGTACCTGTAAATGTGACCTTATTTTGAAATAAGGTCTTTGCAGATGACAGGGTTAACTAAGACTAGAACATTAGGGTGGGCCCTAATTCAGTGTGATTGGTGTGTCTAGGAAATGGGACATTTGGGCACAGAGATAGACATGCATGGAGGGAAGACAACGTGAAGGCAGGGAGAATGCCAGGTACAAACTAAGGAACACCTAAAGCTACCAAAGCTAGTTGAGAGAGTGTCCCTCACAGCTCTCAAAAGGATCCAGCCCTGCTGATGCCTTGATCTGGGACTTGTAGCCCCTGGAACTATAGACAACACAGAGTTGTTGTTTGAGCCCCACAGGTTTTGTGAGAGCATCTTTATGAAAGGAATGCAGGATGATATGTGCCCATTTAAGGACGGTAGTTACTCCAGAGAGAGAGAGAGTGGGGAAAGGAATGGGTGGGAGAGAGGGGCTACAGTTCTATCTGTAATGTTTCTTCTCTTGAGGGAAAAGAAAAAAATGTGATAAAATATTAAATGGGTTAGATCTGAGAGACAGCGGTGTCTATGTGGACACCATGTTTATTGATGCATTTTTGTTTGTTTGGCATGTAGCCAAAGCCCATGACCATTTAAGTATCAGTTGCTGGGCTTTGTTTTCCCACCATGCACAGCAAGCTTGCCCTAGCCTTTCATTAACCTCACATTGCATGACCTCACCTTTTATATACCTGTGTTTTCTGGACCTGCCACATAGAGGGTAATTCATGGTTTAAAATTCATAATACCCACTGCAATTCATACTTTAACATTTGAAAATGTAATTATATCTTTTAATAAGAAGACCAGCAACTGCAGCAGTAAATACAAGCAGCTTCCTAAGGCTACGTGGGAGAATTGTAGCTAACAGCTAGCGCATTTAAAAAAAATTTATTGACGAGAGAGAGAGAGTGAGGGTGAAACACCAATTTATTGTTTGACTTATTTATCCATTCATTGCTTTCTGCTTATGTGTGCCCAGAATGGAGATCAAACCCACAACCTTAACCGAGGGGGATGACACTCCTACCAACTGAACTACCAGACCAGGTCTCAGCCAGCACATTTCTATCACCAATGAGCTAGCTGTTCAGTTTCTAGTGGAAGAGGGACCAGAAACTCCTTAGAGGCTGGAGAGGAGCACTGGCAGGAGCATTAGCTTGCCCTGGAGTATGACCATTTTCCAAAGCTCGAAGAAGAGCAGGGGCTTAGGCTAGTCGTCATCTACAGCATTCTCTCTTAATTCAGAACCCAGAATTGTGTAATTACCATTGCACTTTTCAATGTGGCTTCCTGACAGTAGCAAACTATACTTAATACTTAAAAAAAAATTAAAAACACAGTGTCCATGAAAAGTATGTGTTTTCTAAGTGTTTTGACATTGGAGAAGGGACCTCTTTGAGCCTTGTTTCTCCATCTGTAAATTGAGGATAATTACGGGATTATCTCATAGGATTACTGAGAACATTAAGGTAATTAATTCTTTATAAAATATTTAGCACACAGCTATCTGTAGTGCTACATATTTTATATGCACAGTTTTAAAATTACAGATAATAAATATCTGTAATTTTGCTAGATTTAAGAAATATTTTCTCACTTTTAAACTACTTTCTTCTTTTGTTAACTTGAATTGCAATAGACCTGAGTTATATATGGGAATTATTAAAATCATAGCAATAAGTACATATATTAAATAATTATGCTGTACACATAAAACTAATACAGTATTACATATCAATTATATCTCAGTTAAAAAAATACCACCACGTTTTTGTTGTTTGTGTTTTGCTTTTTATCTTAAACATCTTAATTTGGTCAAACAAGTAGGTGTCAATGAGAAGAGCCAGGACCAGACCTTAGGTTACCCCCTCACCCCACAGATAATCCATGTATTACTGAGAAAAAATTTAAAATGTCAACATTTTGTAAAATCCTTTTCATGGTCTTATATTATGATTTCAGAGGTGACTCAGTTTGTAATTTTTAAGATGGCTTACATTCATTTTTTGCTTGGCCCCAAGTAGGCAAAGAATTACAAATTTCATGATAAAATGTCTGACATTTCAACTATTCTGTCAAGTGGTTATCGTGTAATGAAATATACACACTGGGAAACCTGCACCACCTTCTTTGTTACTGTACAATGTGTAACTACTGTCATCTATGCTTTGGATGATGCTCAAGAGATGCCTTTGACTCCAAACTAAGGAGCTGCATGCATTCAGATTCCCTGCCTTGACTTCCTGACCTTGATTAAGTCTTAGTGATAAGTTCCCTTCCATCCTCCAAAAATGAGTGTTATTACCTGCCTCGACCAGAGCCCTGAGTTGTTAATACCACAAGGCCAAACTTTCACAGGTGCAAAATCTTGGATTAATGTCCAGATGTTCAAATAAAAAAGAAAACCCCACTTCAACAGGCATAGTTGATGGCCACATAAAGAGTCATAAAGCTGCTAAATCTATTTGCATTTCACACCCAATCATTTCATACTCCATCTCTGAAACCTTAGAAAACATGATTGTTCAGTGTTGGGAACTGCTCTGCCTGGTTTCAGGAGTTGTAACTGGCCCCCATGGCTAAGACTGAGTGAGCAACCTCTGGAATGCAAGCCACAAGGAGACAAAGCTTGTCTCTGGTAGCAAATGCTGCCTCTGCTTCATCCCCCTCCCCCCAATGCATGGTTAGTCAGAGATGGGTAAGACTCATCAGAGGAGGGGCAATCTAAGCCAAACATGATCACTTGGGAGGCCATCGTGGAAGGACTCAGGGGGCTGCAACAAAGAGGAAGTAATGGACCCTTGCCCCCTCCCCCAGCTATTCAGACATAACCTGAGTCCCCTGTCCTCTGGGAGAAGCGCTTCCTGGCTCTAATCCACTGAAGCCTGAAAACCTGTGATGGGGGAGGAGGTGCAGCCCCTTGACCAGCTAGAGTGGGATCCAAGGTGATCAGGCATGAGAAAGAATTCCTAAAAGTCCTGTGAAGCCTGCTTTGCTAAGATGCTTTGATTCATATGTTAAGGGTCTGAGCAGGAAGTGAGTATGTCTCCCAAAGTTTCTGCAACCCCCTTTTCTGACAGACACTGACTCAGACTAAGCCCTCAAATTTCTTTGAAATGTTATCTACTGTTTGATCCTTACCGCCTATATTCCTGTGTATTACAACCCAGTAAAAACCCCTGGAGGAAGGGGCTCCTGGCCTTTTTCCTCTGAGACATTGGCCACCTCTCCTCCCCAAGCAGATCATGTCTTGGTAGTTTCATTTTTATCTGTGGTGGACGGGGGGACTTAAGGGCAAAGTCACCCCCACAGTTCAGCCCAGCCACTTCCTAACCACCATGATGTGAACAGTGAAAAATGCAGATAACAGATTGTCTCTGGATGAAGACAAACACAGCCATTTGTGTGTCTTGATTTTCCTCTTCTCTTTTCCTTAACTAAACACTCATGTCCTCTTGACACTGCTCTGTTCTGCACAGGTTGATACAGGCCTGGTGGGTGGTGGTAGAGAATTGAGCTCACCACCCATCACATTCTCAGAATGTAACTTGTAAAGTGTCCCAAAAGAATGAGGTTCAGGTTACCGTTTAGTTCTATGCTTGAGCTCAGTGTCTTGCAGGAGCAGTAAATTATTTTTGCTTCAGAAGAATCATATGAGTTTTGAATGATAGACTCATAAAGTCATGATTTATAATTAAATTACACCTAAGGAAAATACTTCAAGCCATATCTATTTGATTTTCTCTGGCTTTTTTTGAAGGTTCCTTAAACAGACTGAATGGAAATTTCACTTAAGAAATTGTTATTATAAAATTTTATGGGACCATCTCTGTGGTTAGGGGACTGTTAAACATCACTGCATGGGGAAAAACAAACACAATTAGACACAGATTAGCTGTTCTGCTTGCAGGGTGAAAACCAAAGTCACACTGGAAATGCCACATCCGTGGAAGCTTAGCATTCAGCTCAGCAGGGTTTCCTGATGCAAGATTATCATAAAAATTCTGCCATGTTCTACTTTCTATTTTTTCTTTTCTTTTTTCTTACTTCCTCTTAAAATCCTGGACTTTATTTTTAAAGCTTTTTTTGTTGTTCACAGCAAAATTGAACAGAATGTACAGAGATTTTTCATGTACCCCTTCCCAGTTGCACCCCCACTTCCCCCGCTATATTCCCCGCTAGAGGGGTGCCTTTGCTAAAACTGATGCACTGAGATTGCATTGACAAATGCTAATTACATAGAGTCGGTGGTTTGCTAAGGTTCACTCTTGGTGTTGTACATTCTATGGATTTTTACAAATAATGACATATCCACCATTATAGTATCATACAGAGTAGTGTCATTATCCTAAAAACTCCTCCTGTTCTTCCAGCCTTCCCCCTTAACCCCTGTAGCAACTGATATTTTTGCTGTCTCCATACTTTTGTTTTCCCAGAATATCATGTAGTTGGAATCATATAGTATATAGATTTTTCAGACTAGCTTCTTTCACTTGTGATATAGATACAAAGTTCCTTCAAGTCTTCTCACAGCTTGCTGACTTACCTCTTTTTTAGTGCTGAATAACATTCAATTGTCTGAATCACCTATTAAATGACTTTTTGGTGGCTTACAAGTTTTGGGAATTATAAATAAGGCTGACGTAAACATCCCTGCATAGGTTTTGTGTAGACATATGTTTTTAACTCCTATGGGTAAATACCAAAGATGCACTTGCCGAATCATATGGTAAGAGTATGTTTGGTTTGTAAGGCACTGTCAGACTGTCTTCCAAATGGCTGTGCTGTTCTGTACCCCACCAGCAGTGAATGGCGGCCTCCTGTTTCTGTGCATCATTTTATTGTTGAGTTCTAAGAGTTCCTTTTTGTATTTTATTTTTTTAATTTATTTATTTAATTGTTGTTCAAGTACAGTCCTTTTTTGTATTTCATTTTTATTTTTTAAATATTTTATTTATTTATCTTTAGAGAGGAAGGGAAGGAGATAAAGAGAGAAATATCAGTGTATGTTTGCCTCTTATGAGTCCCCTGCTAGGAACTGGCCTGCAACCTAGGCATGTACCCTGACTGGGAATCGAACCACAATTGTGTGGTTGGCAGGCCCGCACTCAATCCACTGAGCTACACCAGCCAGGGCCTTTTTGTATTTTAAATAACAGTTCTATGTCATACATGTCTTTTGCAAATATTTTCTCCCTGTTGTGGCTTGTCTCTATTTTCTTGACAGTGTCTTTTGCAGGGCAGAATTTTTTTTATTTTAATTAAGTCCAGCTTATCAATTCTTTATTTCATGGATCATGTCTCCAGTGTTGAATCTAAAAAGTCATTGCCAAACCCAAGGTCTTCTAGATTTTCTCCCATGTTCATTTGTTTGCATGTGGCTGTACAGTTGTTCCAAGACCATTTGTTGAAAAGACTATCTTTTATTGTTTTTACTCCTATGATCAATTTATCATATTTATGTGGGTCAATTATCTGGGCTTTCTATTCTGTTCCTTTATTTATTCTTTCACCAATACCCTACTGCCTTGGTTACTATAGCTTGATAATAAGTCTGGAAGTCAAGTAGTGGCAGTCTTCCAACTTGGTTCTACTTCCATTTTATATTGTGTATTCCAGGTCTTTTGCCTCTCCACAAAGTCTTTAGAATATGTTTCTTAATATCCACAAAATAACTTGCTGGGAGTTTGATTGGGATTACATTGAATCCGTAGATCAAGATGGGAAGAGCTGTCATCTTGACAATATTGAGTTTCTTTTAATCCATGAACATGGAATATCTCTCCATTCATTTTATTCCATTATCCTTCATCAGAATTTTATATTCCAAATTTCACTTGTTTATGGCTGGTGTGTATAGAAAAGCAATTGACCTATGTATATTACTAACCTTGGGGACTGCAGCCTTACTATACTTACTTATTAGTTTCAGGAGTTTTATTTGTCAATTCTTTGGGACTTTCTACATAGATACTCATGTAATTTGCAAATAAAGACAGTTTCATTTCTTTACTCACAACCTGTATACCTTTATTTTCTTGCCTGATGCATTATCTAGAACTTCCAGTATGATGTTGAAAAAGAGTAGTGAGAGGGAAAATCTTTGCCTTGTTTCTGATCTTATTGGGAAAGCTTCAAGATTCTTAACATTAAGTCATTAAGTATGGTGTTCACTGTTGGTTTTTTGTAGCTGCTTTTTATCAAGTTGAGCAAGTCCCCTCTATTCCTAGTTTACTGAGAGTTTTTATCATAAATGAGTATTGGATTTTATTGAATATTTTTGCATTATTTGATATGATTATGAAATTATTATTTAGCCTATTGATATAATTGATTATATTAACTGTTTTCTGAATCCTGAACCAGCCTTGAATACCTGAGATAAATCCTTCTTTGTTCTATACATTGTTGAAATTGATTTGTTAAGATTTTATTGAGCATTTAGGCATGTATGTGTTGATAGATATTTTTCTGTAGTTTCCTTTTCTTATAATGTCTTCATGTGGCTTGGGTATTAGTGTAATGTTGGCTTCATGAAATTAAGTTAGAAAGTATTTCTTTGCTTCTATCCTGCAAAAATAATTGTAGAGAATTAGTATATTTTTTTCTTAATATTTCCTAATTTTAAAATATCATTTTTGTTTCTTTCTTCATTTAAAGTGACTTTTATTGTGGTAAAACATATATACCATAAAATACACCATTTTCAGCTGTAAAGTTTAGCAGTGTTTAGTCACATTGTTGTATAAGTAATCACCAGAACTCTCTTTTTCTTGCAAAGCAAAAACTAAATCAAATGACTTCCTATTTTACTCTCCCTCCAAACCCTAGCAACCACCACTCTATTTTCTGTCGTTAGGAATTTGACTACTCTAGGTACCTCATATAAATGGAATCATAGTCTTACTCTTTTTGTGACTGCCTTATTTTACTTTGTATAATATCCTCAAGGTTCATCTAACTCATAGAATATGTCAGAATTCCCTTTTTTAAGGTTGAATAATATTTTATTGTATGTATGTACAACATTTTGCTTATCATTTATCCATCAATGGACATCTGGGTTCTTTTCCTTTGTATTACTAAGTACTACCTTAAGCCTTGGGAGTTTGTGGTAAGGCTGCAACATAGTTGTATAGGTCATCTTATACACGTTTGTCATCATTTCTAGTGATCTCAGATTTGAGTAAACTGGAAAAACTGAATTTCTTTTCCTTTTCATGACCTTTTTTTTCAATCTCCTGTTGCCCAATATGTAGGAGACAAGAACATCCCAGAGGAATATGGGATACAGAATTTGTAGAATGAAGCCACAAGCCACAAACTCTTCATTTCACTTTCAGACTAAAAACCTTTATTATTCAGTAAAGCAAACACATTTCAAAATGCAGCTAACACTAAATAAATAGAAACATAAAAAAGGCATCTTCCTACCTTATGCTCTTCAGTTTATTCTCTATCTTATATTTTCTATCTAATAACCAAAGTATGTATTTTCTTTATGGAGCATGCAGTCAACCTAGGTGATAAATTCTCATTTCTCACTAAATCTCTTAAAAATGCTAGCAATAGCAGCCAACATATATGGGACAACTTACCATATCTGCCAAGAACACTGCTAGGTAGTTTACATATGCATATATTATGTCATTTAATCATAACAATGCTTTACTCTAACTATTATTATTATTTCTGTTGTATAGACAAAAATTTGAGAGTCAGTAATATTCTTTAACTTACCTGAGACCCCAGAGCCAGGAAGGGGTGGAGCTGTGATTTCAGATTGATTAACTCCAAGTCTCATGCTTTTTATTTTGAGTCACTATCTTAGAACAGTAATTTTCAACCTTTTTTATCTCATGGCACATATGAAATAATTACTAAAATTCTGTGGCATACCAAAACTTATATTTTTTGCTAATCAGACAAAAATAGGTATAATTTTGATTGATTTAAAATAATAATAATAATGGTAATTACCTACCCTTTTTGCTCCAAAGTGACTTTTGAAAACAATCAGGTGCCTATACCTCTATGTAAGGATTTCTGGTATTAAGAATTAACCAATCAGATGCAACCTTATTATGCAACATGACCAATAAGATGCAAATCTATTATATGACCAATATATTTATGGTTCAAAATAGGGTATTCACATAAGATGGCTATTGTTGCATTGACTATTGTAATTTTTTTATTTGACAATCTAAGGAAAAAGAGGTCGATGCTCCTGACTAAATAGTTAGGTACTGAATGTTTTAAAAATTCTTGAGGCACACTAGTTGAAAATCACTTTCTTATAACACACTTTGTCACATCTGGAAGACAACTTAGCTCAAATTCTCCTTCATGTTTTTAGTAATAACAAAATGTACACAGTTTAATATAGTCATTTTTAGTGTTATTTTGCATATATATTTGTCTTTAATTTTTATTTTACTTATTTAATAATTCTGACATTGCTTACCAACAATCTTTCTTTTTTCTCTTTTTCTTTGTAATAACAATACTTAACATGAAATTTACCCTCTTAACAAATTTTAAATTACACAATACATTATTGTTGACATGTAGAATGTACAGAAATTCTCTAGAGTGAATTCATCTTATTTAACTGAAACTTTATGCCTTTTAATTAATAATGCCTCATTTTACCCTATTCTGGCACTTGTCAACCATGTTACACTTTTGATTTTCTGAACTTGACTATTTTAGATACCTCGGATAGGTGGAATCATGCAGTATTTGTTGTTCTGTGACTGGACTATTTTACTTAGCATCATATCCTCAAGGTTTATCCAAGTTGTTGTATACTGCAGAATGTTCTTCTTTTTGTAAGGCTCAAAAGGACTCCATTGTATGTATATACTACATTGTTTTATCCATTCACTCATTGATTGGCTATTTAAGTTTTTTTTAAGATCTTGACTATTGGGAATACCGCAGCAGTGAATATAGGAGTGCCAATATCTCTTAGTGGTCCTAACTTTAATTCTTTTGTACAAATATTCAGAAGCAGTGTTGCTGGATCATGTGGTAGTCCTACTTTCCATAGTGACTGCACCAATTTACATTGCCACCAACAGTGTGCAAGGGTTCCAATTTCTTCACAACCCCATCAGTAACTTGTGTTCAACAAAAAACACCTTGATTTTTTATTTTAGCCATCTTGACAGGTGTGAGCTTATATTTCATTGTGTTTTTGGTTTACATTGCTCTGATGATTAGTGACATTGAAGTTTTTTTATATACCTGTTGGCCATTGTACATCTTCTTTGGAGAAATTTATATTTCAGTCATTTGTTCATTTAAAAAATTGGGTTATTTTTGTTGTTATGAACATGTAGGAGTTCCTTATGTATTTAGGTAATTAACTCTTCAAAACAAAAGATGTATTGTTTGGAATTATTTTCTCTCATTCCTTGGTCCCTTTTACTCTATTGTGTTTATGGTTTGGGTATATAGAAGCTTTTTAGTTTGGTGTAGTTTTTAGTTTTCATTTTTGTTTTTGTAGCCTGTGATTGCAGTGTTACCATCTTTTTATTTTTACCACCATCATAAAAAAATCAAAGCTAGGTGTACAGTTATTATAGTTCTTTTTTTCAGTAATTATCAGAAATTCTGACTCAAACTGCTTAAGCAATACAAACATTTAGTTTATCATCTAAGTCAAGAGAGTGAGAGGACATTGACATTGGTTGGTGTTAGGATTGTGTGATACCACACTTACAACATCCTGAGAGGTCAAGGTCTGGCAGCCTCGGTGCTGGTTTCCTCCCAGGCTTGGGGCAAGATGGCTGAGAAAGTTCTAAGCATTTTACTTAGAGACACAATGCCCAAAGAAGAAAAGGCAATGGGAAAGTATTTTTCAGGCATATGCAGCTGACTGCTCGTCTTTTCTTACTGACCAGAATTGAGCCACATGCCCATTCTGAAACCTGCACCTGAAACCTACACCTGGGACAGAATAGCCAGGGTTAGCCAATCATGTTGATGTTAGGCAAACTCCATGGTGACTCCATGAATATATAATATGTATGTGAGTACTTTGTAAGGTGAAAAATGTTATGCAAATAACATGTAATTACCTGATGGCGTATATAGCACATCTGTTTCACCTCTTTTAATAATAATAAAATGTCATTTTATTGGAGCTAAAGTACTTTTGTAAAAGTAGCCATAAAATGGGAATCTTGCAGGCACCCGTGTGTGTATAGGGAGGGTGGTTCCTGGAGGAGAACCTGCCCAAGTAACAGCAGGAAGCTGGGCAGGAATAGAATGTGTTCCTGGGGAGGTGACTGGTTTGTAACTGGGTGAAAATGTGGCAAGAGAAAGGGTAAATGTAGATAGACTGTAGAGGGCCTGGAAAGTCAGGCTCAAAGAACTGGCCTATCAAATGAGTTTAGACACATGATATTTTTAAAGGTGTATGTGAAGATGTGAGAAACATGTAAGCAAACAAAACATAGTAAAGGTGGTATGGACCTAAAAATCTATTCTTATGCATGATAAAGTTTGAAATTCCATGCCCCACTATTTGTCTAACCAAATGACTGTGCCACATCCTCTCCCCACAAAAGTTTACAAGCCTCCACTGATAACAGTGATCAATGATAAGATAGGACAGCCCTGTATTCTCCCTGCACCTCTTCCTTTCTGTCTTGTTTCTATTTTCTCTTGGATCCTCCCTTTGTTTTGTCTTTGCTTAAGGGTCCCCTTTGTTTCTGCAGCTCTTAGTACAAGGGAGGCCGGCCATAAATGTTTTAAATAGAATTGAAGTCTTCATTCTATCTTCTTCTTTTTTTATGCTAACATTCTGTCATTTACAGTCACTATCTGTACAACCTTCAGAAAGCACCAGAAAAACTTATTTATACAGTTCTGGGTCCTCAGGAACTAAAATGTTTTCATCCCTGCATTTAGCACCTGTACTGTGCTAAATGGGAAGAGTCTCTGAAATGTCAGTCTGATTGGAGCAGAGGCCCTTCAAGTTGTATCCAGGGCTCTGGGGGACCCAGGGATGGGCATCAAGAACTTCTGACATTGTATGTTTTAATGCAACAAGTACATTATTCTTAGAAACTGGAACAAAATATGTTTTAAGGAACTGTCTAGGTAGTGGTAACCCATGAAAAAAAGTTAAAAATCCCCTGAAAGACTGAGTCTAGAAGAAGACTCAGTGGTGATTACTCAATCTTTCCACATAAGCCACTCAGGTGAATTCAGCAGAGAGTAGAGGAAGAAGATAATGATTTAAAATGGGCTGTTGAATGCTATTCACTGGGATTGTTATCCTCCTTCCCTCCCATCCCTTGCAAAATTTAGTTTGCACCCTTCTCTGTGCCCTGGGAGTCTGAGCCATGGGAAATCTCATGTGGGCTTACTTGCTGGCTGGTGCCTGACTGAGTTTGGTCCATGGAAGTCAGAGGAGACAGGAGGACCAGAAGAGAGTGGGGTCAGTTAATTCTCTTCCCTGGTTTGTGTTCAGTTTCTGAAAGTGACTGGTGGTGTTTCTGTTCTCAGTCAGTTTCTTTGAGGGTGGCCCTTCATGGCAGGTCCCCCAGTCTTGGGGTCACACTTCACACCTTCTGTCACCTTGTCAGTCCTACGGTAGTAATGGCTTCTATTGTCGCTGGTCTCTGGGGTCTCAATCCTCTATATTGGTTTCATCAGCTTTCAAATACCTCTGTAACTAGTCTTTCCCTAGACCCTTTTTATCTGAACCGTTGAGGGGCAAACATTTCTCACCAGGACCCTGAATGATTCCCTCATGAACTCACAAACTGTGACATTTTGTTATAATGTGGGTAACTGAACATAAAATCCATGTGACTGAATCAATAAACCAGCTCTCAGTGACACAAGTATGAAGATGTAAAATCCTTGGTTGATGACTGAGGTCTCTCTCCTGCCATTATCATGTTGTCCCAGGACCTTCTTCTCTTGAGTCAGAGATCTCATTTCTTCACACTAAAGGCAGACACATTTCAGAGTAAAGAAGCTGGTTCCATTTCTGATGTTTATAAAAGTTAGTAATAGAGACATGGTCTTGGAAGCTAGGGCTTTCTGTGCCAAGAGCTGGGCTTTGGAAGAATGTGCTTTGTGAGTCCAAAACAACTCAGGATATGGTAGACTTAGTGGATGGAATTTCTTCCATAAACCACAGTGCACAATGATGTAAGAGAGATTTTTTAAGCCCAAGTCACAGGGTAGCAGCAGGCAGTAGGAGAGAGACTAGAGAGGGTATGATTAGCACCTAGGTGCTGTTCACAACCTGAAAAGGGATCATTACAAACTTCTTTCCTGAATCAAACACCAGGGAGAACCAAAGGTTCTGAGAGAGTTTTGGTGGGCCACAGAGCAAAAGCAGTCTATTCCTTTCATATCAAGTTGAGTCCAAAAAGCCAAGAGCCTTCCAAATGGTCCCCCTTCTCTGAGCTCATAAGGTTGACCATCATGAAACAGAAATAGTGATGTAGCATGGCTTTAAGAAGAGGACATCCAGCCCTGGCTGGTGTGGCTCAGTGGATTGAGCATCAGCCTCAATCCACTGTGTATGGGGGAGTGCAGGATGGCAGACTTGCAGTGACCTCAGTGTTGAGGTGAGGAAATACAGAGTAGACTTGGCACCAGAGAGGGGTGCAGGCACTCAGCAGTGGGTGGGCCCCTACATAAGGCACAGATGGGAGGACCACATGTGCATGGGGTTCCTGGAGACACTGGGGCAGAAGGTGCTGACACTTGACATCGGTCCACTGACAGTGAAAAGGGAGGTCTGGGTGGTGAAGGAAAATCCTGCATGGAGTGGGCATTTACCTAAAAAAGACTACACACAGTCTAGAAGCAATTGAGTTTATCTTAAACTGAAAGTTTCCATTTTCTACTATCCCCAGAAGAGGATATGACAGTTTTGTTAAGCTCAATCATAAAAAAATTGAGTTGTTTATTTTTTTTCCTGCCCAAGTTTATGACTGACATTAACACCCTCTCCAAAGGGTCACTGAACTTTACTTGTGGAATCAGCAGCATGAATCCTCCTTCTCCTTTCCCTCTGGGCCAGCTGGACCTGAGCCTCTAAATCAGTGGACTAGGAAAGGGTAATAGAGAAGCATGCAGTGTGTGCTCCATGTGCACAAGCAAGGGTCCACTGTGGTGTCTTCAGCTTCATGTCAAACTTATTTTACATATGGCCAGATTTTATATTGTTTTTCTCTCACTTTCACTGGATGCAAATCATCAAGTATTTGCTGATTTAAAGACATGACCTTAAAAGTAATGTCATAGACACAGAACACAAATTGGTGGTTGCCAAAGGGGTAGGGGTGAGGGGGACTGGGTGAAAAAGGTGAAGAGATTAAGAAGCAGAATTAGTAGTTATAGAATAGTCACAGGGATGTAAAATACAGCATAGGGCATATAGTCAATAATATTGCAATATCTATGTATGGTGTCATGTAAGTATTGGAAATATCGAGGGGAACAATGTGTTTAGTATATGATTTTCTAACTACTAATCTGTACACCTGAAACAGATACAAAATAAAATTGAAAAAAGAACATAATAAAATAAAAGTGCTGGTGAAAGAAGGTTGTCCTAAGTAATGTTTTAGCTACTTAAAAAAATAACACGTTATGCAAATGGTGATAATAACTCATTACTCCTTGTTGTTGGAGTGTACTTGAAATATTTCATGGACTTCTCAGACCTGCTGGGCATCTTTCAGTGTGGGCAAGACCTAAGCTGGTAAGGATGATTTGAGGAAGTGTTGAGGAACCATATCATGTAAAGAATAGCCTAAAGAAAGAAATATTCAGAAGGATCATGAAGGCCATTTTCAAATTTCTGAAGGACAGTGGAAGGGGAGACTAAACTTTGATATTCTCAAATTATAAAAATAAAACCAAGGTTCAGAGCTAAATCAGACAGTTTCTGGTGAGTTGCCTTCTTCATAAGCTAGGGAGTGAGGAGAACTTTGTCCTGGGATGCTGCAGATGAGTATCCAGCCTTGATCAGGGGTCCTGAGGTTTTTGTCACTGCCATTCTACAATTTGATCAAATTTCCATGCTGTATGAATTTAAACAGGACTATGGCCACTTTTATCCTCCTTTCACATTTTTTCCTGGCCTGTGAGCAAAGATTAAATGACCCACTAATGCTCAAAGCACTCTTGCAAACCACTGTCAGATTAACGCTTGGTTTTTAAAAAATTCATCTCTTTCTTCAGTTTCCTTCCCCCCCCCACAGTGTATGCATGGCTGTGTTTCTCTCCCACCTCTCTCTGCCTTAGGAACTGGGCCTGAGCAAGGAAGAGTTGCCTGGTGTGTGGGCACAACTGAAACATTAACTCAGGTGTGGGTTTTGCACTTTGCTTGTTTCTCTGGGACACCAGCATCTTCCCTCCCACCCTGATAGGGGCTCTGTCTGTTCCTGGGAAGGAGTGGGGAAGGTGGCCATGAGCTGTGGCTTCCACAGGTTCCCCTGCTATCTGTTTGGATGTCAAAAAAAAGGCCCAGATCATGACAATCAGGAGGGAAAATTCAGAGAGAGTCTGTGATTCTAATTTGCTACCACAAATTATTCTAAACCCCAGCATCAACAGGGGCACATATAAGTGGTTCACAAATAGAAAAAAACTGGAATTCTTATCTGGGTGAATGCAGTGGTATTTTCCAGGTGATTCTCAATCTTTGTAACTTCTGCAAAGACAGAAGCCCTACACTGGGAAGTCCTCCTCACATTCCCAAACCTCTAAATCCCATTCCTCTAGACACTACTGAGGAGCTTCCCTCAACCCTACACACTGAGAATGTCTTATCTCTCCAAATTTCCACAGCATGGTGCTTATATCTGTTTAGCATAAATTTCATTATGCATTGCTATTTGCATCATTGTCTTCTCCACAAGATTGAAATTTCTCAATGGCATTTTCATCTTTATATTTCACCCAGGGCATGTGGTATGATGCCTGCTCATTGACAGGTAGTGGCTTATTTGTAAAGAAAACAGATTCATGAATCTACATAGCTCACTCACCAAGTCTTTTCTCTGAGTGAAGGAAAATGCACTACAGCATCCCAGAGCAGGAGAAAACCCTAAAGTGAGTAAATTAATTAGATACCTAGTGCTTCAGGATAATTTCACGTGAGTTTGAGCACGATAACCTTCTTTGTAGACAGTCTTTGTTCCAGAAAGCTTTTCTTTCTTTCCTCAGTAAAAGTGCCAATATCTGCTTTAAAATAAAAATTGAAGGTTTGGAAAGGTTTAAAATGAGATCTTTGGATTTATACTACAAGTTCTTGGAGAACCAAAAGTGTCTCCTTTATGTTAATCCCGGAGGCAACTGGTCTCATCCCAGGCAGTTGTGAGTTTTCTGTAAATAAATACTTGATGAGTTTCCAAAGAAAATAAAATATAAAATTTCTGATAAAGCTTGAATTTAATGCATATTTTACTCCATCTGATTTCAAAAAGTTAGTGACTAAAATTTTACTTCTTCAATCTTTAGTATTGGTTCAATCTAGAGAATAAAAGACATAGAACTAAAAAATGGTCAAACATTTTGGTTACTTTAAACTAGTAGGTTAGAATTGTGATAAAGGCAGGAACCAAAATTTTTTTAAAAAGAAAGAAAAAGAAACAAAAGCTAACAAAATTGTGGTCGATTCAATGGTGTTATGTGGACACAGATAAGTAGAATTGTCTAGTGAATAATAGATGTAGGGTGATTGCCATCTACTGTTTAACGGTTTCCAAACTAGTGTTTAAGGGAAAATGAGTGGTTTATACCAGAATCCAAATCATATAGTTCTCAGCCAATATGAGTGTTGATCTTGGATTAGTAATGGTAGTGTATTAACGGGAAGGCTGAAAGATTATATTATCTCTGTGGGTTACACAAATAAATTTACAAAGAAAAATTTTTGTGTGGAATAATATGAGTAATATTATATATGGATAGTGAGGAAGGCATTGTATTTGTAGTCTAGAAATCCCATCATTTTCTTGGCCTTGTAACCAACTAGCTCCCTCCTCTGGGAAATGGCAGTTTTTAATCCATCTTTTTATTGCTGTGCTTGCAATTATATTATAGTTAACTGTATAAATATTTTTATTCCATTACCTCTTTCAGGTCAGAGGGTGAGTTGTTTATCTTTAAATTCCCAGTGCTTAGCAGAGTGAATACATATGTATTGGCTGCCCAATACATATTCAGGGATTGCATTAAAATGCAAAGGTTGTAAAAGATCATTAATTTCTGCTTCTAAGGTTCCAAGATCAGAGAAATTCAACACTCATGCAGTTGAAATTATGGGTTCAAAGAGGTTTCAGCAGGAAACTACAGAGGGCATTTCAACCAATTTTTCTCCCTGGCTGAAGATGTAGCAATTTATTCTATAAGTTCTGCAGGTACTATTGAACTACCAGACAGGAAATCCTGTAGGTTTCCCATACAGCCTCAACCCCTGGGTACCTCTTTTCCCTCAGTACCACAGGTTCTGGGGCCTCTTTTTGGGGTACCATATCCCCTCTTCCTAACTATCCTATTTTCTTTCATATATTAAGATTCTCCTTCTCAGCTAGGGCTATCTGGATGTTTTTGTTTTAAACAGTCTTAGTATTTCTTTCACTTAAAAAAAAACACAGCTTTTTGGATCTTATATTTCTATTTATCTCAGCCAAACTTGAAATTGTTTTCCACACTCACTGTTCCTACTCCCCCTCCTACTTTCTCTGCACTCTTCTATCTGCCATTTGCCTCCAACACACCAATACAGTAGCACATGCTAAACCTGTGAGCAACTTGTTATCAAAAGTGATATAATTCTGGTTGCTCTTTTTCAGTCTCCTTGTCAGGCTCAACTTCCTCAACAATGCCTTTAAAATTAGGAATTCTTTAAAGCTCCAATTCTAAGGCCAATTCTCTTTTTGCTCCATACTATTACTGCTTGGTTCCATGCCCACATTTTCCTTTGTTTCTTAAACAAAAGTCTTAAATTTATACTTCCAGTTCAGATCCCTCATCCCTCACACCCTTTTGGGTCTCAAAGCCATTAAGCCAAACATGTCCCCAAACAACTCATTATGTTTCCCCTTGCCACCAAAAATGTTGATACTACTTCAAAATTTTTATCTTTGCAAAGAGTCTGGACCATACATCTCATTATAAAATTCATATCAGCTCACTCCCATTTGACATTCTTCACCAAATCTGATAGATTTTATCTATTTAATGTCTTTAATCGATGTCTATTCATTTCCACTGTCAAAACTCTAGTCCAAGCTACTATTAACTGTTTCCTGGATGATTTCTTGCCTTCTAATTGGTCATCCACATCTTCTCTTGCCCTCTTGCAATCCAGTTTCCAAAGTACAGCCTGATGGATCTTGTCAAAGTCACAATTTGCTTAAATTATTCATCCTGTTTATAAATACTTCAGTGGATTTCCCTTGCTTTAAAATGAAAACTAAAATGCTTAACCAGTCTTTATAATTGTGCGTGGTCCACCCCTACTTACTGTCTGCCTCATTGCCCATCACTTCCTCCTCATTCTTAGCACTCTTCACACTTGACTTTCTTTTTGTCCAGTACATTGGCTGTTCTGGCTCCAACAACAATACTTCATGATGGTTTCTGGAAACTGTTTAAAAACTGGCTCCCTTGTAAAATTTAAAAAAATCACCTTCCACCCCCCAAAAACCTTTATCATTTTTAAAGATTTTATTTACTTATTTTTAGCAGGAGGGGAAGGGATGGAGAAGGAGAGAGAGTGAAACATTGATGTGTGAGAAAAATATGGATTAGTTGCCTTTCACACACCCCCAATCAGGCATGTGTCCTGATCGGGAATCAAACTGGTAACATTTTGGTCCCAGAGATAACACCCAACCCACTAAGCCACAACCCACACTCAGGGCAACACTTATCTTGTAGCATTGCCAATATTCATTATGTAAATATTTCCAACACAATATCAAATGGTTTGCAGAATTTCTGAAAAGTCAGCAATCTACTCTTGTAAGCCAGTATAAGCTTGGTCCTGCACATGACTACAGCTGTTTCCTCTGCCTGGATTTGCTATTGTTAATGCTTTCCAAATGTCTCCTTAGTTTTGAGAGCTCAACTAAATCACTGCTTCCTCAGGGAGGTCTTCCTAGATCTCCTTGACTGGGTTCAATCCTCTTACCAAATGTTCTCACAGCCTATGCAATGATTTTTTATAGCACTTTTCATATTGTACTTTCAGATTTGTTTGATGCATGTGATTAATGCCTGTCTCCATGAGTAGACTTTTAAGCTTCATGAGCAAGAGGAACATATCTTCTTTAAGTCATCATCGAATTTCCAGGGCTTCACACAGTTTCTGGCATGCAGTAAACATGCAACAAAAGATGTACTGAGTGAATGATCAAAAGGACTTTTGGAAAGAGGGCATCTCGGTTCACCAATATCTAGTTGTGCATACAACTGGCACAAAGCAATGTTTGGAATTAGCAATGTTTGGAACAGGGTCTCAATGCACTCAGATATGTTGTCTTACAAACTTACATCTAAAATTGGATCTTCAAGAACCCAACTAAGTTTGACAGAGGGAGAAAAGCATAATTGGGTTAAATCTTGTTTCTTAAGTTCGATTGACAAATTATCCTTAGATTACTGCTTATTCTTTAGATAAATTATAGTTCTGATTTCTGTCCCCTCCCTTTTCTCCTCCTCAAGGTAGAAATGGTGAGCACAAAGGGGGAGGGACATGGCTGATTTGGCCTCTTAATAGTAGTGATGAACAATGCATCAGCCTACCCTTTGAAAAGTCTGCTTTTAGTTTTCATTACACCTTTCAGCTCTATGGACCTTCTGTGGTTCTCATGGAGTGTAGTATAGGATATAAAACTTTTGTTGCTCCCAGACTCCCATTAGACAACTTTAAGATTTCCCACCTCAGGCTGGAATGACCTTAGATTCATTGGATATGTCTGGAACTTTTTTATTTCTGCACCTTTACCATGACATTCCCCTCACTTGCAGTGTTTCTATCCAAACCCTACTCCAAGTTCACCTCCTTTGGCAGCTTTCCTTCTGTCATCCAGCCCAAGAGACTGAACTTACAGACACATGGTGAGCTTTGCTACATTTTTCAACATGGAAGTCTGGGTAGGTTGCATTCCAAGCTGTGCCTCTAACAAGTTGAGTGACTTTGGCCAAGTGGCTTCAGCTTTCTAGGCCAGATTGATTCACTCACCAAGGCAGAAGGTGAGTAAGAGAGTAAGTTGGGGAACAGAGGTTTAGGTGAACTGTAAGAGTGTTCTTTCAACTATGCTCTAGGCCACATTTTGTAGCTCAGAACCCAAAGGTCATGTACTTTTTAAAGTACTGAATTAGTAAACAACATGTAAAAATTAAAAATTTCACCTAATCTTTAAATTTCTGAGGTCTTTTGAAATGGATTTGTCACTATGAGGCTGATATCTCCATACAGCAACCATAGGTTGGTACCACAAGGCCCACGCGTTGGACGGGAGCTGTCTCCTCTGTCTCCCACACCCTCCTGCGCTTTTGTCAACCTGCTTGGCACCTGCAGACACTGAGATTCTTGGTCCTGGCTTTAGGTAGTTCCTCGTGCCAATTATTACACTAAACTATGATTCTTGCATTGTTGTTTAATTGTTTATGAATTAGTGGCTTGTTCCCCCAGGCACCCAATGATGCCCTTGAGGTCAAGCCTCTTATCTTATGAAAATGGTAGCCAATACTTTCAAGATTTTGCTCTATGCCAGAGACTGTAATAGGTACTTTACATGTGTTAACTCATTTAATCAAATTTCTTTGTTTATTTCCACAGCGCATATGAAAATGTATTGCATGTAGCTGTTGCCAAATTGACTTGTGGATTATTTCACAAACTATCAGACTGGAGTCTGGCTCCCTGTGTTCAAATTGTGCTCAAATTTCACTTCCATTATAACTGTGTAACTTTGAGAAAATGGTTCAAGATTTTTACCCCCACCCAATACTAAACTCTATTTATTTATCTATCTGTCATCTATCTCTACCTTTTTTTAGATATGATTTTCATAAAATAAAATGCATAGCTCAGTGAGTTTTGACAAACATTTGATAAACAAATGCACCTATGTAACCACCATCTTGACCAACATTTCTATCACTCCTAAAAGTTTTCTCATGTTCATTTCCAATCAATATTGACTGCCTTTTGATTTCTACCCTGATACATTAGTTTAACCTATTCTATAACTTCATACAAATAGAATCATATACTATTATTTTTATATTTTCTATTTATGTATTTTTGGCTGGATTCTTTACTCATTAAAATGTGTTGATTCATCCTTGTTATAAGATTTATTAGTAATTCATTTTTTGATGGCTGAGTAGTATTCCTCTGTATGAAGATACCAGAATTTGACATTTTGTTGGTGGACATTTGGGTTAATTCTAATTTGGGGTTATTACAAATAATGCTTCTATAAATATTCTTGTGTGATTTCTTTTTTGCAAACATATCCTTTTCACCTTAGCTTTCTTCTTTGCCAAATGGGGTCAAAAGCAATATCGACCCATTCTTATCTTTTGAGGATTAAATGAAAACCAGAGAATAGGGGGACAGTGACCAGAGGGGAGAGGGGAGAAAATTTAAGGGAACATAGGGAAGGGATTTAGAGGAACAAGTATAAAGGACACAGGGACAACAACTAATCAGGGTGGAAATGGGAGGGAGGTGGGGAGCACAGGGCAGGGTGGGCTGGGATGGGAGTAATAGACAGAAAACTGTACTTGAAAAATAATTAAATAAAAAATGTTTCTAAGAAAAAAATTTAAAAAAAAACAGAAGCATATAAGCAGAGAAGTTGAGTAAATTTAGGCAGTTTGGTTTGGGAAGCCTGTGCTCGTGGCTACGATGTAGACTTTAAACTTCGTTGGCAAAGCTTTGGTTAACTAGATATGCAAACGAGCTAAAACAATTGTGTTGATATTAAAAACTTTTGTAGAAAGAGGAAGATGTGGTAGATGCCAGAAAGAAAACCGTGATTTTGTGAAGTCCTGAGAAATATAAACTACAGTGGTCAAATTAAAAAAAATGAAAACCTGATTGTAAAGCCATAACACAGTCCCAGCACATAATAAATTTTTATAATTAATTTTATCTATTATTGTTTTACAAGGATAACTAAACATGATTTTGCTATGTACATAGAAAGTGTTAAGGTATTAACTCTTTGATTTGTCTACAAACAAAAAAATAAAGCACATCATTTCATAGCATTCTTTACTTGAGATCATTTGAACTATGCAGATACTTACATTAGAATTATCTGGATAATGTCTGCAGCTCAATTTCAAAGGTATTCAATTTTGACTTAAAATCAAGTCACGCAAACACATGCTAAGTTGAAGGGCATGCAAAACCGGTAATTGAAAGAACTTGTTTATAAGAAGAACTAATACCAGCCTTCTACAAGAAGATCAGATAATTTTCTGCACTTAAAATGAATCTTATGGGATAATGTTTGATAAGTTGAATAGAAGTGAATTAGGACCATGTGGGAGTATATTTTCCATGAAAGGGACTTGGGTGTTCAAATATAATGAAAAAAACATGCTTGGGGAAAATGTATTCAAACCTTTGACAAACTCACAACTTGTAACAGTTGCATAACCATGAAGGTCATTACTGCTCAATTTCCCCCCAGTGACTAGAGTTCCGTCTCCCACCTGCCACTTCACTCATGGAGACATGATAAAAACACACTTGTGTTGGCAAAGGAACTAAGTGTAACATGTTTCACCCCATAGGTAACATATCAACCACTTGCCACTGTCATTGGATCCTTTACATTATTGCTGAATGTCTAACATTTCCCACGGGCCCTGTGTCATGGCATGGCTCTCTCAGGCAGGCCAGCCCATGAGTGATGTGAGCACCAACCCCTGAACTACTTTTGGCATGACCCTGTGGAAAAGAATTACAAAAAAACTTACACTGTTCAGTTTGTTGTACATCCATTACCTCATGCATGAATATTTTATTACTGGAAATACTTGTTCTAAGTATACATGGTTAAATGATATAACTGGGGCATAATAAAATGAAATGCCTTTTTATTAATTAAAAAAATGTGTAATGGCACTGTTTAAGCTAGTTCTTTGACCTTGCAGAACTTACAATTTAAAAGAGGAGCTAAATCGTATATACATAAAAACTACTTAACTTAAGACATAACAAGTGCGGTTATGTCTAAGATTTTTCCCTCTTTTCTTTATTCCTATCACCATAAAAATTATCTATACTCTCACTTTTGAGAAAAATTTATATTAACATTTTTCTAGACTTCCTGAAATTCCTATTTTTTCTGTGAAATTTTCACATATTTGAGATCAACTATACTATCAACTGAGTATGAAAACAATCTCTATGCAATTAAAACTTTTTCAAATGGTAATTAAAAAAAACTGTGTACCATTTATGTCTCCACTCCTTCTTCTATAAACATTATGGTTAAGTATTTAGGTATTTCCTGTATTGCATCATTATAAACAAGCATTGTCAGAAATACAACTTTTTCTGTTTTTATATATATATATTTTTTTTTATTTAACTATTTTTCAACTAAGTATTCTGTCTTTTACTCCCATCCCAGCCCACCCCCCTGTGTCCCCCACCTCCCTTCCATTTCCAGCCCCCTTAGTTGTTGTCCATGTGTCCTTTATACTAGTTCCTGTAAATCCTTCTCCCTTTTCCCCTGAAATTCCCTCCCCTCTCCCCTCTGGTCCCTGTCCCCCTGTTCTCTATTTCAGTGTTGTTGTTTTTATTTTGCATGCTTGTTTGTTTTGTTGTTTAGCTTCCTGTTAAAGGTGAGATCATATGGTATTTGTCTTTCACCTCCTGGCTTATTTCACTCAGCATAATGCTTTCCAGTTCCATCCAAGCTGTTGCAAAAGGTAGGAGCTCCTTCTTTCTTTCTGCTGCATAGAATTCCACTGTGTATATGTACCATGATTTTTTTGATCCATTCATTTACTGACGGACACCTAGGTTGCTTCCAACTCTTGGCTATTGTAAATTGTGCTGCTATGAGCATTGGAGTGCATAGGTTCTTTTGGATTGGTGTTTTAGGGTTCTTAGGATATAATCCCAGCAGTGGAATTGCTGGTCCATTCCACCGCCTCCAATAAGGCAGGTCCATTTTTAGTTTTCTGAGAAAATTCCATGCTGTTTTCCTTTGTCTCATCTCTCAGGGAGTTAGGGGAGTCAGGCTGCATGCCCATGTCGGGGCTCTCACGCACATCACCACAGCTATGATGCTGCACCAGTAGGCACATCAATAACCAGTGCATGATGAACTACACATCTGCACAAGCAGCACCTCTTAGTGTAGGAAAGTCCTGGATAATCAGGTCACTGGGAAATGATCTTGCATTGCTTTTAGTTTCTAGTTCTGGGACAACTAATGAGGCTGAATAGTTTATATATGTTCATTGGCCACCTCGTATATGCTATTAACATGTATAAATAAAATCCTCTTATTATAGCCAAAATGTGGAAACAACCCAAATGCCCATCAATGGATGAATAAACAAAATGTGGCATACCCATACAGTAGAATGTTATTCATCCATAAAAAGAAATGAGGTGCTCACACACACTGCAACATGGGTGTTTAATATTGCACACATTTTGCCAAGTGAAAGGTCAGTTACAAAAGATCATATGTTTTATGACTTGATTTATATGAAATATTCAGAATAGGAAAATCCATCATAACAGATGGTAAGCTATTGCTTCTATGGTCTGGGGACAGGGGTTAGGGAAGTTACTGGCACTGGCTATAGGGCTTCTTTAAAGGGTGGTGAAAGTGTTCTGGAATTAGGTAGTGGTGATGTTTGCATAACCTTATTAATATATTTTTAAAAATTGTGTGCCAGGCATTAGACTAATTGTTGGGGATACTAGATTGATAAGATGGAGCCTATAGTTCAGTGGGAGAAGACACCTGTGGGCACAGAGGGAGTACAGGTAACTGAGTCTTACTTTTTCTTTTAACAAACAACCTCTCCACACTAGTATGTGCAAGAATTGTTGAGGTAGGAATGCCCTTCATGGATTTTCCATAAATTCTCTGATTTGGGTTATAACTTTTTCTCTTCTGGAAAACTGCACTTTTCCATTAGTCTCCCTTGATCCAGTTAATTGGGCAATGATTAAATCTCCACTCCATTGTGGGCTATGCAATACATATAGGAAATCTTCATAACTGTGCCTGATTTTCTTAGTATTTATAGTATATATTAAACTAGGGGGAATCTCCTTGTACCCCAATACCTGATTCAGTGAGTAATAAATAGGTTGTTCTGCTCAAATGGTACTTAGAAATAATTAGTCTTCTATTGCTTAACATGTTTTCTAAATAAGTATAAAAATAACTTTGACTAAATTATTTATTTTGTTTTGCTTGATTTTGTACAGGTCTATTGCTTTCAAATCCTGCCTTTATGAAAATTGTGTTGAATTTCTTTCATGATCTGTAAAATAGAAAAGACCTAAGTCAAGTTTCATTTCTCATGTAGCCTAGAAACATGGCTGAATAAGAATAATTCAGGATAAATGATCAGACCTGGGCTTAGTCCCCCACCCTTCTCCACTCCCTCAGTTTTCCAAGAGCTGGTATAATGCTAAGCAAGTCATATCCTTTGGGATTCCCCTGCTCATCTGAAAAATGAATAATTTACCTGCATTGTGTCTTTCACAGAATTTCTTGTAAAGATTGAGTGAAAAATAAATATGATATTTTGCAGAGCAGAATGCATTTCATAAGCTGAAACATCATCATCAATTATCATTCTCATAAGTATTTTTTAGATGCAGACCTCTTTAGTTGTTAAGCAGGATGGCACCAGGGTAGAAAATTATTCTTTCTTATTTCTCAAACTAATCCTAGTGAAGGTAATATTGGTCACCATCTAGTTATGACAAAAGAGGAATATTGCGTTGAATTTATTTACTTAAGTTATATAGTGGAGTGTGCAGGAAAGCAGCACATTTCACTCCTGGACAGACTGATCATTTGTTGGGCTGATTTATCTGAGTGTGCCACAGCAAGGCTGTGCTGTAACCTCTAGGCAGTGCTCAGGGCTCCTTCCATCATTTTGTAGGGCCTCACGAAAGCACGCTGGAAAACAAGACTGAGTTACAGCTGGCCCTGGCAGGTAGTGTCATTTTCATTTGCTGTCATTGAGTGCAGGAGAGTGAAGAACCACAAGGGCACCTTATTTTGTGTCACACAGGATTGCCCTGTGATAAATGCTTACTTTGAAGCAATTGGAGACCGTAATGAGTCTCTGGAGGGTGGTATTGACAAGCACCCATTGCCCTAGCAGCAGGGAAGCAGGGAGAATCTAAAAGGAGCTATACTTATTCCTTTGAAGAGCAAACCGTTACCTTGTCTTGGAGGAAGAGGAGGCAGCAGTGATCTGCCACCCCCTCTGAAGCTTTGCATGCTGACCTGATATGGAGGGTGTTCCCTAGACTATTTGTAGGCAGCATGATTCATGATGCTGCCCTGTGATATAGAGATGCTTAGCATGGGAACAGAACTAAGAATATATGGCTACTTGGCCTGACTGTGAGGAGCCACAGGGGTGTGGGCTACACTTTCAGAGTCCAGTTAGAAAACATGTTTCTCCCTTAGTTTCTCAGAATTATTAGAAGATGGTCCCTGGAGGTAAGAGTTTCCTTAAAGGATCATGTCCCAGTGACAGCTGCCCCCACAGGTATTATATTTCTCACTTCCTTTCACTGAGACTGCAGGTCCACAGTCACAGATGTTTTAGGCTTTTTCTTAAAAGATTTTATTTATTTATTTTTAGAGGGAGGAGAAGGGGAGAAAGATGGAGAGAAATATCAACCGGTTGCCTCTTGCACACCCCCAAACGAGGACCTGGCCCATAACTCAGGCACGTGCCCTGACAGGAAATTGAACTGGCAACCTTTCTGTTCACAGGGCAGCACTCAAGTCATTGAGCCACAGCAGCTAGGGCTATCTTAGGCTTTTTAAAATCTACAACACAACCCTTCCTATAAGTTGGTGCTTGAAATTTTTCCATTAGAATGTCATTGTTCCTGTGAACATTCTTCCTAGGTTCTTCACTCAAAATGCAAATAAAAATTTAACTAGAATGAGGGCTTTGGGCCACTTTTCCTATGGCATAGAAGAGAGAATCTGAGGTCCTGAAAGCAGTGAGCCTAAAGGAAGAGGGGAGGGTGGTGTGGGAAAAGGGGAGGAATGGAGTGCCTCAAAGGAACTTCTCTTTCTTCCCATTGTTTTTGGCTGAGCCTGCCCAGATTCCTTCCATTTGGAAGATGGGTCAGCAGGTGTGACCTTCTTGGGGTAGAAGAATACTTAGGGGTAGATCTCGGCAGCTCCCACTTTCCCAGCCACACCTTGGAAAGGACAGTAGGCAGGTACCAACTGGCCTCACCATCTCCAAATCCACCCAAAGAAGACTGGAAGAAATGGGCACCATGGATCAAAGGGAATGTCCCCTGTTTGTTTTCACCTAAGGTAATGGAGCAGTTACCACACCCTTTCACAGAGCTCTTCTAAGTTCTTCTTAATTCCTTAACCAGCATGAATAATAATCCACTTGACCCTCTTTCAAGAATTAGAGCTAACTACATGAAAGGCTGTCCCCATTTCAGGGAGGGTGTTTTTTCTAGCTTATGTTTTATTACATAAAAAGTGTGTATTGATTTTATACAAAATAGAAGCAAACAAGAACATTATTTAAATATATTAAAATACCATCACTTTGAGGTAAATATGATTGACATTTTTGAAGCATAATCTTTAAGACTTTTTATTTGTATGGATACACATATACTTTCTCAAAAACAAATTTTATAGAACACTTTGCAACATAATTCTCTCAGTTACGTTGTTATGTGCATATTTGATGTAAAGTACATATCATCATCTTATAAAGAGATAAGTATTGTACCTTAATTATAATTTATTTAGTAAGTTTCATATTGTTGAATAATTAGGTTTCTTCCTTTCTCCTTCCTTCTTATTATCTATCTATGTTAATATATGTATTTATTCATCTGTGTATGTATATATGTATGATCTATTTATTTATCTATGTATCTATGTGCCTATCTATTCTGTCTGTGTATTGTCAATCCCTCTATTGTCCTTATAAACTGAGCCACCAAAAGAATTCTGGAATATAAATTATATGGGCACATAATTATTATTTCCCTAGAAATGGGATTTCTAGATAACATGATTTATTTAAGGTCCTTATACATATTTTACATTCTCTTCATCCACTTTTTCACAGTTTCAGAGAGTGGTTTTCAACCCTCACCACTCACTGAAAGCATCTGAGGAAATTGTAGAATACCAATGCCTGGGCTCTACTACAGGTGAGTTACAGCAAACTCAATGCACAGCCCAGGTTAAGAAGCTACCTCATCCAGGGGCAGCATTCTTTCTCCTTCCCCATGTCCACAGCAGACACCATCAAGGGAAACACTTTTCTCAAGCCCAGGCTCACAACCTCTGTCCTCTGGTTGCCACCTGTGGCGACTAACACATGGCGGACCTCAACCTGAGAGGGGGTTTTTCCCATTTGGTATGAGTTTACTGATTTTTGTTTGCTTATCCTATCGTTTGCTCAAAGAGGGTGTTAAAACTTCATAGGTAGGATTGTGGAATTATCTGTTCTCCTTTTATTTAATTCACGCTTTGTCATTAGATACCTATCCATTAATAAGTATTATGTCTTCCCAATAACTTACACTTCCAACACTATAGAATATTTCACTCAATCACTTGTAATACTGTTTCAAAGCTATCTTTTTTGTTTAATATAGCCAACCCAGTCTTCTTATGCTTACTCTTTGCACTGAATATAAATTTTAATCAACTTATTTTTAACCTAACCCTGTCTCAGTATGTCTCTTGTAAAGCCTGTTTAGTTGGGTGTTGCTGGTTGCTGCTTTAGCCATTCTGAAAAACTCTGACTTTTAACTGGAGTTGATTTATGTCTACCATTTTATTATTTGTCTTCTGTTCATCCTTTCTGTGTTGCTATTTCTCTGCTTCACCTTCATGACTGCTTTTGGATTATTTGAATACATTTTAATATTCTATTCAATGTATATATTGGCTTTTTAATTATACCCTTTCACATATTTTAGTGGCTGTGGAATTACAACATACCTTTTTAACTTTTTAGTTTGTGTGGAATGAATATTGGCACCATTGCATGTAAAATGTAGGGGTTGTATAAATACCATTAAGATATAGTTTTTTGTTTTGTAATTCTTTATCAGTTTCAATATTTATCTTTTACTGGAGGAAGTTAGGTCCTCTTCTTCCCTTTCTTTTTCCTACTGCTTCTCCTCCTCATCTTCTTTTAGCAATTATGAATATATTTTATCCATTGGAAAACACCTATTTGCAATCTCCTGTCTTTTCCTTTATTATTCCCTTTCCTCTTCTCTACTTTTCCAGGTTTCACTATGTTACCCAAGCATCTGTAACGCTTTACCTCAGCACTAGTAAAAGCATGTGCTTGGAAGTCAGACTGTTTGGTTTGAATTACAACCTCTCTACTTACTAGTTGTAGAATCTTAGGAAGGCAGCCTCCCTCAGTTTTCTTCTCTATGGTATAGGAATGATAATAACTCCTATCTCACAGGATTATGATGAGAAATGGGTTAAAATACACAGAGCCCTTAGAATAGTGCCTGGCACATTGAAGTAACAACAGGTGCATTATCCCCTAGTGCTTTGAAGGTTACGTATTCAATTGTATTGCCAGTGGTGGCTACCATTTTTCTTTATTTAGAAAAATAAAGGAAACTAATTATCTAACAGCAACAAAAATGTAATAATGGGTATTAAATCGAACAGCAGAAGAAAAGAGATTTGGCACTCTTCCCACTCTCACAAATTATCCATTGCTTGAGTAACTTTAAACCCAGATAATGATATATAAGTTATTGTTTCCTAATTTGGTTTCTCTCCTTAATCTATCTTATGTTTTCCCAAAATTCATTTCTTTATTTTATTCATTATTAAGTTAGTTGGATATTTTTTAAAAATAATTTGGAGGATGGTGAGTAGGATAGAGTGCAGAGTACCTTTGAGTAATTGGATTCTTGGGAATTTCTCCTTATTTTCTTCAATGATAAGATAGCTAAATGAGCCCTGGTTGGTATGGCTCAATGGTTTGAGTGCCAGCCTACAAACAAAAGGGCTACTGGTTCAATTCCCAGTCAAGGCACATGTGTGGGTTGCAGGCCAGGTCCCCAGTGGGGGGTGCATGAAAGGCAACCACACATTGGTGTTTCTTTCCCTCTCTTTCTCTTTCCCTTCCCCTCTGTCTAAAAATAAATAAATAAATAAATTTTTAAAAGATAGCTAGGTGAAACAGAATTCTTTAGTTATAGTCAACTACCTCCATTGCTTATTCTTATTACTTTCTGGGATTTAGTAAAGTGGAGAAGTCTGATGACAATCTTTTCTTTCTGTCTGTAGATTGAAAATCCCAACTCATACAAGGTTGTTTTTATGATAATTTGCTGAAAAACCAATAATGATGATGATGATAATGATTATAATGTGACACCATTTAGATGATCTCTTCAGGTAGGTCTTCTTTCACTGTTGCACATTGTATCCTGGGCAGTGAGGGATTGCTGATATCCAAAGCAACTGAGTTAAAGAGAGTAACATTAAATCAGGTGAGTTCAAGTTCCTCATTTGAAGACCTGCAGTCAACATGCGACCAAAAACCTGATCTAAATGAGACACCTAACATGTTCTAGCTTCTTCTCTTTCATCATTGTTAATGATTTTTGTGTGAGTTTCTTCACCTGTCTGTGTCTTAGTTTTGTGTCAACTGGAGAAGTGAGACCACATCAAAACTCTCCATTGAATTTTGATATATTCACACTTAATGTAACTACCATCTCAACCAAGATTTGGACCATCTCTACTACTCTAGAAATTTTCCTTCAAGTCCATTTCAAGTCAATATCCTACCTTCTCCTCACCCCTACTCAAAGATCCACTTATCTGCTTTCTGCCATTATAGTTGAGTTCCGACTCTTCTAGGACTTTATATAAATTTAATCATAAGTATGTTTTCCTGTCATCAAATGTAGTGTCTGATTTGTATTTTTAAAAATTATTTATGCTGTTTTATTTGTTGTCTCCCCTTTAATTTTTGATAATTAATACTTTATTGCATGAATATATCACTTCATTTGTTAAAATAATAAACATTTATTAATACATATTTAATAATTATTATTATTATTTAACAAATAATATTTATTCTTATTATTCTTTTTTTAGTTCCTGGATCTTCTATAACTCTGTGAGTTCCTTAAAAGCAGCCATTGTACATTATACAGTGCTTGGCACAAGTACTTCAGTAAATGTGTCTTGAATAAATTAATAAATGGAACTAACACAACTCGGGACAGTCTTCTGGGTCTCTATTGTTCAGACCTATGAAGATGCACACAGAAATTGGGTCTAGAATATGGTAGTAATGGAGACAGTACCAGATGTGTACAATTATGGATGGTGATATTTCTCCTCCTCTAAGCCAGAGTCCTCACATGGACCCAGACTGCCCATGTGCTTGAGTGTGGGGTACAGGAAAGAAATGTGGAAAGAAATTAGAGAAATTGGTAGAAATTAAGGAAAAAAATGGAAGTTCTCTGAATGAGAGAGAAACCAGAGAGAGCTTCTGATGAAGGAAAACATTCTGGACTTGGGTCTAAGTCTTAGCTCTATTTCTTAGTACTTGAGTCACCTTGGATGAACAATTTCATCACCGTGGAACTCCATTTATTCATACAAATGGACTAGATGAGCTCTAAGAGTCCTTCTAGTTCGAAGACACTATAAAACCCATTTTACATGGATAAACAAGAGAAAGAACTGACCATGCACTGTCGAAGCTCTACCCACAAGGCACAGGATTACTGGTTACTATGAAAGAGTTTGGTTTTATCAGGCAAGCCCCAAGAACGTGCCTTTTTTCTTAGATTCTCTGCCTAAATCTCTTAGATTTTCTTAGATTCTCTGAGCTTCTGATCCTGAGTTGTTCACTAGGCAGCTTGCAGGGTGGAGGGCTATTAAGACTGACTGATGCTGAATCGCTAAAGGCAGGAGGTAAGTGTTCATAGGTCAGGTCACAGGAGAGTGGGCTGTGTAGGCAGTGTACTATCTTGGATCCAGGAAAACCTTGTCTTTTACTGATGTTTCCACAGAGAGTGCAAAGAGAAGGCTCTTGCAAGACAAGGGACACAAGCCCAAGAGCCAATATCTGGCTAGCTCAGTGCCTTTTTAGCTTTTAAAGGGCTGAGTGTTCTATTTGATGGGAAGGTGTGTTTTCTCCCTAACAAACATCAGTGTCTGAGCCCCAGGTCTCATTTCTAGAGTAGATTTCATAGAGCATTCACTGTTGGAGATGGAAACTAATAAAATCCCCTAGGAAAGTTTCGGTGTTTATTGTGGGAATCATCTTTAAATCCCCCTTCTTGGGACATTATTTTCTCCATAGCTTGTTTTCTCTTGGGTAGTGGGGAAAGGGGAAATGGTTCAGGCATAAGAGCTTATGGAAAGATCTTAGTAATAAGAGGTCAATCCTGCCATTTCAATAAGCACTTAGCTGATTCCAAACCCTGGTTTCCTTCCCGGAATACAAAAAAGTAACTTGCTCTCAATGAGTCTTCAGTCTCTAAGTCTCAGAATTCAATTCTGTTCACAATTAGTTGCATCAATGTGAACAGCAGAGCATCTGTATTTCATGAGGCCTTGCTACTTATGAAGGTCAGAATCACTCACTGTGGCTGTTGGAATTTTACCCAGTTTGTGGGCTATTCTTCAGTATGTTATTACTACTCAGGAAGTTTCATAGAAAGCTGTGGTAATGCAGTTTTCACTGTATTTTTTCTTGGACCATGGTTAATATCCTTAAAAGATATAAAATGTTTAAAAATAAATATGGACCCTAATAATGGGCTCAGTTAATAACAGTTAGACATTAATTTTTTGCAATGTTAAACTTTTTATAATAATGAATTGAACACTAAAAGGTTTCTAGGGTGACTTTAGTTTTTAGTGGACTCTTGGGGCAATAGGGGGCACTGACATCCACCACCAATGGGCTGTGTGCCAGTCACATAGTTCCTCTGGGCTTTAGTGTCCTCTGTAAATGAAGAGGTTGGAAGTAATTATTTGGAGGTTTCAGTTTTGAGTCTAGCCAGGATGCTGGACTCAAACAACTAAAGAATTCCTGGCTAAGACTAAGCTTGTGGAGACCAAAGAAGGAAAACAGAAGGGATAGGAGGAAGCTATAATAAACTCTGGAGTTAAGGGGGTGTTTGCATGTATGTGTGTAGAAAGTTGGTCGGGGAAGAATAAAACAGAAAATAATTATTAGCGTTTTTCTGCTTCTTCATTGTCATTGCCTTAGAACAAAGAAGTAACAACCCCCTCTCACCTGCTGTATCTTGATCTCTGGTCCAGAATCCTCGGGACTCAAATTGGGGCACATAGAAACCCAGTATTTATGAAAGCCCCAAAATAGATGTGCACTAGTTAACTACTGCAGTGATTCAGCACCAAACAAAAAAGTACTATGCAACCCCTCCTATCTATAAGAGGAGATCCCCCAAAATGAAATTATCTTCTGGAGGGTGGGTCCCTTCCAGGACAGGCTTCCTCTACCAGGTGAGTGTTCTAGGAACCCATTTGAATCAATGTAGCATCTGGGATTGTTGTGAGAGGCTGTGTTCAGCTTCAGTGAATTTTTTTAAAGACTTAACACATTTGCCCATTTCATGATGGATAACTTATGAGCACACCTGCCCACATTGTATCTAGTGTTCAGTAGTTTTTGACCAAAAAGGACATGACCCTCATGCCCCACCCTCCCAATTCACCTGATTTCACCCTAAGTGACTTTTTTAGTTTCCCCAGATGAAAAAATTCCTCAAAATGGAAACATTTTTCCAATGTGAAAGATGTGAAACAAAAAATAAAATTTGAAAAAGCTGAAGCACTAAAAGGCATAAAAATTGACGATTTCAAAACTGTTAAGCAGTGGAAAAAATGCCTTGATGGGTGTTTTGCATCAAATGAAGAGTACTTGGGAGGTGACTGAAGTTTAAACATGTAAGAATAAATACATAATTTTTTATAAATTAATTCAGGGTTTTGGGAGTTTCCCCCTTTTACATACATGTTTCTGATGTGATTTATATACAAAAGTCAATTAAGTTTTAAAAGAGCAGTAACAGCCAGAAAAATTATTAAAAGTAGTCAAAATTTAGAGTAATATCAGAGGATAGTACGAATATAAAGGAACAAAGTGAACGATATAATTATAAGGTATCTACAGAAAAAATATTAAAAATTTGTGGAGACACTAAAAGTCCTAAATAAAAAATAAAACATACTTATTGGTAAGACTTAATATTGTGAGTATGCAAATATTCCCCCAAATAATCTATGGATTCATTGCATTTTTAAATAGAACACACACAGAATCTTTCAAGGCAATGAATTATCTTGGTAAGGTAATTCTAAAATTTATATTCAAGTGTAAAGGACCAAGAATTACCAGGACGCACACACACACACACACACACACACACACACACACATATATATATATATATATATATATATATATATATATATGCAGTATAAAGGAACTTGACCTAGGGAGGAAGACTTCTTATAAAGTTATAGTTTGGGGTCAGTGTGGCTTTGGCATGAAGGTAGACAAATTGATTAGTAGGAAAGAAGAAAAAAACTAGAAGTAGGTAGCAAGAGAGGTGACATTTAAGATTAGTAGGGAAGAAAAAAGACTTTAATTAATGGAGCAGGAAAAAAACTGGTTGTCCATATGGGGAAAATAACTGCATCTCGACCTCACACCATATATAGAAGTCAATCTGAAATGGATTAAGAGTTCAAATATAAAAATAATACTTTACAATACTTAGTAGAAATTATAAATATTATTTAGCTCTGAGTGTAAGAATGATTTTCTTAAACAAGGCACAAAAAAACATGCACAATAGAAAAAAATGGTAAATCTGTCTTTTTTAAATTATTAATTAAAACATACTTTTAAATGGAAAACAATTGACAAACTAGGAGAAGATATTTGCAAAGTGCAGAAATAAAGCATTCATATCAAGAAGAGGTAACTTACATAAAAAAGTAATTAGAGCCCTGGCTGGTGTAGCTCACTGCATTGAGCACAGGCCTGTGAACCAAAGAATTGCAGTTCGATTCCCAGTCAGGGCACATGCCTAGGTTGCAGGCCAGTTCCCAGTGGAGGACATATGAGAGACAACCATACATTGATATTTCTCTCTCTTTCTCCTTCCCTTCTCCTCTAAAGATAAATGAATAAAATCTTTTAAAAAGTATTTAGAGAACAAATAGAAAGATAAGCAAATGTCTATAACAGGCAGTTCACACATAACCAGCAAACATGTTGGAAATATCTGATATCATTAATGATGATGGCAATGCAATTCATGGTGACAAGATAACATTTTATACTCATCTGATTGACAAAAATTTATGAAGCCAACAATATCTAGTGCAGCAGAAGATGTAGATCTGTAGGTTCTCTGAGATGCAATAATTTTGAGTCATTTGTTCCCAACATTGAACGTTAACATACTCAGTAACTCAGCATTGTCACTCCTAGTTGTATACTAAGAGGAGCAAGAATACAGGAGAAATGTACAAGACTATTGTTAGCAGAGTTGTCTGCTATAGTAAAAACCAGAAAACAATTAAAATTTCCAGTCGGGGAGAGTAGTTGAATAAACTACTGTATTGATACAATAGAATATAATGTAGCTACCCAAATCCACAAATATAGTGACATGCAACAGTCTGCATAAATCTCAGCAATATACCATTAAGTTTGTGAAGACTACATGTGGCTCCATATCCTTTTCATAAAGCTAAAAATTGTATGTGTTCATAATCTTAGAAACACATAAAGGTACCATAAGTTAACATGAAAAGGAAAGCAAGGATATGATGAATACAGGATTTGGGATGATGGTACCTCGGGTGGGGGAAAGCAAGAAGCGGGACAGGAAAATCACATGGCTATATGTAGGTTACTGCCAAATTCCCACTTTTCATTTCAGATGTCAGGATCATGGATGCTTATTACATTATTTTACATTATTATGAGCTAAGAAAGAAATAAAGGAAAGAAAGAAGGGAGGGAAGGAGAGGGGGTAGGCAAATAGGGGGAGAAAGAAAGAGGAGGAAGAAAAAGAAAAAAGAGGAGAGCAAGGAAGAAAACAAGGAAGCAAGCTTATTAAATGCTGTTCTATGTCTCAACAAGATGAAGTTCTCCAAACAGACTCTCAAAATTTTTCTCTGCAGAGCAGCACTTGCTAACTTGTTCCCCAGCCTGTGGGCTCTGGTTAAATCTGTCCTCATTAGGGATATGAAAGAAAACACTGATGCACCTGGGACATGCACATTTATGTGAAAGTTGCCAATCACAATGGCAAATCTCTGGCATATATTTAGGAAACACACACACATTAGAACAGATATATCTTGTATACAGAAAAGACAAGCCCTCCACCATTTGTATGCTTCCCTTCCTTTATTTTTTCACTTCTCTTCTTTTTCTTTCTTCCTTTTCCTCGTTTCCTTTCTCCTAAACCTCCACACCTTGCTCACACTCTGAAGGTGTGCTCATGTTGAATTTCCCTGGGGAGAAGAAAGTATTAAGTCTTTGTCCTGGTGGCATCAGAACACATTTTGTTTAGGCAATTTATATTTTATGACACACATGTAAATTACTATGTGGAATTTAATAGCCCAATTGAGTACTTTCAGTTGGAGCCAAATTGGCATTTATTTCCTGATTTTTGAAGGGGGTTTCTGGGCTTAAAGATGAGGGACTTCTCACAGATGGCAGCATTTTGATTTAAAAGATTTTTCTGTGGGGAGATCAGTTCCAGACTTGCCCGACTCATAGAGCTTGGGGGAAGAGAGGAGCGGAAAGTGGTAATTTGCTAAGAAAGGAAGGAAAAACAATAATATTTATTTGATTACATTTTCTCATGTTCTAGTAGGGGGTAAATTATAGGCCTAATGACTTCAGTGTTGAGGGTTTGCCTGGAACAAAGCCTCCTAAGATGTCGAGGGCTTTGGAGTTAAAGGGAACTTAGCAGAGTGAAAATTCTTCCTACGTCCCCACTAGGCTTTTATGTACAAGATCAGCATTTCCAATAATACTGTTTGGCTACAAACACCCACAATTTTCCTGTTCTCCCTATGTTGACAAAAAAAGCAATAAAATAAGAGGGGGGAAATTAGTGGATTATATTTAGTAAAAATATGAATATAGTAGTATTTCTTACTTCCATTTTAAAAGTGAAGAAACTGAGACTTTCTGTCCTTTGCATATGATTTACTGGGTGTTTAGACTTGAACTTTGTGGAAGCGTGTGACAGATACTATTTTCCAAACACTGAGTTCCCTAGCCTTGCCACGGTAGTTCCAGACCCCGTTTTGCAAAGCTTCCCGTGTCCAGAAAAGGCAAGGCAGGGTGGGCTCCAAGATCAAATTGTGCTGGAATGGCCATCAGCCCACATGGTTTGGTCCAATCCCAAGGGCTTGGTCCACCCCTGTGTTCGGGTCTGCATGCTGGGAATCGGCATAGGTGCACTGACTGGCAGAGCAGAGGTTTGGGGAGTTTGTGGGCTCGGGGTCTGAATCCAGACCTTCTACCACAGCAGTGATCTCGGAGGGATTTTTAGCCACTTCAAGTTTCCCATTCCTCACTCTCAGTTTAGGGAAGTTAATACCTGCCTCCCACGGTGGTTGGAGGCCTACAGAAGTTTAAGCAGCAAAGCCCCCAGTGCAGCACCAGGCTGGGGGTGTGTCTGTGGTGCTGCTCCAGTCCACAGTCCTGGACTGGGGGCCTTATCTTAAAGAACCACAAGGCTTCGCACTCTTTGTTTAGAGAATCAAGGTGACAGAGAAAGGGAAACACATACATTCAGGTCCTCCTGATTGGATGGAACTGCTTGGAATTTCCATTAGGGCAGAAAGGAAGCCTTTCCTCTTCCTGCAAAACTGAGCCCTGCCCTCCTTAGTGATCCTGGGAGGGGACTGCAGTGGCAGAAAGAACACTACATCGGAAAAAATCCTTGTGACTCAAAATCCCAGCTCTGCCACTTCAGAGCTGGGTGACCCTGAACCATTCACATGGCCTGTCTGAGTCATATAAATAATACCTGCTCTGTCTCCTTCCTGGTGTTTAAAGCATTTAAAAGAGGCCAAACATGCAGAAAATACTTTTTAATTATAAAGTAACCTCCAACATAAAGCTGGATTATATTTACTCTTGTAATTATTAATATTCTATTCTGCAATGTATATTTCTCTATAAAATTTCTCAAGGAGGCCAATACTTAAAAATCTTCCTAAAATAAACTTTCTTTATTAGTAGAAAATCCCACTTCTACTGCCCCTGGTGGCCTGGGCTCTGTGCTCAGGAATATCAGAAAGGTCTTGCTCTCTAAGAACCACGGGAAGGTTTGGGGGCTATTTCTAATCTGTGAGACTGGAGGAGAATAAGATCGTGTGCTTTCTCATCTCAGTGGCAGGGAAATGCATTCTTAATACAGCTAGCAACCTTCAAATAAATGGTCCTTGTGACCAGGTATCTGTAAAAGGTTAATTGAAAGTGCATTTCACATTTTCATGGAATCTCAACCCAGGGACCTGATTGCACTTGGCTCAGTTCACCCAGTGTTCATCTCCCTTCTACTTGTACTCATCCAATGATAAAATGCCATCTTTCTGTTACTGGCATTTGACCTTTAAATGGCAAAGAGCTGCTTTGTCATCGGATAGCATCATGAAGAGCCATATAGGGGGAGGTGAAGTTAGAATACTAACTCATTTCAAGCCAATGAATTATAAAGCCCTTCGACTCAAGCATCTGTCAAAATAGGGGAAAAACAGGGTTCTAAATTTCCCCCCATCCCCAAGTAGATTACTTCAACACTATGTCATTTATTGAGAGCCAGCTCTGCCATGATTCATCCATTCGCTCTTTCAAACCCAGACTTAAAATTTCCACTTCCTTCTGATTCTATCTGTCCACCCACTTCCTCTGTTTAGGCTTATGATAATAATTTACACTTGATTGCTGTTCCATGCTAATGCATAGTTCTGTTTCCTTGTGTTGTCCAGGGTTCCCAGTCATGGACACTGAAGATTCCCCAGTGCTCAAGCATCCTCTGTTAGCCCCTGTTGGGCAGCCTCAGCAGTACACAGGACACTGAGGAGTCATGTGTCTGCTGTCATATTGCTGGAACACTCCGCCAAGCTTTTCTGCACCTCTGCTTGCAGAGCTGTGAGGTTCCATGTGTTCAAGAGCATCACCTCACCTTCTAGTGGGAGTATTATGAGGAATAACTAATGCTAAACCTTGCAAAACAGGTGGATACCATAAAACAGGATATGAAAACATGCTCTTAACTTTTCTTTCAGGACTGTGGGGAAGAGAGAAGAGGACAAAAGAAGAAGGAACTGTGGCTGAATGTCTGTGCTGCACTCTGAACATCCTAATCCTTTTATGTTTTTGCACTCCACAAATCAATACATAATATCTCTGGCATGAAAGACAACTATGTAGGACAGTAAAGGAGAATGAATCAATCAATCGGGCAATGCTAGCCTTTTTAATCCCAGCTGGGTTTCTGGGTACTTCAGTAATCTAAGATGACAAGTGTTTCTTATTACTTGTCAGGCTCTCTCCCTACTCTTGGCCATCATCACCGCTCTTCTGCCACTCCTCACTTTGCATCATGGGGAGCTGTCGCTCAAGGGGGCATGTTGGAGAGATGCTGGGTTCATTGTTATCAAATCAGCACCTTGAGAAATTTTTCTCCAGGCCCTGGTGTTTAAATTTAAATCCCTGCCTTGTACCATTTTCGAATCAACACATACAAAATGCACAAGAGTTAGATAGTAATTTAAGAGATGTAAAACTATAAGAAATGTTACCTGAAATACCAGGCATGGAACAATTCAGACATCACATAAAACTTTATATAAGTCAAAGTTAATATGGAATGGACTATTAATTTGTAGGGTTCTGGAGAAGAAAAATCTTAGAAGAGTCATCAGAACAACCTTTGCAAGTAAATAAGAATCGAGCCTAGTCTTATAGGTGGATAAAATTGGAATTGGGGTCAGTGGGGGAGGAGATGAGGAGGCCATTACAGAGAGGGCAGGATAAACACAGGTACAGAGAAGAGAAAGGGCTGACATGAGTGTGAAGGGGGCATTCTGAGGAGCTGGAGAGGGACTGGAGAAAGTGCATGCTGGGGCAGGGGAGCTAATTGGCCAAAGCTGAGATTATGTGGGAATTTGAAAGCAATACTAACTGCCTTACTTTTCATAAAATGGTTAGATGAAGAGGTCTAAAGAAAATGCTACTTCTTTTGCTGTGGACTAAAATTTATGAAAATTGTGAGAGCTATTTACAGCTCAAAATCCTTTTCCCTCTAACTTCCTAGTACAATTTGGTGTTTTGGAAGCCAGGAATTAAGAGAGGTAGAACTTTTAGACAACTGGGCTTTATTGTCCCCACTGCAGGTCTACTTCACAGCATCATTATTATAAGTAAATAATTGAAAATATTATTCAGATGTTAGAAAAATATAAAACAGAGTGTAGAATAGGAGAGCCCTCAATTCTCTAGCTGCACAGTGTGAGCCTAACAGTTAGGCAGTATAAGTAAATGTCTAGTCATGGTGTGGATTCAAGGATTTTGGCAAGTTCACAAAGTGTCAAAGAAGAAAAGCACCCCCCCCAGCCTCTAGCTGACTGCAATTCCACCAACAGCCCTAATCTCTTTACTTTAGGGTGTTGATCCCTATAAAAATGTCTACTTCATGGAAGCGGTAAGAATTTAAGCTGCCCCTCAAGCTACTGTCCCATTTTTTTGCTTCCTTTTATTGTAAACTTTTTAATTAAGTGATCTGCACCCCACAGCCCCCATTTCCTTACCACCCACTTCCTCCTTAATCTTCAAAAATCTATTTTCTGTCCCACCTTTCACCAGAAGTCATTCTATCCAAGGTGACCAAAGATCTGCTAACCGCCAACTCTATCCTCACTGCTCTGAGCCCTTTATAATACCCTCTTCCTGAAATTTGCCTTCCTCAGCATCCATGACACAGTGTGCCATGATCTTCTCCTACTAGGCCCAGTGTTTTTTCTATGTAACTTCACTGGTTCCTTGTTCTTCTCTGATTCTCCACAATACCTAGTACTTGTAAATTCCTTTACCAGTCACTACACACATTCATTCCTATTTGCCCTGATTTTCAAAGCTTTTGGGTGTAGATATATTATCACCATATCAAGGACAAGAAAATCAAAGCTTAGAACATTGATAATAAGGCATACAAGTGAAAAGTGAATGCAGGTGCCCTGACTCCTCTCCCAGCCTGCACTCTAATTATGGACACATCTGCATAGCCAGATTCCAGTCCTCTTTCTTTCCTCTGGACTTCCCACTACAATAAATCCAGTTGCCTCCATAACTTAAACTTGCTCATTCATTCAACATGGATTATGCTTTGTTCCAGGATTTTAAGAATCTGGACATAAAATTTGGACAACACATCTCTAACTAAAACCTAGCAGTATAGGAGGGCAGAATGAGGAAGGGTTGAGTTCTGTGTTAGAATCCTGGTTTTTCTACTTAGTGGTCTTAAAATGTAGGGCAATTCTTATAATCCTTGCTATTCTTACTTCCCTTTATTTGTAAAATAGGAATAATAAGAATAATTCTTCCTAGTTTCATGAGGGGGAATGGAGATAACATGGACAAAACATTTAACATGGGGTCTGAGATGTTGAGAGAACTCACACATATATGTGAGGTACTGTTATTGGTTCTAGTAAATAAGCCTGAAGAAATGTCCTTGGAAAACTTTTGCTCACATCCCTTCTTCTAGTCAAATGTAAGCCCTTCTTAGACCTTCTCCTTTCTGTCCATGGTACCGACATCACTCATTCCCCAGTCACCTGGATTTGAAATCTGGATCTTGTTCTTACCCTTATCCAATCTGCTACCAGCCCTGGTTTGGTCCTCCTTGACTGGGTCCTCCCATCCAAGTCACCAGTGACTTAGTTGCCATGGTCTTTCAGTTCCTGACCTCTCCTGACCTCAATTCAATCTTTTGATGCTAGTGCTATTACTTTTTCAAAACTACAGCTTTTACTACTTTTTTTCTGAGCTGAAAAACAACTAGGACTTGTCTATTTCCTACAGCAGAGCACAGATAGTTCCATGTGGAATTCAAAATCATCCTGAATGTGATCCCCACACCCAACCCTCATTTTCTCTTCTCATTCCAATACTTGTCCAAATTCTGGAACTAACTCAGTCATTTAAACCTGTGTTCTTGGGAGGACAATTTTAGGAGAGGTTGTCTAATAGATAAGAAAAAAAATTCTTTAAAAAGTTAGTAATAAACATAAAATTAAAAGACATTTTCTTGAAAAGACATATTTCTAGGCCAATCTTAAAGACATGAGAATATCTAGGTACAATATCAAGCTTTCTCCTTGATCTTTATTAAAGGCTCCTACCCTGGGGTTGATGTTCTCTAGGCCCCTCACCTGTGTTGGCCTCTCTGGGTCCCCAAGCTCCCTTTAAAGGGAATCACCTTGTGTTGGCTCTCTCTAGTTCTCTATTCTTGCTGCTTCCTCAGAAGCTTTTATCCCCTGCTTCTTTTTTTAGAAGTCAACTTTTCTCTTTCATGCAACTTGGCAGGAGCCCCCAAAGACTAAAGATTATGGCATTTCTCTGTATCTGTATGTGAATCTTTGTAATTATATTCTCAATCACAAAGGAGTAATTTTCTTTACTCCTAAGCCCCAAAGCTCCCCTCTAAAATTTACAACCTGCTTCTGACTCAACCTGCTATAAGTTGCTAACTTACTAAATTCTAAGACTACAAGAACATAATTGCTTTTCCAAAGCAGATTTGGTCAGAATGTACAAGTACTAAAAAAGGAATATGAAACATTTGCCCACAGTCTTATTCCATTATATCAGTCAAAAGAATCAAAATGAACTCTGTGTATTCTTGGCATCTCTGAATCACCAGTCGACAAAGAGAGGTGTGGTGTCCACATTAAAATCTATTTGGGTTCTTGGGTCAAAATTAAGTTTTGAATCCAGAACAGAGAAGACAGCAGTGATACATCAGTCACTGGGCTCCTGCTCCTTGGGGTCCTGTGTTGGGCTCCATGGGGAATAGGAATATGTACAAGACACAGCTCTTCTTTTCAATAAGCTTGGAGCCTACTAGATGACAGCAGAGTACACACACAAATCACTCAGCCACAAAGCAGAATTTCAAGGGAATATATAAGAGAGAGCACAGCTACAGACTCAGTGATAACTTTGTAAATGAAGGATATCTAGGCTTTACTTTAAAAGACAGAGATAATGTCAGCAAGCAGAAATGATAGATAGCCATTCTGGATGCAGCAAGAGAGTGAACAAAGATGATGCAGGCTGAAAAATCCCAGCCATGATCTCAATAATTAAAAAGTCACATTTGGCTAAAGCAGGATTAGAATGAATTCTAGTGGTGAATAACTGGCCTAAAACCAAGGTTGGGAGCATATAAAGTGGGGCTTAAATGTAAAGAAGTTTGAACTTTATTCTTTGGCAATAAGAAACCACTGAAATTTTCAGAAATGATATGATATCAAATCCTGTGGTGATAGAAAATTCAAAATCACCTTTGGTGTGGAATGTTGTCAGAATATAAATATATCCCTTGGGGGTGTGGAAGTCCTTTTTAAGTTTACTAGCACTAAAAAAGAAAAAGAAAGAGATTAATAGAACAGTGATGGAGGGCAGAATGAATCCAGGCATTCTTGGAGGATATTATATTAGTGTTCCGTTTCATTGTGCACAATGCCAACTGCCTCCACCATCATAACAATGGATGCTCAGAGCCTGATGTTCAATTGGGTGTTAGGCAACATGTTCCAGAATCTTTCTGTTCTCTAAAGAGCTTTGCCATCCATGGAGGAAAATATGTGGTCTCTCCCAAAAATCTAAGCATAGTCCTTATGGGCATTTTGTCGGCATAACAACAGACTGTTAGCATACAAACAGTCATTAACCACAGGCTGTAGGCAATGCTAATCCTGAATGCATCACAACCCTTTAGTACAAGGAAACCTGATCTACAGCTCTTAGGCTCCTAGCAGCTGACACCTTAGCCCAGTTTGGCCCAGCTTCCCATCTACAATAACAGGGTTAACTGCTTGTGCCCTGATGTTTAATTTTTGTTAGTGGATGTTTAACTGGGTGAAAGTAAAATCAAAGGTCGACATTCTTTTTCCCTCTGAAAATACAATGTCAGAACTGGACAGGGATCTTAAAATCTTAATGTTTAATTATAATTCATATGTGGATACTGAGGCCCAGAAGAGGAAGGCTGACATGCACAAACCATTGTGCAGTGGTTTGTGGCCATCTTCCCATTTTCCAATACTACTTCTTTCATCTTCTCATGTTCAATAAATCTAGAAAGCAACAATTACTTTTTCTCAGCTTTCCATTCATGAATGCCCTTCTTTCAGCATTTCTCCTGGACATCTAAACTTATAAAACATTTCATTTAGTTCTGGTCCTTCTCCACAATGTCTCCTGAACATAGATCTTCATAGACTATTTGACAGAATGAGAGCGCAGAGAAAAGGAAGGACTGACAGACCCAAGGAGCCAGAATAGGCAGAAGTGTGAGGGAATGTGCCCACAGTGGCACAGCCCACTCAGCCCAATGGATGAGGACCAACTGTGGGATGTCTGTTATACAAAGGTCATAAGAAAAACAATTCCGGATGTCTCATCCCAACACTTATTTATGTATGTATTAAATAAAATATGAAGGCTGTTACCACATGTGAGGTGTTGAGCTTGCTGCAGAGATTTGTCATCCTTTATTTTGCCTATGAAGTTCAAATTTCTATGACACAGAATCTAGGCCACAGATTCATATTCTAGTGGTAGCTGCCTCTCACCAAAACTCACATAGGGCAGAGTTGTATAAATGCAAGATGTTGAGTGGCCAAAGGAAATAACCACCTCATGCAGATGAGAAAACTTATTCCCATGAAAAGGTCAGTTCTGGGATTGGATACAGACCATGGCAGAGAGATCCTAGGGTCCAGGAGACATGTGATAGGGCTGCAGGTAAAAGAAGAGCAAGCTGAAACATTGGGTTCCACACCTGTTCTCCTCTCCAAGTTCCCAGAAGAGAAGGGGCCCTGGCACATTCAGATGGCACACTTCGATCAACTGAAATGATAATAACAGGATCATCACCTCATACTGAGGGAATATGCACCATAGGAGACATGTTAGACACTGTGACATAGCTCCAATGAAGTGCTTTTATATGGAATTTTACTTCCCATAATGGATTTTGGCTTGAAGACAATGCAACTGATCATATTGTTTGGTGTGTGGGCATGCATGTTTTTTGGTGGGGCAGGAGTGAATATAGGGCTTGGAAAATTAGGGATATTTTTCCTCTCTAGGATAAAGTTTCTTTGATTTTTGCCATCATAACAAGATAGAGAAATTCAGAATTCTAAGAGAATACCTAAGACTAGTCTCTCTCTGCTCAAAAGGTTTCCTTTATTACTTATTAAAATTCCCTTTTTCAAATTCAGTGGAATGCTATGCACCATTCAGACAGTAACTTTATACCTTTAGTATTTCACCAAAAGGGAAATCACTTAATAGCCAGAATAGACTAGACTTTGGCAATAATTGACTTTCCCAGTGATAGGCTGGGAACTCAAGTAGATTTCTTCTACAACCACATAGCTGATCTTCTGTGGGGGCAACTGGGCAATTGTTCAAGTAGTTGGAGGTATTCTAACTCATTTTACTTCCTTCCTTGTGGCAGAAATTGTGTTATAAACAATTTTATCTTCTAATTTATTTGGAAACACTGAAGGGAAGTTTTCTCTCTACATATATTTACTACATATAACACCTATTATATGGAATATATAGTATATATCTGTATGTATAATATCATGCAAACATGATTTCTAAACAAAGAGATACTTTAAGAATGGAAATTATAGACACAACATATTCTCCTCCTTGTGACAGATATAAAACTTAATTTTTGTGAATGAACTTGCAGTTTGTCTCTCTTGCTTAATAACAATATAAAACATTTATATTATCTCTTTGATTTTTATAAAAAAAGGAAAATAATTACATTGTAATGTTAAAGGTTTTTGAGTCCCAAAAGATCATTTCTTCTTTGGCCATGAGAGAATTGGGGAATAAGATCAATATTAAGTTATCAAATCTGTGATTTCTAGTTCTCAGGAAGAAAGTCTTTTATTTTTTGAAATATAGGCTGACTAGTAATCCTGAAACTCTGATTACCAAACAGATTTTAGGAAAAAATATTACAAAGCTTTTAAATTCACAAATCAAATTGTAATAAAGCAAGGATATTTTTCTGAAGACAGGAAAAATGTAAGCACATCACTTCAGGATGTGAAGGGAGCCCTGGAGCCACCACTGCGCTTGGGGCAGCCCCCAGTCTAAGAAGCTGGGAGCTCTGGCACTAGTGACCACATGCAGATGAGGGAGAGAGGACACAGCCCTTGGGTTTTGCAGGGTGAGGAGGAATATCAGAGAAATGTCTATGATTTTATCTATCTATCTATCTATATCTATATCTATCTATATATATACACACACATATAGGAACTTGGAGTTTTATTTATATTATATTAATTATATTATATTATATTATATTAATCAGTGGCACATAAGAAAAAGGTGAACTAGGACAACTCCAGAAATGTCTTGGGCTAGGTGAGCAGGGAAGTATGGAGAGTTCTCCTCTAAGAAATCACGGTCGTTACTGGCTTCACATAGGTTTATACACTGAATTCACAATATTTATGTGGCTTCATAACTTACAATTTGAGAATTTTAACTAAAATTCACTTATGGGTGAATTAGGTCTGGTAGTAGCCCAAGGAACCTGGCAGAAACAAATGCTGTTTCTTCATGACTAATAATCACACTTCAGGCCTTAAAGAATTTCCACTGATGGAGTTTTAGCAAACATATACTCACAATCAAAAATAATAAAAGAGCCCTGGCTGGTGTGGCTCAATGAACTGAGTGATAGTTTGCTAACCAAAGAATCGCCAGTTCTATTCCCAGTCAGGGCACATGCCTGGGTTACAGACCAGGTCCCTAGTTGGGGGTGTGTGAGAGGCAACCACACATAGATGTTTCTCTCCCTCCCATTCTCCCTCCCTCTCCTCTTTCTAAAAATAAATAAATAAAATCTTTAAAATTTTTAAATATATTTTATTGATTATGCTATTACAGTTGTCCTATTCCCCCCTTCATTCCCCTCCACCCTGCATACCCTCTTTCACCAACATGCCTCCCCTTTAGATTATGTCCATATGTCTTAAGTTCTTTAGTTTTTGCGTTTCCCATACTATTCTTGCCCTCCCCCTGTCTATTTTCTCCCCACCATCTATGCTACTTATTGTCTGTACCTTCTCCCCCCTTCTCTTCCTCCCACTCCCCTGTTGTATCCCTCCATGTGATCTTCATTTCTGTGGTTCTGTTCCTGTTTTAGTTGTTTGCTTAGTTTGTTTTTGTTTAATCTTTAAAAAATAAAACACATAAAGCTACTAAGCATAATGGGTCGAGAGCAGAACCAACTGCAGAGCCATACCTTAAAAATTTCAGGCTGAAGTTCTTAGATACAGAATACAAAATATGTGTGTTTAATATTCTTAAAGAAATATAAGAATAGAAATTATGAGTAAGAAGCAAGAGGCTATCAAACTTGACAAGACTGATTTATAAAAAATACACTATATTATCTTTATTTCAAAATACATAAAGTGATGCAGATATATATTTAAATTAAGACTCAATAAAAGGAGCAAACAGAAGATTTAATTGAATTGGAGAGTGAGTAAATAAAATGGAAGGAACACTTAAAGATATAAACAGAATGCATCACAAAGAGGAAAACAATCAGAAACAAAAGTGAAAGAGATATTGAGTAACGTTGAAGAGAGAGCAAAAATAGTAAAACATACATTTACTCAAAGTTCCAAAAGTTTAATAGAAAAAAAAACAAGGGAAATGTAATGTTGATATTTGATGGTTGAGAATTTTCCAGAATTGATAAAAGATATGACTCCTTAGATTCAAAAAGCCCAATAACTTTTATCCTGGCTGGTGTAGCTCAGTGGATTGAGTGCAGGCCTGCAAACCAGAAGATCATGGTTCGATTCCCAGTCAGGGCACATGCCTGAGTTGCAGGCCAGTTCGCAGCAGGGGACACATGAGAGGCAACCATACATTGATATTTCTCTCCCTCTCTCCTTCCCTTCCCTTCTAAAGATAAATACATAAAATCTTTTTTTTTAAGTCCAATAATCTTTATACAAGAAAAAAATTGATAATTTAGGCATGTCATAGTGAAATAGTAGAACTCTAGGTGAAATAAATTGACTTTAAAATGGACAGAGGAAAACAAACGTTACTTACACAGAAAAGAAAGTAGATTGCATCTGACTTCTCAGTAGCAACAGAAGCCCAGAAGACAATGGTATAATATCTTTAACTGATGAAAGAAAATAATTTTCAAGCTAGAATCACATTTCTAGCTGAGTTACCTTTAAAAAACAAGGATTAAATAAATACTTTTCCTGATAAACAAAGTCTGAGAAAGTTGATTAGCACAGACTTGCATTACAGGGACTTCTAATCTTTATATTTCAGGAAGAAGGAAGGTTCAGAATACAAGGAAAACTGAGTAAGGAAAATGGTACTAAGGAAAGAAGTGTAAACAGCTATGGATGGTATAAGCAACGACAGCAGCAACATCTAATTTATTGAGTTAAAAAAATGAAGAACTCAAATACTGGACAATAATACCACATAAACCAAACTGCTCAGTTAGGATTTAAAAACTCTAAGTTTCTTGTATTTTTCAGAAAGAAGGTAAAGATTAACTTAAAATTATGCTAATGATGCATGTTAATATAATCACTAAATAATATAAATGTGGTAATCACTAAATAATATAAATGTGGTATATACATTTTAAACCATCAAAAAGAAAAGATGGAATAAGGAGGAAAATACCTCAATCATTCCAAAACAATAAGAGGAAGGAAGAAATAAAGGAAAAAAAGATATCCTAATGTGGGTAGTCTCCCAAGCCAAGACTGAAAGTAATACTTGTGCATAGCTAGTTTATTTGTGGAAACTGCCCTGATCCCAGGCAGTTTCCTACTCTCCCCAGTAGGATGCTGGGAAGAGTGAGAGAGGGAAGGATGGAAAGTCTTAGTCCAGGGGTGCATTACTTAGAGAATCATCACTGAAATGTCAGCAGGAGCCCAGTGTGAAGTCATGGAGAAGATATCCCACAACTATGTCCTTGAGGGAAGGAGAGGGGGAGTGTGTATCTGCTAGTTTCTATCTGTCACCTATTGTCCAGAGAGTGTTAGCTGTTCACCACTCCAGTATCTGCGTGCATTGAAATGGTGAGTGTATTCTTGGAGCTATGCCACGTGGCGGCAACAGAGCTGCCCCAAGGGGAAGAGATGAAAGACACATAAGGCAGCTGAGATGAACTGCTATTAGGTTACATCTGTGTGGAGATGGTTGCCACAACAATAACTGCAATAAAGTGGTGGAGTAATATGATGTATGGCTGGGCACAGAAGATGTCTGATCAAAGCACAGATAGGAAGCAAAAACAAGGTGATAGAAACACATACAAATTTATCAGAAGCCACAAGTAATGTAAGCAGGCTCACACATAGTTAAAAGATATAGAGCATCAGTCCAGATTTTAATATTGTTCTTTGGTATTTCCGAGATAGTGAAACACAAGGACAAAGGAGTGGCAGGTAAAAGATGAAAGGAAATCTCCCTCTTCCTATCATTGGCTCGTATATTTCCATCTCAGGAACAGGCTGTTTCTTCCCTCTGCACATCCTGTAGTGCCTTCTTGCTGGCAGCCTTGGGCCACTTTTTTCACTGGGCTGCATAGTGAAAGTTGCAAAAGAAATGAAAAGTCTTTACAGATGAAGACATAGAGACATAAGGAAAAGAGACCTGTTCAAAGACACATATTCATAAAGGTAGATCTGGGACCAGCAGCTGGATACATTAACTTCAAGTCCATTTTCTCTTCCTAAGACCAAAGGGGTTGGTGAACATTTTTACACAAAAGGTGAGTCTTTGAATGACATTAGGTTTCTGTTGCAACTGCTCAGCTCTGCTGTTTCAGCACAAAAGCAGCCATAGACAATATGTAAGTGAGTGACCAGGGTAGTATTTCAATACAATTTCACTTACAAAAACAAGTCAGTTTGGCCCATGGGCAATGGTTTGCTGACCATCACACTACACCATGATCATTTTCTCAGGATACTGAAATAATGTCAAGCGACATCATTGTCCAGGTGTTGCACTACAGAGAAACAGCCTCACATGTTCAGGGATGCTCAGCAAATGACAGGTGGTGGCCTCCACCCCACCCCACCAGCTGACAAAAGAAAAAGAAAAGAGAAACGACTGATGATTCTTTTCAAGATGACTATTTGAGGCCATAACTTTTTGTTATCTCCAAAACTGCCTTGAAGTTCAGGGTGCCAGTGGCCTCCCGATGTGGGAGGCATGCTCAGTGGAGAAAGGCTGTCCCTTCACTTCACACCACTCAAAGCAATAACACATTCCTGGATCCTTCCCTCACCCCCACTCTCTTGGCCTCTTGGATAAGTTCCTTCTCCCTGTGAAGGCCATTTTTTTCCTCATTCTAGACAAATACAAAAGAGACCACCCAAATCTAAAGCAATATACATTTTCCTTCTTTCCCATTTGTCCAAGAGTAGGGACAAATTTCCCTTTTTTCTTATACACATTTTCTTACATTTCCACAAGGATCATAGGTTTCACTTTTAAGAGAGAAAAAAGAGTTCAGGACTGCCACAGATGTACTTTGTTTTTCTTCTTTCTTACAGCTATAAGCTTCTCTCTCTCCAAACATGACAAAAGATGGCTTATGCATGTTAAAATACAAAACTTGCCACCCTCAAGGCTAAAAAAGGACAGAATTTAATTTGTCCTTTGTAGTTCCTCTTTTCTATCCCTTTTGGTAACATTTCATTAACTTTTTGCTTTTCTCAAAAGTCAGTGTATTATTCTTTGTTTTTGAAAAAACAAAACAAAGCACAATCCAAAGCTAACAGCCCTTCCAGAGAGAACAATAGGAAATGAAGTCAGGCAGTGACAATGAATATTATTATGAATCTTTGTGAGAAAATGTCACTGAGGCTTGGCCTCAGAATTGAATTCCTCTTCCCAATTTTATTGGCACTTATTGGGTCTGACAATTTGATGAGAGAATTGTGTATTATTTAGAAGCTCTTTCATCTCTAATCCAATCCAGTTTGATAAAAAGCATTTATTGAGTATTAGTTACAACCTCAGGTACGGCAAGGAGGAAGAAGAAAAATTTAATCTGATGCTTTGCCTCCAGGAGGAGAGGAAAAGGAGCAATTCATGAAAGACATTCATCTTTTTGTACATTTAACCAAGATTTAGTCTTCACTTACATTTTACATGGTCAAGGAAAGAAATGTACAAATTGTTACAATGCAGAATGATGAAACAGAAGTTCTCAGGGGAATCTGGAAAATGGAGTGGAGATAACAGGGAAATATTTCCTCAGGGATTAAACAATGCTAGATCATTAAGGAAAAAAGAAAGAGACACTGTACTTTAAAAGAGCCTCTGTGCCTAGGATATCACAACTGAAAATCAGAAGATGTACAATTATTTCTTCTTTGAATAGTCCCATTCTTTTAAGAAAACATTTAAATCTCCACCTTAAAAAAAAAGAAGAAGTACCTGCTTCCCCTCCCACTGCTTTTGAGTATGGGCTGGACCTAGACTCAATCCAAAGAGAAACTGGAGAGAGAGACCTGGCCAGCACCAAGTACTCAGAATTAGCATCACTAGTGATAAGACACATGGATTTTAGGTGTTCCCTGAGTTGATGTGTTGAGAAAGGCACCTTACCTCTGTGGTATTCTTTATCCAAAGCCTCAACCCCCAATATAATTATGAGAGCAACCTCAGACAAGTTAAGAATATTCTATATACAAAATGCCTGTGCAGTAAGCCATGAAATTGTCAAAGTTGTGGAAAACTAGGAAGGACTGAGAAACTGTCACAAATCAGAGGGAACTGAGGAGATATGATAATTAAATGCAATGAGGTATCTAGACTGGATCCTGGGTCAGAAAAAGGACATAAGTGGAAAAATTAGTGAAATCTAGACATAGCCTGTAGTTAACAGTAATGTACAAGTAGAAATGTACCAAAGGGTGGGAATGATTTTTAATTTTGGCAGATCCACCACAGTGATGTAATATGTCAACCAGAGTGGGGGGACCAGGTGACAGGTATATGGAAGCACTCTGTACTATGTTTATTTACTACAGTACTATGAGTATAGAATAATTCCAAAATGAAACATTCAAAGCAATGCAACCGGCTGAAATTTTGAACAACAGCCCCAAGTGCAGCAAATGCTTAAGGTGAATGCTATGATTTTCAGAATGTCTATTGATGTGATTTTGAACTTCAGTTGTATCTGAATGATTTACCATAGGGAGGTCCAGTTTACATGTTCTACTTCACAAGAAAAAGTAATGAAATATGAAGAAGCTTTTTAAAAAAGATAATCTGTAACAGCCACCGTTGTATTGCACATGAGGATGGAACAACACACGCACACAAAGACTACCCAGAAATTCCACTGTTAGGAGTATATCCTAAGAACCCTGAAACACCAATCCAAAAGAACCTATGGACCCCAATGTTCATAGCAGCACAATTTACAATAGCCAAGAGTTGGAAGCAACCTAGGTACCCATCAGTAAATGAATGGATCCAAAAACGATGGTACATTTACACAATGGAATTCTATGCAGCAGAAAGAAAGAAGGAGCTCCTACCCTTTGCAACAGCATGGATGAAACTGGAAAGCATTATGCTGAGTGAAATAAGCCAAGTGGTGAAAGACAAATACCATATGATCTCACCTTTAACAGGAAGCTAAACAACAAAACAAACAAGCAAGCAAAATATAACCAAAGACACTAAAACAGAAAACAGGCGGACAGTGACCAGAGGGGAGAGAATTTCAGGGGAAAAGGGGAAGATTCACAGGAACAAGTATAAAGGACACATGGACAACAACTAAGGGGGGTGGAAATGGGAGGGAGGTGGAGGGCACTGGGGGGTGGGCTAGGATGGGAGTAAAAGACAGAAAACTGTAATTGAACAATAATTAAATTTTAAAATGCTTTTAAAAAAAGGACTCGCTCATGAGCAATGAGCATTAAGGGGCAGTGACCATGCTCCTGGACACTGCCAGCCGGTTGGAGCTGACTTAAGAAGCACCAGGCAGAGTTCACCTAAATATAGAAAATACCTGTAACCTACTAACTGATCTCAGCCCCTACTACTCTCCTTCTTGTTCACTCTCCCCTAGTACACTGACCTCCCTGCTATTCCTTAAACATAACAGCTATATTCCCATCTTGGGACATTATGTTGGCTTTTTCTTCTACCTGGAACTTCCTTCCCTTAAACATTCATATAGCTAACTCTTCTCCTCCAAGTCTTTTGCTATTAAAATATTCAACCCCATTAATATTTCAACTCATACCTACATACCTATTCCCTAGCCCCCTTACTCTACTTTATTGTTCCATTTTAAACTACTTCCTACCTTCTAACATTTTATAACATTCATTTATGTTTATTATTTATTACCAGAAGTAATAAAATCCACCATAATATAATTTTATGAGAAAAAATGATTTTTTGTTTAGTGAACAATGTCTAGCACATAGTAGGTACTCAAATATCTTCTAATGTAAATGATGATACACTGAAAAAGAATGTTTAGCAGGGCCATAGATGAGAAGAACATTACAGATCAGTATGCTGGGTAATGGGTAATAGTATATATTTAATAGATGGGATTTATAGTAGAGAACAAGACAATATAGTAAATTGTATTTTTTTTTTTTGGAAAAGAAGAGTTGCTCAAGTGAAAGTCTTCTAGGTCCAGGGAATTGAATGTGGAGCTACACATGTCAACATGTCCTTCACTGTAGAACTATGAAATATATAAATAGATTTGGCCATCAAATTACAGTCAGGTTCTATAGAAGCTTCTGGCCTGTTGATTGTCACTCAGTCTGGACAGTTCTTGTTTTAGTTGAGGATCAGTTTTTTAAAAAAAAACACCTAAACAGAAAAAAGGTAAGTCATGTTGCTATCATAAATATATTTGTACAAAAGATGTATATCTTTAATATATAAAGAATTTTCCTGCCTATGAGCAAAAGACAACACTAACACTGGAAAACAAAATGGGCAAAAGATATAAATGGGCAAATCACATAGGGTAAAAGAAGTTTAATTTGTTTAGTATCCTAAGAAATAGAAATCAAATTATGATATTTTGTTTTCTATAGTGAGATTAAAATATGAGCATTACAAAATTGCTCATAACAAAGACTGTAACAATATATAGCATCCTTAAATTTGGTAATCTCATGCCTAGACATTTATTCCAAGGAAACAACCATGGAGGCATTAAATAATTGTTGCAGCTCTTTTCATAACATCAAAAATTGGAAACAATCTACACACTTGTATTTAGTTGGTTAACACAATAGATCGCTCAAAGGAAAAGTGCATGTGATCTATCATCGTTGCTTGTACTTCAATCCCAACTCTATCTCTTTCAAGCTGTGCAGCTTCAAGTATTTTACAAGAAGGATCCATTGACTAGTATAGTGTATTTTAGGAGGAACAAGAAATTCAGTATGGGTACATTGTAGATTTCCTTGGTAGGGCTGGTAGGGGTGTGGGTGAAGATATCTTTGAGAAGATACACGAGGTTTAGGCTTTAAATGGTGCTTGTTGACCACAAGAAGCAATAAAAGAATTGAATACATATATTCAATGTATACATGAATATATATTCAAGTGATATTGTACATGTATTCATATATACATTGAATGTACATATATTCATATATACATTGGAGATATATATATATATATATATATATATATATATATATATATATATTCAATTGATCATTTCAGCAGAACTGAGAAGTGACCAAGAGAGGTGATGCTAATGAATGCTGTAGCCCTGAAGTTCTCATAACAATTCAGCATTGGAAGTAAGGATGATGGAAAGTCTGCAGTTTGCAATTGAATTGATGCTCACGACTTTTCTCATCAAAGTCAGGAAACAACTGGGTTGGATAATGAGAGCCTATGTGGGGATGAGAAAAACATTCAGAGACATTGTTGAAATGGTCCATTGATACTGAGTTAGTTGTTAAAAAATAATGTACTTAACCTCCTTCTCTGGTTGAGCTCATCAAGACAGCTAGGATTTAATTTCATATTAAATTGAATAACAATCTAGACAATTTAGAGACCAGTCTTAGGCAAATACATGTTAGCTGTCTTCATGCTTTTGTTTTCCTTCCCCTTAAATAGTCATCAAACAAACATTCATTTTTAATATTTTCCATCTCTGGCCAGTGGTTGGAGGAGCCAGCAGTGGCCGAAACAGAGGTCAGAAACTTCTGAATCTTTCACTGTCAAGAGAATGTCCATGTACAATTGGCAAACCAAAGCCAGAGCTTCAAGTTTGGGAGATAAATATTTGTGCATGTTTTGGGGAAACAGAGAATAGGTATAAGGAAAGAGGAAGGGAGAGAAGAAGGAAGGCAGGGAGGGAGGGAGGGAGGAAAGGAGGGAAGGAGGGAGGGGGGGAGGGAGGGAGGAAGAAAACCTGTAAGGCCAGCTTCAGAATTCAACATAGCTACAGCTCTACATGCTGCTGCAGTCATCACACACAAAGAACAATATTCAGTAATCTTTTTGATCAGTTGCAGAGGCTTCAAAATATGCCTTTGAAACACAAGGCACCATCTGGAGAAAATGACTTCCAGGGGAGCCCAAAGGCCCCATGGGATGAAGAAACATGGCTCTGGAGTTGAATGTCCTAACTTGCTACATCTTTACACTATTCCCTTCTCCAGAGTGAACCCCCATGAAGCAGTTGGCCTCTGAGGCCCAGGGCACTCACTGAGTCTAGTTCTTCAGACTTGGCTGCACAGAGAAGAATATGGTTTGTATGTTTCTGCTTTGGGGTTTCTGGATTCAACTAAGAGAATATGGGGAGTTGGGTGCAAATTAAATGACTCCTTAGCACAACTCCAGTTTCTCTGTCCCCTGTCTCTACTTTCCTTCTCCCCACCACTCACTTCCAGCATTATGTAGGCCTATCTGGGAAGGGTGTAAACTAGGATTAGTTTGGCTGCAAGTGACAAAGATGATTAAATATTACAGTGGCTTAAACAATTCAGAAATCCATTTATCTCTCATGTAAATGAGTTAGGCAACCCCAGATATTGAGGGAGTTCCACAGAGTCAAGAGTTACTCATGTTCTTTTCAACTTATCAGTTCATAATTCCTGGATGCAGACATGTTCTATGATCAAAGATAAAGAACAGAACTCCAACCATCATACCAGAGCTTTAGGTATCAAAACAGAAAAGATAAAAAAGAAAAGGAGCAAAGATCACATATCGGTAATCTCTGAAAGACATTTCCTAGAAGTAGCCTCACTCACATATCCTTGACCAGAATTTAATCATATTTTCATATCTAAATATATGGGAAACTGGGAAATGAAAGTTTAGCCAAAAATCTGAGACAGTCTTATTGAGACAGAAAGGGTGAATAGAAACTGAGTTCTTTGCCATGTTTGAAATTTTGGCTACTGAAATAATCATGGGAACATACATTATGCACAGGACCATTCATGCCCCTCTCCAAAAGGGCAAATGCAAAGTTTCCACCATTTGCTACCTCCTAGCTCAGAGTCCAGAATCCATAGTCCTTTTCATCTATCTCCAGGGACTGCATATGGCAACTCGAATATTTAAAGATAAATTAGCTCTCAACACACCATGACAGGGAAGGAACAGGGTAATGGTGATGAAATGGCCCAGTCCTAAACCAGGAGAGTGGCAAAGACAGCGGTTCCTGGTCCACAGCAAGCTCAATCCTGCTGGGCATAAACTCTGTTGCCCCTAAATCAGAAATGGAGAACATCCCTCAGTTAAAGAACTTTACTGGTACTCGACTTTGAGGGAAACATCCTGTCTGGTGTCATGCAAGCCTCTGTCCCCTGGTTGATTCCTGTACATTGTCATTGAAGGGGTCATCTAGACAGCACCAATGCATTGGAGAGTGTGACCTCTATGTGTGCCATCCAGCTCTCCAGACCACTTTCTGCTAATGCAAGTTCAGGGGCCCAGAGATTGTTATAGTATTAAGGGTCCTGGGCTTTAGCAGACCTGAGTCAGGATTCTTTAGCAATACCATAACCTTAAAAATGGAGTATGATTTTGGAATACTGGCTCTTAGTCAATTTTAGGTTTAAGTACCCATAGCCAAAGATTTTGTCCTGACCTAGTGTTTAGGCCTGGTGTTTTTATCTGGTCTTAGTATTCTGCCCATCTGGATGCTGATTTGAAGCATCTGAAATGACAGATTTATGACAGAAAGACCATCCTTCCTTCCTTCTTTGCCACTGGGCCTGTAGTCTTCGAATGGCAGAGCAGCAGCCTTGCCTTCTGCTAAAACTGCACTTTCACTGCCATCCTGTGTCATTGCCTCTGTATGTGCCATAGAAGCAGTAGCTTTTCTATCTTGCAAGACTCCAAATTATAGAACACAGTTGGCTACAGAGCAAGGGTTCTACACTTACAGAGCTGATAGTGCTAAGAATGGGTAACCAAGGCCACTATTCTGAAATTTTCAGACTCCTGGCCTTAACAATACAAGCCCAGTCAGCCTGTGATCTGCCTTCCAACCTTGAGCAGACAACAGTTTGACCAAGTACATCACTAGTATTTTACAAATGTTACACATTTACCAGCTCCCATAACTGAGTCCTTGCTCTTTTCCTCTCTGCCTCTACTAATCTAATGTCATATCTCAGGTATTGATCTTACAATGCTAAGCTCTGCATTAGTTAGTATTGCCTTAGGTGTGGCTTAAGGAAGGAGGAAATTTATTTCTCAGGCAAGCAAAGTCAGACAGACAATTGAAAGCATCTTGGTTATGTGGCCCTACAAAATCATTAAAAACGTGACTTCTTCTAGCTCAGGGATTCACCATCTTTCATCCCCAAAGCTTAGATGAGAGCTAGAACTCCAGCTGGTGTTTCTCAGCTCCAGGCATGGGCATGGAGGAAGGGAGAAGAAAGACCCAGCTAGAACCAAAATTTCTACTAAAAAGCTGCTATCACCTTAGTAATAGCTAAGGTAAAGTGTGCTAACAAATGTTGCCACTAGGAGTATTTGCCACAGTAGTACTATCAACATTTAAAATGAGTTATCTGAAGCAATTTCATCCAGAAATGGTAAGAATATAAATTGATACATCTGAGAACAATGTAGCAGTATTTGCTTAAATCCGAAGTGGGTAAATTCTTTAAACAAGAAATTTCACTTTTAGAAATTTCTCTCCACAGAAATATTTATACACAGAAAGGAAGAGCTAAATGCAGCCTGCCCTCCACATGCTTGGATTCTGCATCCTCAGATTCAACCAACCACAGTTAGAAAACAGTTACCTCGGTCTGCAGTTAGGAATCTGCAGATGCAAAGGGAGGTCTGTGTGCACTGTGCTATGGGACTTGAGCATTCTGGGTGTTGTGAAAGTGTAATGGACCAAAAAGAGATGATACAATTTTCAGAAAAAGAAAAAAACATGGAGAACTTGTCTTTCCATATATTAAGACATTATTATGTGTAGGGAGGCACTCATAGATCAATGGAGTCAACAAGAGTATATAAAATACACTTAAACCTGTATGAGATTTTGTCATAGGGTAGAAATGTTATAATTAAATGGAGAGAAAATGGAATGATTGTAGCTATATGTCCCTGCCTCACAGTATGCACAAAATAAACTCAAGTTATATCTAAACTCTGGATGTGAAAATTTGAAACAATATGACAAAAATATAGGAGAATATTTTTATGACATTAGGGTAAGAAAGATCCTTTATTATTAATATTTATTTTTCAATTATTGTGACAAATGTGATTTAGTTTATTAAAAGTTTAAATATTTAAAAAGAATATTAATCATGGCCATTTTCAAGCATATACAAAATTAGAGAAAATTGTATAAGAAACTCCACTTACCCATTACCCAACTTCAATCTTTTAAAAACTTTGTTCTATTTTTGTGTCATTTAGTCTTCCCTCCCCTTTCTTTTTTACTTCTTTTTGAAAATTTAAAACTAATTCTCAGAACAATATAATTTCACATCTGTTAGAAACAATATCTGTGTTTCTAACAGATGAAACCTTAAAAATAATATTCTACAGTACCAATTATCATACCCAACAAAATTAATAATAATTCCTTAATACCCCCTAATGCTCTGTACATTATTTTCCCAAATTGCCTCAACTGTATATTTTTATAGTTTATTCAGATCAGAATGCAAAAAAGCTCTAAATAGTTGCTTGTTATGTTTCTTAAGCCCCTTGTAATCTACAACAGTTTCTACTTCACGTTCCCTCTCCACACCTCCCTTTTTTCCTTATCTCATTTGTTTTGATGACAAAAACTAGTCCACTTTTTTGCACCTTCTACCTTTGGCTGACTGCCTCCTGTATCTCCTTTGCTCTTGCAGATAGGTGGTTCGAGCTGGAATTTTGGTTAGGTCCAGTGTTTGTTTGCCGAGAACAGTTTACAGGTGCTGCTGTGCATCTTGGAGCATCCCATTGCATCTCAGTGGGTGCACAGCAGGCCTGGTTGTCTCATTTTTAAGATGTCACAATTGATTGCCAACCTCTATCTATTAAGTATTCATTAAGTTTTCACCAAATGATTGCAGCAGTTGTTGGAACCACTATCTTAGGCCCATTTTTAAAAATATATTTTATTGATTATGCTTACAGTTGTCCCAATTTTCTCCTTTTATTCCCCTTGACCCTATACCCTACTATCATCCTATTCCCCCCCAGCTCTGCCCTTAGTTCATGTCCATGGGTTGTACATATAAGTTCTTTGTATTGTACATTTCCTATGCTATTCATAACTTCCCCCTGTAGCTTTCACCTGATTCTCCCTCCTCCTTTTCCCCGCTGGTAACCCTCCATGTGATCTCCATTTCTGTGATTCTGCTCCCAGGTGCTGCATGGAGCTATTGTCTAATTCTTCCTCTCTTCTGCATTTATTTGCTTAATTCTCCCATAAGAATTTCCTCACCTACTCTGTAGTTACTTGGAATAGTGGTTCTTACAGGGGAAGTAGATCATATAAAGTGGTGCCTTAGCAACTTCCAAAAGTAATCAATAAAGCTTACTTTTTTGTTTTATATTACTATGACCTCGTGGACTTTTATATATTTAACTGGTTTTGATTTCCCATAGTCATTATTCATTGTGATGCTCAAATTGCCCCTACTCTCACCAGATTGGTCTCTCCAAGTTGGCTCCTATGTTCTTTTGACACTGCCCCATTATTCTTTGATAACTTTCTTGCTTTCAGGTACAAAATGTTTCAAGATCATCTTTTACACTGTCAGTCATGAATATGAAAATGTCAGTTTCCCAAGAGAGATATTTCCAGTTATGAAAAAATTATATTAGGATACCATGATATTTGTCCTAAAGAAGAAAAGAATTTCTTAAATAGGACATAAAAACTGTATCATGTAGCAAAATACTGTTTGATTTTGTCAAAATTTTATTATTAAAAAGTTTTAAATGTTTGCTTTTATGTAAAATAAATAAATTTTAATTCTAAAAATTATTTTAAAGTTTCTGTGCTTCAAAAGGTGCCAAAAACAAAGGTAAAAGTCAAGTCACAGATTGAGAAAAAGAACTCTTACAAGGAAATAGTACTTAGGACAGATAAAGAACTCCTACAGTTGAAACAAAAAAAGGTAAACATCCCATAGAAAAAAAATCCAATGACGATAACAAGAAATTTATAGTAGTATAAAAGTAAATAATCAGTAAACATCTGGAAAAAGACTTTACTTCACTAGTGACTAGAAAAATAAATATTAAAACAGTAATGGTTTTATACTCATCACATTGGAAAAACTATTTTTTTTATAACAGACAATACCAAGTGTAGACAAACATGAGAGAAAAATAACTACAATCTTCCTACAATATCAACAGAATTTGATAATTTTTAGTTAGATTGAAAAATATGTCTAACTATTGATTAAGTAATTCCCCTTCTAGATAGTTACATAAGAGAAACTCTTCATGTGTGTAAAAAAATATTCATGAGTGCTCATTGCAGTGTTGTCTGTGGAGGTGAAAAACTGAAAGCAATTTTCCATTCACCAATGAGGGAATGAGGTGAATAAATTGTGTTGTCATCACAGAATGGACTCCTACACAACATTAAAGTGAATGATGTAGATCCGTATGCATTGACATAGAGAAATCTAAAGAAAATACTGAGTGAAAAAGGAAAGTAGAAGAAAATCACAGACGATTTTACTCTATTATTAATTTAAATCAAATCCAAAGGTGACCACATATTTTTAATCTATAAATAAATAGACATAAAAAATATGGGCAAGTTGAATACCAAAGTCATGAGTATAGTTTCATCTTGTGAGATAAGAAAACAAAGGGGACTTCAGTTTATCCATGATGACTTTTTTCCTAAAGACTTTTACTAAAGACAGTATTTTAAAATTACTAATAATAGTGAAAGTAATATGATAACATATGAACGTGTATCCATTTTGTTATACTAGTATGCTCATATTAATATTTCTCTATATGTTTTGCTTTTAATATTTTAGATAATACCACTTTTTGGCCCTAACTGGTCTGGCTCAGTGGACTGAGAGCCGGCCTGTGAACCAAAGGGTCCCTGGTTCGATTCCCAGTCAGGGCACATACCTGGGTTGTGGACCAGGTTGCAAGTAAGGGCACATGAGAAGCAACCACACACTGATGTTTCTCTCCTCTTTCTCTCTCCCTTCCCCTCTGTCTAAAAATAAATAAATCAATAAATCTTTTTTAAAATATCAGCTTTTAAATAATCTTTAACTCAAGGCTTCCTTGACAAAGACCACTGAATGTTTTTCAAGTCATGTTGCAAAATGCTTTGAGGCATACTAACAGAGAATATTTAAAACTATGCGAAAACAGTAAGAAATAATGATTTAAATATTTTTTCTGGACCAAATTTTTCTAAACACCATATGTGAAATTTTCAGGAAAAGAAATCTTTAAATAACAAAAATTTAACAGTCTAGAGTGTTTATAAATGACTCTCTCATCTTTCTAATTCTGTTTCAAATATTCTACCTTTAAAACAGTCTATTCCAAAGCGGGAGTAGAATCAAGGATGGGAAGTGGGGATGACTGAGGTTGAGGGGAGTGCTGGGAGGATAGTGGAGACAATTGTACCTGAACAACAGTAAAAAGAAATAATAAAAAACTATTTAAAATAAAAACAGTCTATTTTGTCCAGAAGTAGGTTGCCTACACAGGAAGCTGTAAACTACTGACTGAGTCGGAAGCCAGCTGAATCAGGATCCCAAGGATGGGGGCCCACTGTATGCTCCAAGGTGGCTCAGCAGATGTGTATTAGTCCTGACTCTCAAGACACAAACATTTTATGAAAATAGAACCTAAGTAAAACCAGGAGTTAGTCACAGTCAAAGTATTTTCTAAGGTATATATGACTTTTGAAAGACTGATTTATTGTAAGTCTTGTCCACTTAAGTGCTGATTTCCTTGGCTATCTTGACAAGTCATAATTGTCGTATCAATATCCATTCAGTTGGGGTGCCTAATCAATAAAGCCCTAGGTGGAAATATGCAATCTAGTTTTCACTCAAAGATTCAGTGAAAAGAGATAATAATTTTCACTTGCAATGAAAACTAGGGCAACAAAGGCAAGTAAGTGAGCTTTAAAATATGTAAAACTGTGTTTTTAATTTACTATGTGTGTAGTAACTTCTTGCTTAAAAAAAACTGTAGAAAGGTGTGTAAGCTTTGTTTCATTAGTCATCAAATTGGACATTTATTTAAAGACACCAAAATCCAAGCAGTGTTACTGGTGGTAGAACTACATTGATCATTATTTGGAGGTTTTATGTTTTAAAAAGATGAACTGGGTGAGGGAGGCAAGATGGCGATGGAGTAGGAACGAGCAGATCCCAGTTCCTTGTAGACAAGGGAGAGATCCCTGTCTGATCAGCGGAGGAGAAGCACAGGCAGCCAGCATATATGAAAATAAGCAGTTACTCAGCATATATGAAAATAAGGAACCAGAAATCTTGACCACCACGACTGATCCAGATGGTAGGGAGACAACAGCAGTACAGTAGAGTTTCAGGGATTGAGCAAAGACAGGAACAACAGGGAATTCGGGGAGTGCACAGTTCAGGGACCAGTGCCCAGCATGCAGTGTGCGTGGGCGGGTGCCCAGAGCACCTGGGTTGGCGCCTAGTGCTCTGGTCCACTTCCCAGTGCATCTCCCTCAGATTCGTGGGGAGGTCTGGGCCTGCCTAAGGGAACGGAACAAAGACAGGAGCAGAAGAGTCTTCCGCCGGTGCACAGTCTGGGGACAAGTGCACAGTGCACAGCCAGCAGCATGCCTTGACAGGCACCCAGCGTGTCTAGGTTGTCGCCCAGCGCTCAGACTGGCTTCTGGCTTTCGGTTCATCTCCCTCGGACTCTTTGGGAGCCCTGGGCCTGCTGAAGGGTCCTTGGGAGAGAGCTGAGACCCTCAGCTCCCTCCCTTTCTGGCCAGGCAAGGTTGGGCACCAGGAGAGACTTGTTTGCTAGAGTTTGCAGAGAGGGTGCTAAGGATAAAGGGCCTCAGCTGCGGACTCTGTGGTGGCCAGCCCCGGAGAACTGATACACACAGTGTGGGGCTCTGACTCCGATAGACACAGCTGCCTGGTCTGCTCCTTACCCAGCCTGGCAGCGAACCGGAGGGTGGGCAGAGGGCCTGGAGTTGCCCCACAGAACTGGGGCAGGTCTGTGCTCAATCCTGTGGGAACCGGGCAGCCTGGCCGGCGCAGGTGCCCATGTGCCCGGCAACCCAACCCACGGTGGTAACCCCTAGGAAAAGAGCACTGTGAGGAAGTCCTAGATCCCCATCATAGGGAGCTAGGGAGAGGTGCCTGAGAGAGGGCTCGCAGAAAGAACACACTAATCGCACCTCAGCCAGCTGCAGCCAGAAAAACCAGTTTGGCCAGTTCGAAACCAACAAGTGATGTTTCTTTTCTTTTTTTCCTTTCTTTTTCTTTTTTTCTCTTTTTAAGTAATCCGTTATTTTTTAATTTTATTATTGTTTTATCTTTCAGTACTTTTTTCCTCTTTTTCATATTTTCTCTTTTATTCCTCCTTCCTTTCTTTCCAAACTTATCACTTTTTCCTCCACTCTCCTGCCTTTTTTTTTCTTTTCTTTTCTTTCTTTTACCCAAAAGTGACACAAACAACTTGAAAATGCGAAAAGACTAGAGCTGGACCCAAAGAAGAGGCTTCCCAACAGTAGAGTCAGAGGGACAAATTTCACTTTGCTGTAGGAGAGAAGCCACAGGTTGTTGCATATTTGTATAATTATTTTCCCATTATTCTCACATCTTTTATATTTTACTAATATCTTTGTATTCCTCCTCTGTCTGTATAGGCTTATTTGCCTTGGCTGGTTATATTTTATCATTTAACAGGTTTCCCCTGTTTTCTCTTACACGATGTATTGATAATTTTCTATTCTTCATGTCACTTGTGTTCCTTTAGCATATTACCCAAAGTTCCATACCCCTTATTCAGACAGAACACATAGAGTCTGTCATATGATTGTTGCTCTATTATTGTAAATGATAGCTGTTCTACACAACTGTAAATACTTCACAACACATCTCCCAAATCTTAGTCCACATTACAGTTCCCGGAATTCTATTACTGGAGTAATTAACTCTATTTACTCATACACTGCACCTATTTAATATCCTTAATCTCACCTTACACCAGAATCTGACCAACTGCAAACTCACTGCTTTCTAGATTCAACTGGCTAGCCTTTCTTCTTCAACAAGACATCTGCCTTGTGTCCAACCTCTCTTAAAAGTGGCAAGTTGGGTGAAAGATTACGGTTAACACTATATATAGCCTAAAGATCTTCTAGCTATTCTCTACTGGCTGTGACTGTAAATATCATAAAATATTCTCTCACTGTCATAAACCATTTTGCCTCCTTCTCCAACTAATAAAAAAAAGGAGTAGGTGGGAGCATACTATGACAGGAGAACCAAAAGAGACTGCACCACTGAATTTCAGGCATTCTACCACAGAAGTTCACACCATAAACCCAGGGAGTCAAAACAGATCACTTTAAGAAGCTGAGGCTAACAAGAAAAGTCTCACAAACAATGGGAAGACAAAGAAACAATCCCCAAATGAAAGGAAAGGAGGAACCCTCAGAAAGAATGTTAGATGAAATAGAGGAAACTCAACTATCAGATATTGAATTCAAAGCACTGGTTATCGGGAAGTTCAAAGAGTTCACAATGAGCTACCAGAAACTACAAGGGAGCTATAAAGATCTCACAGCAAACCATATCAACATGAAAAAGGCAATAGAAATTATCAGCAAGGGACAAAAGAAAATGAAGTATACAATTTCTGAATTGAAGAACACAGTTGAAGGAATCTAAGCAGAATCGATGAAGCAGAAGATTGAATCAGTGAGTTGGAGGATAAGATAGAAAAAAACTCCCAGAAAGCAAGAAAATGAAAAGAGGCTCAGAAAGAATGAAGAGGGATTAAGAGAAATGCAAAACAATATGAAATGTAATAATATCCAAATAATAGGGATACCAGAAGGGGAAGAAGAAGAACAAGGGATAGAAAACCTATTTGATGCAATAATGAGGGAAAACTTTCCTACTTTGATGAGAGAAAAATCAAACAAACCAGGAATCATAGAGAGTCCCAATCAAGAGGAGCCCAAGGAGGCCCACTTCAAGACACATCATCATTAAAATGGCAAAATTTCAAGACAAAGAGAGAATCTTAAAGGCAGCAAGGGAGAAAAAGGAAGTAACATACAAGAAAGCTCCAATAAGGTTAGCTACTGACTTCTCAATGGAAATACTCCAAGCAAGAGGAAAATGGCAAGAAATATTCCAAGAAATGAGAACCAAAGGCCTGCAACCAAGGCTACTTTACCCAACAAGGCTCTCAGTCAAGATAGAAGATGAAATAAAGAGCTTCCAAGACAAAAGAAGTCTAAAAGAATACACCTCCACCAAACCAGCTCTGCAAAAGATGCTAAAAGGACGGCTTTAAGAAAAATAAAGAGAGTCTGAGAGGAACACAGGTACAAATATGGCAATGAATAAGTACCTATCAATAATAACATTAAATGTAAATGGATTAAATGCTCCAATCAAAAGACATAGAATAGCTGAATGGATAAGAAAGCATGATCCACACACATGCTGCCTACAAGAGACCCACCTCCAGACAAAAGACCTACACAGGCTAAAATTGAAGGGCTAGAAAAAATCTTCCAAGCAAACGGAAAAGAAAAAAAAAGTTGGGGTAGCAATACTCATATCAGACAAATTAGACATCAAAGAACCATAAAACAAGACCCATAAGGTCACTTCATAATACTCAAGGAAAGAATCCACCAAGAAGACATTAACATCATAAATATATAAGCACCCAATGTAGAAGCACCAAAATATATTAAGAAAATCTTAGAGGACTTCAAGAAAGATATTGAGGACTTCAAGAAAGATATTGACAGCAACACAATTATAGTAGGGGATTTTAACACCCCACTGTCAAAAATAGACAGATATTGCAAACAAAATATCAACAAAGATATTGTGGCATTGATCAACACCCTAGATGAAATGGACTTAACTGATATATACATAGAGCCCGTCATCCCAAAGAAGCTAAATACACATTCTTTTCAAATGCACATGGAACATTTTCAAAGATAGACCACATGATAGGACATAAAACGAGACTCACCAAATTCAAGAAAATTGAAATCATACCAAGCATTTTCTCCGACCACAAGGAGCTGAAACTGGAAACCAACCCTGAAGGAAAAAAGCTCAAACTCTCAAAATCATGGAGATTGAATAGCATCCCATTAAACAACTAATGGATAAAAAATGAAATCAGGGAAGAAATCAAAACGCTTCTGGAAACAAATGAAAATGACATCACAACAACCCAAAACTTATGGGACACAGTGTAGGCAGTCCTGAGAGGAAATTTCATAGCAATAGAGGATCACCTAAAGAAGATAGAAACATTTCAAACAAACAACCTAACCTTACGCCTGCAAGAACTTGAGGAACAACAACAAAGACAGCCCAGAGCATGTAGAAGGAAGTAAATAACCAAGATCAGAGCAGAACTAAATGACATAGAGACTAAAAGCACAATTCTAAGGATCAGTGAATCCAGGAGTTGGTTCTTTGAAAAGATAAACAAAATAGACAAGCCTTTAAGTAGGCTCATCAAGAGAAGAAGAGAGAGAACACAAATAAACACAATCAAAAATGAAAAAGGAGAGATTACAACTGATACCACAGAAATAGAAGGGATTGTAAGAAATTACTATGAAGAACTGTATGCCAAGAAATCTGAAAACATAGGTGAAATGGACAAATTTCTAGAAAAATATAATCTTTCAAAACTCAGTGAAGAAGAAGCAGAAAACCTGAACAGACCAATAACATCAGATGAAATTGCAGTAGTAATCAAAAAACTCCTGTCACACAAAAGCCCTGGGCCAAATGGTTTCACAGGAGAATTCTACAAAGCATTTAAGAAAGAACTAACCCCTATTCTTCACAGACTATTCCAAAAAATCCCATAAGATGGAAGAATTCCAAACTCTTTTTATGAAGCCAGCATCATCCTAATTCCAAAACCAGATAGAGACACAACAAAGAAAGAAAACTTCAGGCCAATATCGATGATGAACATAGACATTAAAGTCCTCAACAAAATATTGGCATATCCCATCCACAATACATTAAAAAGATCATACACCATGACCAAGTGGGATTGATCCCAGGTATGCAAGGATGGTTCAGTATTTGCAAATCAGTAAATGTAATACATCACATAAACAAAAGCAAAGACAAAAACCACATGATCATATCAATAGACACAGAAAAAGTTTTTGTTAAGGCACAACACCCATGTATGATAAAAACACTCAGTGAAGTGGGAACACAGGGAGCATTCCTCAATATAATAAAAGCCATATATGAAAGACCTACAGCCAACATCATACTCAATGCAAAAAAACTAAAATCTTTTCCACTACGATCAGGGACAAGACAAGGATCTCCACTTTCACCACTTCTATTCAATATAGTACTGGAAGTTTTAGCCATAGTGATCACAAAAGAAAAGGAAATAAAAGCATCCAAATCGGAAAGAAGGAAATAAAACTGTCATTGTTTGCAGATGACATGATAGTGTACATGGAAAATCCTATAGACTCTACCAAAAAACTGCTCAAACTAATCAATGAATTTGTATCACAGCGGGATACAAAGTCAATATCCAGAAATCAAAGGCATTTTTGTATACCAACCATGAATCAGCAGAAGCAGAAATTTAAAAAAAAAAACCATTTGATATAGCAAAAAGAAAAATAAAATATCTGGGAATAAACCTAACCAAGGAGGTAAAAGACCTGTATGCAGAAAACTACACAACACTGAAGAAAGAAATCAAGGAACACACAAACAAATGGAAACATATACCTTGTTCATAGATTGGAAGAATTAACATCATCAAAATGTCTATACTACCCAAAGCAATATACAGATTCAATGCAATACCTGTTAAAGTACCAATGGCATATTTCACAGACATAGAACAAACACTTCAAAAATTTATATAGAACCATAAACGACCATGAATAGCAGCTGCACTTTTGAGAAAGAAGAACAAAGTAGGAGGAATCACAATACCTCATACCAAACTGTATTACAAAGCCACTGTAATCAAAACAGCCTGGTACTGGCATAAAAACTGGCACATAGACCAATGGAACAGAACAGAGAGCCCAGATATCAACCCAACTCTGTACACTCCATTAATATTTGACAAAGGGGGCAGTAACATAAAATGGAGTAAAGATAGTCTCTTCAACAAATGGTGTTGGGAGAACTGGACAGCTACGTGCAAAAAAAATGAAACTTGAGCACCGACTTACACCATACACCAAAATAAATTCAAGGTGGATAAAAGACTTAAATATAAACTGTGACACCATTAAAGTCCTAGAGGAGAACATCGGCAAGAAAATCTCAGATATTTCACGCAGCTTACTGATATGTCCCCTAGAGCAAGGGACATAAAGGAAAGAATAAACAAATGGGATCTCATCAAAATAAAAAACTTCTGTGTGGCTAAAGAAAACAGTATTAAAATAAAAAGAGATCCAACTGTATGGGAAAACATAATTGTCAATGATACCTCAGACAAGCGTTTAATCTCCAAAATATACAAAGAACTTACATGACTGCATTCTAAGAAGACAAGAAACCCAATTAAAAAGTTGGCAAAGGACTTGAACAGACACTTCTCCAAGGAGGACATACAGCGGATCCAGAGACACATGAAAAGATGCTCAATATTGCTAGCTATCAGAGAGATGCAAATTACAATCACAATGAGATACCACTTTACACCAGTCAGAATGGCTATCATAAACAAAGCAACAAACAATAAATGTTGGAGAGGTTGTGGGGAAAAGGGGTCCTTAGTTCACTGTTGGTGGGATTACAGTCTGGTACAACTATTATGGAAAACAGTATGTAATTTTCTGAGAAAAATAAAAATTGACCTGCCTTTTGACCCAGCAATTCCACTGCTGGTATTATATCCTAAGAACCCTACAACACCAAACCAAAAGAACCTATGCACTCCAATGTTCATAGCAGCACAATTTACAATAGCCAGGAGTTGGAAGCAACGTAAGTGCCTGTCAGTAAATGAATGGATCCAAAAATTACGGCACATATACACAATGGAATTCTATGCAGTAGAAAGAAAGAAGGAGCTCCTACCCTTTGCAACAGCTTGGATGGAACTGGAAAGCATTATGCTGAGTGAAATAAGCCAGGCGGTGAAAGACAAATACCATATAATCTCACCTTTAACAGGAAGCTAAACACAAAGTAAACAAGCAAGCAAAATAAAAATAATGACACTGAAATAGAGAACAGGGGGGCCATGACCAGAGGGGAGAGGGGAGGGAATTTCAGGGGGAAAGGAGGAAGGATTTACAGGAACTAGTATAAAGGACACAGGGACAACAAATAGGGGGGGTAGAAATGGGGTGGAGGTGGGGAGCATAGAGGGGTAGGCTGGGATGGGAGTAAAGGACAGAATACTGTACTTGAAAAATAATTAACTTAAAAAAATAAAAAAAGATGAACTGAGCCATATTTTTCTCACTTTTTAAATAATTCACTAAAGTAAAAGGAATCAATTTACAGAGCACTAATAATGGGGACAAGTTTGGGGGAATGAAATACAACAGTGGACTAAAGATTTTCCATAGCTTTGGAAAAGATCTAATAATATTAGGTTAGCAGAGGTAGTCCTAGATTAGAGGACAGCCCTGCCACAGGCACGAGAGCATTTTTCATATCAAAGTTCTGAAATTTAAATGTTTATAAAGCTGGAGGATGGTGCTGGAAGATCGTCTAAGAAAAGTTATTTAGACAACTTCTTTCCAGGTCCCTTGTCCATTCCACAATGTGCAGCAGACTGAGATGAAGAAATTCCATTTTAACTAGGCATTTTTGAAGGAGAATTTGAGGCTTCCAGGAAGGAAACATGGCTCCCCAGAGTTAGCTTCTTTATTTTAGCATTTGATGGAAGTAAAGGTAGTGTTATGAAAGTTCCATCCTGCCTGCCTGCACACCGTGAAGCAAAGCCTGGGCATTAGTATCTTGCTTTGCATGCATAGAGCTTTTGTTACCATGAAAGGGCTGGTCACTGCAGAAAAATTTAACTGCATCATAAAACCTCACCTCTCTTTCAGAGAGCTGAGTAAGCACTCAAGAATCATGAGACATTTCAGGAAAAGATTAGTACACAGCACACAAATGCATGTACACACACAACACTCACAAAGGATCAATGGGAAAAACAGAAGAGATCACAGGGAAAGGCCATGTTCAGAAAGGAGAGAGGAGCTAAAATTTATCCTAAATGGTGTTCTTAGTGAGACTTGCAAAGATAGTTTAGATACAAGAAAATTATTGGTTTGGTATGAAAGAGAATAAAGCAGATAAGAAAAAATGTTCTTGAAATTAAAAATACTACTGCCAATATAAAGTACTCAGGGAAAGGAATAGTAGAAAAAGTTAAAGAAACTTCAAATAGGAAGTAAAAGGTGTCTAAGATCAGAGATAATTGAGGGGAAACACTTAAGAAATTATGTTAAGAAAAATTGTCACAGAAGAAAGGAGACACAAGTTTTCAGACTAAAAATATACACTGAGTACAGAAAAAAAGGAATTACACTTAATCATGTCATCATGTAATTCTGAAATGTGTATGTGTTTTTATGTATTTTCCTTGTCATCCAAAAGAAATAAAATCAACTGACTTCAAACTGCATCAGCAACTCTGGATTCTGGATGAAAATGAAAAATAAATAAATAAAACAAAAATGTCTTCAAAAACTTAAGAACAAATAAGTTTATAAAAGTCTCTACGCCACTGAACTATAAACCAAGCATAAGGAGAAATACTGTTGAGATGGACTCAAAAAGGTAGGCTGATTACCTACCTACCAAGCTGTATATCAGAGAAATGATAAAGGATCCTGAGAAAGAGAGAGACATTAGTACCAAGAGCAGAACAAATCCATTTATAAAAGTCCAGAACAGCCTCTGCAGTAGATCTAAAAAGGAAATAATCCACATCTAGTTCAAGGGCCCTGAGAATAATGTCAAAAAGAAAATTAATTTTCCATGAAAATTAAAATGAAGAAGCTAGATCATTTTACTTAAATGATAGAAAATACATAATATTAACTTTAAAGATGTATAATGCACAGGTCAGTCTCTTCACCCCTCTCAACTACCTATACTAAAATCTATATTTTTAGGTGACATGTCTTTAATGACATAGGATTAGCATTTACTTCTCCATAAATCAAACACACTATTTGGATATGCAGTAGATAACATTTAGACAACAACGACATGTTAAATGTCAATTACCAGTACTCAAACTCATTTATAAATAAAATACTAATGACTTTTCAGTTACAGTATGAAATATGGAAGCTGTAGACCATGACAATATAAAAGTAATGGTCAGATGAATAAAGGATTGGAATAAAGATACAAGAAGGGGTGGGGGGAAATGTAAGATGGCTGAAGATTTCATATTGCATAATGATAAGTCAGAGAAACTACTTAAAACAGGTGAGTCAAAAAATATTTGTTATTGCAGCGATCAGGCAAGAAAAGGAAATAAAAGGCATCCAAATATAAAAGGAGAAAACAAAACTGTCACTGTTTGCAGATGACATGATAGTGTACATGGAAAATCCTATAGACTCTACTCAAAAAACTGCTCAAACTAATCAATGAATTTGGCAGAACAGCAGGATACAAAGTCAATATCCAGAAATCAAAGGCATTTTTGTATACTAACAATGAATCAGCAGAAGCAGAAATTAAAAAAAAAACCATTCGATATAGCAAAAAGAAAAATAAAATATCTGGGAATAAACCTAACCAAGGAGGTAAAAGACCTGTATGCAGAAAACTGCACAACACTGAAGAAAGAAATCAAGGAACACACAAACAAATGGAAACATATACCTTGTTCATAGATTGGAAGAATTAACATAATCAAAATGTCCATACTACCCAAAGCAATTTACAGATTCAGTGCAATATCTATTAAAGTACCAATGGCACATTTCACAGACATAGAACAAACACTTCAAAAATTTATATAGAACCATAAACGACCATGAATAGCAGCTGCACTTTTGAGAAAGAAGAACAAAGTAGGAGGGGTCAAAATACCTCATACCAAACTGTATTACAAAGCCACTGTAATCAAAACAGCCTGGTACTGGCATAAAAACTGGCACATAGACCAATGGAACAGAACAGAGAGCCCAGAAATCAACCCAACTCTCCACAGTCAATTAATATTTGACAAAGGGGGCAGTAACATAAAATGAAGTAAAGATAGCCTCTTCAACAAATGGTGTTGGGAGAACTGGACAGCTACGTGCAAAAAAAATGAAACTTGAGCACCGACTTACACCATACACCAAAATAAATTCAAGGTGGATAAAAGACTTAAATATAAGCCGTGACACCATTAAAGTCCTAGAGGAGAACATCGGCAAGAAAATCTCAGATATTTCACGCATCAACATTTTTACTGATATGTCCCCTAGAGCAAGGAATATAAAGGAAAGAATAAACAAATGGGATCTCATCAAAATAAAAAACTTCTGCGTGGCTAAAGAAAACAGTACTAAATTAGCAAGACAACCAACTGTATGGGAAAACATATTTGCTAATGATACCTCAGACAAAGGTTTAATCTCCAAAATATACAAAGAACTTACATGACTCCACTCTAAGAAGACATCTAACCCAATTAAGAAATGGGCAAAGGACTTGAACAGACACTTCTCCAAGGAGGACATACAGAGGATCCAGAGACACATGAAGAGATGCTCAATATTGCTAGCTATCAGAGAGATGCAAATGAAAACCACAATGAGATACCACTTTACACCAGTCAGGATGGCTATCATAAACAAAGCAACAAACAACAAATGTTGGAGAGGTTGTCAAGAAAAGGGGTCCTTAGTTCACTGTTGGTGGGAATGCAGACTGGTACAACTATTATGGAAAACAGTATGAAATTTTCTCAGAAAAATAAAAATCAACCTGCCTTTTGACCCAGCAATTCCACTGCTAGGATTATATCTCAAGAATCCTAAAACATCAATTTCAAAGAACCTATGCACCCCAATGTTCATAGCACAATTTACAATAGCCAAGAGGTGGAAGCAACCTAGGTGCCTATCAGTAAATGAGTGGATCAAAAAATTGTGGTACATATACACAATGGAATTCTATGCAGCAGAGAGAAAGAAGGAGCTACTCCCCTTTGCAACAACATGGATGGAACTGGAAAGCATTATGCTGAGTGAAATAAGCCAGGTGTTGAAAGACAAATACCATATGATCTCACCTTTAACAGGAAGCTAAACAGCAAAACAAACAAGCAAGCAGAATAAAAACAAAGGCAGTGAAATAGAGAACAAAAGGACAGTGACCAGAGGGGAGAGGGACGGGAATTTAAGGGGAAAAAAGGGGAGGGATTTGGAGGAGCAAATATGAAGGACACAGGGATGAGAACTAAGGATGGGGGAAATGGGAGAGAGGTGGGGAGCAAGGGGCGGGAGGGGCTGGGATGGGAGAAATAGACAAAAAACTGTACTTGAAAAATAACTAAATAAAATTTTAAAATATATATGTTATTGTGTAGCTTTTATGGTAAGCAATATATAGATGAACTAAAACCTTAAGAGTAGATGACTGGTAAAGAATCAGAAAGATGGGCAATTATTGTGAGGTCACTAAAATTTCATTTTCATAATAGAGACTCCAATGGCACTTTCTAAAGATAATAAATCAAGAAACAGAAGTCTAAGAAATTATTTAGAGTTCAATGGAACTGGTAAAATTGGTGATCCCTGGGCTGTGGAATTAGAGGTGAAGGTAAAATAGATTGTTAATTTTAATTTTATACTTGACAGTCCTAATTAAGTTTTCATAACCATGTCTGACTTCTGGGGGTCAGTAAATCTAAGTATATTTACTTGTAGAACCCAAAGAAAGCACTAGACACCTTGATGCCTCAAAGGGACAGAGAAAACCAAGAATGTGGCAAATGTGAATGCAAGTGAGACCTAAATTTGTGAGTAGAGAAACGAGAGTAATTCTGATCTTACATAGTCACATACCTTCCATGTTCTATTTTTTCATCTGTAAAATAAAGATAAATATAGTATTCATACAGGCTTATTATAAAGATGAATGAATATATGAGTTTCATCATGCCGGCACATGGCAGGTCATCAGTGAATATCAGTTCTTTCTTTTATTGACAAATTAGATCTCATAATCCGCATATTTCTGTCTTTTCCATCTACCCAGTCTCCACAAGTTTGGTTCTGTTCCCCCTGCCCTGGCCACTCATTAAGCAGGAAGCTTGAACAGAGGGTGCAGGGTTAGTGTCTTGTGTCCTACTCTAACTTGTGAATATTTCCCTTTAATTCCAACTCCTTGGAAAGTATCCACTTCTAGTCTACTGGACTCCAGGTTCCCGATGCTCCTAGCTTGCCCTGCTAGCAAAATAAAACCTGTTTCTACCTGCCTATAATTTCAGTTGTGAAGTGAAAACAAGGGTACATCATCTTCATGCCTTCTCACAACATGGTAACATGAAAATATTTCATATTAAATTTTATATTTTATTGTACTGTTGTTGATCATTTACTTCTACAAGTTTACCACCAGTGAGATCTTCTATTGCTGTTATCTCTTCTGCCTCCCATGTTGGTCCTTACTGTATTTTTGTTTGTTTTGCTCTGTGTCTATCTGAGAACCCCACCCTTGGCCAATACCAAGAGAATGGAGGTCTTTGAATACAGTGATTGAACTGAAGAGACCAAGAAGGGAAGAGGTGCCTGCCATGTTTGCATTCACATTGCCATATCAGAGTAGATCAAGACAGAGCTGAGTCTTAAGTTCACTCCCTGTTTTTCTTGCTTTTTCTTATCCTCAAAGGCAACTGAAGACTGGCTTTACCTGCCTGTAAATCAGCAACAGCTATAAAACATGTCTGTCCTCAGCAATGACTTTTCCCTGTAGGATACCTTACAACCATGGAACCTGCCCAATGTATTAATGACATGAATTCATTACTCTAAATGCACATTCTGACAGACACATTGCAGAGTTGTTGGAAGAGATGTGTGGACCAGAGTGGGGTGTGGCAAACAATGGCTATTTCCAACTAACTCTGAGGACCAGACAGATGAGTAGATCCACTCCCTATCCTCAGGTCTTTTCTTTAAATATTTTATTTACTTATTTTTAGAAATAGGGGAAGGGAGGGAGAAAGAGAGGGAGACAAATATCAATGTGTGGTTGCCTCTCACCTGCCCCCTACTGGGCACCTGGCCCATAACCCAGGCATGTGCCCTGACTGGGAATCAAACCAGCAATCCTTTGGTTCACAGGCCAGCACTCAGTCCACTGAGCCACACCAGCAAGGGCCCCATCCTCAGATCTCTAATGAATGAGTTTCTCTGAAGCAACCTCCCAAAGAACCAGCATTCCATTGGGCCTTGGGAAGCAGGGAGGTCTGAAATAACAGACAGGCTGTATATTCCAAGCCATTTGAATCATTTCACAAAAGGAACACTGGCCAACTCACCCAGCCCCAGTGCTGTTACCACATTTTATACATTTTCTGTTTCTATTGTTAAAACATTTCAGCAATAACAAGAGGATTTTAAAATTAAGAAATGGGTCATTCACAGTCTAGTTTTTTTATGCTTCTCCTCCCAGGTATCATTGATTTATGGAAAGATGTTTGCATCATCAGAGTATCATCATAGGTTGCATATTGTTTCCACACATTTATGATGAACTAAAATCCCTAGGGTTTCTATTCAAAACTATAACTGTATGTGCTCAAAGGCAAGCCACCATGCCTTGCTTACAGCCTGAGCCAGCATGGCACGAGAGAGTACTCTCTCCTAAATGCAATCAGTGGCTCCCGTTGAGTTGGCTTGCTTTCCTAATTGTTGACTTAATATAAAACACTGTAATCTATATATCTATATATATATCTATATAGATATATATCTATATATCTATCTATCTATATCTATCTATCTAGATATATATATATATATATATATATATATATCTATCTTTCCAACTTCTCAGGGCTCAGCATGCTGATCTTGCTGCCTAGACAGCAAGAACCTTCTCCCTGGGCTCACCTGAAGGGTCTGTGGGGCTGTGTGGTTGTGATTATTTGTCTGGAAAGAGAGCAAGTGGGTGTGAATGCCGATTAAAGCAGAACTGGCTTCCCCAGGACTTAACATCACCAGAAGCAAACTAGACTTCAAGACTGCACCATAAGAGATACAAGAGCCCAAAAATTACATATATATATATGTTTGTGTGTGTATGTGTATATATATATTATTCTATTCTATTCTATTCTATTCTATTCTATTCTATTCTATTCTATTCTATTCTATTCTATTTTTACTAAAAGTAACCATCTCCTGAAAACAGACAGCATGTGTGGGGTTTGGCATGAGCGAACAATAAAGGCATCTCTCCTTTAACACTATCTGTTGATCTAGCCATTTACTAAAATGATTATTCTTTAGAACCCTCCTATCCACACACAAAAATTATGTGTGAAACCCTCAAAGCAAGGTCTTGAAAGGTACCATTAGAGGCACCAAGCCTGTTACAAACTGGTCTGCCTGACAAGGGGGATGAATCTGTGACTTTCTTAGTCAGAATAGTTGGTTGTGCCATAAAAATAAATAAATGACCTGAAATCTTGGACTCACCCCCGCATCCCCTCTCCCCCAAAAGGTTATTCTTTTGCAGGCTACATGGCCATTACAAGCTGGTTAGGAATCCTACTCCATCACATATACTGGGGCCCGGGGGGATGGAGCAGCAACCAGGGCACCACTGGCAGTGACCAGAGAGGCAGAGGGAAGGGTTCTGTCATCAGGTGCAGGTGTGCATGGGCTTCTCAGTGGGGAGGTGGCCACATCATGTCTACTTGTCCTGAGTGGGTCAGACTAACTGTCATGGCCTCACCTGAAGACTAGCAGCCCTACCAATTGTCTGGAGGAAAGAATATCTATTATTTTCAATGGCCCTGGTGACTTCCTCAGGGACCTAGTGACTTCCACAGGGACCTTGTCACTTCAAGACCACCTAAGAAAGAAGTCTTGTGAAAGTAAAGAAAGTGTGGTTTACAGGTTTACATGACCTAGAGAGAATGGAAGAGTGATACACTAATGGCCCAGATTAACTTATCCCATCACCTCCAGGGTGAGGTTGCCATTATCCCCTCCTTCAGAATGGTTACTTGGCAGGATTCCCAGAGAAGACCTGCAACTACTGAGAGTGGCAGAACCCACAGACTTGCTTTACAACCCATACCAGGTGGAGCATTGAGCCAAAATCTGAGGATAAAGTGACAGGAGTCAAAGGGTTACCTTTAAGTTACAAGCCACAGAGCTTACAAAGGGATTCCTTTATCTTTTTCAATTAGCTAAAAATCAGAAAACTGCACACACCTAATCAGTTAATTAACTAGTTGCTTCTTGTGGCTAGAGATAGGTGTAGACTTTAATCTGTGCCTTAAAGAGGCTCTAAATAATTGTGGAATTAAGTCATGTGTATGTGTAGGTGAAGGAGGACCATGCATTTGCTTCATAAGTTTATGAAAATTTAGTATTTAGTTAAACTCTCAACCCAACTGGCTTTGTTTGACTTCTACTCTACAATTCTTGCTCACCCCTCCCAGACACACAGACTTCCCTTGTTTACTTTTGCACTAAAATAGTATTTTCACATGAATCCTGAACAAGCCTCACTTGAATTAATTGGCTATGCCAGTGTGTAGAGGTCAACCCTGGCACACAGGAAACCCTGGTCTGTGACTGGCAGTGGTCAGCACAGACATAGGCCAGGACACTGGCTACCTTTGATTGAAAGGAACACAGTTGCCAAGTGATTTTTTCTTTACTGAAGTGTCTGAATCACCAAATTGTTTTGACTTCACCTGTGACAGCCTTATGTACAACTCACAGCACTTGCGCAGTCTGTGCTCAATCACAGTGACTGAGAAGAATGGATGGACTCAGTCTGAGGAAGATAAACTCATTGACTGACTTATCTGAACAATAACTCGAAGATCAAGGTTCAGTTGGTTGTATGTATGGACATAGTTTTGCTCTTCCCAGCCAAAGTTTAGTAGAAGGTGAAGATGATGATATGACTACTCTGAATTACTCAAAAACCTAATTCTAGAGAGGATTAGGAAGATGGCCGCAGAGTAGGACAAAGGATTCTGCTTCCCCCCATGCACCGGAGAAAAACTGGGCTGATCTTCGGAGGAGCGCAGGGGACAGCAAACAGGGACCCAGAATATAAGAAGGTAGGACTCCAGAAACTGGAGCAGACTCTGAATGACCAGAAGGTGAGGAGAGAGGGCTGCAGGTCAGTAAGGTCCCAGGGAATGCACAGAGGCCACAGGCTCTCCACTGGGCTGCGCCGGGGCTCAGGCAGCACCAGGGCCCAGGTTGGTCTGCCTCAGTCTCTGGGAGCGCCTTAGTCTCTGGGACTACCTCAGTCTCTGGGAGCACCTCAGTCTCTGGAAGCACCTCAGTCTCTGGGAGCCGAAGGCTGGCTCTAGAACCTAGGAAGAGAGCCAGTCACCAGCCAGGTGCAATTTGAAAAACTCCCTACCCAGCCAAGAGAGATCTGTTTGCTTGGAGTATCAGGGAGAGGAGTGGGTATGAAGAAACAAAATGGAGAGCTTTGATCACATGTGGAGTCTGTGGACTCCGGCCTGGGAGAATTGAGAGTCACACTTGCATCCCTCTTTGCACTGGGCCTGGGCCGGGTCTGCTGGGTCTGCTGCGGACTCTGGGAGCTGAGGCCTGGCTGCAGGGCCCCTGGGAGAGAGCCACTCACCAGCTCCCTCCTTACTCAGCCAGGCACAGTTTGAAAAACTCCAGGAGAGATCTGTATGCTTGGATTGTCAGAGAGAGAGGAGTGGGTATGAAGAAGGAAATCAGAGAGCATTGATCACACATGGCATCTGTTTTCAGTGGCTTATGAGAATCCAGAGTCACCTTTGTAATTCTACATAGCATTGGGAAGGGTTCGCGCCGAGGCCAGTGGGATCAGAGAAGCCTGGCTGGGAATGCATGCCCACACCCCAGGCCAGGACTGTGAATCCTGAGGAAAGTCTGCTTTCAGTGGGGCGCTGAAGAGAGGGTTTTGGAAGAGCAATCGTGAGACCAGCTGAGTTCTCGGAGAAGGGAGAAAGACAGCACTAATCAACCCTCAGACTTCTGCAGCTAGTGTGACCAGAAGAAAAGGATTGACCAGCTGGAAACCAAGAAGAGGTTTTTAAAAAAAATAATCTTTTATTGTTTAGCTTTATTATTGTTTATCTTTCAGTACTTTTACCCTCTCTCTTCTTGTTTCTTGTTTTATTCCTTCTTCCTTTCTTTCCAAACCTACCACTTTCTCGTCCCTTCTGCTGCTTTTTTTTTTCCCTTTCTTTTCGACCCTCTAGGCCCCGAGTGAGACAAAAGACTCGGAACGGCAAAAAGATCAGAGTTGGACTCCAAGAGGGGGCATCCCAACATTAGAGACAGAGAGACAAAATTCGTTTTACTATAACAGAAAAACTACAAGTTACTTTATATTTAATTTTTCATTATTTTTTCAATATTATTACATCTTTTATTTTAATAGCACCTCTGTATTCCTCCTCTTTCTGAATAGTCTTCTTTACCTTGGCTGGATATATTGTATCACTTGGCAGGTTTTCCCTGTCCCCTCAACCATAGTGTATTGCTAATTTACTGTCCTTTACTTCCCCTCGCCCAGTTAGCAAACTATTGAAAGTCCAATACTCCCTAATCTTGGTGTATCATAGATTTTGTCGAATGATTGTTGCTCTAATATTATAAATTACAGTTGTTGCATGCTGTTGTAAATACTACACAACACCCTCCCCCCCAGATCTTAGCCCACTACATTATTGCCTGAACTATAATACTGCAGTGGTTTACTCTGTTTTCTCTCACACTACAACTATTTACCATCCCTTATCTCACCTTACCTCAGAATCTGACCTCCCTCAACCTTACTCCTTTCTGGACCCAAATCACAAGCTTTCCCTTCCCAACAAGAGCCTTATCTTCCTTCCACCCATTCTGAAAAGTGGCTAGGTGGTTTGAAGATTACGGCTGTCACTGTACATAGTCGGGGGAGCACCTATCTCTTCTCTACCAGCTACTGCTGTAAATATCATAGAATACTCTCCTGCTGTCATAAACCAGTGTGCCTTCACCTTCAACTGATCACACACACACACACACACACACACACACACAGAATAGGTGGAAGTGGTGAACACTAGGATACCCAAAGGAAGAGGAAACCCAACAACAAAGGAACCACCAACAGATAACAACAGAGTAAGGTGAAGGAGAGAGTAGAAACCACACAAACCTCAACCCAAGAACGACCTGGAAATATAACTAAACAGCGGAGAAACTTCCCAGGACAAATAACTGAACGAGAGCAAAACAGAATCTTCAAAACCCTGTATATGCAGAACAACTAGCTTCAATGCAACCTGCCCTCACCAGCACAGCAAATTAAAATGGGTAGGGGACAAAAAGACCAAGTGTTCACCAGCTGGTGGGAAGAACCCACAAAAAAAAAAAAAGACCCAAGAACAAAATAAAACCCAAAGACAAACCCAGAGCCAATGTTAAGGACAGCCCAAGACCAGCAATTTGGGGAGATCAAGGAGACTACAACACTGAATCTCACAGTTATTATACCACAGAAGTGCACGCCATAAATCCAGGAAGCCAGAAGAAATCAATTTAAGAAGCTGAAGCTCTCAAGAAGACTCTCACAAACAATGGGAAGACAAAAAACAACCCCCCAATGAAAGGAAAGGAGGATGCCTCAGAAAGAATGCTAGATGAAATAGAGGCAAGTCAGCAATCAGATATTGAATTCAAAGCACTGGTTATCAGGAAGTTCAAAGACCTCACAATGAGCTACCACAAACTACAGAGAGCTACAATGAACTCACTGCAAACTATATCAACATGAAAAAGGAAATAGAAATTATCAGCAAGGGCCAAGAGGAAATGAAGAATAAAATTTTGGAGCTGAAGAACACAGTGGAAGGTATGAAAAGCAGGACCGATGAGGCAGAAGATCGGATAAACGAGTTGGAGGACAAAGTAGAAAGAAATGCCCAGAAAGAGCAAGAAAAGGAAAAGATACTCAGAAAGAACAAAGAAGCATTAAGAGAAATACAAGACAATATGAAATGTAATAATATCCAAATAATAGGGATACCAGAAGGAGAAGAAGAAGAACAAGGGATAGAAAATCGGTCTGAAAAATTGATGATGGAAAACTTCCCAAATTTGTTGAGACAAAAAGTCGCACAAATCCAGGAAACACAGAGCCCCAATCAAGAGGAACCCAAAGAGACCCACTTCAAAGCACATCATCATTAAAATGGAAAAATTTCAAGATAAAGAGAGAATCTTAAAGGCAGCAAGGGAGAAAAAGAAAGTAACATACAAGGGAGCCCCAATGAGGTTAGCTACTGACTTCTCAATGGAAACACTTCAAGCAAGAAGAAAATGGCAAGAAATATTCCAAGTAATGAGAACCAGAGGCCTTCAACCAAGGTTACTTTATCCAGCAAGGCTCTCAATCAAGATAGAAGACCAAATAAAGAGCTTCCAAGACAAAAGAAGTCTAAAAGAATACACCTCCACCAAACCAGCCCTACAAGAAATACTAAAAGGTCTGCTTTAAGGAAAGGAAGGAAAAGACAGAGACAATGAGAAGCACAGGTATAAAAATGGCAATGAATAAGTACCTATCAATAATATCCTTAAATGTAAATGGACTAAATGCTCCAATCAGAAGATATAGAATAGCTGAATGGATAAGAAAGCATGACCCAAACATATGCTGCCTACAAGAGACCCACCTCAAGACAAAAGACTTACACAGACTAAAAGTGAAGGGCTGGAAACAAATTTTTCAAGCAAACAGCCAGGAAAAAAAAAGTTGGGGTAGCAATACTCATATCAGACAAAATAGACTTCAAAAAAAGAGCCATAAAGAGAGACCCAGAAGGTCACTTCATCATACTCAAGGAAAGAATCCACGAGGAAGACATTAATATCATAAATATATATGCACCCAACGTAGGAGCGCCCAAATATATAAAGAAAATCTTAAAGGACTTTAGGAAAGATATTGACAGCAACACAATTATAGATGAGGATTTTAACATCCCACTGTCAAAAATGGACAGATCTTCCAAACAAAAAATCAACAAAGATATTGTGGCATTGAACACTGTCCTAGATAAAACGAACTTAACTGATATATATATATATATATATATATATATATAGCCTTTCATCCCAAAGAAGCTAAATACACATTCTTTTCAAATGCACATGGAACATTTTCAAAGATAGACCACATGATAGGACACAAAACAAGCCTCAAAAAATTCTAGAAAATTGAAATCATCCCGAGCATTTACTCCGACCACAAGGGACTGAAACTAGAAACCAACCCCAAGAGAAAAGACCCAGAACATTAAAAACCATGGACATCAAATAACATGCTATTAAACAATGAATGGGTCAAGAATGAAATCAGGGAAGAAATCAAAAGGTTTCTGGAAAAAAATGAAAATGAACTCACGACAACCCAAAACTTATGGGACACAGTGAAAGCAGTCCTGAGAGGAAAGTTCATAGCAATAGAGGATCACATAAAGAAGATAGAAACATTTCAAACAAACAACCTAACCCTATGCCTACAAAAACTTGAGGAAAAACAAGAAAGGCAGCCCAGAGCAAGTAGAAGGAAGTAAATAACCAAGATCAGAGCAGAACTAAATGACATAGAGACTAAAAGCACAATTCTAAGGATCAGTGAATCCAGGAGCTGGTTTTTTGAAAAGATAAACAAAATAGACAAGCCTTTAAGCAGGCTCATCAAGAAAAGAAGAGAGAGAATCCAAATAAACAAAATCAGAAATGATAGAGGAGAGATTACAACTAATACCACAAAAATAGAAGGAATTCTAAGAAATTATTATGAAGAACTGTATGCCAAGAAATCTGAAAACATAGGTGAAATGGACAAATTTCTAGAAAAATATAATCTTCCAAAACTCAACGAAGAAGAAGCAGAAAGCCTGAATAGACCAATAACAGCAATGAAATTGAAGCAGTAATCAAAAGTCTCCCAAAGCACAAAAGCCCTGGACCAGACGGTTTCATGGGAGAATTCTACAAAGCATTTAAAGAAGAGCTAACTCCTATTCTTCATAGGCTATTCTAAAAAATCCAAAATGATGGAAGAATCCCAAACTCCTTTTATGAAGCCAGCATCATTCTAATCCCCAAACCAGATAAGGATACGACAAAGAAAGAAAGCTTCAGGCCAACATCTCTGACGAACATAGATGCTAAAATCCTCAACAAAATATTGGCAAATTGCATCTAACAATACATTAAAAAGATGATACACCATGACCAAGTGGGATTGATCCCAGGGATGCAAGGATGGTTCAATATTCGCAGATCGGTAAATGTAATATATCATATAAACAAAAGAAAGGCAAACATCACATGATCATATCAATAGATGCAGAAAAAGCTTTTGATAAGGTACAACACCCATTTACGATAAGAACACTCAGCAAAGTGGGAATACAGGGAGCATTCCTCAATATAACAAAGGCCATATACGAGAGACCTACAGCCAACATCATACTCAATAGGCAAAAACTAAAAGCTTTTCCACTAAGATCAGGAACAAGACAAGGTTGTCCACTTTCACCACTTCTTTTCAATATAGTATTGGAAGCTTTAGCCATAGCAATCAGACAAGAAAAGGAAATAAAAGACATCCAAATCAGAAAGGAGGAAACAAAACTGTCACTGTTTGTAGATGACGTGATAGTGTACATGGAAAATCCTATAGGTTCTTCCCAAAAACTGCTCAACCTAATAAATGCATTTGGCAGAACATCAGGTTACAAAGTCAATATCCAGAAATCAAAGGCATTTCTGTATACTGACAATAAAACAGCAGAAGCAGAAATCAAGAAAAAAATCCCATTCAGTATAGCAAAAAGAAAAATAAAATATCTAGGAATACACCTAACCAAGGAGGTAAAAGAACTGTATGCAGAAAACTACACAACATTGAAGAAAGAAATCAGGGAAGACACAAACAAATGGAAACATATACCTTGTTCATGGATTGGAAGAATTAACATCATCAAAATGTACATACTACCCAAAGAAATATACAGATTCAATGCAATACCTATTAAAGTACCAATGGCATATTTCACAGACATAGAACAAACACTTCAAAAATATAGAACCATAAATGACCCTGAATAGCAGCTGCACTTTTGAGAAAGAAGAACAAAGTAGGAGGGATCACAATACCTCATACCAAACTGTATTACAAGGCCACTGTAATCAAAACAGCCTGGTACTGGCATGAAAACAGGCCCATAGACCAATGGAAGAGAACAGAGAGCCCAGAAATAAATCCAAATCTCTATGGCCATTTAATATTTAACAAAGGGGGCAACAACATAAAATGGACTAAAAATAGCCTCTTCAACAAATGGTGTTGGGAGAACTGGACAGCTACGTGCAAAAAAATGAAACTCAAGCACCAACTTACACCATACACCAAAATAAATTCAAGGTGGATAAAAGACTTAAATATAAGCTGTGAAACCATTAAAGTCCTAGAGGAGAACATTGGCAGGAAAGTCTCAGGTATTTCACGCAGCAACTTTTTTACTGATATGTCCCCCAGAGCAAAGGACATAAAAGAAAGAATAAACAAATGTGATCTCATCAAAATTAAAAGCTTTTGCACGACTAAAGAAAACAGTATTAAAATAAAAAGAGATCCAACTGTATGGGAAAACATATTTGCCAATGATACCTCAGACAAAGGTTTAATCTCCAAAATATACAAAGAACTTACATGACTCCACTCTAAGAAGACAAGCAACCCAATTAAAAAGTGGGCAAAGGACTTGAACAGACATTTCTCCAAGGAGGACATACAGAAGATCCAGGGACACATGAAGAGATGCTCAATATCGCTAGCTATCAGAGAGATGCAAATTACAATCACAATGAGATACCACTTTACACCGGTCAGAATGGCCGTCATAAACAAACAACAAACAACAAGTGTTGGAGAGGTTGTGGAGAAGAGGGGACCCTAATCCATTGTTGGTGGTATTGCAGAGTGGTACAACCACTATGAAAAACAGTTGGAATTTTCTCAGAAAACTAAAAATGGACCTGCCTTTTGACTCAGCAATTCCACTGCTAGCATTATATCCTAAGAACCCTAAAACACCAATCGAAAAGAACCTATGCACCACAATATTCATAGCAGCACAATTTACAATAGCCAAGAGCTGGAAGCAACCTAGGTGCCCATCAGTAAATGAATGGATCAAAAAATTGTGGTACATATACACAATGGAATTCTATGCAGCAGAGAGAAAGAAGGAGCTACTACCCTTTGCAACAGCATGGATGGAACTGGAAAGTATGCTGAGTGAAATAAGCCAGGTGTTGAAAGACAAGTAGCATATGATCTCACCTTTAACAGGAAGCTAAACAACAAAACAAGCATGCAAAATAAAAACAACAACACTGAAATAGAGAACAGGGGGACAGCGACCAGAGGGGAGAGTGGAGTGAATTTCAGGGGAAAGGGGGGAAGGCTTTACAGGAACTAATATAAAGGACAGATGGACAACAACTAAGGGGAGTGGAAATGAGAAGGAGGTGGGGAGCACTGGGCAGTGGGCTGGAATGGGAGTAAAAAACAGAAAACTATACTTGAAAAATAATTAAATAAATTTAAAAAAAACTAATTCTACTCACTGGGGGCCTTAGGTGAGGAGATGGTGTCAAATGTCTTCTAGAGCCCTGTCGGTGTGGGTGAGGAGTTCTCTCCCTCTCTCCTTTCTTTCCCCTGGTTATAATCTTTAAATTCTTCTAGAAAGACCTGAAGAATTTCATCAGTTTCGGTGGCTTGTGACCTGATGAGATAATATAGAATTCTGAGCAAAGTCATGCAAAACCTGGGCAGAGGAACTGAGTGTGTGGGATTAGTTTGAAAATGACTTCCTGCACAGAATATCATTACACACAATTTTCAGGCATTTGCAAATAGCACTTAGGTCACTTTGAACCCATTAAAATGCTTTTTAGGCATGATGCTGAACTAAAAAGTAGTCATTGCTTTAAATCCCAGTGAAGAGCTGGTTGCATTACTACGCAAATTACAGGCTTTGGGAAACTATTTACTGAGAATCCTTCTAACATCAGTTGTTGAATAGAACTTCAGTAGCTTTAAATTTAATAATGATTAAAGTAAATTCCTAAGCGAAATGAGTGGGTGAGAGTGGAGAATTTGTTGCTTTTGTATGAACAAGAAAAAAAGAGTGCTGGAAGCTGTATTGATCTAGTAAATAAAAGAGTGAATGAAGAAGTCACTGATATGACACTTCTAGTTTGACAAATGAAAAGGGTCATTATGCTGCTCAGTTACCTCTTTAAGTTACTGATTTTAGGATTACTCAAGAAGGAAAGACCCAACATTACTCCCATTTAATGAATTAGGCAAGAATTGAATGCAAATTGAACTTTTATTAAGAAGTAACATTTACTTCATCCTACTAAAAAGGCAGTTGAGCCCAAATGTATGAAATCATTCATCAGCATATACTTGTGAACATTTGGAAAAAAATGTTATACTTGGCCTCATTTTAGATTTGGACACATCGAATTGTGCTAGTTATCACCATTCTGCAACTCAAGTTACCACTGAAGGACATTGACAGAATGGAAAAAAGTCAAGGCAAAGCCCAACAGGAACTGAAATTTCCCAGCACTTGGCGCTGCAGCCCACAGGGTTTGAGATTTGATAATCAGTGGTATTTTTTCAAACTAGTTCTTAGCAGCTTGTCCACAGGGAGGCGAGTCCCTTTGCACATCTGGATGGCACCTTTTAAGTGTGAAGACCACAGCTGCCTCCCATTGCTTACTTTTGCTTGCAGAAAGCATAATGCGTATTTTCGGCTCACTGAAGGAAAGTGAGAATGAGACACACATTCTTCCTTTACCTGCCGGAGCACAGTGTCTGCCATCATTTGGTTTAAACTCTATCTTTTCCCTCAGTACTGTTTTAGACCCACCTGGGCCCCATCTATAGTGACAAAATGAGTTGGGCAGGGTGCGTGGGGAGGAGGACACACAGGACCATCTTGGGAAGCTTTTCTGCACCATGAAAAACAGGATGTGTTTGTTCTCCCCAGTCTTCAGGCCCCAGGGCCTACATGAAGTCAGGTCCCACCCCATTTGTAGGGACTCCTGGTAGTGGTACCTCAGGCCCACTCTGAAGTCTCAGGTCAAACCAGGAGCAAAGCTCACTGAGTGTCCATGTTCTGTTTGCTCATTGTACCTCCTTATGGGAACCAGGTAAGAAAAGGTGGCTCTTGCCTTGGTTAGTCTTCATCTAATAGCTTTAAGACCCTTCTACACCTTGGCCAATGGCCCCTGTGACCCCAGACAGCTAGTGCAATTGTATCACCAGGGCATGGGGTTAGCTCCCTCCTTCCATCATGTTGGCTCATTGTTCTAAGTGGAATGTCCCTCTCTAGTGGCCCTGTGATCTTGTGGAAGAAAAATGCCACCTTTTCCTGGACCCTCTGTTCATCACATTAGCTATTTACAAACTCCAGAAGCTCTCCCATTTCACCTCAAAACCAACACTCCTTTTACAGTTACCACCAGCCCCTGTTCCATATTGGAGAAATGTTTTAAGCTGAGTGTGTTTGTAGCAAATACAGTAAGTGCACAACAACAGCAAAATGCAAATTCCTCAAGTAATCAATGTTCACATGACGTGATTCTATTTTTGGACTTTCTATTATAGTCCAGTACTTGTCTGTGTATTCATGCACCAGTGCTATGCTATTTTAATTAAAGATTTATAGTCTATTTTATTATCTGTCTTCTTCATTGTTTTCCTGGCTATTGTTGCTTGATTGCTTTGTTTTATGCAACCTAGTATCAACTTGTCTAGCTCCATAAAAAAAGCTTTTTGGCATTCTTACTGAAAGGATCTGATTCTTTATTCAAATCTATCCCAACATTTTCAGCCCAACTTCTCTTGGCTGTCAAACATAAGGCTTGCATTACTTTCCTAGGGCTGCTGTTACCAATTACTACAAACTGGGGAGCTTAAACCAACAGAAATGTACTCTCTCACAGTTAGGGTAGAAGTCTGCAAACAAGGTGTCTGCAGAACCAGACTCCCTCTTAACACTCTAGAAAAGAATCTTTGCTAGATTCCTTCTAGATTCAGGTGGCTCCTGGCAACCCTTGACCTTCCTTGTCTTATAGCTGCATCTCTCCAGTTGCTGCCTCCCTAGTCACGTGGGGCTCTCCCTGGAGTATGACTGTCTGTGTCTTTACATGGCCTTCCTATAAAGACACCAGTCACCTTACACAGGGTGTAAGGCCCACCCTAGTCCAGTACGACCTCATCTGAACTAATTATATCTGGAAAGGCTGTGTTTCCAAATAAGGTCACATTCTGAGGTTCTGTGAGGACATGCATATTTGGAATGCACTATGCAACCCAGTGCAGGGATGTTTTATTAAATAAAAAGATTGCATGTGGGAGACCTAATGAGAGCAAGGTCCTTCAAATGCTAGCTCTTATCTTGGGAAAGTCTCCCTCTGGTTTGGCTCATCCCTGCAGCCACCATCCTACTATGCTGTGCCGTTCTCAGTGGACTTCTACAGCAAGCAATACCCTCTTTGGACTTCTCTTTCCCTCAGTCACACTCTCCTAACTATCTTTATTCTGGCTAATAGCTGTCACCACTTAAAGCCCCATTTTACTAATTTGAAAGCTCCTTGAGGGTAAAATGTGTAGTGCTTGCTTTGTACCATTTGCACGTTGAAAATAGTGTGCCCTGGGAGGCCTTTGGAATCTTCAGCTTCTTTATTACTCATCCACAGAATGTGTCTTTCTATGCCTACAGTATATTTTCCAGAGCTTCTTGGACTATTTTACTGTTTAGTATTGACACATAAGTCACAAAATAGTGGTTCACAAACCAAATTAGAGCAGTATAGCTTTAAACATTAGCGATGATTCACTGATAAGTTTTCTAAGACTTCTGTGGTCTAGTTTACCCAGGCCTTACCACTGCCCATTGTTCTTTAGGCATTACAGAGGTGGATTCACACAGCTATATGCCCACTTCTGAAGACTTTTGAATTTGGAACTGCATTTAGAGGCTTAGGCCATGAATTATGCCCAACTTTACCCAGGAACTGTTTGTTTTGCACCAGGAGCTCAATACCTCACTGCCTGCTCCTTTCTAATTCTTAGACATGTCTGTGGAGATCATTGGCCTTGTTGGCAACAGGTATTATTTTCTCTCACTGATTTATAAGAATTAATTTTATATATGAAGGCTATTCAGTTGTTATCTGTGTGCTAAAATTTTGCCCCTGGTTCAGCATTCGCCATTCAATTATTCCTAAACTGGAGAAGTTAGATAGTTTCACTTAATTGTCAATTTCATTTATGGCTGTTACTTTTAGTAGCATGATAATAAAGTGTAGATTTAATAGTTACCTAGTTAAATTGGAAGTAAAAAAGCATAACATTTTATTGATTATTCTATGAAAATGATAAGAACACAATATATTCATATTATTCTATGTATTTTCTTTTGGTATTCTTATAAGTGAAGCACTTTAAATATGTTGTATTTTTTAACTCACCCTTTATTGTTGCAAAGGCAGATATACACATTTTTAAAAATTGTAAAGTTCAGGGATAAAACTAGAAATATAAAGACATTCTATCCCATTACTCACAGAACACCCCTTTTAACATCGCAGTAGGTTTCTTCCCAGATCCTGTTATAACTTTTATGTCAAAATGAGTTTGTACTGTATATAGTGCATTGTAACTTTTTTATTATTATTATTATCTCTATTTCAATAATTTTTCCTTATCTGAGGGCTAGGTCATATTTAAATTCCCCTGCTTGTCCTCCAAAGTATTTTTAGCTGCCTTTTTCAAAATTGTGTTCAATCCAGAACTACACATTGCATTTGATTATTATGTTCCTTAAGTTTATTTTCTTTTCTTTTTATTTAATCTTTATTGTATTTTTCCCATTACCATTTAGTTCCCTTGTATTCTCCTCCTCTCAGCAATCACCACATTGTTGCCCATGTCCATGAGTCCTTTTACCTTTTTGCCCAATCTTTTCCACTCCATCGCCTTCCACCACCACCACTCACTCCCTGATTGGCTGTCATCCTGCTCTTCATCTGTGAGTCTGTCCCTATTTTCCTTGTTAGTTCACTGTTCATTAGGTTCCACATATGAGTGAAATCATATGGTATTTGTCTTTCTCTGACTGGCTTATTTTACTTAGCATAATGTTCTCCAGGTTCATCCATACTGATTCAAATGGTAAATTTTCTTTTTTTTTTTTTTTTTTTACAGCCAAAGAGTATTCCATTGTGTAAATGTCCTATAGCTGTTTTATCCACTCATCTACTGAGAGATACTGGGGCTGCTTCTATATCTTGGTGATTATAAATAACATTGCAATAATTCCAGAAGTCTCTTTCAAACAGCATTGGCTTGGTTTAAGAGATCAGGCCAATGGCTCAACAGAATGTTTCTCCTTCTGTAATTGGTTGCTTGCTCACTATATCATCTAGCTTGTTTCTCAGTCTCATTTACAGCCAGCCCTTAGTACCTGTGGGTTCTGCAGACATACTAGACTCAACTAACCATGGATTGAAATGTATGTTTTTTTAAAAAATGTTACCTTATTGTTGATGTATACTATGTAGTTAAGCTTATGTGTTTCTAGTTGCTTCTGTACTGTACATGTACAGACTATTTTTCTTGCCATATTCCCTGAATAGCTATTTAAATAGCATTTATATTGTATTAGGTATTATAAGTAATCAAAGATGATTTAAAGTATAGGGAAGATTGCAAGTAGATTATATGCAAGTATTACTTGGTTTCATATAACAGGCTTGATCATCTACAACTTTTGGTGTCCACATGTGGCCCTGGAAGCAATCACCCACAGGAACCGAGGGGTTAACCATGTATCTAGTAAAAGAGTTAAATTCAAAGCTTGATGCATTAAACTAAAATATTTTGACATGTAATTGGATAATTAACATACGTGATATGGATTTCACCTTGAGCCCCATTAAAAATACATATTATTTGATTGTCCCACTATTTATGATACTAAGATGGGACAAGATGCTAGATCAACTAAGAGATTAGAGTGACACAAGTCTGATCCATTTACAGTACAATTGTATTTCCCCCCTGGTGACTATCAAAACTCCAGCTCAATTTGTCTTAACAGTGATTCATAATCACTTTCTGAATCAGCGATTTCATTAATGTTTACAAAGTTATATGCTTTAATACTATAGTCCTCCTTAGTTTCTAGCAGGTATTCTTCTGTATTCACTCATTAGCAGGGCTATTCAGTTGCCTAGAATATGCATATATTTCCATTGTAAAGACAAGATGAATGCTCTCTTCCTTCTCATTAGTTAATGATCATCAAAGAAAGGAGTTGCTATAATTGCCATCTGGATTAGGGTTTTTTCTGTATTTTTATTTTCTAGGTATTTTATGATTCATGAATTTTCAGTTTTTGAATTCACTATAATATTATTTTTAACTATTATTTTTTTAACTTTATTTTTTTAGGGCAGTTTTTAGGTCTACAACAAAATTGAGAGGAAGGTCTAGAGATTTCCCAGACACTTCCTGTTCCCATTCAACATGCAAAGCCTCCCACACCATTCACATTACTCACTAGAATGGTACATTTTCAACCAAGGAAGGGCCTGCAATGATACACCATAATCACCCAAAGTCCATAGTTTACCTGGGGTTCACACTTGGTGTTGTAACTTCTATGGGTTTGGACAAATGTATAATGACACATACTTATCATTATAACACCATAGAGAGTACTTTTACTGCCCTAAAAGTTCTCTGTGCTCTGCTTCTTTATCCTCTACTCCCTCCATGCTCCTCCTCCTGCAACTACTGATCTTTCCATTGTCTCCATAGTTTGCTTTTTCTATAATGTCATATAGTTGGAATCATATTATATATGGCCTTTAAGATCAACTTCTTTTACTTAGTAATATGCATTTAAATTTCTGTCATATATTTTCATGACTTGATAGCTCACTTCTTTTTCTCACTGAATAATAGTCTATTGTCTGAATGTAGCATACTTTATTTATCCATTTAAATAAAGCTTACTGAAGAACATCTTAATTACTTCCAAGCTTTGGCAAGTATGAATAAAGCTGCTATAAACATCAATGTGCAAGTTTTGTGTGGACATAAGTTCTCAACTTCTTGGTAAATATCAAGTGATGATTATATTTAGTTTTTTAAGAAACCTCCAAACTGTCTTCCAAAGTGGCTGTACCATTTTCCCTTTCCATTAGCAATTGGAAAGTTGCTGTTGCTCCTCATCCTCATTAGGATTTGGTGTTGTCAGTTTTCTGGAGTTTGGCATTATAATAGTGTAAATTTGTATTTCATTGTTTTAATTTGCATGTTTCTGTTGACAATGTGAAACAACTTTTTGTATGCTTATTTGTCATTCATATATCTTTTTTGGTACAGTGTTAAAGTTTTGGGCCTGCTTTTAAGTGAAATTGCTTACTTATTATTGTGTTTTTATTATTATTTATTAATTTATTTCAGTACACAATATATTAAGAAAGTATTAGGTGTTGCAAATACAGAGAATTCTGTAGTTATTAGCAAGATAGTCTCCAAAAGATCATTTTTAAGCTCATTTTCTTGGAAGTTGAAAACATAATTATAAGCACTATTACTAACAATTAGTAGTAGGCAGAGTTGATGAAATTGTGTTAGCCTCAGTGCTATGAAAGCCTGTATCTGTTCAAAATTTTGAAAGGAGCTTGGCTACAAAAGTAAATGAAGCATGCTTTAATAAAATTTCAGTCCATGGGTAAAAAGAGAGTAAATACAATTATGTTACAATATTACCACTCCAAAAAAAAGACAGCCTGAAGAATGTAAATCATTCTCAACTTTTTAAAACCCTTTATGATGGAAAATATAAAAATATAGAAATTAAACAGAACATTATGATTAACTTCATGCAACTATCACCTAGCTTCAAAAAGTTATCAGCACATGCCTGATCTTTTATTGTTTATACTTTATTCACTTCTCCCTAGCCTCTGCATTGTTTGAAGCAAATATTAGCTTCAAACAAATCACTCAGAAAAAAATCACTCAAATATTTTGAAGCAAAAAAAAATTGGCTTCAAAAAACCACTCAAATATTTCAGTACCTATCTCTAAATAACAGGATTTTTAAAAACAACTAAAATATCACTAGCACCCTAGGAAATAAGCAATATCCTTATAATATTGTCTTATATTGCTCACATTTTTCCAATTGTTTTATACTAATGATGAACCATAGTATATGTTTAAGGTAAATTTGAGTCTTGGTTCAAATAAGGTCCAAAAATAACATTTGGTTGATTTGTTACTTTAGATTCAAAGATTCTTTTTCAAATCCTTTTCTTTTTGCAAATTTATACTGAAGGAACCAAGTTGTTTGTTCCTTCATGTAGAACATCATGTAGAATTTCTCACAGCCTGGATTTTGCAGAATCAAGCACTGTAGAATTCTCCATGACATCATGTCACCCAATCCTTGCACATGGTGTAAATGAACAGTTAGAGTGACAGAGGTGAGTTTAATTCAAACCTAAATTAACTCATTAGTGCTTGCAAACTGTGATGCTTGACTTTTATCATTTTTTCTTTATTCATTAGATGGAATATTTCTCTAAAAAATTCACTGCTTCCTTATTGCTTGGTTATGCAGTGCTGCAATCATAAAGAAAAGGCAAAATAAGTGCTTTTCTTTTATTTACAAATTTTTTAAATAATGAGGAGTATTCATGGAAAAGGTGATTAATTTCTTTAATATTATCATGACTTCATAAGTCTAAATACATTTAACATACTTCAATCCATTATCATTACTATTTATTATCCTTGAATTTTTCATTTTTTGGCCAGTGGGAGTCTCCTCAAATTGGTTCTCGAATCTTTTCAAATGATCCCAGTAAATTTTATCTTCTTTAACTTCTTGCACCACAACATGTCCATCCTGTGCATTTTCTTCAGACCTGGAATCAGCCATTTTCCTAAGGAGCTCTGGTTCCTGCTAGTGTGAATGGTGTTCAGAAACCATTACAGGGGCTCCAGGAGCAATGGGCCATTGCATTTTTTATTGGAATTGCTGGTTTGGATGGAAACAGTGATGTCCATTTGCTTTGAAAGCAGCCATCACACAGAACTGCTATTGGCCCACAAAATCTCATTGGGTTCTCTTAGAATGTCCAGGTGGACAACAGAATCTGCACATACAAGTTAATTTTGACATAACCAATAGAAAAGCTGCTATCAAATATAAAATACTGAAGAACTTATTTCTAAAAAATTTTTTTTGACTTCTTTAAAATACTTGTTCCCCCTTTAAAAATTTTATATCAGTGTCTTGAAATGAACTCTAAGAACCACAAGATGATAAATAGCACTGATAATAGTTGTTACTCTACTTTGATTTCTGATATTAGTGGAAATATAGCTATATATTGCCATTAAGAATGATATTTGCAATATTTTGAGATAAGAATCCTATTACATGTAGTTTACCAAGACTTTTTAATTTTAATTTTTTAACAAAAAGTTTATTTAAACAAAACAGTTGAAGAAAAACTATCTAGGATTCAAATTGTCCTTGGGGGAGCACGGGGGGGGGGGGGCTGGGATGGGAGAAATAGACAAAAAACTCTACTTGAAAATAACTAAAGAACCTATGCACCACAATGTTCATAGCAGCACAATTTACAATAGCCAAGAGTTGGAAGCAACCTAGGTGCCCATCAGTAAATGAATGGATCAAAAAATTGTGGTACATATACACAATGGATTCTATGCTGCAGAGAGAAAGAAGGAGCTACTACCTTTTGCAACAACATGGATGGAACTGGAAAGCATTATGCTGAGTGAAATAGGCCAGGTGCTGAAAGACAAATACCATATGATCTCACCTTTAACAGGAAGCTAAACAAGAAAACAAACAAGCAAGCAGAAAAAAAAACAAAGACACTGAAATAGAGAACAAGGGGATAGTGACCAGAGGGGAGAAGGAAGGGAAGTTAAGGGGAAAAAGGGGGGAGGGATTTGGAGGAACAAATAGGAAGGACACAGGGACGAGAACTAAGGGGGGTGGAAATGGGAGGGAGGTGGGGAGCAAGGGGCGGGGGAGGCTGGGATGAGAAAAATAGACAAAAAACTGTACTTGAAAAATAGCTAAATAAAATTAATTAATAAAAAAATAACTAAATAGAATTAAAAAAACAAATCGTCCTTGGTTTCACAGTGATAAATAAAACATATTAAAATTCTCCAATCAAACAAGGTATACAAAGCTTTTTATGCTTTTTTTTCTTGTTAACTAGTGAGAGCAAAATAACTTATTGGAATATAAAGATAGCTGAATGATCTACTAATGAAAAAAGAAGGTATTTTCACAGGACCAGTATTTTCCCCGATCCCAACTCTATTTGATGTCGATCAAAATATAACACTGACCTTTTAGTTTTAAAAATACAAGTGCTTGTACGCACACTGCAGTTACTTTATGTACAATAAAGAACAGGGGAAGGGAAAAGGAAAAAATAGAGAAGCCCACACTGTGGTGAAGGATGTGGTAGATCCAAATGGCGTTTTCTAATTAAGAATGTCTTTTTTGGTCTGGAGTAGCAGGTTCCTTCTTCAGGGGACACATCGTTCTATCTTCACCCTCCACTCCCAGCCCTGCGTCTGCCTCACCCACTAGCTGCCCATCAGATCTGCATCTGGTCTGCCTTGTTGACAAACCCTGCCCTTCCCAACAGGCTCTCACTACTTTACTCAGTGGCAGGTGTGCTTCTTCGCCTTACAGTGCACCACAGAACCCTCTGTCCCACCACCTTCAAATTAGTATGACCGCTGTTCTCAGTCTGGGACCCTTCTTTGGGCTTCATGTTGGCCATGGAGAATGCCCCAGTGCCCTCAGCTACCAGGCACTTTGCTTCGAAGCAGCGAGGCAGTGGGCAGCATTACCATGAGCTGGCAAGAGAAGGAGGAGGCCCAGGCAGCGGAGGCTGCTGTCGAGAGGAAGGAGGGCGCAAGTCTGCAGCACATTCCCTCCCCACGCTGTAGACCCACCTGCACCGCTGGGATCTGCTGCGGCTTCCCATTGGCCGCTGCCTCTCCAGAGTGCGCCACACCCACAGAACCACACCCAACACCCCCCTGCTGTGCCCCACACTGCCAAGACCCCGGCCTAGCGCACCTGGAGGGCTGCTACTGAGGTATTTCAAAAAAGTAAAGTTGCTGTGTACCAACTCTGTTTTCGATAGTTCACAAGGTTGTGAGTGCTTCTCTTTTGACATAATGATACAATGGGCTGTATAAATGTATTTTCTGATACTGAGGATTCATCTCACTCGGTCATGATGCATTACTTTTTTTAATGGAGTATTTGTTTTGATTTGCTTATATATTATTTAGAACTCTGTAATGATATGAATATCTATAAAGTGTTTTTTAAAATGTTCTTTGTCGTGCTACACATCAAGATGAAACTATCCTTATGAACTGAACGGGCAAACTTTTTGTCTTTCCCTGAGCTAGAGATGTTTAAGTGGTATAGAAATTCTCCTTTTTGCAGTCTGAAAAACTCACCCCAAACAAAGCATCTGGAAATGGATCCTTTTAGGTTGTTAATTATCTAAAGCTTTTCTAAATTCTTTCACTATTACTAATCAACTCCAGTTTTCAACCTCCTTTTAAATTCATTCTTGTCATTCATATATATATATATACACATACATATATATATACACATATATATATATTTAATTTAATTGTTGTTCAAGTACAGTTTTCTGTCTTTAACTCCCATCCCAGCCCACCCTCCCAGTGCTCCCCACCTCCCTCCCATTTCCACCCCCCTTAGTTGTTGTCCATGTATCCTTTGTATTAGTTTCTGTAAATCCTTCCCCTTTTCCCTTGAAATTCCCTCCCCTCTCCCCTCTGCTCACTGTCAGCCTGTTCTCTAGTTCAGTGTCTTTGGTTGTATTTTGCTTGCTTATTTGTTTTGTTGTTTAGCTTCCTGTTAAAGGTGAGATCATATGCTATTTGTCTTTCGATGCCTGGCTTATTTCACTCAGCATAATGCTTTCCAGTTCCATCCATGCTGTTGCAAAGGATGGGAGCTCCTTCTTTCTTTCTGCTGCATAGAATTCCATTGTGTAAATGTACCATAGTTTTTGGATCCGTTTATTTACTGATGGGCACCTAGGTTGCTTCCAACTCTTGGCTATTGTAAATTGAGCTGCTATGAACATTGGGGTGCATAGATTCAATTCAAGGTGGATAAAAGACTTAAATATAAGCCATGACAGCATTAAAGTCCTAGAGGAGAACATTGGCAAGAAAGTCTCAGATATTTCACACAGCAACATTTTTACTGATATGTCCTGTAGAGCAAAGGACATAAAGAAAAGAATAAACAACCCTGGCTGGTGTAGCTCAGTGGATTGAGTGCGGGCCTGTGAACTACACGATCGCGGTTTGATTCCCAGTCAGGGCACATGCCTGGGTTGCAGGCCAGTTCCCAGCAGGGGACACATGAGAGGCAACCATACATTGATATTTCTCTCCCTCTCTCCTTCCCTTCCCCTCTAAAGATAAATAAATAAAACCTTTAAAAAAGAAGAGAATAAAAATGGGATCTCATCAAAATTAAAAGCTTTTGCAAAGCTAAAGAAAACAGTATTAAAATAAAAAGAGATCAAACTGTATGGGAAAACATATTTGCCAATGATACCTCAGACAAAGGTTTAATCTCCAAAATATACAAAGAACTTACATGACTCCACTCTAAGAAGACAAGCAACTCAATTAAAAAGTGGGCAAAGGACTTGAACAGACATTTCTCCAAGGAGGACATACAGAAGATCCAAAGACACATGAAAAGATGCTCAGTATCACTAGCTATCAGAGAGATGCAAATTAAAACTACAATGAGAGACCACTTTACACGGATCAGAATGGCCATCATAAATAAAGCAACAAACAACAAGTGTTGGAGAGGTTGTGAAGAAAAGGGGACTCTAATCCATTGTTGGTGGTATTGCAGAGTGGTACAACCACTATGAAAAACAGTTGGAATTTTCTCAGAAAACTAAAAAAGGACCTGCCTTTTGACCCAGCAATTCCACTGCTAGCATTATATCCCAAGAACCCTAAAACACCAATCCAAAAGAACCTATGCACCTCATTCATATATTTTAGATTAATTCATTCTACTGCTTGACATTGTGCTCTATTCATGGATTTTGTCTAATTTCTATGTTTTCACTTATTTGAGGTTTTTCTTTTTTGACTAGTATATTAATTATTTGTATAAGTGTTTAATGAATTTTGGGAAATAAATGTATCTTGGGTGAAAATTTTGATACATAAACATGTTGGTAAAATAACCTTATTCATTTTATTACTCAAATAATCTATGTCTTTGTGTCTTTTTAGTCTAATGTCCTAGTCTAATAATTAGTTTGATGATAGTAACTTTAGCTAATGTATCTTTGTATAGATAATAATTATTTGCACTTATATATTTTAATTCTAGGCCATTTGGACTATACAGGTTCATAACCATAACTAACAGTTTTATTATAGATTTTTACTTCCCTATTTTAAAATTTAATTTGGTCATAAATTCTGTTACTTCTGACATTAGTTTTGCCAATCTAGTTTTCTCTTTTTATTTTCCCCTTTCTTCTATCCTTATTTTTCCTCCTTCTTGACTTCCTTCTTTTCTTCTTTCTTCATTTTTCACTCTTAAAATTTATAATATAAAGTTTATGTATGAATATAAAACTTATGCTTTATAATATAAATGTAATCCTCCCCATTTTCCATTATTTTAACTTTCTACTTTCCCCCATGACTTTTGAAATTAAAATTGTTTGTTTTATTCCAACTAATATGAGAATCTTCATTTTCAATACAGATGTTTAATACACCCATATTGGTGTTTAAATAGCATAATTTCCTTCTATTATTTATGTGCTCAGCTGTCTTTCTTTAAAGATTTTATTTATTTATTTTTAGGTCAAGGAGATAGGAAGGAAAAATAGAGGGAGAGAAACATCCATGTGAGAGGGAAATGTCAAATATCCATCAGTCACCTCTCACAGGCACCCTGAGGGAAACTGAACCCTCAACCCAGGCGTGTGCCCTGACTGGAAATTGAACCAGCCACCCTTTGCCTTGTGGAACAGTGCCCAACCAAATGAGCCACACTAGTCAGGATTATGCTTTAAGCTTTTTATGTTTCCTTTTTCTGTGCTGCTCATTTTATTTCTCAAGTACTTTTTTTCTACTGTAGTGTTTTTTTAAAGAAACTAGGCAAATTAATAGTTTGAGGGGTTGCTAATACACACTCTGGAAAAATATGTAACATGTTCCATGGTTAAACAAAGTGGAAGTATTTGGGGATTTTTCTGGGGGAACCACAATAAATATAATAAAAATAGTACTCTTAAGATTCTTGGATATTGAGCAATCTTTTTAATTATGTTTAATCAGAGAGATCACAACTTTATTTAAAGTCAAAACATATTTTTCATAATACATTTAGTGATATCCTAGTTTGTAGGAATACAGGTTGAAAAACATATGCCTAGTGATTTGGAACATGTACATTTTACATTATTAGATCCCTGTTTACCTTTCAGTAGTCTAACAGTATACATTAAACCTATTTTCTAACCCTACTTTTGAGCAGATCTCCTGTTTTGTGTGTCTCTTCAACTAATTCCTTGGATTTACTCCTGCTCCTAACCTGGTGTTATGGTGTAATTCTACTACCACTAGAGTCTAAAGCTGAGACATTTGATTAGCAAATGATTAAATTGAACTCTTATAAGAGTTCAACTACAGTTTGACTTCAGTACAGTGACAACTACAGTTTGGCTTCAGGTAGACATTCACATCACTATTGGTAAGAAAGGAATGTCTAATGGTTGGTAAGAGAGAAATAGAAGATCTGAAAAGTCTGCACAAAGATGGACAGGAGATTACCTCCTAAGACAGGGAGATTCGTTTTAAAAGGAGCAACATCAGCACAGTAAGCTGGGTCTTTTATTCCAAGGAGTACAAAGAACTTCAAAGGTTCCACAAAAGAAATATTTTATTAGAGCCAAGAAATAACATACTTGGCTTTGAAGCAACCGTCAATGGTTTGATAGTTTATTAGTTTGCAAGGAAAGAGAATAGGTGCCCTATGAGAAACAGTAGTTGAGAAGTTAGAACAGGGTTCTGCTGAGAACTCAGCACCTACTCACTCCGTGTGTCCGTGACTAAGTCATTTCACAACTTCATCCTCAGTTACTACATCTAGAAAACCAACTAGAAAAGTGGATGATGTTTGCATCATTTCATTATGGCCTCAGGGAATCTACAAATGTATGAATGAGTATTGGAATGTTGCTGTAACAATGTCATAAACACCCTTGTGTACATCTCCATGTGTGTTTTTGAGTATGGATGCAACCCATTTAGATGATTATAAACTAAAGTTAGTAAGTCACTATCAAAAATTATTAAGAAAGGTGATAGAGTAGTATAAAATATGAGAATGTATCACATAGTTATAGAGAATGAATGTTTTATGAAATTATGTTTTATTTTACTTATAAATGTTTATGTAGAATGTACTGAATTGTTCTGTAGAAGCTACTTCTTATTGTGGGTTGTTCAACAGTTTGAAATACACTCTGCCAACAGTAATTTTCCAGATATGGATTTGATGAGTCAAACTCTCTGTTCAAATTTAACTTCATTAAAGATGGCAAGCTTTTCTCTACAGTAGTGTTATCAGCTTATACTCTCACCAGCTACCTTTAGGAGTCTGAATATTTACTAACATATTTTATTCACATATGCAATTCTTTCAAGCTAGAGGTTATAAAACTGCATGCTATTTTCAATTTCCAGTTTGAATTTCCTGACTGCTTGTGAGGTTGAACAACTGTTCTTAGATCTATTATTAGTCATTTGAGTTTCCTAATCACTGAATTATTTGTTCTTTCCCTTTGTCTACTTTTGCATTTTTTATCCTATTCTTATTGACTTATAAGAGTAAATACACACACACACATACATACATACACTCATATTGTGGACACTTCATGAGATATAGCCACTGCTCTGTTTTTTTTTTTTCATTAAGAAATGCAAACTTTATGACTTGCAGTTCAGGTCTTAAATTTTAACATGGTCAAATTTATCGTTTTTTCTTTGTTATTTGTGTTTTTTGGTCTTGTTTAAGAAATGCTTTCCTATTCCAAGTTCATAAAAACATACTTCTATATAGTCTTCTAAATGTTTCAAAGCTTTGCCTTTCAGATTTATGTCTTTATTTTATGTGGAGTTGTTTTTGAGCATTTTGTGAAGTAAGGATCTATCTTTTTCAATATGAAGATCCAGTTGCCTCAACACCATTTATTTAGTAATTCATTCATTACTCAACTGTGAAGTGACCTTTCTCACACACCATGCTCCCTGATATAGGCAGCTCTGATTTTATTATAAAAATGACTTACACTTTACAAAGATAATTTTATTTGCAGTTCAACACTCCTCATAATTCCTAAAAATAGTCTAGAAGAAATTATTTTACAGAAGACTATAGCCTTGCATTGATTTTGAAGGGTTTCAATTAGCAAGAAACTGTAATTGCAGGTTACATGCATTAAGTAAACATTAAAATATCCTGGTATCTTCTATGCAGGAGGCATTTGGTTACAAAGTAGTAATAAAGATATAAATATGATTGTTATCCTTGAATAGTAAGGAAGATCTTCAAGGAAGTTATGGTGTGATAGAGTAGTTCTCAACCACATCAGACTGAGCACCAGCTTTTTTATAACATTTTTTACTTTACTATTCTGGATTGTATTTTTATGCAAATAATATAACCCATCTGCTGTATATCAAAAATTAATAAAAATAAAAATAAAAGTGTTGTATAAGAAATATAAATAAAAATGAAAGTGTTGTATAAGAAAATATGTATTTCTGTATGTAAATGCCCAAGCAAGGCTCACTATCATAAAGTTATCAAGTCCCCACCCCATATCCACAGTCACCTGGGATGTGCCAGCAGCAGTTGTAAGCTCATATTATTTACTTGTTACTTTTTATTGACTAAGTTACTACAGGAAGTCCTTCTGCTGAAATAGTGAATAATTAACTAGGCTGTAAACAAAGTATAATCTTCCCTTGATTTACATAGTAGCCACATTCCTAGAAAAATTCAGTATATAGGAAAGTGTGGAAATTTACTTTGTATATAAAATAGCATTAGATTATAGGTTCAGGGGAGTATAAACTGGGTGTTCATCTATATGACTGTCCCTCCAGCTGAACATTCAAAAATCAAGAGCGATGAGGAGCACTTCTTTGTGTGGGCCTGTCCCCTGTATTGCAGGAATGTCCAACCTCTCTGGTTAAATGCCAGCAGTACACTCTAAACCATTGTGACAACCAAAAAAATACATCTTCTCCACCAGCAAATTCCAAAAGTGCTCTCCAGAAAATAGTACCACCCATAACAACACTGGTCTATGAGAAGAAGAAATAACAAAAGTGCTACCATAATGCATGTGCAGGGTGCATAGGATTTGGTTTCAGAACCCTCTGCAAATACTGAGATCCGTAGATGCTCAAGTCTCTCTTAGATAATGGCCTAAAACAATGGATCCAGTTGATCTGCTGGATCAGAAACAGAATATGAAACCCGGGACACGGAGGATTGACTGTATATTTTTTGAAAGAAATTCCTGTATAAGTGGACTTCCACAGCTCAAACTTGTGTTCATGAAAGAAGAACAGCTGTATGACAGAAGGGTGGCCAGTGCCACCAGGTGGGATTAAGTGTGGTCAGCAAAAGGAGCTCTGACAGCCAACAGGAACAGAGACAGCAATGAGAAATAGTTGATAGTCAGCTGGTGGAGTCTGAAGAGTGGGGTGGAAAGCATTTCTCATTTCTCTGTAAAGAAAACCTCTCTCCTTTTCTGCTGTTAGAAGGTAATTGTAATGTGAGTCACGAACACTGAAAAAAATTATACATACAAAAATGTTACCACCCAGAAGTCTAAACATTCTTTGTCGTAACTAGGTTAAGACAGAAAAGAGACATCATTTTTTTTAATTCCAGGTAACAAATTTTTCCAGGGGAAAAATGACCATCAAAGAGATTTACAGGGGAAAAATTTGTCTACTTTGTCTAGTTTCACTTTGTCTAGTTTCATTGCCTGGAGAACTGGCATCTTTGCCTTAACTATATCTCTCCAAATCTGTTTTGTTAATACATCTCTTCCTTGAACTGAGATATGCAAAAGGAAAGAAAAAATGGAAAGACCTTTAATTTTTAAAGGATACTACTCTTTACATGATCCCGTAAAAGTCATTTTTCCCTGATACATTTATTTTAGCATCAATAGGCAAGCGATAGAAGAGAAAGAGAAGATCAGCTGAACTATCATGCAGAATGTTCTCTATATAAATTTATTAGTGCATCCAGGAATCTCAAAGCTGAGACAGGCTGTATAAAATAGTGCATGCTTCTTCCTCTAGACAGGTAACAGCTAAACCAAAACCTAATAGAAATGATCCCAAAGTGACTGTTCTACAAGGAGACATCTTATCACTAGTTGGGGTAACTCTTGCTGTATTTAACTGTCCAAACATAATGTTTCTGATTATAACTCCATACACATTTCAAACATTTTTTTTGCCATTACTGGATATGAAGTCTTGCTTCCAATTGAACTTAGGGCCATGATTAAGAACAGCATGTCCTCAGCACTGACCCTGTGACTAGAATAATGAATGTTTCCTGAGTTAAAAGAATAAATGAATGAATGGTTGACTCTAAGAAATCAATCACATGAGCAAATACACCCTGTTAACTTACTCTGATGATATTATTTCAGCACACCATGTTATCCATATTCCTAAATGTCACCATCTAAATCTATAAAAAAGACCCAGTGAGACCTTAAAGCAGGAAGCCCTCCAGCTAAGAGGACTTTGGAAGTGAGCCTAAAATACAACTGATGGCATCTAGTTTTTCTTTTTCAGTTGATCACAATGCTCAGCACTCAATATTTCCATTCATGTTTTTCTCCAGTACACTCCTGCCCAACCTGGGCTACTAGGCAACCTTAAAGAGAGAAATAAAATACTGAGGCAAGTAAATACCATTTAATACTTCTACTGGAAATGACTTCTATAATGATGGCATCAACTAATGTAGTTCAAAGTCTTTCTTAAACTGTTAAGTACAACTATTTACTGATTGTCTAGCATATATCAGTCACAAGCCTGTATGTTTAGAATATGAATAGGACATAGCTTCTGTCCTAAAGGAACTGGCAATTTAGTGAAAATACTGACATAAAAATTAACTATAGTTTCAAGTCTTAACAGAACTAAGACTTGTTAAGAGATATCTTAAAAAGAGCAGCAGTCTATTCAGTTTCAATATCAATACACAAAATATATGGAAGATGCAGTATCTTAAGACATTATGAGACAATCACAACATTTGATGATAAGGACTCAGTTGGGGTGTCACCCTGTGCACCAAAATGTTGTGGGTTAGATTTTCAGTCAGTGTACAGTCCTATCTCATGGGTTCAGTTTTTGGTCAGGGCATGTACAAGAGGCAACTGATCCATGCTCCTCTATCACATCAATGTTTTTCTCTCTCTGTCCCTCTCTTCCTCCCTTTAAAATCAGTAAACATCTCCTCAGAAGAGGATGAAAAAAGATCTGATGATAATGACCAGTGGAAATAGTAGAAAGAATTGTACATAAAGAATTTTATACACACACTCACAAGGGCAACCAAAAGTAGAAAAGCAGATATATATATGTATGTCTGGAAAAAGTCCAGCCATTGTTAATACGATGAAAATGGTTTGTCTGACATGGATGTAACATGGCAGTCAAGGAGAGTGGACTGGAATGCGTATGTATGAACAATGATGACTTCACTGTACTACTCAGTGGGGACAGTGGATGCTGTTGAGTGAGCATGTGTACTGTGTGGCTGTCACATTCAAAATGACTGAGTGAGTAGAGCAAAGAATCAAATTTTGCATCAAGCTTGAACAGTCCTCCATGGAAGCTATTCAGATGATTCAGAAGCTGCAGCTATGGGCAATTGGTGATTGGCAGCTTCATCACAACATGCCCACTCATACATCACATATCATACAGAGTATTTTGGTGAAACATTGAATCACCGAGGTGACTCAGCCCCCTACCACCCAGATTTGGCATCCTGTGACTTCTAGCTTTTCCCAAAACTAAAATTACCTCTCAAAGGGAAGAAATTTTAGACCATCAAAAAGATTCCAGAAAATACAACTGGGCAGCTGATGGCAATTAAGAGAACTGTGTGAAGTCCCAAGGTACCTACTTTTAAGGGGACTGAGGTGTCATTGTCCTATGTATAATGTTTCTTATATTTTGTATTTTTTCAGTAAATATCTCTACTTTTTGTATTACATGGCTGGATACTTTCTGAGCAGACCAATATTTTATATATATATATATTTATATTTATAATATATATTATATATATAAGTATATATAATATATATAATATATATTTACACACATATGTATATATAATCTTAGGAGACATACAATAGGGTCAGAAATCAAGATTTGTTCTCACAAGGAGCTAGTAAAAGCTGGCATACATGCTGCTCTTCCAGTTGGTCCTCACTCTTTCCCTTCTTGTCTGGACTGTGCTGAATGCCTTCTTCTTGCTGGGGAGCTCTGTCGGAAAGCTTTAATCTTTTCTTACAGGCTTATTAAAAATAGACTATTCATTAATAAATGTCTTTCAATTTCTTATTTCTCTTCAATTCATCCAGCAAATATTAACTAAGCCTTTTGACCTTTTTAATCTGAATGTTGCCTGTTTTTATCTGTGATCTTTTTGGAGTAACTGTTCTGATAAATATATTTTCTAATCATTTATTTGCCAATATGAGGGATGTTTAATTGATTAAAAATAGAGAAAGTGCTAGCTCAGAAGCTGTGGTTTCCATGTGGAGAGAAGGAAAATAACCATACGGATGCTGAGAACTTTGTCTCCAAGTTGTTTCTTTTTAATGCCTTCTGGGGATAATCGTTCTCCCACTCCCATAATCTGGAGTTATTGCAACCACAACAGCAGGGAATGATCAAATGTTCTTTCATGGTAGAGACAGGCACTGAGGGTCAGCTCTGGTGGGAGGATTTGTGGATTGGGGCAAGGCTTCGGGGGCAGGGAGGAGTGGCCATGTCCAGTCAGTGAGCAAGCAGTGGGGCTCTGCTCCAGGCAGAGAGGGATCAGCAGAGGAGATGTCAGTGCTGAAAAACAGCAGCTGCTCTGAGCACATGAGGAAAATCACAGCCTTTGTGGCACTTGGTGGCTTTGGCTGTATAGGCGATGCCTTTCAGATGCACTCACTGCTCAGCTGTGCTTCTCACTGGTCTATGTGGCCTCTGCGGCAGTGTTGTCCCTTGTCTGCCTGTGCCTTTGATGTCTGGTAAAATGATAGCATCTTCCCTCCATGCTGCATCAGGTGCACCTCCCCTCCCACGTGGTCTGCCCCACATCCCTCAGCAATAGTCTTACCTCAGCTTCAGTTTTCAGATACATTCTGTACCCCTCCGTGGGGCTGGAAAGCCCTCTGCAAGGCTTCTTCATCACAGAGGAGCTACAAGTCTCGCACATGCAGGACTATCTGATGTCAGTTTGGTGTTACTATTGCCGGGACTAAGATTTATTCTGCAGCTGGATAAGCTAGAAACTATACTATCTAAAATCCTCTTTCCCAAAATGGCTTGGGGTAGAGTTTACCAATGAGGCATACTCATGGGGGCATTTAGAAGTTGGTTGAGAGGAGGCATTACTCCCCAGAGGCAGCCAAAAATGCTAGCAGATGTGAGATCCTCAGTGCTCCCCTGGTATGCTCTTGAGAATCCCCCAGTTTGGTGGTCCAGACTGAAACCATTGAGGGCAGCCTTCTGTTCTATTCCTTCACACTTCCAGGTTTTCCAGGGGTTGTCTAAGACTATAAGTCCTTATATAAAAACCCCTCATACCTAAAGCACATTCTGTATCTTCTTTTCTTGACAAAATACTAACTAATGAATACATGTAGCCTCTTCTTAGAGGCTCAGTGGGAAATTGGGTAAACATGCTCTGCTTCTGGTTTTCTTCCCATCCTGCTATCTCCTTCCACCAGGGACTTGGCTCCAGAAGCTGTGGGTAACCCACTTTGCCACTTCTCTGCTCCTGGTATCCTTCTCCCTTCCCTCACTATTGGATGGGAAAGGGTTGAGCTGTTATAAATAATACCATGTAATCATAGTATATCATCTTGTTCAACATTAAAAGATGTTTTAAGTAGCCAATGGAATAGTTGGGAGATTTAACTAGAAATAACTATAGGGGGCATAGGAGATTGAGGACAGTGAAATCCTTAGCTGTTATGGCAGGAAGTAATTTCTAAAATGCAAAAGATGAGAAGGAAGTAATATCAACATGCTATTTAGAAATGTTGAATTACCTTTTACAGAATGAGCTAAAATACCTTTTTTGTTTTTAAATATGTTTAAAAACAAAGAGAGAGGAAGGGACAGATAGAGAGAAACAATGATGTGAGAGAGAACATCAATTGGTTGTCTTCCATACCTACCTTGATAGGGTACTGAACCTGCAATTTAGGTATGTGCCCCGACCAGGAATTGAAACTCTAACTATTTGTTATACAAGAGGACACTCCAACTAACTGAGCCACACTGTCTAGGGCTCAACTAAAATAGTTGAAAGTGATTGACTCTGGAGATGAAGATTAAGAGGCATAGATGAAGATTGAGACAAAGGGTGGTTATTTTCATTTTAAGCTTTTTGGTAAATGTTTTTAGTCATGTATATGTAATATCCCAATTAAAATATTGTTAGAAAATGCAAAGCAGTAGGCAATGGGCAGCGACAGACAGAGAAGCAGCTCTGCAGAAGTGTGGCCCCTTCTCCCTTCCTGCCTCTGCATCTAAGTCATGCAGCATGCTCGCAGCAGTCTTGGGGAACCAGCTGAGACAATAAGATGAAACCAATACCCCCAACAAGTGAATGTACACGTACTACACAAACATAGCAAACAACTCTCCCTCAAGTTCACATCCAGAAAGCTGGAGAGCTTGGAGAGGTAATTCGTGATTCCAGAAATGGAAGCTTTCTCTTTATATTGTCTTTTGCCTGTCACAGGGCAAATGTAGAAATAAGTTCTAAAACTCCCATGAGCTAGAGAGGGCAGATGGTGAACTCATATGCTGGAGCTGATTGGACTGCCCAGGTGTGGGATAAGCAGCAACAGAACTACGGGCAGTGGCATCAGAGGAGTCTTGGGGACTAACAGCCTGTAAGGGGCCAATCACAGGGGTATGTTTTAGGTGAGTGTGGGTATGGGTTGCCATTCCAGACAGCCAAGACTAGGTAGAGACAGGTAGAACATTGGAAGGTAAGGGTTATATGTGGTTGCATCAAGATTGGAAAATATAAATCATGACTTGGTAAACTGGGAAAAAGGAAAGTTGACTATTGTATGGCAGGGACTTCCATAATAATATCACAGACTAGGGCTTAAATGACAGAAATCTATTCTGTCACAGTTTTGAAGGCTGAGAGTCCCAGATCAAGGTGTCAGCAGGGTTGCTTCCTCCTGAGGCCTCTTTCCTTGCTTGCAGATGGCTGTCTCTCCCCATGTCCTCACATGATCTCCTCTTTGTAATCTCTGTATTGAATATCCTCTGTTTATGAGGGTACCAGTCATATTTAGTGACCTCATCTTAGCTTAAGTACCTCTTTAAAGACCCTCTATGTCCAATACAGTCACATGATGAGGTGCTAAGAGGTTATGGTGCAACATGTGAATTTTGTGGGGAGTGAAGGGGACCATGGTTCAGCCCACAACAGTCATAACATCACATCTGACATGGCATGACACTCTCTCCTCCACCTTCCACATCCGTAAACATCCTAACACATCCATCTTTTTAGTCCCTCTGTGTGTTCCTCAGGCCCTAATTCTCTTACCCCCTTACCCCACCATCCCACTACTTGGCTTTTCTATTGTGTATAACATGTCTTCAAAGATGTGACATTCCCCACACACACTGCACAGTGCAAGATGACTCTGCACTTTGAGAAAATTTCCCCTAATGTGAAATCCATCCATGACAGAAAAATAACAAATGACATATTTCTTAAATCCTGTTGCATTCCCTAATTAAAAACAAAATATATGTGATTTCTAAATATAAAAACAATGTTAAAAACAAACATTTTAATATTTTCATAATTTGTGCTTGTGATAATGGGGTTGCTCATCACTGATGCAGGAGGTAGTTGAAATCTTTAGTGTAGATGGATGCATCCAGCCAGGTCAAGCAAAGGCTTTCTGAAAACTACCTTTTTGCTGACACTCTATGAAATGTTGACAAAAGCAATGCATAATTATGAGCCTGGAATTTTACCTGTTTTAATTAGCATCAAGGTAACAACAAGAACTATTTTTTCTTTAGAAAGAAAATGCATGAAACCAGATTGAGAAATGGAGAGAAAATAATTCTTCCCTCTACCCTGGGCCACAATGCCAAATGGATTCAGAAAAGGACTTAAAACACCATTAAAGTGGTGCCTTGGTGCCTTAAAATAAAAGTCTGAGTAGCAGCAGAGATTTTCTCCAAACTTTACAGAGGACTTTATTTATTTATTTTTTGTCTTTTGTTGATGTTGGTTTCTCAAACTTTTGACAGGTGGAAAGAACAAGTGTTTTTTAAATGATTCAGTTTTTTGGATTATAAAAACTTGTGAAGCACCCATGGAATTAGTTTTATTTTAATGTTATCTGACATTTATTTTAATGCTTATCTGACATTTTGGAATATAGACTTCTTAGGGTCTTCTCTGCATTTCAATTTTTTTTTCAGTAATTAGTCTTTTGCTTTATTTCTCCCCTCTGGACAGAATCCCTTCTTATCCCAGATGACTCTCTGGAAGCTAAATCCATCTTGGGTTTTTTTGGTTTTAAGCAATAGAAATATATTACACCTTTCTTAAAAATGGATCTGTTGTAAGCAAGTGGGGATTTCACCCCTCCCAAGTGTGGGGAATGCTGGCTCAACCTGACTGGCCTGGGAAAAGGGTCTGAGATCAAACTAGAAGGGTGCCCACCCCAACCTGCCTGGGATTACCACCACAAAGCCTGGACCCTGCATCATTACGATCTCTTCCCAGTGGCTTCAAAAGTAATTCGTTACTTAAAAGTGATTCAAAAGCATGACTTCATTGAATTTCATGACAGTGAACATAGTAACTACCTCACCAGATTGCCACAGGGACCAGAGGAGCTGGCCTGCTATCTGGGCCGACTCAGAATAGAAACATATTTGAGGAAATACCGAATTTTAAAAAGTGACAAGTAGAGATGAGATTAAGAAAATCTCCTGAAACAATAGGAAACTGTTCCTAAAAGCTTTTCTGATTACACATAGCAACATTATAATTTTATCACTGCCTATGTACCTGGACAGCTTGGCAGGCTGCCTGAAAATATACAAGGACATGCTGGAAATGGAAAAAGATAAGTAAGAGTAACCAAAAAGCTTATAAAGCTGTGTTCCACCTAAGTGGTAATTAACAACTGCACATTTCAACGGCAAATTTCTGTGTCGTAGTTTTGCAATAAACAATAAGCACTTTAAATGTGCACACTCTTTAACAAAATTTCAGATTTGGAAATGGATTCTAAAGAAACAAATGGAGAAGTGAGCAAATATTTAGCTGAGAAAATTTATACCACAGCATTTTTTATAAGGGTAAAAAAATTGGAAGCAATCTAAATGGACCTCAACAGAGTATTCAATAAACGTATTTAGTGAAATTCCACATAGCCATTAAAAATTCTGTTGGAGAAATACTTTTTTCACATGAACAAATGTTCATAATGCATTTAAGTAAAAAATAGGTTACATAATGATATATTTAATATGATTCCATTCTTGTCCAAAATACATGCAGAGGAAAACTATTTCTGAGAAGAGGTATTGTTCACAGGGTTTGCCTTTGAGTGATGGGTTGTGGGCAGTATTTTCTACTGTAAAAAGTTGTTTTCTACTTTTTCCTATAATAACAAGTTTAATTTTTATAAAAAGGGAATTTGATGAACCCTCTCATAAGTGAGACTCCTTTGAAATATAAATAATCCTATCTTTTATTTCTTAATATGGGGCATGTGGTTTCCTCTACCACTGCCCCTCCAGTACAGATGGAAAACTAGCAGTTTCTACTATTTTCAGTCCATGTTTTCACCATAGTCATTCACTTAAGGAGATTTACATTTTCTCAAAGTGGAATTTGTGTTTCTGAAGTGGAAAATATTCCCCAAATCATCCACATAGCTTCCATCCGTTGATTCAGCTCTCAGGGACACGCTGTGGGGTTTCTGTTTTGAGCAGGATCTGAGCTTCCGCTGGAGCATGCCCAGGTTGCAGCTGGCTGGGTTCTGTGATGCGATGCAGCCCCCATGAGCCTAGAAACCCCAGTGGGCTCCTATGGAGAAGGGGCATTGGGCAACGCTCCACTCCCCAGCCATCAAATGTCAGCCCTTGCCTGGTTGTATTTCTTCTGAATACCCCCGGACCCTGGAAAGATTACATCAGAAAAAAAATCTTTATAGGTCAGTACTTCTATTTTTGACAGGTGAACTTCCATTGACCTCCACGGAATTCTGCCTCTATAAGCCAAGCTAATGCAGCATTCCGCAAAAAACAAATAAAAAGAATTGTTTCTTTAACTGGACTGAAAGAGGTATTATGCTAGTTCTTGACATGCTAATGACTGCTGGTTCTTGAAGGTGCTAATTTTCAAGCTCCAGTTTAGAAAATGTGTTCATTTCCCCAGAGATTCAGCGTTAGCCTTTTTCTTTCACATTTGTATTTTGACCTAAATAAATAAATTAGAAATAACATACTTAAAAATAAATACCTGTTTAATACCCTCCTCCAAAAAACTTTATTATTATGCACATTTACACAAAATAGAATGTGTGATCTTAAAAACAGCCTCCCCTCTTTTATCTGAGAATAGCTTTTCTCAGATATAGAATGAATAGCTTTTATCACATATCTATAGGCTTTTTTATTTTAGAAAGAATTAGGCTTTTACTTACAGTATGTACTGATCTTCCTTCTAGTACTTCCCCATTTAAAAATGTTAATTATTTATTTGTTATAACACAAAAGAGAAAAAGAATGAAGATATGTAAATACAGACTTTTCTTCTATAATGCCTGGGCACACCGGGGCCTTGGCATTACCTCTCAGTGGGAATTGCTCCCCATGCCACACCTCGATTTGCTAAGCATCTACCTTTCCAAGAGCAGATGAGTTATTTTCGTAAAGCTGCTTCTCAAACAAGAGAGGGTGTGGGATGAGAGAAAGTGAGTGGCCCTAGGGATTGCAGAGATTTCCCCCTCAGGGTGCAGGAGGAAGTGTTTCCACGAGTAAATACAGAATAATTAAGCTAAAAGGAATGCTGGTGGTCAAGTATAATTACCCCACTTTAGCATTTTGACAACTATGAGGAAAGCCTTGGTCACTTACTCTGTCTTCAATGACAGGTCCACTCTTGAGTTTTTCCCACCATTTCAAAACTTTACTTCCACCTGCCCAGGCCGGTGTGGCTCAGTTGGTTGGCCATCATCTCATAGACCAAAAGGTTGCAGGTTCGATTCTGATCAAGGGTTTGTGTTGCAGTTCTGTCCCTAGTTGGAGCGTGTGTTTCTCTCTCACACTGATGTTTCTCTTATTCTCTTTCTCCCTCCCTTCCCCTCTTTTAAAAATCAATACACATGTCCTCAGGTGAGGATAAAAAAGTTAAAAAAAAACCCTTTACTCCCCACTACATGCCACCCAGTTTGGCTACAATGTAGACAGGTCCCATGAGCTGCCAGGTGTTGCTGCCCCTCAGGAGCCAGTCTGACTCAATTTCATTCAACAATCTCAAATTGAATCATTTCATGCAGGCTTCCTCCCAGGCACTGGTTTGCAGGGTGGAGGCGAGGGCAGGGGGTGAGGGCCTGGCCTAGCAGAAACAACCCAGGCTTCAAACCAACCAGATTTGAAAATTTACATCTCAACCCTACTGCTAAATATTGGATCTTGACCACATTATAATCTTACATGCCTCAGTTCTTCATCTGGAATGTGGCAATGGTCATCATACTGTCCTGAAGGAGAATTAGAGTTGGCCTAAGCAGAATACTTAGCTCTCTGTGGTTGCTCAACAAACAGCTGTTACTACTCCTACATCCACTTCTAAAATAAATAACACGTAGTCTCTGCCCTTACGGAGCTGACAATCAAGTGAGAAACACTTCAGGCAACATGGCCTTACCACGTCTACAGCTGGGTTAACAGATTAGTCACTGGGTTAGTCAGCAAATTGGTTACAGTAGCCTTGTCAACCTAAATGATATTGTGCTGAGGAAATTATCTAAATGGCCTATTACAGATGGTTGGAAGAAGGAAGAGAAGAAAGAAGAACCTAGTAATGTGGTAAATTAGACAGATGCACCCCAAATTTGTCTCATTAGCTAAATCTGGGTGCTGAAAAACTCACCTGTAAACATAAGACATTTGTCTTAATTCTGATGAAATTTCAAAATGGAACAGGTTCAAATTGGAGCTTAGAAAGAATGTAGCTACTTCCTCAAATCCTTTGTGCTTGTGTATGTAGAAGTATGTTCTGCTATTCGAACAGACTGTGGAAATAAAACTATTACTAATAGATATCTCTTATGGAGCAATGCTTCAATTCTTTGCTCATTGTTTTGTCCACACATGGGAGAGAAATGAGTGGTAAGTAGTTCACGGTGCTTGAACTGGTCTCAAGTGAGCACATATTCCTCACTATAGCATGGAGCAAAGGAAAGACATTTTTATATGTTTCAATAATTTGTCTTACTATCTTTCATTTCTTTGAGTCTAAATATTAGAGAAATATCTACAGGTGGACCAATCTGCTTGAATCAGAAAGACCTCTGGCCCCAGATTTCAAGGCCATTTAATCAGAAACACAATTCTCTGTAAAGTCTTTCTAATTAGCAAATAGGAGCAATCTGATAAATTCCTTCTTGTTCAAACAGGAGGAGGGTTCTCGAACTTTAGGAGGCACTAAATTTGTTGAGCTACAGTGTTTGTTTGCTTCTGATGATGCTATCTAAATCTGTCCTTCTGGCCTATGGAAATACATAAATACCCCATTTTACTCAAATGAGTTGAGGTAAAACATTTTTCTATAAAATTAGTGGGTTCAAAAGAAAATAGTGTTCCCTGTCCCAAAAGCATTTGAAATCAGCTGGGGAGATAAGAGTAACTGGAGTAGTACAGTATTGTCATTAAAAACCTGACTTCTGGGCAAGAATGTCAATTTTTGTTTTATACTAAATTGGGACAATTAACTTAAACTGTCTGATTTTTTCATCGCTAAAATGGAAGCAAACATATTTATCTTGTAGGGTGAAAACAGAATTAAATAAGATCATGTACTTAAAGCATTTAAAAGTGTCTGAATTCACTAATATCAGCAATCATGTTGAGCTATTAATATTACTGTTAAAACCTGGTAAGGATAAGGGGCAAATGAGGAAGAGAAGAGGGAGTGAAGGCAGTGGTTTGCATTAGGAATATGGTTTTGGGGTGGTGGCAGCAGCAATGTGTCATGTATCTGGGAAAGCTGGCTGTCGAGGGGGCTCTCTGACGTGGCCTGAAAGATCAGGATACCAGTTACATGGCATCAATAGGTTAATTGACTAAGGTCTCTGATGTGTGGGATGAGAATGGGAAGTATCAGTATGAACTGGTGATTCTTTTTTTTTATTTAGTTATTTTTCAAGCACAGTTTTTTTGTCTATTTCTCCCATCCCAGCCCTCCCCCTTCCCCACCTCCCTCCCATTTCCAATCCCCTTAATTCTCATCCCTGTGTCCTTCATATTTGTTCCTCCAAATCCCTCCCCTTTTCCCCCTTAAATTCCCTTCCCTCTCCACTCTGGTCACTGTCCCCTTCTTCTCTATTTCAGTGTCTTGGTTTTTATTCTGCTTGCTTGTTTGTTTTGTTGTTTAGCGTCCTTTTAAAGGTGAGATCATATGGTATTTATCTTTCAACACCTGGCTTATTTCACTCAGCATAATGCTTTCCAGTTCCATCCATGTTGTTGCAAAGGGTAGTAGCTCCTTCTTTCTCTCTGCTGCATAGAATTCCATTGTGTATATGTACCACAATTTTTTGATCCATTCATTTACTGATGGGCACCTAGGTTGCTTCCAACTCTTGGCTATTGTAAATTGTGCTGCTATGAACATTGTGGTGCATAGGTTCTTTGAAATTGATGTTTTAGGATTCTTGGGATATAATCCTAGCAGTGGAATTGCTAGGTCAAAAGGCAGGTCGATTTTTATTTTTCTGATAAAATTCCATACTGTTTTCCATAATGGTTGTACCAGTCTGCAATCCCACCAACAGTGAACTAAGGTCCCCTTTTCCCCACAACCTCTCCAACATTTGTTGTTTGTTGCTTTGTTTATGATAGCCATCCTGACCAGTGTAAAGTGATATCTCATTGTGGTTTTAATTTGCATCTCGCTGATAGCTAATGATATTGAGCATCTCTTCATGTGTCTCTGGATCTTCTGTATGTCCTCCTTGGAGAAGTATTTGTTCAAGTCCTTTTCCCATTTTTTAATTGGGTTAGATGTCTTCTTAGAGTGGAGTCGTGTAAGTTCTTTGTATATTTTGGAGATTAAACCCTTGTCTGAGGTATCATTGGCAAATATATTTTCCCATACAGTTGGTTGTCTTTTTAATTTAGTACTGTTTTCTTTAGCCACGCAGAAGCTTTTTATTTTGATGAGATCCCATTTGTTTATTCTTTCCTTTATATTCCTTGCTCTAGGGGACATATCAGTAAAAATGTTGATGCGTGAAATATCTAAGATTTTCTTGCCGATGTTCTCCTCTAGAACTTTAATGGTGTCACAGCTTATATTTAAGTCTTTTATTCACCTTGAATTTATTTTGGTGAATAAATTTATTTATTTATTTATTTTATTTATTTATTTTATTTAATTCATTTATTTATTTTATTTAGTATGGTGTAAGTTTGTGCTCAGGTTTCATTTTCTTGCATGTAGCTGTCCAGTTCTCCCAACACCATTTGTTGAAGCGGCTATCTTTACTCCATTTTATGTTATTGCTTCCTTTGTTGAATATTAATTGACTGTAGAGAGTTGGGTTGATTTCTGAGCTCTCCCTTCTGTTCCATTGGTCTATGTGCCAATTTTTATGCCAGTACCAGGCTGTGTTGAATACAGTGGCCTTGTAATACAGTTTGATATCAGGTACTGTGACCCCTCCTACTTTGTTCTTCTTTCTCAAAATAGCAGCTGCTATTCGGGATCATTTATGGTTCTATATAAATTTTTGAAGTGTTTGTTTTATGTCTGTGAAATATGCCATTGGTACTTTAATAGGTATTGCATTGAATCTGTATATTGCTTTGGGTAGTATAGACATTTTGATGATGTTAATTATTCCAATCTATGAACAAGGTATATGTTTCCATTTGTGTCTTCCCTGATTTCTCTCTTCAGTGCTGTGTAGTTTTCTGCATACAGGTCTTTTACCTCCTTGGTTAGGTTTATTCCCAGATATTTTATTTTTCTTTTTGCTATATCGAATGGGATTTTTTCCTTGATTTCTGCTTCTGCTGATTCATTGTTAGTATACAAAAATGCCTTTGATTTCTGGATATTGACTTTGTATCCTGCTGTTTTGCCAAATTCATTAATTAGTTTGAGCAGTTTTTGGGTAGAGTCTATAGGATTTTCCATGTACACTGTCATGTCATCTGCAAACAATGACAGTTTTGTTTTCTCCTTTCCTATTTGGATGCCTTTTATTTCCTTTTCTTGCCTGATCGCTGTGGCCGAAACTTCCAAAGCTATATAAATAGATGTGGTGAAAGTGGAAAACCTTGTCTTGTTCCTGATCTTAGTGGAAAAGCTTTTAATTTTTGCCCATTGAGTATGATATTGGCTGTAGGTCTCTCATATATGGCCTTTATTATATTGAGGAATGTTCCCTCTATTTCCACTTTCCTGAGTGTTTTTATCATAAATGGGTGTTGTACCTTATCAAAAGCTATTTCCACGTCTATTGCATGATCATGTGGTTTTTGTCTTTGCTTTTGTTTATGTGATGAATTACATTTACTGATTTGTGAATGTTGAATCATCCTTGCATCCCTGGGATGAATCCCACTTGGTCATGGTGTATGATCTTTTTGATACATTGTTGGGTGAGGTTTGCCAAAATTTGTTGAGAATTTTAGCGTCTGTGTTCATCAGCGATATTGGCCTGAAGTTCTCTTTCTTTGTTGTGTCTCTATCTGGTTTTGGAATAAAGATGATGATGGCTTCATAAAAAGAATTTGGGAGTTTTCCATCCTTCTGGATTTTTTGGAATAGACTGTGGAGAATAGGGGTTAGCTCTTCCTTAAATGCTTTGTAGAATTCTCCTGTGAAACCATCTGGTCCAGGGCTTTTGTGTGATGGGAGTTTTTTTGATTACTGCTTCAATTTCTTTTGCTGTTATTGGTGTGTTCAGATTTTCTGTTTCTTTTTCATTGAGTTTTGGGAGATTATATTTTTCTAGAAATGTGTCCATTTCCCCTAGGTTCTCAAATTTCTTGGCATACAGTTCTTCATAGTAATTTCTAACAATCCCTTCTATTTCTGTGGTATTAGTTGTAATCTCTCCTCTTTCATTTCTGATTGTGTTTATTTGAGTCCTCTCTCTTCTTTTCTTGATGAGCCTACTTAAAGGCTTGTCTATTTTGTTTATCTTTTCAAAGAACCAAATCCTGAATTCATTGCTCCTTAGAATTGTGCTTTCAGTCCCTATGTCATTTAGTTCTGCTCTAATCTTGGTTATTTCCTTCCTTCTGTTTGCTCTGGGCTGTCTTTGCTGTTGTTCCTCAAGTTCTTGCAGAAGTAGGGTTAGGTTGTTTGTTTGAAATGTTTCTATTTTCTTTAGGTAGGCCTGTATTGCTATAAACTTCCCTCTCAGGACTGCCTTTTCTGTTTCCAATAAGTTTTGAATTGTTGTGAGTTCGTTTTCATTTGTTTCCAGAAACTTTTTGATTTCTTCCCTAATTTCATTCTTGGCTCATTTGTTGTTTAATAGCATACCATTCAGTCTCCATGATTTTGGGGTGCTTTGGGTTTTTTCCTTTGGGGTTGGTTTCCAATTTCAGTCCCTTGTGGTCAGAGAAAATGCTTGGTATGATTTCAATAGTCTTGAATTTTTTGAGGCTCATTTTATGTCCTATCATGTGGTCTATCTTTGAAAATGTTCCATGTGCATTTGAAAAGAATGGGTATTTAGCTTCTTTGGGATGAAGGGCTCTATATATATCAGTTAAGTCCATTTCATCTAGGGTGTTGTTTAATGCCGCAATATCTTTGTTGATAATTTGTTTGGAAGATCTGTCCACTTTTGATAGTGGGGTGTTAAAATCCCCTACTATAATTGTGTTGCTGTCAATATCTTTTTTGGAGTCCTCTAAGATTTTCTTGATATATTTGGGTGCCCCTATGTTTGGTGCATATATGTTTACAATGTTAATGTCTTCTTGGTGGATTCTTCCCTTGAGTATAATGAAGTGACCTTCTGGGTCTCTCTTTATGGCTCTTTTTTTGAAGTCTATTTTGTCTGATATGAGAATTGCTACCCCAGCTTTTTTTCTTGTCCTTTTCCTTGGAAAACTTGTTTCCAGCCTTTCACTTTTAGTCTGTGATGGTCTTTTGTCCTGAGGTGGGTCTCTTGTAGGCAGCATATGTGTGGGTCATGCTTTCTTATCCATTGAGCTATTCTGTGTCTTTTGATTGGAGCATTTAATCCATTTACGTTTAAGGTTATTATTGATAGGTACTTATTCATTGCCATTTTTGTACCTGTGTTCCTCTCTGTTTCCCTCTTATCCTTCCTTCCCTTAAAGCAGTCCTTTTAGTATTTCTTGTAGAGCTGGTTTGGTGGAGGCATATTCTTTTAGGCTTCTTTTGTCCTGGAAGCTCTTTATTTGGCCTTCTATCTTGATTGAGAGCCTTGCTGGGTAAAGTAGCCTTGGTTGTAGGCCTCTGGTTCTCATTACTTGGAATATTTCTTGCCATTCTCTTCTTGCTTAGAGGATTTCCATTGAGAAGTCAGTAGCTAACCTCATTGGGCTCCCTTGTATGTTACTTCTTTTTTCTCCCTTGCTGCCTTTAAGATTCTCTCTTTGTCTTAGAATTTTGCCATTTTGTTGATGATGTGTCTTGAAGTGGGCCTCCTTGGGTTCCTCTTGATTGGAACTCTCTGTGATTCCTGTATTTGTGTGACTTTTTCTCTCATCAAATTAGGAAAATTTTCTCTCATTACTCTTTCACATATGTTTTTTATCCCTTGTTCTTCTTCTTCTTCTGGTATCCCTGTTATTTGTATATTATTACATTTCATATTTTCTTGTATTTCTCTTAATCCCTTTTCATTCTCTCTGAGTTTCTTTTCATTTTCCTGCTCTTTCTGTGAGATGCTTTCTACTTTGTCCTCTAGCTCGCTAATCCGATCTTCTACCTTATCAATTCTACTTTTGAAACTTTCTACTGTGTTCTTCAATTCAGAAATTGTATACTTCATTTTCTTTTGTCCCTTGCTGGTAATTTCTATTGCCTTTTTCATGTTGATATGGTTTGCTGTGAGATCTTTGTAGCTCCCTTGTAGTTTCTGGTAGCTCATTGTGAGCTCTTTGAACTTCCCGATAACCAGTGCTTTGAATTCAATATCTGATAGTTGATTAGCCTCTGTTTTATCTAACATTCTTTCTAAAGCCTCTGCTTTTTCTTTCATTTGGGGATTGTTTCTTTGTCTTCCCATTGTTTGTGAGACTCTTCTTATAGCCTCAGCTTCTAAAATTGATTTGTTCTGACTCCCTGGATTTATGTTGTGAACCTCTGTGATATAATACCTGTGAATTTCAGTGGTGCAGACTCCTTTGTGTATCTTGATGTTCTCCCTTTCCACCTACTCCTTTTATTGTGTATATGTAATCAGTTGTAGGAGGAGGCAAAATGGTTTATGACAGCAGAATAGATATTTTATGATATTTATAGTCACAGCTGGTAGAGAGGAGATAGGCGATCTTTAGACTATATATTGTGTTAACCATATTTTTTAGCCCAACTTGCCACTTTTACAAGAGGATGGACAAAAGATAAGCCTCTTTTGGGGGAGGGAAGGCTTGTTAGTTGGTACTGGAAAGCAGTGAGGTTTTAGATGGTCAGATTTTGAGGTAAGGTGAGTGTAAGGAATGGTAAATAGGTGTAGTGTGTGAGCAAATAGAGTTAATCACTACAGCGATAGAATTCAGGGACCTGTACAATGGGCTAAGATCTGGGAGATGTGTTGTGAAGTATTTACTGTTGTATAGATCAGCTATTATTTACACTAATATTAGAGCAGCACTCGTATAACAAACTCTGTGTGATCTGAGTAAGGGGTATAGAGCTTTAGGTAGTGTGCTAAAGGAAAACAAGTGGTGTGGAGTTTTGAGGATTAGCAAAGCACTGTGGAGGAAAGGACAGGGGGAGCCTGTCTAATAATACAATATAACTACTCGAGACTGAGAAGCCTCTACAGAAAGAGGAGGAATACAGAGATATTATTGAAATATAAAAGAAGTGAGAATAATGAAAAAATATGCAACACCTCGTGGCTTCTCTGCTATAGGAAGGTGAAATTTGTCTCTCTGTCTCTACTGTTGAGATGCCCCCTCTTTGGGTATCATTCTGGTCCTTTCACAGTTTCTAGTTGTTTGTGTCTCTTGTGGGTAAAAGAAAACGAAGTAACAAACAAATAATCAAACAAAAAGGCAGGAGAAGGGAGGCAAAAGCGATGAGTTTAAGAGGAAAGGAAGAAGGACTAAAACAGGGAAAAAGAAAGGAGGGGAACAAAGTATAGAAAGATAAAGCAGTAATAAAATTAAAAAAATATATAAGGTCACTAAACTAATGCACAAAAAAGTTACTAAAAAGGGGGGAAAACAGAAAAAAGAAAAAACCCAAAACAAACAAACAAATAGCAACAATAACAAAAATAATAATAACAACAACAGATAAACCCTTGCCTTATTGGTTTCAAACTGTCCAGACTGGTTTTTCTGGTTGCAGCAGGATCTCTCTGTGGGCTGTGATGCCAGAGCAAGTGCGCGCACCAGCCAGGCTATCAAATTGGGGTGTGGGTGCCCGCACACTTGCCAGTCAGTCCGGGACTGGGAAACTGGCAGGGCGCTTTCTGGTCCTGTGGCGCCGACCCCTTAGTCTCTGCACCCAGGCATGCCCGCGGGGCAGTCCGGACCCAAGAAACCGGCAAGGCACTGGCTTGGAGGCCTCCGCTCCCACCAGGCGGTCTGGGACCTGAGAAATTGGGAGGGTGCTTCCCAGTCCTGTGGCTAGTCCCCAAATGCCTCCGCTTTCCCCCTGGCTCGCTGCAAGGCTGGGTGGGAAGCAAGCCAAGCTGCCCTGGCAGGAGAACACCTCAGTCCACTTTCAATAAAAAAAACTAAACTAAACTAAACTAAACTAAACTAAACTAAACTAAACTAAACTAAACTAAACTAAACTAAACTAAACTAAACTCTCCAGACAGCCTGTCTCTCAGTCCCCAACCAGACCAGTGAGGCCAATGCGTCTCTCGATTCCCCCAGGCTTGCGATCACAGAGTCTGCAGTTGAACCGGGCCCTGTGTCTTTGTAACCCTCCCTGATAATGCAAGCCAGCAAGCAGACAGGTCTCTGCCCAGTGTTGTCCAGTTTTGCTTATATGGGGAGTGGGGGAGCTGCTGGCCCACACTGGTGGCCACTGGGGCCACTGGGTTCCCAGGCTCCTGTGGCAGACACCTCTGGTGTTGGTCTCAGACCCATGGCTCTGGTCCCTGGCTGTAGAGGCAGCACCGGGGCCACCTGGCTGGGGGTGCCGGCCCCCGCCGCCGCCGCTTTGTCTTTACTCCGGTCCCCAAGACCCCACTGACCTGCCGCTTTCTGGTGTTTCAGCATCCAACAGAGTCTCTGTTCTTTTAACTTTACAAATGTTGGATAACTGATGGATTAGTCCACTGCTTCTCTATAGATCTGCCAGGATTTTCACCCACAAGTACGGGAGCTAGAATCCCCTCCACACTACTCCATTGCCAGCTTCCCCCAACCCTAGCTGGTGATTCTTATTAAACATTCTTATAAGACTTTCAGGGTGTCCTGAAACTCTTAGTGCAATTTTATACTTAAAAAGTTCAGAAAGTAAATGCTGCATACTTTCAAAAAATTGCATTTGAAAGTTTATATGTCTTGTATACATTTGTTTAATTTTGAAAAATTAATCTTTATTTTAGGTTTTTGGTGTCAATCAGTGTTTGCCATCTTAAGTTAGAGGAATTAAATTTAATATAAAATGTGTTAATTAAGTTCACAAAACTAAATAAATACAAAAGAAAATAATGAAACTCAAGTTTTATTTTTTATAAGTTTGTAATATCTATACACTTCAAGTTACTAAAGCGTAAAAGTGCACAAAGATGTTTGGGGTATGACCTCAAAACAGTTATAGACTATGTGTAGATGAGTGTGCGTATATGTATATTTTTATGTGTACACATATAGTCCCCACCTCTGACCACTGTGAGGCTTTAAAACAGCTCCCACCTCTCCCCAAAGCAACAAACCCATCTAGTGTCCAGGTGGGTTATAAATACTTCACTAAAATGAACCTAGGCACCTTGAAGGAGTGACCTGAACCAGGGGTGGGGCGATAAAGTATAAACTAGCCTTGGGACACTGTGCCAGACAGTCTGGAAGAGGTTGAAAAATGAGGGGCATGTGTCTAAGAGTGTAGAAGTCTGCGTGAAGGACCCATAGACCAAAGCAGGGACAATTGAAGCATGGTGGGGCTAAAAAATATGAATACTTTTCCTCCCATCTTCTAAGTCCTTTGGTTAGACTAATTATTAAATTAGCATAGACAGGTTAATGGGAGAAAATCAAATTTCTAGTACATGTTCATAGGAATTCACATAGGGATGAAAATTCCAAAAACAGTGAGGCAACATTGAGTATATAAAACATTTTTGGACAAAGGAGAAAGGTGGGAACAGGGTATTAGATTTCAGAAGTGAGACTGGGCAGTTCACAGGTAGTTGAGGAAGAGTGAAACACACACACACACTCACACACACACACACACAGGGCTGGCAACTCCAAAACAATGGGATACAGGGTGTATCTAGCCAACAGGCACCTGCTGAAGCCCTCTACTTACCCTCCTTAATTCAAATTAGACTAAGGTGACATCCTCAGATTTCTTCTCTGAAGCAGGTTTCTCTGTCTAATTCTCTTGGGCAGGAGAGAGGAGAAGGTCAAAGGTGCTTTCAGAGTCTTCTGTTTCTTAATAAACAGTTTAGAATTTATAACCCAAAAAGGCAGCTTTAGGATGTTAAAACTTTAGTTTCCTTAAGCATCAAAACATTAGATTGCTGCCACAGATCCAATAAGGGGTTAATATCCAAAATATATAAGGAATTCATGAAGCTCAATAGCAAAAACAAACAAAAAACAAATAACCCAATTAAGAAGTGGACAAAAGACCTGGTTAGATGTTTTTCCAAAGAAAGCGTGCACATGGCCAACAGGTGTATGAAAAGCTGTTCAATATCACATATACCAGGGAAATTTAAACCAAAGCCACAGTGAGATAGCACCACACATTTGTTAAAATGGCCATTATCAAAATGACAGGAAATAACATGTTGGAGTCGATGTGAAAAATGAGGAACCCTAGTGCACCATTGGTGGGAATGTAAAACAGTACAGCTGTACAGAGAGATCTGACCAAGATAACTCAGATCACTGGAAAGAAATAGGAAGGGGCCCTAGGAGCAGTTTGTGGAGGCAACTGTGGGCAATCTAGGGCAGGATTGGCTGGGAAGATAAACACCTCCAGAGCCACTGGCCATAAATACAGGGCTGGATGGCTGGTTCAGAGATTGGGATCTGGCTCCTGAGTTGGCTCCAGCTCGGGCTCTGGTTTAGGCTTAGGCTTAGGCTTAGGCTTAGGCTCTGACTCGGGCTCTAGGATTACTCTCAGGCTCACTGTCAGGCTCTTCTTCCACAAGGATGCCTGGATGATCATGCTGCAGCTGCCTGCATTTCCCAATGGATGGTATTTTTCTTTAGATAGGAACTCCAGATACAGCCTAGGATTAGGCTGGCCCAGCAGAGAATGGCAGGTTTACTCTTTGGGTGTTTTAGAGGGAACAAGCTCTGAGGCAGAAGCGAGCCATTCTTCTAAAATGGTGTAGCACTTGTATCTCATGTTGTTTTAGTTCGCAAATTAACCCTATGGAAACAAGATGACTAAAAACTAATATAGAAAAGCTAGGAGAACTCAGGTGTTAGAGTTTAGTCTTAATTGATAGGCCTAAGTGATTAAAGATGTGACTTGATAGACTGAAGTAACTGCTTTGGAATAACGACTCTCTTTCTTTGTCACCAAACCTTTGCCTCTGGATTTTTTGCCTAGAGGGCAGCAGCAGGCAGCAGAACCCCAAGTGCTATTCAGTAACACAGCCACTGTGGAAACAGTATGGAGGTTCCCCAAGAAATTCAAAATAAAACTACCATCTGATCTAGCTATTCCACTGCTGAGTATTTATTCAAAGGAAATCACTTTCTTGAAGAGGTATCTGTACTCCCATAGCCAATTCATGGAAACACTCCCAAGCAACACATGGGAGTGTTCATAAATACATGAACAGAGCATGAAAATGTAAGAATATATATGTATATATATACATATATGAATTATATATACATATATGAATTATATATATGTGTATATATATATATATACAATTCAGCCTTAAAAAGAAGTAAATACTATAATTTGAGATAGAATAGATGGATATTTAGTATGCTATATGAAATAAATTAGAAAAAGACAAATAATACTATATCATATCACATGCAGAATCTAAAACAAAGCAGTCAAACTCAGAAACAGGGAGTAGAAAATGACTGCCAGGGGTGAAGGGGTAGGGGAAAGATTGGTAAAAACTTCCAGGCATAAGATGAGTAAGTTCTGAGGATGTAATGTATAACATAGTAACTATAGTTGATAACACTGTATTTTATAGTTGGAATTTGCTAAGAGAGTAGAACTTAAATATTCTCACCCAAAACAAAATAAAACAAAAACAATCCCCACCTCCAAATTAAAAACATATGTGAGGTCATGAATGTTTTAATTTGATAGAGAACAATCCTTTTATAATGTACACACACATATGAAATCATCACATTGTACACTTTAAATATGTTTTATTTGTCATTTACATCTTAATAACACTGAAAAAATTTGATTGCCAGCCACATAGATATAAATAAATGAATGAATACAGACAAAGGGAGCACTCTTTCTTCCGGCAGAACATCAGCTAACACATGCAGATAGGGCTAAAGGACTCATTCTGACAGCCATCACAGTGGAAGGTGATGCAAAGGCTCTGTTAGAATTTGGACAGCTGGCCCATCCAAGTTTCTTCATTCTTTCTGATCTTGTTTAGGAAAACACATTACATTTACATGCCATGTCTCATTATCTATATCAATCTGTAATAGTTCCTTAGTCTTTCCTGCTCAATCACATCTTTGAGTCTTGGAGTACAAGCTCTTCATTGTCTAGGAGAACTCTCAATCTGAGTTCATCCAGTATTCCCTTATCATATGCTGGTCATGTATTCTTGGCACAAATGCCACAGAAAAGATCCTGGCTCTTCTCGGTTCCTTGCATCAGAAGGAACATAATGGCCATGCATGCTCTTTTATAGACTGAATGCTTGTGTTCTCCTAAAATTTCTATGTAGATGTTCTAAACCCCAGTGGGATGGTGTAAGGAAGTGGAGCTTTAGGTTAAATGATGTGGGTTCTTATGAGGGAATTAGCACCCTTATAAAAAGAGACCAGAGAGCTTGCTCTCTCTCTCTCTCCTCTATGTGAGGACATGGGAAGAAGGCAGATACCTACCAACCAGGAAGAGTGTTCTTACCAGATCCCAAAGCTACTGGAACCTTGGTCCTGGAATTCCAGACTCAATCTGTGAACTCAAATATGGCTGTGAACCACTTTTCCACTGTGTTCCAGGGAAGAGAACTACCTGGTGCTGCATTCAATAGACTCTTGCCCATGAGCTGCTTTGAAGTCATCTACTGGCCTTCCTGGAGGAAGACATGATAAAATGGAGTCCCAGCTTTGAGGAGGATTTATTTCACTCCTTCCAGAACGTTTCCTGTTTTTCCACACTGGTTACATAGCCTCAGGCTACTGTCACTCATGGCTTCCCAGGGACTGACTCTTGTCAGGAGATTGTTTTGCTTATCCTAATTCCTGACTTCAAACTGAGTTGAAGTTGTTTTCTTTCTCAACCTTGCAACAACCCTCAGCTGTTTCAGGAGCAGTCAGTAGAAAATGTTTGTTTTTCATTAACTCGTTTCTCTCTATTAGAACAATCAGAAAAACAGAAGACTAAGGAAGAAAGGGGTCTCTGTTTAATTAACCTAATTGAACTTTCCACATCAGAACTGTCCAGCTCCAGTCAATTCACCACAGCTGGCCCTGGAACAGTCATGTGACTGGTCAGAGCCTCATTGGTTCATTCACTCATGCCCCTGGAGTTCTCAGAATATATTAAATGCTCTTATTGCTATGTTTTAAAAAAATTTTTATGGTAACATTGAAAGATATGGGTTATTAACCCCATTTAAAGACTAGGAAATTGAAGTTTAAAGAAGATAGATAACCTGTCTAAGATTCCTCAGGTGAGGAATGGTGGACCGAGGTTGGAATCTTTTAATGCCAAGTTGTTTTCTACTCTTAAGGTGCATTTGGAGGAGGTGGTGCAGACTTTGTTTTGTGGCTGTGGTGGCCTGCAGAGCTTAGGCATGGAGAATGTTCCACAGGCCCAGCCTGGACTACTGCCTTGTTGCCTCAGGTGTGGGGCAAAGACCTGAGCTAAAGCCCTAATCAATCTGAGAACTTGGAAAGGATGAGAAAAGTCATCCTGTCCTTATGAACTGGAAGCAAAAATAAAGATCATTTAGCTCATTTCCCTCTTTTCGGAAGGGAAGGAATAATCTAAGGCTGGAGAGGGAAAATGCCTAAATTTCCTAGCTCATTAATGTCAGAACCAGGATGTGGAATTAAAAGTAATGTCAGAGACAGGTTGAGTAGTTAAAAGTAAAACTAAATGTCTATAAACTGGCATGAAACTATGAGGAACAGGAGATTTGGGAGCACAAAAATATTCTACGAAACTATTCAGATCCTCAATCCTCATGCTCTCCCAGTGAATAACAATCAACAGGCTCGGAACTCTCAGGGAAGGAATAAAAAACATACAAAAATTAGCAAAACTCAACCTGTGGACAGTGTTGGCATGTAATGACAAAGAATATTGACTTATTTCAAAAACAACTATATTAAGGTGTATACTACATAGTGTGAAATTTATCCATTTCAAATGTACAATTTAACGATTGCAGCCATATTCATAAACTAGTTCTAGAATATCTTATAACCCCGGTAACAGGTTCTATTACTGCCTTGCCCCTCCACCATTTGCCAATGAGGAGTCATGGGGAGGTCAGGTAACTACTCAAGGTCACTCAGTACCTGGGTGATTTTGGACAAGTGATCTGTCTCGGGTTGGAACCCAGGGCCTCGACTTCAATATCTGCTCATTACTCTGCTATCCTGCATCCACATTAAGAAAGCAGCCCAGCAGAGATTTTCCTATGGTGCATGCTTCTTTTATGAGGTGACACAATCTCATTTTTTTTCTTTTTCTATCTTCTCACATTAAGAAAGATATGGCAATTCCCTTCAACTAACCACTTGGCACAGGTTGCTGGTTGATGATGTCAAATTATGTCTTCAGATGTGAAATCCTTTTAAGCAATGCATGGGAGGAGGGGGAGAACAACATGATGGTCCTGTTAATAATGGATGCTGGAAGCTACAGGTTCATATAGCCCGTAGATTCAGATACAGTGAGACAGAGAATAGTCATTATGGAGAAAGGGGTGGGAGATGTGTCCACTTCAGTGTGTAGAGATGTCCCTGTATGGCTGCTTTCTAGGGGTGGACATTGGCCTGGAAGATGTTTGATAAGATGTTATGGAAGGGAGATGGGACCCACATGGAACCCCAATTAATCCGCTTGCCTAGAAAGGTCCTACTTTATGTAAGTGTCAGAAAAGCAGACCTCTGAAAATGACCTTTCCTGGGATGCAGAAAAAAAGTTTCCAGGTTACTTCGTTTCCTTAACAGAATGCAAGATTGCATAGCCTCAAACAGAAATGACAGCTCTTAAGGAGATGATTGAGTAAGGCAAAAATGCAACAAGATGAAATTTAAAGGTAGATGACTGAACTAAGGAAAAATGGCATAGGAACCAGAAGTTCTAACCTTACAACTAAAATCCACATGGGTGATGTAAGAGCTGCTGTGACATTAAGGTGGAGAAAATCATGATGAGCTCAACGTGATGAAACAATGGAAACTGTTTATTGGAGATAGACAACAGTGGTCAAAATTTAAGAATCAAGTATGTTTCTGAAGAATAACACAAATTCCACAGAATAATTAAATTACATACATAATATATTATATTTTTAGGTTTCCACAATAGCTCTGCAGTTTTACTTTACTACATTATTATACTGGAGAAAAAGATGAAATGAAACCCAACACTCAGAAGCACAGGAGCAAAGCTTTTTCTTGTAACATGAAGAAAAACCCTATGAATATCCCAAGAATAATTATTGGGCAGATCAAAAACAAAAAAATACAAGTCTAATGGTTTTAGACTTCTTCTATGATATGCCAGACAGCAAAAAATAAGAGAATCAAAAACAAACAAACAAACAAACCAGTTTGAGGGGAAGGTATTATGATTAAGCCATAGTGAATTATGCCATTTTTATTTTATATAGGAGTTCAGTAGAAATATTGCCAGATATCCAAAGGCCTAAAAATATACTCCCATGTCATATTTTTTAAAAAATATGACTTGAAAATTTAGTTCATGTGAAACATGAAACAAAATTAAGAACTCAAGATCAAGAAATTCTGTGGGAAAGAACTGGTGGTAAACATTAAAACAGTTGAACATGGAGTTAATTCACAATATTTGTTAAAGTAATAATTTTAAAGCTAAAATTTATTCAATGCTTACTATGTGCCAGGAACTAGGCTAAGTGTTTATCTATATGTTTATCTATATGTTTAACTTAATGCAGATATGAAAGGATTAATCATTAAATAACAGATTTTTATATAAAAATAAAAATGTAATAATGACAAGCTGGGCCTAATCTTCAGATTATATACTCAGATTAATCAATGAGTAAAGAGAGTAATAAAAATGCTTAGCTCTTCACCCTAATATGGGAAAGACAGACACAAAAGGTACTGTTTTATTTATTTATTGACTTTGATAATCAGAGGAATATTGGACTACAAAGTAAAAAAAACTAGAAGTTATGAAATAAAATGATAAATTGGAAACAATTTTTCTGAAAAAAATGTCAAAATAAATTATTGATAGGTTAAATTTCTTTATAAACAAATGAGAAAAATTCATTTAAATGTTGGGAATAAAATAGATCAAGGATGTGAATAGGCAATTAACAACTATCATTTTAACACTTCGAATGTAATGAAAAAGTGCAAATTAAAGCAGCAATGGCCTATTATGTTAGACCCCTGAAACTGGCAGGTATTTAAAAAATAATAATAATAATCCTGGTGTTAATTAGGACTGAGGGAGAGGACCCTTTAATATAATCCAGTGGAAGTATAAACTGATAAATGTGCTCTTCTGGAGGGGAGTTTGGCGTCATACATCAAAAGTTTTGTAAAAGAAGATACCTTTGGACTCAAGTATTTCATTTCTAAAGAGAGGTACTTCCACATGGCCACAGAGATTTAACTCCAAAGACAGGAAAGGCCGACCCCCTGCTTGGGGCTTCTCCTTTAAAGTGGAGGGTGTTACCCAGTCCAGAATGATGAGGAGGATGATGGTAGAAGGTTTAAAGGCACAAGGGTAGCTCCCAAGAGTCCCCAAAGTCTGCTGAGCCTGGGCCCTTGGTTGTGGCCTCCATCTTGGGTTTATTTCCTGATGTATCTCTGAGGCTTCTCTGAAGTCCTGATGAAACATTTCAGGTCACTTCCACGGTACTCTAGGCACCTAAGGGCAGGGTGGAAAGCCAGGAAGAGCCAAGCTAGAAAAGTATGGGGTGCTGAGGAAGGCTGGATAGGCCAGAAGTAGAGTCACAGTGCACCTTCGGGCACAGGTGAGCTGTCCCTGACACCACCACTTCTTCCCAAAGCTGTTATTTCTGGAACTGAATATTGGCCTGAGCTGCCACTCCTGCCCCTGCTGGAGTGAATCCCCTGCGCTTCTGCATGTCTGTGTCTCTGGATCCGGGCCAAATCTATACAGAGGGCATGGGTATTCCCATAGCGAAAGAGCACCATGCACTTGTTACCATGCACTTGGGGGGACTCTGGCATCTGGATTGTTTCTGGCTTCCTAAACTTGCAGCTCACTTTGTGAAAGGGGCTTGGGAGCTAGGAAGCCCTACCCTCCCCTACCCAAGCAAAAATCTTGCAAGTAAAGGTACTTGCAAGTACCTTTACAGGGATACTAGGAATGCATACCTGCCTTGGGATGCAGGGTGCTTCTTTCCTCGCCCACTAATGCCAGCCTAATGCCCTCCCTCCTGACTCCCTTGCAGGAGGAAGCCCTTCTCACTTGCTTCCCCAAAAGCTCTTAACCACTTGGAAAATAAATTGGAAAAGAGACTCAAAGAAGAATTTTGCATACTCAGGGAGCAAGGGCCTTAAGAAGTAAATCCATATTTCTTTACATTTAGGATAGCCATTTAGGCTGAAGCTCTCTTTTCTCTGGGCCCATTGTCCCACCAGAGGGTGAGAAATGCCTGCCCACAGCCCTGGAGCTCTGCAGTTTACCAAGTGTTCCCACACATACAAACCCTAAGCTGCAATTCTGTTGTGCTGTGTGTGGAGTGTATAGACAGGGCTTGCTCCTGGTGAGGATTTAATTGTGGATATAATTGTGCATATAAAACTGAGGCAGTCAGTCAATACTTTGAACCTTTTCTAACTTTATTTTTATTGTTGACACTATTGCAGTAGGTGGTTTTGAACATCTATTATGTGCTATCCATGGGGTTCTGTGCTGCAGGGGGTATAAAGGTAACAGAGCCCTGTTACTGATTCCTGGCCACTGGAGGCAGGAGGCAAGGGTGATCACATAGAGAAGTGGCTGTCATTTAGCACAGTAAGTCCGGCAGCAGAGATCAGGGTAGGAGCCGTGGGAGCTGCAAACATTAGGTCTGTATTCAAAGGTGTGCTGGTCTGGCCCATGTTTGTGAACCTAGCTCTTGGTGCCCTTGAACACAGCATAAGTGGGATTCTGGGCATCTCCCTAGTGAGAACTGTCACACTGAATCTCTCTGGAAATGCCCTCTGACTGGTCCTCTCCCTCCCACCTTTGCTTCCTAGGACTCTGCTTTGCATTGTAATCCACTACCTTTTTACTGGATTAGTGCTTGTGGAATAGATGAGCATTCTCACAGACTGCACCCAAATAAATAGTGTTTCTACTGCACGCAAGATGTTGCCAAAGGGCTGCAGTGACTTTTCTTTATACAGGTTGGGGGGAGGCAGGTACAGCTGACCCAGGGACTCAGTGTTAGCCATGCCTGTGCCCTCTTCTATGGGAGGGGTGAGTTCCAGGACCTTTCAACCCAGTTCAGGCTGTCACATTTGCCTTTTGTGATGACAAAGGGCCCCTAGTGACTCATACCAAAAGTTTACCTTCCAACCCAGCCAAGAAATGACACTGCATCCAGACAATGACCAACTTTACAAGAAACACCTTTAATGAAAGGAACTGTGAGCTTTGTAGTAATGAGACTGAGTTCCCTAGTTCAGCCTCAGAAGGTCAGAGAGCCATGGGGTGGGAGGTGCAGTGGGCTAGCTGTCCTAGTGCACAAGTGCCAAACACAAGTCCCAAATGTTAAATCCGGCCCTCCACCTTGTTTTATATGGCCAGGCACCTTGTTTCTACTAAGTGGAAGTGCCCAGCTCTCGCTTAACTGTTAAGGAGCAGTTACAGTCCTAGGATTACATTCGGCCCTTTGAAGGCAACTGTGAGGCTGATGTGGTCCCTGGTAAAAATGAGTTTGACACCCCTGCTCTAGTGCATGGCCTGGACCCTGGAAGGGCTGCTGTAGGAGCACAGTCATTCAGCACAGACTCCACCCTGGCACTGCAGAAGCAGACCCCCCAGCACCCTCAGCACTCACTGGAGAAACAGACACCACCCCCACCCCTAGCCAGGGACAGCTCAGGACTCCAGCTGGCCTGCCCAGAGCCTGGCTTACTGTTACAGATAGGACCCTGTGTGTCCTCCCACGGAGTATGAGCAAAATCATTTGAACTGAAAAAAAACCTGCAGTTGTCCCCATGTAGCAGGCAAGTCAAACTTGAGAAATTCTTACTAATTTCACCGAATAAAATGGTAAAAAAAAAAAAGTCACCAAACATCTGCCTTATTTTAGCAGCTTCATGGCCATTGCATACACAGCGAATCCATTTCTGCTTGTTCTCAGTGCTCCAGCCTGCCCTTCTGGGACTGGAATGTGGAGGGGCCCTGTCTCCTTCAGCTTCCTTCCCTTGGAAAACTAGGCCACTCCAGAGAGGCTGCTGTTGGCTGTGGTCACTGTATTGCAGCCTGGGCTCTTTCCAGAGAGGGAGGGCGGGGGTAGGGGGTGAAGTATTCTCTGTGGCTCCTGCTCTGGTCAGGAGTTTGGAAAACAGCAACCTTCCAACTCTCTGCTCTGTCCACCCGGCTTCTGGAGGGAAGCTTCCCATTTTGTGAAAGCAGGCCTCATTTGCTTTCTAATTTAGCTTAGTTAATAAAAATAAAAAGAATAAATTAAAAGGAGCAAATATCAATAGCTCAAAAGAAAATAAAAGTCAGTAAGAATACTGCTCTGGTGTATGTCTTTTCCACACTTTCCTACTATGTTTCTGTACACACATCATATGTGTTTGTATAGAAATGTGCACACACATTTCTCCCCCTTCAGTGACAAGCACCCCTGTCATCTGGGCAGGGCCATGCCTTATCACATTGGTGGGATTGATTTTGCCTGGTACCAGTTTCTATTACATTTCCCACCCCACTCCCCCAGCTTGCTTGCCTCTGCCTGTGACACTTGGTCCAAAGGGCCTGGAAGACTTTTCCACACTTGCCCTCCAGCAGGGTCTCTGTCAAAACACCAGCACCGGGAGCAGTGCAAGCACCTCCCACTTTGTTGTCTTCTAGTTGTCGCATTCCCTTGGTTGGCATTTAAAATAATCACCTCATAGAGAATTGTCTGATTCACCCTTAAACAAAGAAGAAAAAGAATGGATAAAGCTCATTCTTAAGGAACTTTTCTGTTATTGTAAAAGAGAGTAGAGAATGCTGGAACCTAGCAAAAATTTTTTGCATGTGAACTGTATCTTAAAAGATAGGGTGAAGATGAGTTTTCCTGTGTGCTTCGGGCAAACTCAGTTGAGTCTAGATCAGATCAGGAGGGACAATGTGACCCTATGTGAGGGGCCTCTGAAGGGTGACTGTCAGAGTGGGAAGGTTAACAAACCTCTTCCGGCCTGAATTCAGCCTCTGTGAATGGAGCCAGAGCAGCGGTTGTGTCCAATCACGATTCAGTTGGGAGAACTCTACAGAGCACTAGCTCAGAGCAGAACCCCCAGGGAAGTTGCTAAAATTTTCTTCCTTTCTTCCTTTCCTCCAACTCCATATCTGCCTCTGGCCACCACCCTTACCTTTTTGCTCCCCTTCTGCAAGGAGAGAAGATAAAACTTGCATTGTTTCTGTCTCGTGAATTTTGAAAGAATTGAGTGAAAGAGCCCCCAAAACCTAAAATGTGATGTAGGTGTACAGCTATCACAATGCATATAATAATGGGAACGTTGCTCTATTTTTTGTGTCTTTAGTGCTTATGAGGAATCTCTGGGCAGCACTTGGGAACTAGAGGTGACTTCCTGGGCCTGTGCTTCACATGGACAGCTGAGGCAGTGGGGTCCCTGTCAGCAAGGTCCAGGAACTCCTGAGAAGGTGGGGGTTTCTGCCTTCTTTCTCCTCCAGGTCTTCTGTAAAAGGAGCCCTCTCCCCCAATATCACAGTGCACAATTCCCCAGCCATTTCTTGCTTCTCATTCATGGGTAAGCCTCCTCCTTTTATTTGATCTGCTTGAACCAGGTCTGTATGCACCATCCCCAGAAGATGCCCCCCAGAGGGAATTTGGGCCCCATACCAGCAGCATCAGTTGTGGTGTGACACACTTCCTCCAGCAGGCTGGGCACACTCAAGCCTCCCTTCACCTGGGGACCTTGCATTGGCTTGTTTCCCTGTGGTGGCAGGAAGATGCCATTGTCTGCCCATGAAGCAACCCAAGGGACCACTGCCACTTTTGACAAATTTTTTAAATTTTAAACACTTTAATTTTTTAATTTTCTTATTTTAAAGGAAACATATTATAGAAAATAAAGAGTATGCAAGAATTTCACTTTGGGGCATATATCCAAAGGAACTTAAATCAATACTTTGAAGAGATAGCTGCACTTTCATGTTCACTGCAGTGCTACTCACAACAACCAAGACATGGGGACAACCTATTGGCAGGTGCGCATGAAGTGCTCATCAACAGGTAAGTGGATAAAGAAACTAATATATGTGGAATGAAATATTACTGAGCCTTCAAAAGGAGAGAAATATTAGCATTTGTGACAACATGGATGAACCTTATATTAAAGGAGGACATTACATTAAATGAAATAAGCTAAATACTGCATGATCTTGCTTATATATGGAACTTAAAATAGTTGAATTCATTGAGGCCAAAAGCAGAGTGGTGGTTGCCAGGAGCTGGGGTGGCGGGATGGGAAGATGTTGATCAAGGGGTATAAACTTTCAGCTATGCAAGATGAATTTCAGCACGCAAGATGAATGAGCTCTGGAATCTAACATATAGCAATGAGACTATAATTAACAATGCTGTATTATATACTTGAAATTTGCTAGGAGGGTAGATATTAAATGATCTTACAACACACATAGTTAACTCTCCAAGTTAACTATATGAGGTGATAGTTCGATCATAGTGATCTTTTTATAACGTGTGCCTATACCAAAACATCATGTTGTGTACTTGAAATATATAATTTTTATTTGTTAATTATACTCGATAAGCTGAAAAAAGAAAAATTATAGGGAAGGAGTGATACTACTGTCCAGCGGTAACCTCTATTAGCACCTTGGTATATAACCTTTTGGGGGATGGCAAGAATTATAGCAGAGACTGGGCTTATACTAGACATAGGAGGTCTGTCCAGAAAAAGTCCAGCCATTGCTAATATAATGAGAGCAGTTTGTGTGACATTGATGTAACCTGACAGCCAAGGAGAGTGGACTGGAATGTGCATACAAGAACAATGATGACCTCACTGTAATAGTCAGTGGGGACAGTAGACACCATTGAGTGAGCATGTATACTGTGTGGCCATCACATACAAAATGACTGAGCGAGTAGAGCAACAAATCTGCATCAAATTTTGTGTTAAGCTTGAACATTCCTCCATGAAAACTATTCAGATGATTCAGAAGGCTTTCAGGAATGATGCAATGAGTGTTGCACAAATAAAAGTGTGGCGCAAATGCTTCATAGATGGTCAAGAATCTGTTGAAAGTGATCCACATTCTAGAAGGCCTGTAACAAGCAGAACACCTGAAAATGTTGAATGTGTATGGGTTGCAATAACAAAGATCAATCACTGACAGTGGAGAACTAGAAGCTGCACTGAGGATTCCAAAAACTACTGTGTCTGAGATTTTGATGCAGAATCTTGGCATGAAATGTGTCCTGGTAAAATTCATTCCATGACTTCTGCTACCAGAGCAGAAGAAACATTGTGCTGCGGTTGCTAATGACTTGATTCAAACTGCTACCAATGAACCAGATTTCCTCAAGAAGGTCATAACTGGAGATGAGTCATGGGTCTACAGCTGTGATCTGGAAGCAAAGGCCCAGTTGTCCCAATGGAAGTCATCTTTATCTCCACATCCAAGGAGTAATGGCAAAGTCACAGCAATATCAAGACCATGTTACCTGTGTTTTTTGATTGGAAATGTGTTGTCCATCATAAGTACACCCCTCCAGGGCAAACAGTTAATAAGGAGTACCATTTCAATGTTATTCATTGATTGAGAGATGCAATACAATGAAAACTGCCACAGCTATGGGCAACTGTTGAGTGGCAGATTCATCACAACAATGCACCCATTCATGCATCATGTCTTATGCACAGTTTTTTAGCTAAACATCAGATCACTCACGTGACTCAGCCCCCCTACAGCCCAGATGTGGCACCCTGCAACTTCAGATTTTTCCCAAAACTAAAATTACCTTTGAAAGGGAAGAGGTTTCAGACCATTGATGAAATTCAAGAAAATACAAGAAGGCAGCTGATGGTGACTCCAGAAAAGGATTTTGCAGAGTGTTTTGAACAGTGGAGGAGATGCTGGGAGAACTGTGTGAGGTCCCAAGATGCCTACTTTGAAGGAGACTGAAGTGCCATTGTCCTATGTACAGTGATATTTCTTGTATCTTTTAGCTTCAATAAAGGTTTCTATTTTTTGTATTACATGGCTGGATACTTTCAGAACAGACCTACTTGTATAATTATTATTTTAAAAATATTTTCATTTCAGTATATATCCATTTACTGCACTATTCTTAATGGCTAAATATTATTTTATTGCATGGATGTACAAAAATATTCTTTTAATTGGAAATATTGGTTGTTTCCTTATAAAAACAAGTCAGAGGAATGGACCATTTTTAGAACTATTTTGGAATAGAACCTCTTATACAACTCTGATTAGTAGCTGAAGAATAAGTACCTAGAAGCATTATTTCTGAATGAAGGTCAGGCTCCAGCAGGCCTTTTAGTAGACTGGCATCCCAATGGTGAAGCTCATCTGAGTCCAAGTAATAGGAATAGAGAGATTAATAACTACACGGGGCAGAGAGAAAAGACTATTGATACAGAATCTCCAGGCGGACTCTGAGTCAAGGAAAGATAAAGGTGTAGAGCATCTTTTCTTCTTGTTTTTGGCATTCTCTGTCTTAATAAGGAAAGCTAGGTTACATCACAAGAGGACATTAGAGAAGATGTTTCCCCAAATTAGCCTGTCTGTATCAGTTTTTGCCAGATCCTGGCATTGGGTTGTCTCATGTTTTTAGTGTTATTTCTATAATTTAATGCTTTTTGTCTTCATACATGTTTCAGTGAGAAGGAAGGAGAGGTTGTATTCAGGCCTCCTCACCCAATTCCTCTGGAAACATATGTCCATTAGGACATTCTTGTATACAGCTGGAAAAAATTTCCAACTCCACTGTGATCCTCTCCTGGACAACTGACATCTTCAATCGACTAGAAGAGAGATGCCCCTGGCCCATCATAGCCTGTGACTTTCTGCAGGGCTGAGTTCTGCTGAAGAGCCATATTCCACTCTTAAGATTTCATAAAGTGTGAGTATTTATAGATAACTGCTTTACAAGGGACTATTGTGTGAAGATAGAGGGAACTTATTAAAGACGGGTCCTTGTCATGTTTCTATAAGCCTTTCTACATGTTTCAGAGGCTGGCCATAGGGAACTAAGGAAAGGAACTATGTCATATGCGTATTTACATTTCTAGGGCCTAGATCTATACTTGGAGTACAGTAGGTGCTCAATGAGCACTTCTTGAATACACTAATTTTCTACAACCTTACTGCTGATACAAATACAACTTGGCTTTGGCCACACCAATTCTATATTTGCTAGTAGCATGTGCCCCACACTCTCATGACTGTGTCTCTAGAAAGCCTACTTCAAGCACTTATTACCCAAGGGCACCCAACTCAAGTTAGACAGTGTCTTCTTAAATGACTGGAAGAGCTGTACTCTAAGTGTGGCCTGAGGACCCCAGGGGGTTGTTGAGGCCATTTCAGAGTATCTGTGAAGTCAGAACTAGTTTTATAATACTAATGAGAAGTTATTTTCCTATTTCACTCTCATCTGTGATGCATACAGTGGAGCTTCACAGAGGCCAGCAATATGTGATGATGGCACTGTTTTTGGTACAGTGTGTCACTGTGTATTCTTGCTGTTTAAAAATTCTCAGTTTTTATTTCTAATATGATAAATACCAGTATATGTAACCCCATAAACAAAAGTTCTTTGAAGCCAGAAAGTTTAAGAGTCTCTAGACTTGATCACATTTCATCTGGTCTTCATCCAAGTAAGCTGGACCTTATCAGGAAATAAAATTGCCCTACTTCTCCATTTCCTAATTTATTTGTTTAGTGCATATTTCATAAATTCCTACTTTGGGTCAGACATTGTGCTAGGCCCTGGAGATTTAGCATTAAACAAGATTGATGTGACCAAGTTGTTAAAGTCTTGTGGTAAAGACAGATATTCAGGGAAGGCACTGAGGCCCAGCTGTTTAAGGTGGGATCTCACAGAAGAATTGGAGTTACTTGAGGATGATAGGGACAATGTTTGTGGACATGAAGAGACATGAAGCTCCTGAAGGTCTCACAGAGGGACTTGGTGGCTGCACAAGGGGAGCCCATGGTACTTGAGATGGAGCTGGAGAGGGTAGTGATCACATGATGCCTGGCACTCCAGGGGAGGGTCTTAGTCTTGACTCAAGGCAATGGCCAAGGGCCAGTGCATGGTTGAGTCTTTTCACTTTTTAAAAATTGTTATATAATACACATAACATAAAATTTGACATTTAGCTATTTTTAAGTGTTCAGTTCAGAGGCATTAAGAAGGGTGATTGCATTAGATTCTTGCAGGGGACATTTGGTGTGTGCTCAGAGGCCATATTGAGATTCAGCATTCCAGGTCAGCAGAAACCATGAAATGGACTTAAACAAACAAAAATCAGGATCTGAGACATAGGAGCCACATGTCAACCCACAATCTGGGTGCAGGATATTGGGTTCTTCTTTCTCTCAATCCTCTTAAGGCCAACACCAAAGCCAAAGTGAGTGTGCTGCAGGGAAGGAGGTGCTGGGAGTTGGTGATGTGCATGGCTATGCCTCGTTTTCCTTGACCTCTTCTTAGGGCCTCTGTTTTAACAAGAACACATCTCTGGTTGTTTACTTGATGGGGCACAGACTGATTGTTTTGGAAAATTTAGCCATTGCACTTAGGGTGAGGGGAAGGAGGTTTAATCAATGGAACCTAATTTCTAGAGCATTGTTCTCAGACTTGCATGAGCAACAGCATCACCTCGAACACTTTTTCCCCTCTAATAGGCAAACCATCTGATTAGACAGTTCTTCATAGATGTACAAATGGTCAATAAACACATGAAAATCAAAACCACAATGACATACTATTTCATACTGATAAAACACCTTTTTAAATACAGATCAATGGACCTCAGCCCCAGAATTTTTGATCCAGTAGATCTGGGGGCAGGATACTAGTATTTGCATTTCTAACAAGTTCCCAAGTGATTTTGATACCTCTGGTCCTGAGACCACAGGTTGAAAATCACTCCTTTAGGAACAGACAAGAATTAAGAGAGAAGGCTCATGACTTTTAAATAGAGACCACTCTAGAATGCACATTCCTCTGTCTAAAATATTCTTTCCACATGTCTCAGCCTGATAAGGAGCAGGGACTTCAAGGCTATTATACAATATCTTTTCTCCTTTTCTGGCTTATTGAGCAGAAGTCATATATCAACTTTCTTACTCTTTCTTCTGCTTTCTGGAGGAAGGGACCCAAGTTTCCTCTGGGGATTTTGGATGATAAAAGAGAATCCTCACCTTTTTATCACACTGCTGACCCTGGGGAGGTCTGTGAAGGCCCATTTACTGCATCTGCTGAAGCTTAGTTCCCCAGGGTTTGAAGACACTGAATCTGCTGTTCCAGGGTCATTCTTTATTGGGAAGCAGAGTCACTGTCCCTCAGTTAGCCAAGTTTTTACCTCATACTTCACAGATTGGACAACTAAGAGGGGAAAAGCTTTCATCCTTAATTACAAATTATTTAAGTGTTGGGTGGTGAACTATATAGTTTCTTCTGAAGATTGGTAAGAACATTTGACCTCTGGTCAGGAATATAGGATGTAATCACTTCATCCTATTGCTGCTGTCTTGTCTCTGCATTATCAAGTAAGCAAGCTGATAGAAAAACTTGTTTCCCTGAGGAATAGCAGAATAGGTCAACCAGCTCAGGTCAGAGCATGCTGCACAAGATGGAGACCCTCAAGACTCTCCGCTGTTCACATTCTTATGCCTTACCAAGCACAGCCCAGTGTTCTTGGGGCTTTTCTGGGCAAGGTTTAATAAGTGACCAAACAATGCTGAAGTATGTAATACCATCATCTCCCCAGTCAAGATGCCTCTCCTTGCTGTAAGAACAGCTACAACAGTAATTATAGCTAATATGTATTGAGTAATGATTGAACCACTACCAAATACTGCTACATACACTCTATTAGAATTTATTTCTGATTTTGATGTGTAATGATCTCTGGTTTTTAGATTAAAAAACCCATTCAGCAGTGTTAAGTAACATCAAAGTAAAAAGAGCACCAATCCCTTGTTAACCATGGCAAGACAGATCTTATTCAGGCTACTGTAGTTGGGAGCGTAAAAAGACTCAGGTATAAACTGAGCTCAGCTCCAACTAAGACAAAGGTGACTGAGGTTTTGAAAGAGAGAGCATCTGTCAAACAAAAAAGGGATTATGAAGATGTAAAATGGGGGAACAAAAAAGACATGGAGGGTTTTGATATAGGAAAATGATAAATGACAGAAGGGGTGAGAGGAGAATAACTAGAAATGGTTGGGCAAGGTGGTTTGGGAAAATGTACTTTCTATGGTTTGGCAGCAATGCTTTTTCTTAAGCAAAGACTCAGCCCTGGGGCTGGGGTAAAGACATAAATGACTGCAGGGAGAAGCCACACTAAGGTTCAGGCAAGTCTTATGTGCTGCATGGGCATTCACAGTTCTCTGTAACTTCGGAAGCAAGGCCCAGCAGTGAGCAGGCAGCAGAGTCAAGAAGTTAAGCTCAAGCAGTGTGATGAAGTTCAGAAACACCATCTATACTGGCTCTGAAGACTTGTGTCTAGTGTCAGCCTTTCCTTGTTTCCAGAGCTTACACTCCTCTCTTCCTGACTCATCTTCAGACCTGTCAAGTTCAGCTTAATCTGTTGTTCCCCTACTTCAGGGCCAGAAATCCTACTTGATAATAAAGTCCACAGAGCCTTGGCCTCCTGCTTTTCTACAGTCATAGCCCTGACAATATCAGAAGTGCCTTTGGTCCTGTGTAGCCCTTCTCTCCTTACCTTCACCCCTCCCTCCACTCCTCCATATCCTCTGTGTTCTGCCCAAGCTGAGAAAAGAACCCATTTGACCTCTATCAAGGGCCCTAATGACAAGGGAACATCTTTATTTGGCAAGGTTTTATCAATCTTAGAAAATGCTCCCATCCACTGATAACAACTGTCCTTCCCTGCCCTAACGCAAAACCCAGCCAAGGGTCCTGGAAAAAAGAGACAAAACAGAAACTCTGCAGTTAAAACTGGGCCATTTATCTCACAAGCAGTATACTTTATTTATTTTTTAATTTTATTTTTAGACACTTATATAATTTATAAAGTGACTCCCCCTCCATAAGTCTAGTACCCATCTGGCACCATCCACAGTTATTACAATATTATTATTGATTATATTCCCTATGCTGACTTTACATCCCTGTGACTATTTTGTAACTGCCAATTTGTACTTAATCTTCTTCACCTTTTCTCTCAGCTCCCCAGCCTTCTCTATTTGGCAGCCATCAGTTTATCCTCTATATCTATGAGTCTGTTTCTACAAACAGTATATTTTATGACCACTAATAAAAAGCTGCTTCTAATAAAACATATATATGTACACGTGGTTTCACCCTGGGCCACCAGGGAAGCTCACCTATCATCAAAAAGAGATGTGGGACCATTTAGCACATTCTGGATCCCGTCTTTTCTAGGGACTGGGTTGGAAACAAAAAGTGATATTTTCCAATATTGGTTTGAATTGCCAAATAGTAGCCACATGCCTGACCTCTGGGGCTGTGAAGTCTGTGTCTGAACCTTGGGAGGACTCAGAGCATTAGAGATCATGGAACTCCAAGGAGCTGCCTGTGAGGAGATTAGGCCACTGCCCAGTCCCAGAGCCCTACTTCTGGCGTAGTGTGCACGAGGACAAAAGTCATGGGTGGCACCGCACCTAGTGCTTTGCAGACACTGTCCATTTTGAGTTTTATAAAAACCCTATGAAGTCAGCATTGTTGTCTGCAGGTATAAGTAGACTGGGGCTCAAAACAAATCAAATATCTCATGCTCAGCAAGGAATTTCTGATCTTCCGATGGCTTCTGGTCATCCTTCGGGGCTGCCCTGAAATGTCCCTTCCATGGAGGACCTTCTCTGACCAGCTAATGGAATCCACACCTGTCCCTTCTTTCCAGGTCATTCTGTACACAATTACCCTGCTCTTCAGAGTAGTCACCATTATGTGACCTTTTGTGTTTATTTGTTAGTTTTCTTCTTTATGTTCTGCCTTCTCACAGTAAAAATACAAGCTCATAAAACAAGCAAACTTACAAAAGCCTTGACTTGCTGGTTCATGGATGTGTACCCAGCACCCCAGATAGTTCCTAATAGACACAACAAATGTTTATTGAGCCATGTAAGGAATGAACCTGGAAATTGGAATGAGGACTGAGGAGCCAGAGACCACTTCTGTCTCCTCACCAGAAGCCCAGAGCCTTCTGCTGTTATCATCCCAGTCATCCCATATCTGATGGTCAGTGTGATGGGGACCCTTATGATGGAAACATTGCTGTCTACTCACAAAAGAACAACACTTCCTGACCAATTTTCTTTTGTATTAATTGATTTGAGAGAAAAACATCTATTTGGTGTGCTTATTTATGCATTCATTGGTTGATTCTAGTATGTTCCCTGAACAAGTATCAAACCCATGGTCTCAGCATATCTGGACAACCCTCTAACCAACTGAGCTACCCAGCCAGGGCACCTCCTTTCCAAAGATGAAGGAACCTGGCATTTCTTTATCTTCATTTCATTATCTTCATTTCTTTAAAGAGATCCAGAAAAGAAATCTTACATTTCATTAGAGAAGATTTGAAATCCCACAGTTGGTGTATCATGGAAGTATCCCCCACCTGAGCTCCACTTGGCTTCTTCATTTGTCTTGTTTTGAAACCTTAATTCAGTATCACAGGCTGATTCAGGTCTAAATCAGAAAACTGAGGGGAGCAGGAGCTCTACCTGCCAGACTTCACTCTGCACTCTTCCCCATGATGAAACCCATAGCTGATAGTCATTTTTCCTGCCTTAGGAGTCCCCTGATATTTTATCTGCAACCGTCCCAAACCACTGGTTTCCTACATGGCATTATACCTGGTCATCTGTATGCCTCATTTCCCCAGCTGTTCTGTGACCTTCTCAGAGATAATGACAGGATCTTGATTGTCTGTGCATATACCACAAACCTCCAGAGCCTGCAGGTGATGAGAGAAAGGAGAGACCAAGACAGAGAAAGAGAGAGAGAGAGAAAGGGACAGAGGAAGGAAGGAAGGAAGGAAGGAAGGAAGGAAGGAAGGAAGGAAGGAAGGAAGGAAGGAAGGAAGGAAGGAAGGAAGAAAGAGGGAGAAAGAAAGAAAGAAAGAAAGAAAGAAAGAAAGAAAGAAAGAAAGAAAGAAAGAAAGAAAGAAAGAAAGAAAGAAAGAAAGAAAGAAAGAAAATGGGAAAGAGACAAAGAACTTGGAAAAAGAAGTAAGGAGGAATGAGGACGGGGAATTACTCTGTCAGAAAGTTATTTCAAGATTACATCCTATTGAGCACGGGCCTGTGAACCAGACAATCACGGTTCGATTCCCAGTCAGGGCACATGCCTGGGTTGCAGGCCAGTTCCCAGCAGGGGACGCACGAAAGGCAACCATACATTGATGTTTCTCTCCCTCTCTCCTACCCTTCCCATCTAAAGATAAATAAATAAAATATTTTTAAAAAAAGATTACATCCTTGTGAAGTATTTGAAACTTATATCTGGCATATATATATATATATATATATATATATATATATATATGGCATATAGCTCAATAAATGATTTTTAATGTATTTTATTTATTTATTTTTCGAGAGAGGGGAAGGGAAGGAGAAAGAGTGGGAGAGAAATATCAATGTATGGTTGCCTCTCACGCATCCTCTCCTGGGAACTAGCCTGCAACCCAGGCATGTGCCCTGACTGGGAATCGAACCGCGATACTATGGTTCGCAGGCCCGTGCTCAATCCACTGAGCTACACCAGCCAGGGCCTAATAAATGATTTTTTTAAGGATGAAGTTGACCTATTGTTCTCCTCCGGTTGAGGTGGTCTCATCTCAAAAAAATCAGGAAAGTTTACTTTCTGATTTTTTTCCTATGAGGGCCGAAAGTTTTACTTCAAACCTTGTCTTTGTCTTTCCTTGTGCTTGGTTGTTCTTTGTAATTTTATTCCATGGACTAGTGAAATTTAACTGGGCCTCTAGGAATAGAGTCATGTAGGCAACTGTCACCATGTACTCCCAGCCTACTCCATTACTCAAGGATCCCGCTCTTTCTTCCCAGCCCCACACACAACTTCCTTGTCCTAAGAAGCCATAGATCTACCTTAGAGCCTGAAGTAGTCACCTTGATATTTGTGGAAGAACTACTGGAAGAAAAATCGTCAATGGCAGAATAGAAAAACAGGCAGTCATCAAGTGCCAATGAATGTTTCTTTTAATCTGCGAACCCTAGAGCACTGGTTCTCAAAATGGCCTTCCCGAGCCACAGCACCAACACCAATGGGGGACTTGTTAGAAATGAGAATTCTCAGGCTCCTTTCAGTTCTGGTGAATCAGAAACTTGGGATGTAATTTAAGAACTACCATTCTAGAGCATGGACAATATTGAGTTGATGGATAGTTTCAATATATCTTTTGTAAGCTGCATTATCATATTTTCCATTTTCTAGTTTCTTGATTAAAACTTACATTTGTGTGTACTTTGCCACTTATAATTTTTCTTCATGTGTGTTAACATATTTGATATTTATAAGCATTTAATAATGTTAACAGGGAAAATATCATGATACCCATTTTACTGATGAAAACCTGAGATTCTTTTCCAATGTCACATGGTTAGAAAATCATACACTTTCTGGAGTTAGAACCTGAATTTTCCAACTTTTGTTCACTTGATTATTTAGTCCCATTCTTTTTCCAGTGTTGTTCACCATTCTCTTCTTTTGTTTACATTGAGCTTCTGTCAAAGCTGGTTGCTTGTTTCCACAGAACCTGCTTTGGGTTCTCATATTTCTGAACACTTCCTTCTTTGTTGCCTACTGCTTTGAAGGCACAGGACATCCACACAAGTCACTTGAAGTTCTGGTTAAAAGGCAGGTTCTGTTCAGAGGTGTGGGCTGGGCTGGAGATTGTGGAAATATCCATGGATATTTCTAGCAATATCCATGGATGCTCCAGGTCTCCACAGGGCCAGTTGGACACCCTGGTGCTTCGGCATGCACTTTCCCCCTGAGGACACTGCAAGTTCCTTGATGACAGGACCAAGTGTTGTTCATCTTTATATTCCTGAATGCGAGGAGTAGCTCCTGGGAAAAAGGTGAGGGAGGCAGAAGGAAGGAGAGGAGAGCACCTTCACACCAGCATCCACCTTTCTGAACAGAGAAGTGAGAAGATGGGTTGTTTGCATCCAGTGTTTTGATCCTCACTTTTACCTTAGCATGCCAAAGGCAAACAAAACAAACAAAAGCAAACCCTGAAACTACTTTATAATTTTTCAAAGTCAAAACAGAGATAAATCAGGGAGGTTTGCAACTGATGAAGCTCTGGCTTCTATTTGGCATCTCATTTCTCAATGTCTATCCATTGAAGGATATCTTTCAGTATGGAGAAAACATCAGATTCAGGGCTCTCAGTCCCAGCACAGTGACTGCAAGAAGCTGTGTCCCTGCCAAGGAATCAGATTGGGTTGCTCTGGTGTCTGCCTAGAATTACCATGTAGGAACTAATCTCCTTAACACCATTAATACTAAATTTAAGTATTATACTTTGGCAGGTAAAACTGCCTACAATCTTGTAAAACATAGCGTGGCCGTCTGGCAGAAACTTGACATTGTCAGAAGGAAAGGGGAGTTGCAGGGTATCTTGTAAATGTACAAGTAATTTTTACAATCCTCCCCATGTGGAATAAAGTGAGTGGCTTGTCAGCCAAGCCCCTCTCACTGTTTGGAAATGTTTAATGACCTATGGAAAGGGCTTTTCCCTCTCTCTCTCTCTCTCTCTCTCTCTCTCTCTCTGCAGAAAAGAAACAGAACTATAGCTATTGAGGCAGCAGCTATAGATTGATGGTGCTGGTGGGGCTGAGTAAAAGGGGTGGTAGTGGGAAGTGTGTACGTCAAAGCTTCTTCAGTTCCAAGAATGTGGTTCCTTTAGCTCCTACACTGCTCACTGGGAATTTCCTATTTTCATTTAGCCTTTTTGGTGACTACACATGACACCCATCTGTATAGGATTGCCTTGGAAGCACAGGCTGGTGACAATATCTGGGCCTCACCTGGGCCTCCATTCTCCTCTCCCATCTGTTGATCATAACAAACCTCTCCCCTTCAGCCATTACGCAGAATTTGCACAGATGAATATGCCTTGCTCTCTGGCACTCTGTGCCTTTGTACTCATTATTTCTTCCATGTAGATGCCCTGACTTCCCTTTCTCTGTCTCACAGATGGCAAACACTAGGCCTTCGGACCAAATCCAGACCTCCACCTTGTTTAATCTGGCCCAGCATCTTGTTTCTACCTGGTGGTAGCACTGAACTCCTTGCCCCTAGTTAAAGAGTAATTACATTTATACAGTTCTAAAATTACATTTGGTCCTTTGGAGCACAGGCCTGTGAACCAGAGGATCGCGGTTCAATTCCCAGTCAGGGCACATGCCTGGGTTGCAAGCCAGTTCCCTGCAGGCCAGTTCCCAGCAGGGGACGCACTAGAGGCAACCATACATCGATGTTCCTCTCCCTCTCTCCTTCCCCTCTAAAGATAAAAACAAAATTACATTTGGTCCTTTGAAGGTAACTGTGAATCTGATGTGTCCCCTGGTAAAAATGAGTTTGACACCCCTGCTCTATCTGGTAAGCTCCAATTGCCCTTCGAAATTCAGCTTAAGCTTCTCTTAAGAGCCCTCTTTACCCCTTCCCAGTTCCCTTCACACTTAGGGTAGTATCCAATGCCTCTCTACCTGCTTCATATTTTGATTTTCTTTATTTGTCTCACCTACTAGACTCATATGTCCTTGTCAATAAATACAGTAAGTGATTAGTAAAGTTCTAAACACTTACAGGCTCAACAAATTTTAAATACTTAAATGAATAAACACAACAGAAACAAACTCATAGCTACAGAGAACAAATCAATGGTCACTAGGTGAAAGGGGATAGGTGGAAAAGGTAAAAGAACTTAAAAAGTACAAATCGCCAATAATACAGTCATAGGATGAATGTAAAGTAGAGCATAAGGAATATAGTCAGTAGTATCATGATAACTATGTATAGTGTCAGATGGATGCTAGATTTATAAGGGAATGATCACTTCATAACATACATGAATGTGTAATCACTATGTTGTACACTTGAAACTACTATAATGTTTTGTATGTCAACTATAGTTGAAACATAAAATTTAAAAATGTGTCATAATAGATATCTGTTTATAATTATACCCAATAAAGTACAAGGCCATTTCTCTCTGGAAGAGAGTGAAGAGCTTGCTTTCTTCCCAGCTTTAGCTTTAACATGTCTCATGTCACATGTGCAAGGGATGACAGGGAAGAGTTCCAAAGTCCAGAGTTATTAGTGGCAGATTTCTATCTACAGCAAAGCCTGCAAATGACTGCTCCCACATGTCACCTTGGCACTTCAGTCTTTAGCATGACCAAAAACACATACCACTTGAAAAGCTACTGGCCCCAAGTGGAGAGTTTTCTGGCAGACTCAAGCCTGAGCCTGAGGAGTAGCTGTAATTAAGCATCCCTTGGGGAGGCTCTGACAGGCTCGAACAATGCCCAGATCAGAGGGGAAGAGATCAAGCTGTGGGACTGGAGGGGAGTGCCATGCACCTGAATGGTGCTGCCACTTTGGGATTGGCCCACCCCTGTTTCCCATGTTATCAACCAGAGGAGAAACACTGACCCCTTCCTGCCCACTTCTGAAGGACCTGCTCTGCAGGAATCACTCCAATGGAGAGGTTTCTGGCAGACCCCAGCCTGGGCCTGGCATGCAGCCCTTATTGAGGAGGTTTAGGCAGGCTTACCCAGTGCCAGAATCTGAGGGGAAGAGACTGAGTGTTAGGGCTAGAGAGGAGGGCCTCTTTCTCCTGTGTGCTGACTAGGCCTCCTGTTCCCGTGCAGAGCCCTTCTTCCATTTGGCCAGATATTGGTCTGTTTTAGCCAGGTGAGCTCTGCTGGACTCATCTTGATGACTACCTGAGACCTTGCCCTTCCACAAAAGCTGGAGGATCCCAGGCAGGTGGCAGCTTGCTTTGATGTACCCTGAGACTTTTTCCTGAGTAGCCTCAGACCCAGCACTGGCATCAAGTTTGAATCTGTATCAGCCTGGTGAATAGCACTGGCCCCAGCTGGTGACTCTCTGAGAACCTGCCTCACACAACTTGCAAATTGTCAGGGGCTCTTCCAATGACTGAACCTACCAGGCACCCATAAGGCAGAGGCAAATCTTAGAACACCTTGGGCCTTTTGCTTACCTGCCCCAGGCCAGAGCTAGTGGAACCAGCCTTGGTACACATTTTGCCCCCTCCCATGCATATCCTGGCCCAGCAGGGAAAGCCACAAACTGGATCACTGGACTACCTCCAGACAGGTAGCCCAAAGCTGTTTCAACCTGCACCAAAATCTCTCCCAAGATGCCCCAGAATCAACACATCTGGTAATGGGCTTAAGACCACACCAGAGCATGACCCAAATAGCTCCTCAAGTAGCACAATCAAAGAGAGGTCTCAGCAGGTACCAGGTCCTACAGGGACAACTCTACTTCATGGTTCAGCACCCAAATTAAAAAAAAAAAAAAAAAAAACAGGAGAAATCCCTAGAAAAAAGCTAAATAAAATGGGGCAACCAAGCAATCAGATGCAGAGTTCAAAACAGTGGTTATAAGGATGCTATCAGAACTTAGAGAAAAAAAAAAAGGGCGAACCCAGTGATAGAGAGGTAGTAAGCATAACAAAGAACACACACACAAAAAAACCTATAAGAAAAGCAGTCAGAAATAAAGAATACAGCATCTGAAATGAAGAAAACACTAAAATGAATCAACAGCAGGTTAGATGAAGCAGATTATCAAATCAGCAACTTTGGGGAAAAGGTAACAAAACACCCAAGCAAAGAAGAAAAAGAATTTGAAAATATGAGGAATGGCTAAGGTACCTCTGGGAAAATATGAAGAGTAACAACATCTGTATCATAGGGGTACCAGAAGGACAAGAGGGAGAACAAGGAATTGAGAACATAATTGAAAAAGGTTACTGAAAACTCCCTTAGCCTGGTGAAGGAAAAAGACACACAAATCAAGGAATCACAAAGAATCCCAAACAAGGGGAACCCAAAGAGGCCCACACCAAGATACAACGTAATAAAAATGGCAAAGGTTAAAGACAAAGAGAGAATCTCAAAAGCAGCAAGAGAAAGACAGTTACCTACAAGAAAATTCCCATAAGAGTATCAGTTGATTTCTCAACAGAAACGTTTAAGGCCAGAAGAGATTGGTATGAAATATTTCGAATGATGAAAAATAAGGATCTACAACTAAGACTACTGTACCCAGTGAAGCTATCACAAAAAACTGAAGGAGAAATAGCTTCCCAGTCAAGAAAAACCTAAAGGACTTCATCATCAAAAACCAGTATTACAAAAAATGTTAAAGGCACTTCTATAGTAAGAGAGCAACAGAACATATGTCTAAATAATAAAATGGCAATAAATATGTACCTATCTACACTCACTTTAAATGTAAATGGCTTAAATGCTCCAATTGGAAAACACAGGGTAGCTGAATAGTTGAGAAAACAAGACCCAAATATATGTTATCTACAAGAGACCCACCTCACAGTAAAGTATACCTACAGATGAAAAATAAAGGAATAGAAAAAGATATGCTATGCGAGTAGAAGCAAACAAAAAAAGCTGAGGTAGCAACACTTATACCAGACAGAATAGACTTTAAAACAAAGGCATTAAAAAAAACAAAAACAGTTCATTATATAATAATAGAGGAATCAATCTAACAAGACAAAATGACCCTTGGAAAAATTTATGCACCCAGCATAGGAGCACCTGAATATTAGAGAGAATGTTGGTAGACATAAAGGGAGATATCAATAGTAATGCAATGATCCTAGGGGACTTTAATACCCTATTGATTTTAATGGGTAGATCTTCTAGACAAAAATTCAACAAGGAAACAGTGACTGTAAATGAAACAATAGACCAGATATATTTGATTGATAGTTTTTTACAACATTACACCCTAAAACTGTAAGATATGCATTTTTTCAAGTGCCCATGGAAGATTTTCCAGGATGACCCACATATTATACCTTAAATCAAACCCCAATAAATTTAAGAAGATTAAAATTATTCTAAGCATTTTCTCTGACCACAATGGTATAAAACTAGAAATCAATTACAAGAATAAAGCTGAAAAACACACAAACACACATAGACTAAATAACATGTTACTAAAAAGTGAATGGGTTAACAAAAAGATCAAGTAGGAAATCAAAAGATACCTTGAGATAAATGAAAATGAGAACACAACAACCCAAACTCCATGGTACACATCAAAAGCAGTACTACGAGGAAGATCCATAGCAGTATAGGCCTACCTCAAGAAACAAGAAGTATCTCAACAATTTAACCTTTTCCCTAAAGAATAAAAGAACAACATACAAAGCCCAAAGTGAGTAGATGCAAGGAAAAAAAGAAGTTCAGAGCAGAAATAGATAAAATAGAATCAAAAAAAGAAAAGATTAATGAAACCAAGAGCTGGTATTTTGGAAAAGGTAAACAAGATTATTAAATCTTTAATCAGATTCATCTAGAAAAAGGAAAGAGGAGCCAAATAAATAAAACTGTAAATAAAAGAGAAGGAACAACAGAATCACAGAAATGCTGAAAAAGTACAAGAAAATACCAAAAACAATTATGTGACAATAAATTGAAAAACCTGAAAGAAGTTGAAAAATTGCTAGAAACATTTAAGCTCCAAAGTATGAATCAATAGAAATCAGAAAGTCTGAATAGATCAATTATATCCAACAAAATCAAATGAATAATCAACTCCCAACAAACAAAAGTTCTGGACCAGATGGCTTCAAAGGTAAATTTTAGCAAACAATTAAAGAAGAACTAACATCTATCCTTTTCAAACTATTCCAAAATATACAAGAGAAAGGAAGACTCCAAGTTTATTAACAAGTCCAGCATTATCCTGATTCCAAAACTAGGTAAACATACTTAAAAATAATAAAATTATAGGCCAATATCCCTGATGAGCATACATGCAAAAATCCTCATCAAAATATTAGCAAAATAAATTCATCAATATATTAAAAAGATTATACACCATAATCAATTGAGATTTATTCATCAGATGCAAGGATTTTTCAACCACAAATCAATTAATATAATATACTGCATAAACAAAGTGAAGAATAAAAATCATATAATCATATCAATAGATGATAGGAAAAGCATTTGATGAAATTCAGCATCCATTTGTGATAAAACCTCTCTGCAAAGTGGAAATAGAGAAAACATACCTCAACATAATAAAATCATATATGTATGCCAAACCCACATCCAAGATCATATTTAACAGGGGAAAACTAAAAGTGTTTCCCTTAAGATCAGGAACAAGGAATGTTTACTCTCACCATTCTTATTCTACACAACACTGAAAGTCAGCCACAGCATCAGACAAGAAGAAATAAAATGTATCACATTACAAAGAGGTAAAATTGTGAATATTTTCAGATGACATGATAATGTATATAGAGAAACTTAAAAATTTCACCCAAAACTACTAGAACTAATAAATGAATTCAGTAAAGTAGCAGTATAAAAATAATTATTGAGAAATCAGTTGCATTTTTATAGTCTGATAATCAACTATCAGAAAATGAAACTAAAAAAAATCAGAAGTACAATTGCATCAAAGATAAATAAATAAATGCTTAGAAATAAATTTAACCAAGATGTAAAAGACCTACACTCAGAAAATTATAATACAATGGAAAAAAATCAAAGAAGATACTAATAAATGAAAGCATATACTGTGCTTATGGACAGGAAAATTACTCTCTTTAAAAAAAAGAAGAAAATTTTACCCATTGCAATGGTATGGATGGACTTGGAGAACATTATGCTGAGTGAAATAAGCTAGTCAGAGAAAGACAAATACCATATGATTTCACTCATATGTGGAATCTAATGAACAAACTGAACTAACAAGCAAAACAGATACCCACAGATGGAGAGCAGATGACAGCTCTTGGGAGGTGTAGGTTAGAGAGTGGAGGGATTAAAAGGAAAAAAGACTCATGAACATGGATAAGAGTGTGGTGATTGCTGTGGGGAGGTAGGTTTAAGGGGACTAAATGGTAATAGAAAAAAATACAATACAGATTAAATCAAGAAAATAAAATGTTCATACTACCCAAGGCAATATATAGATTCAGTGCAATTCCTATCAAAATAACACCACCATTCTTCACAGAATTAGAATGAGTAATATTCAAAAATTTGTGTGGAAATACAAAAGACCCCCATAGTGATAGCAATCTTAAACATGAAAAACAAAGTGGGAGGTATCACACTACCTGATATGAAACTATACTACAACTCTATAGTAATCAAAATAGCATGTGCTGGCATAAAAAAGAGATACATAGATCAATGGAATAAAAAAAAGAGCCCAGAAATAAAATTCATGCCTATAAGTTCAGTAGGGAAAATTGGATAAATACACATAAAAAATGAAACTAGACTACCTGCTTATACCATACACAAGAATACTCTCAAAATAGATCAAAGACTTAAATGTAAGACCTGAAACTATAAAACTCCTAAAAGAAAACAGACAGTAAAATCTCAAACATTGCCCTTAGCAATAATTTTTCTGGCATATCCTCAGGAAAGGGAAACAAAAGAAAGAAAATAAACAAATGGGACTACATCAAACTAAAAAAATTTTGAAGAACAAGAGAAACCATTCACAAATCAAAAAGATAACCTACTGAATGGAAGGACATAGTTGCCAATGATACATCCAATAAACGCTTAACATCCAAAATTTATACAAAAGAACTTATACAAGTGAACATGCGAAAAACAACTCAATTAAAAGTGGGCAGAAGCCCAGGCTGGTATAGCTTAGTGGATTGAGTGTGGGCTGCGAACCTAAGGGTTGAGGGTTCAATTCCCAGCCAGGGCATATTGCCTGGGTTGCAGGCCAGGTATCCGGTGGGGGCAACATGAGAGGCAATCACCCATTGGTGTTTCCCTCTCTCTCTTTCTCCCTCCCTTCTTCTGTCTCTAAAAATAAAGAAAGAAAATCTTAAAAAAATAAAGTGAACAGAAGACCCGAATAGACACTTCTCTAAAGAAGACAAACAGATGACCAATAGACATAAGAAAAGATGCTCAATATCACCAATCATCAAAAAAATTGCAAATTAACACCACAATGAAAAGCACCTCACATGTGTCAGAATGGCTATCATCAATAAATCACCAATGACAAGTGTTGATGAGAATGTGGAGAAAGGGGAACCCTCATGCACTGTTAGTGGGAATGCAGACTGGTGCAACCACCACAGAAAACAGTGTGGAGCTTCCTCAATAAATAAAAAAAATTGAACTGCCTTATTCCCTAGTGATTTCATTTCTGGGATATATCCAAAGAAATCCAGAATACTAATACAAAAGAATACATGCACCCTATATTCATTGCAGGATTATGTATAATAGCCAAGATATGAAAACCACTCAAGTGTCTGTCAACATATGAATGAAGAAAAATATGGTGGTATATTTACACATTGGAATACTGTTTGGCCTTAAAAAAGGAACTCATACCTTTTGTAACAGAATGGAAGGACCTAGAGTTTATTATGCTAAGTGAAATAAGTCATTCAGAGAAAGACACACACCATATTCACTTACATGTGGAATATAAAGAACAAAATAATATTGAAACAGACTCACGGGTACAGAGAACAAACTGATGGTGACCAGAGGGGAGGGGCATTGTGGGTCTGGGTGAAAAAGGTGAAGGGATGGGAAGTAAAAATTGGTAGTAGTCAAGGAATGTAAAGTGCAGTGTAGGGAATGTAGTCAGTAATATTGTAATAACTACTATGGGACACTTGGAATATCGGGAGGACCTATTTAAAGAGTATGACTAACCACAAAGCTGTGAACCTGAAGGTAATATAGAATAATACTGAATGTTAGCTGTAATTTAAAAATTAAAAATAAAATGACATAAATGCAGAAAAAGAAAAGAAAATTAATTTATTGGAGAACCCTAACCACAAATTTTCCTTAGGGATAGTTACAGGATTAAGATTGCTTTGAAAGCAAATCATAGCTCCCAACCAAGTAGAACTGTCTTGGGCTGAATTGCCCCCATTTTGTGAGACAAGAATCTAAGGGTAAATGGTTTATTTGGCTCCTGTGCAAACAACTGAGGCTTTGTCCTACTGAGGACCTCAGGAAGATTGTGTGGAACACACCTCAAGCTTGATCTATGCTAAAGTCAAGGAGGTGGGGTGTTCATTCTCTTGGTTTGTTCATTCATTCACCAGTTGGTGGGCAGTTATTTGGTTGTTCCCAGCTTTGGGCTATTATAAATAATTCTGCCTTGGACATTCATGGATTTTTGTGTAAATGTTTTTATTTCTGCCTACGGGAGGAACTGCTTGGTGGATTGGTAAGTGTATAGCGATGTATGAGTTTCCAATTTTTATTTTTACTAAAAAAGGCAAGCCTGTGGTTTGCCTTTTTATTTTCTGAACAGTGTCCTTTAAAGAGCAAGTATGTTAAACAGTGAAGTTCAATTTATCGGTGTATTTTCTTTTTTTCTTCTTTTTTAAAAAAATTTATTGATTATGCCATTACAGTTGTTCTATTCCCCCTTCATTCCCCTCCACCCTGCACAATCCTCCCCCACCATTCCCCCCCTTTAGTTTATGACCACGTGTCTCAAGTTCTTTAGATTCTATATTTCCCATACTATTCTTGCCCTCCCCCTATCTATTTTCTACCTACTGTCTATGCTACTTATTTTCTGTACCTTCTCCCTCCTTCTCCCACTCCCCTGTTGCTAACCCTCCCTGTAATCTTCATTTCTATGGTTCTGCTCCTGATCTAGCCGTCCTCTGTTTGCTTTTGTTTTAGGTGTGGTTCTTAATAACTGTGAGTTTGCTGTCCTTTCACTATTCATCTTTTTAATCTTCTTTTTCTTAGGTAAGTCCCTTTAACATTTCATATAATAAGGGGCTTGGTGATGATGAACTCCTTGATTTTGATCTTATTCGAGAAGCACTTTATCTGCCCTTCCATTCTAAATGAAAGCTTTGCTGGATAGAGCAATCTTGGTTGTAGGTCTTTGGATTTCATGACTTGGAATACTTCTTTCCAGCCCCTTCTTGCCTGCAAGGTCTCTTGAGAAATCAGCTGACAGTCTAATGGGAACTCCTTTGTAGGTAACTGTCCCCTTATCTTTTGCTGCCTCTAGGATTCTCTCCTTCATTTTAATCTTGGCTAATGTAATGATGATGTGTCTTGGTGTGTTCCTTCTTGAGTCCAACTTCTTTGGGACTCTCCGAGCTTCCTGGATTTCCTGGAAGTTTATTGTCTTTCCAGATTGGGGGAAATTCTCCTTTGTTATTTGTTCAAATAAGTTTTCCACTTATGACTGCTCCTCTTCCCTTTCTGGTACCTGTATAATTCAGATGTTGGAGCATTTAAAGATGTCCTGGAGGTTCCTAAGCCTCTCCTCATTTTTTTTTTTAATTCTTGTTTCTTCATATTTTTCTCTTTGGTCATTTTTTTTCTTCCTTCTGGTCCACTTCCTTGATTTGAGTCGCAGTTTCCTTTCCATCACTATTGCTTTCCTGTGCATTTCCCTTCATTTCAATTAGTTTAGCCTTCATATGTTCCTGTAATTTGTGACTAAAATCAACCAGTTCTGTGAGCATCCTGATCACCAGTGTTTTGAACTGTGCATCTGAAAGTTTGGCTATTTCTTGGTCACTTAGAGTTATCAGCTCTGGGGCTTTGAGTTCTTCTTGAGCCATGTTTGGCCTGTTCCCACCCACTAAGTATGAGGAGCAGAGCCTTAGATGTTCACTAGGGCAGGGCTGTCCAGGTCGCTGGGTTGTGATACTGTATGTGGGGGTGGGGTCAGTGTATTTTCTTACTTGATTTTTCTCACAAAGACTTTCTTCTATTTTTTTCTAAAGTTTTTGTTTTAGCTCTTTCATTTGTGTGACCCATTTTGATTTTTTTAAAGATTTTTTTTATTTTAGAGAGAGAGGAAGGGAGGGAGAAAGAGAGGGAGAGAGATATCAATGCGTAGTTGCTTCTTGCAGATCCCCTATTGGGGACCTGGCCTGCAACCCAGGCAGGTGCCCTGACTGGAAATCAAACCAGAGACCCTTTGGTTTGCAGCCTGCACTCAATCCATTGGGCTACATCAGCCAGGCTTGAGTTAATTTTTAAGTATTTTTGTAATAAGGGTTGACATTTATCTATCTATCTGTCCATCTATCAATATACATATTTATTTATTGGTATATGGATAGCTAATTGTTCCAGCACCACTAATTGTAAAGACTGTCTTTCTCTCAATGAATTACCTTAATAATTTTACTAAAACCAATTGGCCATCTTTATCTGAGTATATTTCTGGACTCTTTATTCAGTTTCACTGATCTACATTTCTATCTTTCCACCAATACCACACTGTCTTGATTACTGTAGTTTTTAGAGTAAATATTGAAATTTAGTAATTTATGTGCTTCAATTTTGTTATTTTTCAAAATTTGTTTGGCTAGTCTAGGTCCTCTTCATTTTATTTTATATTTTTAAACATATTATTTATTTATTTTCATAGAGAATGAAAGGGAGGGAAAAAGAGTATAAGGGAAATATCAGTTGGTTGCCCGTTGCACAGCCCCAGCCAGGGACCTGGCCTCTAACCCAGGCATGTGCCCCACCTAGAAACTGACCTGGTGACCTTTCTGTTCTCAGGTTGGCACTCACCCCACTGAGCCACACAAGCCAGGGAAGTCCTCTACATTTTTATATAAAATTAAAATCAGTACATCAATTCCTGCCAAAAAGACCTGATATAATTTTGAGTGAAATGGTGTGGAGTATTTATGCATGCTTTGGGATCATGGCTATCTTAGTTATATTTACTCTTCTAATCCATATTTTCTTCATAGTCTCTCAGCAATGCTTTGTAATGTACAAGACTTGCATATATTTTACAAATGTCCCCATTTCACATTTTTATTCTTTGTAAGTGGCATTGTTTTTATATTTATTTAAAATTTAAGCAACATATACTTAACCTATGTTCTTCTTAGCTAATCAATATTTTATGTAGTTATATACATATAATTATATATGTATTGTTTTGTGAACTTATTGCCTTGCTCCCAAACAGTTTTAAGGAAGTCTACAAAAACATATAAAACAAAAACTTAGAAGAGAAAGTGGAAAAGGGAAACTAGAGGATAGGCCCATCTAGTAGAGCCAGACATGAAGCTAATGTACACACATATCATACAATCTTTCCACATTTACTTTTTCCAATGTGATAAGTGAAATCTGATTATTACATATTATAGAGCATCCTTAAGTGACAAAAAAACCAACCATTTAAGAAATTACAGGTATTTCCTATACTTTTCTGCAGCAAATCCTCAGAAACAGGATAGAACATAATGTAATAGAACAAATAGGGTCCTGGACAGTGTCTTTATGGAAGTTATGTTGCATTTTGATGCTCTGTTTCTTTTGTCACTGAAAATATGGAAGAGAAGTGCTGAGAAGAATGTCTCTGAGTCTGTTACATTTGTCTGCAACCTCAGGAGAGGCTCCAAGCCAGAACTGCTTGCCCAAGCTGGTCCTGGATTCTTCCCCCTCGAACCTGCCAGAGATAATATGTTTACTATTTTAAACTGCTAAGTTTGGCAATTTATAAAGTGGTGCTAGGTAACTAATATGGATTTGGGTTCCCAACTACCATTGAGGCAGTGCCTACTTCACATGGGACAGTTTACTAAGTGCTCTGTACGTGCCGTCTGATTTAATTCCCATTAGCTCTATGAGGAAGGAGTCATCTGATTTAATTCCCATTAGCTCTATGAGGAAGGAGTCATTCCTGGACTGTTTAACAAGTTAAGACATTGAGGACCAGAAACGCTCATGTCAAGTCACTTGTAGGCAATCTGATTTTGAATTGTTATCTCAAACTCATGTCATTCTGCCTCATCACATCCCTCTCCCAACTCAGTGCTGCCAGTGGCTCTTCTATGCATGGTTCTGGATAGGGATGGCCTTGCCCGCAAGGGGGTGAACATAGGCTCTCGAGGTGTGGAAAGATCTTAGTGCAAGGGTTTGTGGTCCTCCAGGCCTCAACTCTCTCTGGCAAAATCATATTATTTATTGTTTAGTTTCTATTGTTAGGGAGAACTTACATGAAATATTCTCTTTAGAGAAGCAATAATGACAAAAACTGAAGTATGCTGCTTTATGACAAAGACCATTTCAGTTATCTCAATGGTTGACAGTCTTGGGAAAAAAAGCAAACTTCCTAGTGTGTAGCAAGTTCTTAGGTAACACTGATAAATTCTCACACAGGAGGCTCAAATCTCTACTTAGGAAATAATCACTACAGAGATAAATAAGTGACACAAGCCAAGTGAGGCTCTGGGCTCCACAGTAAATAAATCGAATCCTCTGCAAAGACACCCCCGTGAACAATATTGTTAAGAATGAGGACTCAGAGGCAGCTGGTATCAATGCCACCCGTCAGTAACTGTGATGGCAAATACAAGTTTACATTCTTCAGTTCCCTGGTGACTGACTCAATTATGCCTGAGCAACAGGTCTTACTGCACTTGGTGATCAGTGGATATATAAATAAATGAAGATAATTAGTTCAGGTGGCTAGACTTCAAAATGAAATGAGCTTCCGTTTTTCAGGAAGTACAACATATGTCTGAGAGATCCACAATTCACACTTGGCCCGCTCCTTCTGGTGCCTGGGGGAGAGCTCACCTCCTGGGTCTGACTGATCCATGGGCACACTCATCCCTTTATGCCCACATTGAGGGCTGTTACCCTGGCCACCCTCCAGTCTGAGGTAAGGGAGGAAGATGGAGGCTGATGCTTGGGTCTCCCTTCCAATTAACTCCCTTCTAAGCATGTAGATAAGTTCAAGGTTATAGAAATCTTAGAAGGATGCTATCACAGAAGCTCAGTAAATCTGATGGTAGGGCCCAGGGTTATTCTGCTGGTCTTCAAAAGAGTAACCCTTGGCCAGGATCCCCAGAGCCTGACATCCCACCCAGGACTCTTCCCCTGAGCCCACCTGTCTCCTCAGGATGCTCACACTTTGCAGCTCATCTCTAGAGACAGTGAGCATGAGGGAACCTGCTTATTTTCTTATGGAAAGTTCATGGCTTCTCCCTCCACCTTCCCCCTCCCCTTTCCTCCCGACTTCTGTCTGGTTTGAGTTTATTGTCAAAACACACCCAGTCAAATTACTTGTCTGCAGACATTTTTGCTGGCCTTAGCATATCCACAAGAGAGCTGCTAATGACTACCCTTCCTGCCCATACTTAGCTCATCCTCAGAAGGGAACTGCTAGTTATCATTCTCTGACTGCAGCCTGCACTGTCTGGAAACAGTCAGACTGAATTCCAGTGGTGGAACAAAGTCCTGACATCTTCCGTTGGGTCAGATCTCCACCAGGAGCAGTTCTCAGCTGTTGGGTGGCCCTGTGCCTGTGGTCCCTCAGGTCAGGCTCCTCTGAGCTTGTCCTGGGGGTGGGGATGGGTGGGGAGGGGGGCAGTAGGGGTGGGAGGGGGTGAGTAGGTGACAGGCACTTCCTACAACCCCTACCAGGGCCAGATGTGTAATTTTCAGAGCCTGATACAAAATGAAAATTTAGGGCCCATTGTTCAAAAAGCAGGAAAAAAATTGCCTTTTCTTTTTTCCTGAAGTTTCTCTCTATTTGTCATGGTATTGTTTTACCACTTAATGTACTAAGTAAAAAAGAAATTAAAAATTTAAATTAGCATAAATTTAGCATCCATCTTCATATCATGCAATGTCAGCTTTCTATGCAAATATAAAGGCATTAACCTGTGTGCAGAATCACCAGAGTTGCATACACTGTATTTTATAGCTCACACATACATAATATTCCATCCCATGCTGCACAAAAGTAACTCAACTGTTTTTATTTCACATCTTGATACCTGTACATTGTACCAACTCTGTCTTTGGCTTACTGATGCATAAGAAAAGACCGAGGAAAGGAATCATTTTCAATGTAAATAGGTATCTACTACTACTTGTTAATAAGAAAGGATATAGAAGTGTTCCTTAGTCCCTTTCGTTACTTACAATGCCATCGCTTTCTTTCTGCATTTGAAACAAGTTTCAGCTTAAATGTAAAAAACAGACTCTTGATTATTCAGTGTACTTGTGTTCGTATTGAATCTCACTGAAACCTATGCATCTTGGGTCTACCAGAAATCTGTTCACGGATATCATGAATGTTATATGTAAATGGAGCAGCATGTTGCATATCTCTCTGCTTGTATGCATGCTCCATTATCCCAATGAATTTTATCTACTAAACAGAAATTCAAAGATTAAAATATTAGAAATTTTAAGACCAGAGCATTAAGCCAACTGTGAGGCCCTTTTGAGCACAGGGCCTTGTGTGACAGCATAGATCACACATCAAGGCATTGTCCTTGGCTCCCACTCCCACCCCTCATGCCCAGGCCTCACTCTACTACCAAGGCATAGAAAAGGAACTGTAGAAATAGATGGAATCAAGAAGCCAAATACAGAACAGTAAGCAGCTGAAAGTTCCTTTAAGTTCAAAGATTCTCAATCCTACTAATATGACCTGGAGAACTAAAAAAAACCAAAAATCTAATGTTGAGGCTTTAGCCTTAGAGCTCCGACTTAATTGATCTGGGGAAGTTCCTGCTAAATTGTCCAGGTAATGCTAATGTGTATCCAGAGTCCATTGAGTCTCACCCTCCAGCTCTCTACCGTCCAGTAAAAATGTCTGTTTTCTTTTTTGGATTTTTTGTTTGTTTATTTCTTTAGCCACCCTAGTAGAGTGTTTTAATTTACTGTTATGACACAAAATAGATTTTTTCTCTTTTTTAACTGAAACTTAAATTTTGTATCATGTTTAAAAATTAGTGAAATTAACATAATTTCTATGGACTATTTATTAATGGCCCAATTCTGCACTTCATCCCATCTCAAATGCTAGATGACATCTCTTTCTTGTTAGAGATGGCTACTTCATGAGTCTAGTTGCACCTGGCTCAGTGGTTCAAGTTTCATATTTCTTCCCACAAAATAAGAACAACCCGCCAATACCTGCTAATAAACTTGAGAGCTTCACTATTTAAAGAAATCTCACACTGAATCTCTTTGTAACAAGAATAGTCTTCTCCTAGTTTGACTTTTAGTCAATGTTTAAAGATTTAGCTGATTTTATCATTTAGAGCATTAATATTTACAAGTTAAAAACTACTTTTGCCAAATATTTTTATATTCCATTATACTAAAAACACTAATGAAATGTATAGATGGACATTAGATATCAGATTCTATACATCTGGTCTGGGGTCTAAATAGTCATTGTATAAACATTTCTTAGTTGGTTTTGACTACCAACTAGGTTTTGAAATAATGGATCTAAATCAAATTCTTATTTTTTAAACATACATCATCCCTGGTACTAAAGTTAAGTCCTAGAAACAAAATACTAAAAATATGTTCTTGGCAGAAATTCTAGAGAATATAAAAAAATAAAAATATAAAAGCTATCTTTAATCTTATTGACTATAGAGAAGCACCATTTGCCCTTCTAGCTTAAAAAAAAGAATAAACAAATGATATTAAAAAATGTAGTTGTAGTATGGGCACTAACTAAGGCTCATTCACTGTTACACTATTGGGTACTCTCCCAGAAAAAAACATAGGCTGTAAACTCTTTAACATTGCTCTTAGCAATAGCTTCTTGGATACATTTCCTCCAACAAGGGAAACAAAAAAATAATAATAAAGAAAAATGGGATAATGTCAAACTAAAAAGTTTTGACATAGTAAAGGAAACTATCAACGAAGTGAAAAGATAATTTACTTTGTAAATGATACACCCAATTAGGGATTAATGTCCAAAATATACTTTTAAAAGGTTATACAAATTAATACCAAAAAAAGAGTCCAATTTAAAAAATGAGCAGAGGAGCTGAATAGACATGTCTCTAAAGAGTACATACAGATGCTAAACATTACTAACCATAAGAGAAATGTAAATTAAAATGACAGTGAAATATCACCTCACCTGGCAGAATGGCTGTGGTCAGTAAATCAACAAGGAACAAATGCTGGTGAGGATGTGGAGAAAAGGGAACCCTCACGCACTATTGCTAGGATTATAAATTCATGTAGCCACTATAAAAACCAGCATGGAGTTTCCTCAAAAAAAATAAAAACAGAGTTTCCGCATGAGTCAGCATTTCTACTTCTAGGTATTTATCTGAAAAAAACCCTAATTCAGAAAATATATATTCATCCTTATGTTCCCTGCAGCATTACTAGTAATAGCCAAGATATGAAACAACCTAGATGTCCATCAACAGATGAATGGATAAAGAAGACATAGTACATATATACAATGAGACATTATAAAGCAACAAAAAAATGAAATTTTGCCATTTGTGACAATGTGGATAGACCTAGAGGGTATTATGCTAAGTGAAATAAATCAGACAGAGAAAGAAAAAGACAAATACTGTATGATTTCACTAACATTTGAAATCTAAACAAACAAAATAAATAAATAAATAAAACAAAACAGAAACAGAATCATAGATATAGAGAAGGTTGCCAAAGGGAAGAGGGTAAAGCGATAGGAATAATAATCATAATAACAACAACAATAATAAACTTGCAAAAATAAAAGAACATTCATTTGGGTTTGTGAAGAGATTTGACTATAAGTTTAGCAATAAACACTGTCAGAAAAAAATAGATAAGTAAATAAATAATATACATGTACTGCCTACACATATATCATCTACATTATAAAAAAAAAAACAAAAATAGCCCTGGCTGGTGTAGCTCAGTGGACTGAGTGGGGACCTGCAAAGTAGGGGAGCATGGTTCGGTTCCCAGTCAGGGCACATGCCTGGGTTGCAGGCCAGTTCCCGGTGGGGGACCCACGAGAGGCAACCATACATTGATATTTCTCTTATTTTCTCCTTCCCTTCCCCTCTACAGATAAATAAATAAAATATTTTAAAAACCCACAAAAATAGAAAAAATTAATAAAAATAAATAAATAGTGTATAAATGAGTGGTATTCAAAATACTATTGCAGCACAGGCACAAAGCAGTTTTGTTAATTCTTACACAATTCAATAAATACTGACCAAACATTAACCCTATATATAAACATATAATTTTTTTACTAAAAAAATGCAACATGGTATGTACAGTTTGGCAATGTAAGATTTTTTCACTTAAAAGTATTTGTAATTTAAAAGTTGGAATTCCACAGGTCCAGCCTTAAGTATTTCATTCTTTCCACTCTTTGCTCTTTCTCTTGACTACCCCATCTACTTCAATCAGCACCTCCGTGTTCAATGTCAGATTTTTGCCTGTCTGTAGCCAGGTTTCTTCTCTGAGATTTAGGTTTCTATACACAGCTGCCTATCAGACATCTCCATAAAGACATCTCTCCAGGCACTTCAACCTCAATATGTCCAAAATTAACTCATCATATTCTTCTCCAACTTAGAAAATGAGACCACTTTCCATTCAGAATCTCAAGTGCTATTCTAAGCTTCTTCCTCATCTTCAGTTTTCTACATAATCTAATCAAAGGCTAAATTTAAATAACTCTACATTCTAAATATCCCTTCAAGCCATTTATTGCTCTTCTCTTCACTGTTATCTCCCTGTACCAAGCCACCATCATTTCTCACCTAGAGAAGTGCAGTAGATTCCTACCTGGAACCCCATCCTATAGGGAACATATCTGTGTGGTATGGCAAATATAGCTCAGCTCTATGGGAAAGCTGATAGGTGTGTGGTGGCACACAGGACAACAAACCCAGAGATTCATTCTCCCATGAGGAATCAGGCCTGAATTGTACCTAGGCTGCTTTGTGACTTGCTCTTGCTAAAACTCCCTCACCCTGAGTTGAAGCAGAAACACTTACTGCATATCTTTAAAGTAACTTCCTGAAGTCTGTGCTAATTCTCCCAAGGACTGAAGTGTAACCAGACCAATTACTCTTATCGTTCCCTTGCATTTGCAACATTTTCCTTGTTAATCTGTACAAAGTTACCAGTAACATCTTTTCCTTCATTATCTGTAAAAAGTAATCACCTAAAGCAAACCTGAGCATAATGAATGAGAACCTTCTTTGCTATACACTATTAGAAAGCCAATAAAAGCTTGTCAAGGTAAGGGCCGTGGCTCTCTCCTCTTGAGAGAGTGGGGGAGGCACACCTAGGTTCCCTTCCCTTGAGACACTGGCCATGTTGTCCCTTTTCCTCCACAGGACTCGATAGTCCATGTGAATTTGTCTCGTCTCATCCACAATGTCACAGGCACTGTGGGCCAGTGTCCACATCACCCTCCTGCCTTTATTCCCACTGAAATCGGTGAACAAGTAGCAGTACAATATTTTGAGGGGAAAAAAAGGGACTAATGTTGTGCTCTTAGTGCTTCATTTGCTAATGACACTTACATTAGAAATACTACAGACAGAGGTTGAGGCTTGATAACCCAATAGAGGACAAAACTCTGAAAATAGGAAGTCAAAGACTTCCCTTTTTTACTTTTAGAATTGGCTCATGAAATGATAAAATGGTAGAGTAATTTTTAAATTAAAATTTTGTTTGTGAGCCAGGGATTTTCTGCTAGGAAAAGTTTTGACTCCTCAAAGGCCCAGAGTCTGAAGCTAACACAATAGACACTGAGACTGGGAAGCTGATGTAGTTGTCATTGTGTAATTACTTGTTCTCTCAGAAAAACATGCTATTCAAAAGGCCTCAGGAAGGAGACAAGGGGTGAGAATGAGAGTGAGGCAAATGATAATAACTCTAGGTAATTTTGAGATGACCCCAGTAGAGGATTCATCACTTTCTAGAATATATTTCAGAAAGATTTCAAGGATTTCAAGGTACATATGGAAGCTTTTCTTTAACAAGATCCTGGAGAGAAAATTAACAAAGAAGAAAAATCATAGATCACCTCAAAAAGGACAGAGCAAGCATGTGATACCATTAATCATTTATTTGAGGTTAAAAATATCATGGCAAACTAGCAATAGAAAGGAACATCTTTAATAAGATACAATGTACAATAAACCTACAAGAAGAATTATACTCAATAATAAAATAATAAAATCTCTCCTACTTAAGGTTGAAAATGAAACAAGGATACTTATAATTACTACTTATATACAATACCACACTGGACATCTTATTTTAAAAGAAAGCAAAGAAAAGAAATAAAACATAGAGATTGTAAAGGAAGAGAAAATCTCATTTTTCACAGATAGTATGACTAGAAAATTTGAACTAGAAAAATTGTGCAACTAGAAAAATTAAAAAATATGGGGATGAATTATTAAATTAACAATATGGTTGGATATAATGTCAATTGTAGTTCTTTATACCAACAACAATTAGAAAATAACATTTTAAATTTGTACTATTTACAATACTACCAAAACTATTATATGCCTAGGAATAAATCCCATCTAAGATTGAAATAACCTCTGTAAAGAAAATAGACAAATGTATCATATTCTTAGATTGAAAAACTTAATATTGTAAAAATAAACTTTTTGTTGTTGTTTTGGCCAGAAACATTGGAGATGTTCTTGGTGCCTCTGTTTTTTTATATACCAAATCCAATCCATAAGATAATCCTATTAGCTTTCTTTCTAAAAAAAATTACATTCCTCTTCTTTTTTAAGCTGTAATTTCATTTTTCCTAGAAGCAAACTGTGAGTCAAAATTTAAGTGCAACTATTTTATTTAGAATTTAAGAAAGATCAGGGGAGTGGGAGAATGAGACAGGGAAGGGGAGAAGGGAAGAAGTCAACATGGAAATATCTTATCAATTTATTGTCTTTTAGTTCCACATATATCCTTCATTGCCTGCTCTGCAATATTATAGATGGGCCTGTAACTATTTTTTCTATGCCAGCAGGTCCAATGTTAGACTTTTACAGCTGAGGGTGCTAGGGGGACAGTGGAGGAAAAAAGTTTCACTTAAAAAGTTCTGGTGCGATCCTTTCTTCAGGCTCCTTTACCTCATCCAGCTCCTTTTCCTCAGTGAGTCTGCCACAGCCCAGGCACTTCTCCAGTGCCCAGACTTTGTAGTGTGCAATGGTCAGCAGATCCAGAGCCCAGAAACTTTCCCTGGAAGCCCCAGCACAGCTTCAGAATGGAATGTCACCATGAAGCACTGCCCTATGTCTGTATCACCTGGCAACCATGAGGGAACTTTTGAGGTGCATTCTGAGGCATGGAACCTCTCTTGGACAGTTTCCCCTGACAACCCAGAGGGAGAATTCTCAGAAAGTTTCATGGCATAGAACTGCAAAGACTTCACCATCCAGAGAGCTGCATGTGGTGTGTGGTGTCCCTATTCCAGATTTTTCCTTCTTTAGGTGCTCTGCCTCAGCCCTATACTGCTTTTTCTCTGTTCTTTAGAGATGTCTCTATATTTCACAGTATAATCTCTGCTGCTCCAAACCCCCTCTTATAGTTAATAATTCTTTGTATTAAAATTTCCACGCTCAAATAGCTGTGTGGCTCTGTCTTTCTGATTTGAATTTGGCTGATGCAGATACCTTATTAACACAACTGCTTTGGTGGACCTTAGAATTAATTTGAGCTTAATTCTATAAGGGAATTCTGACAAATTCATGTAAAATATTATCCCAGTCAATGGTGAAAAGACTGTGTTATTGATACATTATTTTTATCTATTGTTTAATCAGTGATTGGGAGGGGCCGGTAGGGAGCACTAATTGCTGGCACCTCCCACCTTTCTCCACACAGAGATACTTTCCACCATTCTTGAAGAAGATCCCAGGAATAGTCACAGGTCCTTGTATGTAGAAACCATGCAGAGCCCACTGAAACAATAGGGTTCCCTCGGCCACCTGCCCATCTCCTTTTGCTGGAAAATAGGTCCCTTGGACTAAAGCATGTTAGACAGAGTCCAGGGCAATGACTCAGACACTCCATGAGACTCTGAATCATGGTCCTGGAGAAGCACCGTGGGCAATGTGACTTTCTGAGACCCTGAAAAAAAAGCCATCAGACACAGAGATGCAATGGAAAATCATATTTCTCATGTGCTCAGATTAAAACTCCCAGGGCTTATCCCACAAACTGAAAGGAATCCATTTTTCTCTTCCTCACATGATAAGCCCAGAAATCAGGGTGAAGTTTGCCTGCTACAAGAAGTCAGCCCACTGCCTCATTGATAAGAAACCCATTGTCTGGAGGTCACCAAAGGGCCCTGTCCTCAGCTAGTGCTTAGGCGCCACTCCCAGGTTTTGAAGAGGGCCCACACTCCCGAGGATGACCTTCCCAAAGGGGATCTGGGCTTCCGACACACTCTCTTCTAATCTATGCACATGCAAAAAATGTTATGCTTTCACAAAGTATACTCATTATTCCAGGAAGCCTCGAGAGAAGATATTTACCATGAGCTCAGAACAGGCTGTTGTGGGATCATGGTTATTTCTATTAAGCCAGGGGTTACCAGATAAGAGTACCCTGACTCTTATGATAATTTCCCCTCAGGGACCAATATGCTCATTTTTTGACAACTGGTCTCCATTGGGCAACCTCAGCCCATCAGACATGTTGCAATAACTTCAAACCACACATCAAAGGAGCAAAGGCTTGCCCTCTCATTTCCCAGATCTTTCTGTGAAGGAGGGATGACTTCATCACATATGAGAATGGAGTGTCTATTTCTGGTCTCATCAAAGTATCCAGTAATTGATTATATGGATATTCTGGTGACTTAGCCAAGACAAAGGGACCATCCAAAGTGTTTTAGCATCTATCTACCCTTAGAAAGCAGAAATTCTATTTTCATAAGAGGAGTGATCTCCCAGAAGAAATGAGCCAGCCACCTCTTCAGCTTTGTATGCATTATCCTAAGCCTAGGGCAGGAGAGCAAACCCACACTGAGTTGTCAGCAACTAGAAGATAAATTCCCTGTGTTGTGTGTTCCAGTGGCTTCTTAAATTACATAGGTAATTTCCATTTAATGCCTTTTCAAAATAAATAAGGACTCTCTTAATCTTTATCAATTCTAAAAAAAAGCATCTATTATATCCAAAACACTTTGTTTATTCTATCCATGATTTGTAGAGTTGCCAAATGGAAGACATTTTCCCCCCTGAAACCCAATTTGCTCAATCTTCAGTGTAAAAACAGGAGAGGGAAACATGCCAGTGTGCAGACTTTAAATTCCCTGAGAGCACCTCTAAGTGTGCCATGCCAACCTCTGGTGGGATCTGCTGAGATCTTTGCATGCTGTGATCAGGAGCTTTTAAACATCCCAGATGAAAGCACTCTATCCCACAAGGCTGCTTTCATGACTTTCACAACCTCAGCTCATCTAGTCACTGCTTCAAAGGCTGACCTCAGCCACTGCCCCTTTAGGAACCAAAAAGTTTTCTTCAGAGCTCCAGGAAAGCTCCACAGCTTCTTTTTTCTCTAACTCTCCTACATCCTCAGAAGGGAGAGGGGTAAAGTGATGGAGCAGGTCAGAGGGAACCAGGGTGGGGAGAGGTGGCTGGGAAGGTCGAACTCTACATATGGCCTCCCTTTGCCTCCACAACTGTCAATGCCTTTGAAAGTACTTTTTAATAACTATAACTATCATCTGATCCTCACAGTAACCATGTGAGGCAAATAAAGATGCCCATCTCTCTTTAATAGGTGAGAGAACCTCAGCATGGAGATATTGCCCCAAAGATATAGAGTCTGACACGAGAATTTGAACCCAGATTTTCTGACAAATCATAAGTGATTCAATAGTGTATTTCTTTAAAAATGTTTTTGTAACTTTGAAAGATTTTTTCCCTTAATGCTGCCTGACATGCAATACCCTCCTCCCCTTCCCCCAGATTTTTACACTGTTATTCCAGCCCATGATGAGTAGCAGAAGGAGTTGTGCCGGAGTAAATTCAATTATGAAACATGTTCTGCCACAGATCACAGCTGCTCCTCACAAGAATTTCCCCTACCAGCCCCCACAGAACCTCCCTAAAACAACATTCTATCTGCAGGACACTGCCAGGGCAGGGCCACTCAAGCATGGAAAAAAGTGCCCAGAAATGTTGGAGATAAGACAGAAAAGCAATCTGAATGCAGGTGTTCCCAAACATCCAACCTGAGCCTGTGTTGAGGCATATCGACCGCCCCAGGGAAAAACAAAGGAGAGAAAAGGTCATTTGTTGAAACCTAGTCATAAATGCCACAGGACATTGCCACACTGTCAGTCTGCCCCCTCATCACACTTCCCCCACTGATAACACTGGTATGTGTGTGGCTTGGAGAAGTCCCAGTAGCAATAGAAAAGACAACATTGGCATGTCTGCATATTCAGTGAGCTCAGTCTTACAAAGTTCATCATAACTACATGAGTCATAAAGGTCTACAGCTTTATTTTTCCTGCCCCCAGTCAGTATTCTGTCAACCTTTGTATAAACCTAGTAGCATTGTTTGTGGTCTGATTTAAGGGGGCTGTGAGGTTCATCCTACTCCTCTTACTCATCTTTTCACGTCCTTCACTCATAGCAGAGTAATGACATAATTAAAACTAGAATCCCTATGAGAACATGGGGTATTCATGGAAGCTATCACCATAAAATATCAGGCTTAGGAAAGACATCAGAAATTATCCAGTTTGAATAGATAAGCAAACATCCCTGTGACTGTTCTTAATGATGCTCACCTTCTGGGACCTATGCCTTTTGTAGACCCCAAGGCTGACCTGTGTAACTGACAGGATATTGAAGATATGATGCTGTGTGACTTCTGAGACATAGCAATTTTGCTTGTTTTCTATGACGTGCATTCTGGAGGAAATAATCCACCATGTCATGAGGACACTCAAGCAGCCCTAGAGAGGGGTTCATATGAATAAGGACTAAAGCCTCTCAGCACAGGCAGTGACAACAAATTGCCAGTCACATGAGTGGGACATTTGGGATAACTTCCTGCTCCATCAAACCCTCCAATGAGTGGAACTTGAGACTCCATCCCAAATTCCTGATCCACAGAAACTATGAGATCATATATGAATATTCTTATTTTAAGGCATTTAGTCTTGGGGAAATTTGTTACACACCTACAATAATTAATATAAAACCTAGAGTGGAAACATAAAAATCCCAGCCAAGATGGAGGAACAGGTAGATACACTTTTCCCCCTTGCGTGACCGAAAGAAGGACAATGACAAATTTAAAAACAAAAAATAACCACAGCTGCCAGAAAATCAAACTGTATGGAAGTCTAACAAACAAGGAGTTAAAGAAGAAACGTTCATCCAGACTTGGAGGAGGGGTGGAGATGGGCAGCTGGGATGGAGAGGACTCATGGCAAGGCAGTAGCTGGAGGACCAGGGCAGGCAAGGTGGTGGCTGGTGGAGAGGGCAGTCCCGAATTTGCATGAGGATAAACCTGGACAGACAGTTCAACCCAGGTCTCCAGCATAGGGAAATAAAGCCTCAAAACCTCTGACTGAAAATGCCTTTAGGACCCACAGAGTCCTAAAATACACAAATCCACTCACCCAGGAATCAACACCATAAGGGCCAAATTTGCTTGTGGGTAGCCAGGGAAATAACTAAAAGCCCTTGGAGATCTGAGCAAGTGGCATTATTCCCTCTTGGACCCTACCCTCATGTACAGTGCCACAACGCAGCTATGTGGGTTGCTCCACCCAGACAAATACCTAAGGATCTGCCCTTTACTACATAACAGGCTCACTCAGACAAAAGCATATGCCCCAGGTGAAAGAACAGATCAAAGCTCCAGAAAAAAATACAACTTAGTGATGAAGAGATAGCCAACATATCAGATGCAGAGTTCAAAACACTGTTAATCAGGATGCTCACAGAATTGGTTGAATATGGTCCCAAAATAGAGGAAAAAGTGAAGGCTATGAAAAGTAAAATAAAGGAAAATGTACAGGGAACCAGCAGTGAAAGGAAGGAAGCTGGGACTCAAATCAATGGTTTGAAGCAGAAGGAAAAAATAAGCATTTGACCAGAACAAAATGAAAAAACAAGAATTCAAAAAAGGTGGAGAGGCTTAGGAGCCTTGGGGATAACTTTAAATGTTTCAATATCCAAATCATAGGGGTACCAGAAGGAGAAGAACAAGAGCAAGAAATCGAAAACTTATCTGAAAACACAGTGAAGAAGAACTTCCCTAATCTGGCAATGGAAATAGAATTCTAAGAAGTACAGGAAGCTCAGAAAGTCCCAAAGAAATTGGACCCAAGGAAGCACACACTAAGGCACATCATAAATACATTGCCCATGATAAAAGTTAAGGAAAGAGTCTTAAAGGCACAAGAGAAAAGGAGACAGTTACCTACAAAGGAGTTCCCATGAGACTATCAGCTGATTTCTCAAAAGAAACCTTGCAGGCAAGAAGGGGCTGGGAAGATGTATTTGAAGTTATGAAAGACAAGGACTACATCCAAGATTACCCTCTCCAGCAAAGCTATCATTTAGAATGGAAGGGCAGATAAAGTGCTCCACAGATAAGGTCAAATTAAAGGAGTTCATCATTATCAAGCCCTTATTATATAAAATGTTAAGGGACTTATCTAAGAAAAGGAAGATAAAAAATACGCACAGTAAAATGACAACAAACACAATTATCAACAACAGAACCTAAAAAACAAAAATAGAAACAAAAATGAACCAAGTAAACAACTAGAACAGAAAAAATTCAAAGAAAAAGATCACATGGAAGGTTATCAGTGGGGAAGTGGAGGAGGGAGGTTAGGGGAAAAGGTACAGGGAATAAGAAGTATAAATGGCAGGTACAAAATAGATAGGGGAGGTTAAGAACAGTAAGGGAAATGAAGAAGCCAAAGAACTTAATATGTATGAGCCATGGACATGAACTAAGGTGTGGGAATGCTGGTGGGATGTGGGGTGCAGGGAAGAGGGGAATAAAGGAGGAAAAAAATGGGACAACTATAATAAAATAATCATAATCAATAAAATATATTAAAATTAAAAAAACAAACTGGTGACATGATAGAGCCAAAATGAGAAAGGTAAAGAATTATCTTACTGAGTAAAGTCCAGACTTGTTTTGTGGCCTATGAGGCTTTACCTTGATGCAGGAGGTCCTGACCAGTGTGTCTCCAGCCACTCTGGCCTCCTGTTTTCTTCCCAACTCTGTCCCTCCCAGGGACTTCTACACTTACTCCACATTCAGTCTAGCACAGTCTGCCCTGGGGCTTTACATGGGTGAAGCCTTCTGTCCATCTCTCAACTCAGAGTCACTCAGAGAGGCTGTCCATGGCGACCAGTTCTAAGGATGTGCCTTCTCTCTGCTCCCCCCACCCATCCACTCACCCATTGCTACCCATTACTCTGTACGACAGACAGCACGTCTCTCTTTCAACATACGTATTTCTGTGCTGACTTGGTTATTGTATTTCCCCAATAAACTACAATGTTCATAAAAGTATCTCACTTTTCTTATTTTCTTCTCTTTCTCTGGAAGATTAAAAATATGCTTGCTTTGGAAAGATGCTCAATAATATTTCCAGTAAAGAAGGAATGAAGAATGGAGAGAAGGAAGAAGGGAGGGAGGGAAGAAAAGAGGGAAGGGAGGGAGGCTACATCTATGACTTCTCTGTGGGCAAACTCCCTCCGTTTCAGTTTTGGGAAACACCCCCCACCAAGGAACCTTAGATCCACCCCCCACTACCACCCTTATCCCCAGGTGGAAACAGGTGGTATTGGTGTGAAAGTGATATAGGGTATAGCCAAGGGGGTGGGGGGCAGCGGCAAAAAAGATTTGGAATGGTGTCCAGAACTCAAAGTGTATAGGAATATTGGAAAGACATATAAGATGTCCTCACCCCTTCCCCCATGGGTGTGAGTTGGGGGAAGGGACACATGGAGCAGGAACATGCAGGGCTGTTTTGTACAGACACAGCTTTTCAGCTAATCCATGGCCTGGTCATTTAACATATCTATAGCCTTTGGCAGGTCACTTGGATATGTTAAATGGCTGTGGCCAGGCTTGGAGCCAGGGGGATGAAGTCACTTCCCCCCAAGATGTAACTGGGGGGCAGGTCCCCCGAGTTACAGCGCCTGTGTGGGAGCTTGGAGAAGATTTGCTCCATGACATGGGGCCATACCTGCCCAGACTCATGATGGCAGCCCAGTAAACTTTCAATAATATAGAAATACTGGCAGGTGTAACTGATTGTGGGAGGAGTGGGAGGAGTACAGAGGAAGATTGGCTCAGGGATTTAAACCCAGATACAGCAGCCACTGAGGAGGAGAAGCATGTGGTTTTGGCAGAGTGAGGACCCCCTCTTGCCTAGGTGGGAGGGGGGGGAGCCATGCGGCTTTGCCAGAGTGGGGGCCCTTGTAACCAGTTGAAGAAGAAAGCCACACACTTGGTGGAGTGCAGACCCCTGCAGCTTTGGTAGAAGAGGCCCACGGGCTTTGGGGTGCTCCCTTTGGCCATGTAGCCTGGGAAGCAGGAGAGACTTTGCCTGAAAAAGTGGGTACAAAGAATTCTTCCTAGTGGACCATGAGAAGGTGCCACATGACTTTGGATTAATTGGAGATCCTGCCTGGATGGCAACACAGCTGATGGTACCAGCAGCCTGGAAAAACAGACATGTGCTCTTTTTCTGATTTATGGTACCCAGAGTTAGGACAGGGGGAGAAGGGAGCCTGTGAGCATACATAGATACCCTAAAGGACTTTAATATTTTAATGAAGACATTAGGTCTGAATAGCATTAAATAAACATTTTCTTTCCTTTTCACAAATCTCTGGCATTGAGAGATGTCTTTCCAATTGGTGACTGATGATCTGGCCCAGTAGGGGGTCCAGACGGTATTAGTATACCATCCTCTGGAGTCCCGGGGCCATGGTGTATCTGTTCTGTAACAGTTTTTTTGGCATCCCTGGGTGGGCCAAATATTGCCCCCCTTGGACCCCTGTTCGGTAACAAAAGGATGAGGCTGCAAAATGCATCAGGTAAAAGGGCTGTTTGTAAGTGTGCTGGGCTCTTTTGAATGGAACAGAACAATTTATATTATTTGAATCATAAAATATCTGGAGAACAATTTCAGGGATCTGAGTTCACATTGTTCCTTAGTTTGTTTATATAATTCTTCCCATTTGTACATGAAGGAGAGACTTGGTGGGGTTGGACTGTTTGCCATTCCAGGCAGGCTGGGCTCACTGTGACTCACTCGGAGAACTAGTCCTGTGAACTGAGCTGCATCTTTACAGCTTAAACGCCAAAAGGCAGAGGCTGCAGTAAAGTGAGATCCAAAGAATGCAGTAATGAAATGAATTTTAAAAAAGGAAACTTTGGGCCAAAGATGAAAGGCCTTCTTAACTGTGAAAATCTATTAGAATATATAATTTCCTCTCTAGAACCAAAGCCCCATTTCTTACATTATTTAACACAGAGAACAAAGACCCAGAGAACAGTCACTGATCCCACTTCAGCCCCAGAGAGGATGGCAAAATGACCTAATGGTGATTTCCTATCTGTAATTTACATGATAATTTGAATCTGAGAATATTTGAAAATAATGAACCTGACTTTCCCAAGAGCAGAAGGGCAAGTGGTCAGTAGCCTTTGGCAGCTCCCTACAGCATCCCAGGGAGGAAGGACTCCTGCAACAGTTCCACAAGCCCCACAGAGGAAGCCACTAGGTGGACTGTGGCTCAAACTTAGCCACAGCCCAGGTCTCAGCAGAGGGTCACAAGGTCCCAGACACAGCCTCAGGGCCCCACAGAAGTGCTTCCCTCACTGTGGTTGGTTTAGAGTGGTCGTGTCTAAGAAGCAAGTCTTCCCTGAGACAAGAAGGCATAGGGAAAAATGTTCAGTCTTGTAGTTCAAATAAATAAAAGCTCAGTTCTGTTTCTGCCCCTGGCAAAAAGCAGAAGTTGCATGCAATACCGGAGACACCCACAGCTGTATTGTGCAAGTGCTTTGGCAGGTTTCAAGAGCCTTCAGAGTCCAGGAATCTCAGACCTGCAAGGAGCCTCAGGGTTTACTTAATGCCATTTTCTTCCATTTTAAAGGGAACTGTGGCCAGGAAATGGGCACTGAAACCAAAGAAATTCTAGGAGTAGCAGTAGTCACTGCAGGCCAAGGGTGATTGCAGGAGTTCAGTGGAAGGGGCCTTTGAAGTGTCTGGATGGAGGAAGACAACTGGAAATATTGGCAAAAACCTGAACAGCATGAGACAGAATTTGTAAACCTCCCTAATTTACATGCAGGCAGCATTGCACTTTTTCTTTCATGAGAGTAAATTGTACACACTTCGAAGGTTTAGTTGCTCTGTGGGATGAGAGAGCTGTTGTGAGGGATAAAATTGTTTTGGGATATCTGCTGGGGTCCACACATTTTCCCATCCTTATATGTCCAGTGCCTAGCTGGGACTGATCTGCATATTTGAGAGTGAGTATAAAAGAGAGGTTTTCTAGCACTTCATCTGCACACAGAAACTCTGTCCTCTGGGTGGTGGCTGCAAGCAAAGTCATCCGAACATTTCAGACAGACAGGAGCCGTCCTCCTTTGGCTGTGAATTTTCAGAGGGGACAGGGCTGTCTCAGTCGACAAGGGAGAGTGGCTTGCACCAATTAGGGAAAGGGGCTGGGATGGGACCGTTGGGGTCCGGTTCAGTGCTTAGGTCGAGTATATCATGAACAAGTGCTGCTCCGAGGTCGTTGCCTTCACAGCCTAATCAGACTTTGATATTCCGGTCTCACCCCGGGGCTTGCTCTTGTTTTCACCAAGGAGCAGGTGCTTCTGAAGGTTCCTTCCAACCTCCACGGTCCCTGGCAGAGCCAGGCGCTTGACAGTAACTTCTTCCCGCCCGTCTCCCCTCCGCAGCTCCCTCCAGGACTGGCGGGTGCTGGAGAGTCTCTGCTCTGCAGAGGCCTTAGTAAGGGGACTGGGGAGAGGAGAGGATGGGGCTCTCCCTCTCCCCCTTGCCTCGGGGATTAAGACACTCTATTGTCCCTGGCCTGCTGGCCTCAGCATTTGCATACATCAAGTCCCCGGGACTGGGAAGGGAAGCTCAACCTGTACCTGCCACCCAGGGGTCAGAGGCCTGACCCTAGTCAGACCTTCCAGGTAATTCCATTTGGGTCGTCACAAACTCAGGAGTCCAGGCTCAGGAGTGGAACTGTGACTCGAGAAGGGTGCACAACACAGGTAAACACATACATTCCCAGGATGGCTGAAAATGGTCAGAAATCTGGAAACGGCCGGGCTTGGAATCTGTGGTGCTCATTTAAACAGTCATTTCTGTGAAGCCTTCCAACCTCCTAAACCTCATTGAACTTGAAAAGCTACAAGCTTCCTTTCTTTCCTGAGACCCTCTGGCCTCTTCAGTTATCTCTTTCGTGGAAGCCAGTGTTAAGGCTGCATTAATGGGAACCCGGTTCTTCAGAGGAGGCTCTGTGTCCTATCGCAGATGTAAACATGATGGCACAAAGCATCCAACAGTCCAAAGGAGGGTGGGGAGCCCAGAATCATGTGGGAGGGGATTTGGCCCTCACATCAATGACATTTTTCAGTTTACAAGTGGCTTACAAATATGGAATTTGCTTTGTTGCTCAAACAACTAGTATTTCTATTTGACAGGTGGTGAAAAAGATCTGCCAACAAGACGTGGAGAGACACCGCCCATCAGTGACGTTCTGGACCCAGACTCTGAACTTAGACTCTCAGTCTCCCATCCTCCCACAATGCCTACCATGTGTGCAGGACTCCAGGGAAGGAACCTTAGGACAAGTGTCCTCAGGGTTCTCACTTAAGCAGAACTTAGCTACAGGGCTCTGCATACCTGTATGTGTAATTTTGATTGGGGGACATTTTTCTGGCAAATCAAGGGAAAGCATATTGAGCACAGAGGTGTGCAGATCTGGAGGCTGGGCACAGTGCTACTGAAGCTGCACTCCATGAATCATTAGCAAATGAATGGTTTGATTCCAGTGTGTACAGAACAACTGGGATGGGCTTTCCTAAGTCACAAGAGGAAGCTTCACCAGCTAGTCGCCTGGCAATCTCCCCTTCAGCCTTATTTTCCTTCACAAATTTCTAGCACACAACAGTCCCTATCATTTGTTCTCCCAAATCAGGAAGGGTCATAATGTTACTGTCAGTAGTAAACTAGTTATTAGTAAAAGAAAGAAAGCAAAGGGAATTATATATCAAGTTTAATAAACTGGGAGCATGAGCCTGTTTGCTTCACCAGGAAGCTATAGCTTCACATGCAGGGGTTTACAGCATTGCTCCACCAACGGGATTAACAATCCCCCATTCACCCTTCAGTACAGGATTGTTGAGGGCAGCACGGGGAGGTTCTTGACCAAATATGCCTGGCAATCTAATTAGGGGCTGGATCCTATCAAAAGCCTGTGAAAGTTTGGGAAGTGATTGGTTCTTTTGGAAAACTACCTGGTCTATCCTACACCCAAACTAATATAATCCCAAGGGAACAAAGAAGGTCTCTCTCACTCACCCACCTGGTAATGCACTTACCCTGTGCACTCATTTGTTCTCTCTCCATAGACACATGGCCTTGGAAGCCACCTGGCTGCAGCCACAGAGACCCTTTCTCCAAGGCAGCCAGAAACAAGCTAAACTATCTGGATGGGGACCGAGACTGCTTAGCAGACTGTGTGTTCCAAAAGACTAAGTTTTAATATGAAGCAGAAACTCTGGACACTGGCTTTTCTTTTGGCCTTGCTGAGAATATGGTTGAATTTTTTCCATGGCAGGACAGAGGGAGATTGAGACATTGGAAACCCAGTAGACAGCTTCTATTTCCACCAGAATAAATCATGAATATTAATAATCACGATATTATTATTAATAATAATAATTACTATTATTATTATTTACCCTTCAACAGTTACGTGGCAGTAGTTCATGACGGTTTCAATTTGTATTTCTCTAGTGACTAATGATGTTGCACACGACAGTCTAGAATGTGTGGGTCCTTGGAATGCTCTCCTTGTGAATCCCGTGGAAGAGCCTGTTACACTGACAGCATTAACCCCAACACAACCCTGGCAGTTGTTGGCTCATTTTACCATCTTTGGGCTTTTAGCCCAGTGTTATCTCTCACAGTTATTTGCATTTTTAACTTAAAGAATTTTAGTGTAATGTACATAGATCAATTCACTCTATTGAAATGGGACAGTTCTGTAAGTTTTAGAAACTTAAACCATTTTGTGACCATAAATCAAGATTTAGAACAGTTCCAACACCCCCTAAAACTCCCTTATGCCTCTTTATAGTCAACATCCCCCCACTGGCCCCACAGTTCTGCCTTCTCTAGAATGTCATTAAAGTGAAGTTGGGCTTCTTTCATTTGGCATAATGCTTCTGAGATGTATTCATGCTGTTGTGTGGATCAGTATTTCATTCCTTTTATTTTTTTCAGTGAATACTTGTTACTGCATGGGAGTGCTACATTTGGTTTGTTCATTCATCAGTTGAAGGATATTTGGGTTATTTCCAGTTTGGAAAAATCTTGAATAAACTCACTATAAACATTTGCATCCAGGTTTTTCTGTAAACATATGTCTTTATTTCTTTTGGGTAAATGCCCAGGAATGGGATTAGTCATTATATGTTAAGTGTATGTTTAACTATAGAAATAGCCAAATTGTTTTCCAGAGTAACAGTATCATGGTTGCTTTCCTACAGTGACAAATGAGAGTTCCAGTTGCTCCACAACTGATATTGTTTATTATTATTATTATTATTATTATTATTATTTGCCCTTCTAACAGTTACGTGGCAGTAGTTCATGATGGTTTCAATTTGTATTTCTTTAATGACTAATGATGTTGCTTTTGTATGAGTGTGTGTATTTTAAGAACTTATTTATTTTTCAGCATAGTTTTAGGTTCACAGAAAAATTGAGAAGATGGTATAGAGATTTCCCAGATGCCCCTTGTTCCCACACATGCACAACCTCCCCTATTATCAACATTCCCCACCATAGCAGTACCTTTGTTGCAATTGATGAACCTACATTAACACATCATTGTCTCTCAAAGTCTACAGTTCACATTAGGGCTCACTTTGGAGCTATATGTTCTATGTATTTAGACAAGTGTATAATATGGCATTTTCCCTCCATTAAGTACCACACAGAGTACTTTCACTGCCCTAAACATCCTTTATCCTCTATTTATCCCTCTCTCTATGATAATCCCAGGCAACCCATGACCTTTTTACTGTCTCTATAGTTTTATCTTTTCTAGAATGTTATATAGTTGAAATCATACAATATATAGCCTTTTGAGATTGGTTTCTCACACTTAATAATATGCATTTAAAGTTCCTCCATGTCTTTTCATAGATTGGTAGATAATTTCTTCTTAGTGCTAATTAATACACCATTGTCTGGATGTACCACAGTTTATTTATCCATTCAACTACTGAAGGATATCTTGGTTGCTTTCAAGTTTTTCTTAACCTTTTACTGTAGAAAATTTAAAATATATTAGAAAGTAGACAGAATACTATGATGAACTTAATGTGTCTGTTACAGAACTTCAAAAATTATCAATATCTGCCTAATCTTGTTTCATCTATATCCATAATCACTCTCTCTAGCCTCTGGGTTACTTGAAGCAAATTCTGATGTCAATCATTTATAAACATTTCAATATTTATCACCTAAAAACATAATCCTCATACTACTATCACCCTTAAAATGTACAATAATTTTTACTTTATCAAATATCTTACATTGTTCACACTTTTTTCAAATGTCTGATACAATTTTTTAAGTTGTTTTGAGTCTTGAGAGCAAAATACCTGGTTCAAAGATTCTCCTTCCAAATCTTTCTTTCTTCTCGCAAATTTGTATTGAAGGGACCAAGTTATTTTTCCTATAGAAGTTGCCAGTCCAAATTTTGCAGATTCAGGTACTGTGTAATTTCTCATAGTGTCATTATAACATCAGTCTTGTACTATCTGTAAATGGACAGTTAGATCCAAAGAGGTAAATCTAACCTGAATCCAAATTAATTCATTAGTATTTGCAAAATGGGGATACTCAAGTCTAATCACTCCTTTTATCATTCACTAGCCAGAATATTTCTTAAAAGATTGCTATTTCATCATCAACTACTTAATTACCCAATACTACAAATCATATACAAAAGGCAAGAAAAACACATTATTATTTTGTGTTATTATACAAATTTTCAAAATAATGGTGAGAAAAGGTGACCAACTTCTTTAATATCAATATGAGCTCATAAATTTAAATGTATTTGCCATACTTGAATTCACTAAAGTTATTATTATTTTTGAAGCTCAAATTGTCCCATTATAAAGGCTATGGGAATCTATTCAAATTGGTTCTCTAATTCTTTCAGTATGACCCCAGTAAATTTTGTTAGCTTCCTCATTTTCTAGCACCACAGGTTGTCCCATCTTGTACATTGTATGCCAAGTACTGTCCTGCTTTAATTAGTATAGCTTTGTAATATAGTTTAAAATTGAAAGTATGAGGCTTCCAAGCTTTGTTTTTTGTTCTCAAGATTGCTTTGGCTATTCAGGATGCACAGTGACTACATAATAATGTTCTCATATTATTGACTTTTTGGAATTCTTTGCATATTTTTTATAAGAGCCCTTAATCAGATATGTCTTTTGCAAATATATTCTTCCAGCAAGGCCTGTTTTTTTATTCTCTTGATAGCATCTTTTGCACAGCAGAAACTTTTTGACTTTAATAAAATCTAGCTTATCAACTCTTTCTTTCATCAATCATGACTTTAGTGTTATCTTTAAAAAGTCATCACCAGACCCAAGGTCAGGCAGATTTTTTCATATGTTATCTTCTAGGAGTTGTGTAATTTTGTGTTTTACATTTGGGTTTATGATTCATTTTAAGTCAAAATAATGTTTTATTTTAAACTGTTTATTTCCATTTATGAACAGAATCTTGTCTAGTTCAAGGAAATTTTATATTTAATTGTAGGTTTCAGAAATTTCCATGTGTTTGCTGAGTTTGATTTTTTTAAAGCCCTTTGAGGATTATCGCACCTCAGTGAATAATTCAGAAACTTGGAGTCACTCTTAATACTTCCCTTCCAGTACATCTAACTCATTACTGACTTTTATAGAATTTGCTCCTTGAATTTGTCTGCTAAACCAATGTTGGAAGGTTTGCTTCAGGTGACCTTAGTCACCTGGCTTCGGTTGAACCTCAGGCCTAAATTCAAGACCAAAGACCTTCCAGTGACCTCCTGATCTTTTCCCCTAATCTTGCCTTCTCATAGCCTTCCAACAATAGGAAGAAAGAGGTAAGGAGCAATCTAAGCATGCTGTAAAACATGAAGGAAGAAAGTCCCTCTCCCTCAATTAAGACCTGTTGTTTGAGTCTACCACTCTTTCCTTCTCTCCCAGGTTTATTCTCATTAAATTACTGAACACTTGCTCAATTGAGAAACTTAGCGGTCAGTCCGTCTTTTAATTTTTTATTTCTGAATTTCTATTTAACTTTATTCTGAAAACTTACCAAAAGAAGTTGAACGAATGGGACAATGAGCTCTTGTAGAATTTTTGCCTTATTGCTTTTATCTGTCCTTTTATTTTTGACTGAACCATTTTAAAGCAACTTGCAGACATCATGCTTTTTCACACTTGAATACTTCAGCACAAATCTCTTAAAAATAGGCATGCTATATTCTATAATATGATTATATTTCTTTTTAAAAGTATTTTATTTATTTATTTTTAGAGGGAGGGGAAGGGAAGGAGAAAGAGTGGGAGAGAAGCACCAGTGTGTGGTTGCCTCTCATGTGTCCCTCACTGGGGACCTGGCCTGCAACCCAGGCATGTGCCCTGACTGGGAATCGAACCAGTGACCGTTTGCTTCATAGGCCCGTGCTCAACCCACTGAGCTACACCAGCCAGGGCTGATTATATTTCCTTTTTTTAAATTTTATTTAGTTATTTCTCAAGTAAGGTTTTTTTGTCTATTTCTCCCATCCCAGCCTCCCCTGCCCCTTGCTCCCCACCTCCCTCCCATTTGAACCCATCCTTAGTTCTAGTCCCTGTGTCCTTCCTATTTGTTCCTCCAAATCCCTCCCCCTTTTTTCCCTTAACTTCCCTTCCCTCTCCCCTCTGGTCACTGTCCCCATGTTCTCTATTTCAGTGTCTTTGTTTTTTTTTTTTTCCTGCTTCCTTGTTTGTTTTCTTATTTAGGTTCCTGTTAAAGGTGAGATCATATGGTATTTGTCTTTCAGCACCTGGCCTATTTCACTCAGCATAATGCTTTCCAGTTCCATCCATGTTGTTGCAAAAGGTAGTAGCTCCTTCTTTCTCTCTGCTGCATAGAATTCCATTGTGTATATGTACCACCATTTTTGATCCATTCATTTACTGATGGGCACCTAGGTTGCTTCCAACTCTTGGCTATTGTAAATTGTGCTGCTATGAACATTGTGGTGCATAGGTTCTTTGATATTGATGTTTTAGGATTCTTAGGATATAATCCTAGCAGTGGAATTGTTGGGTCAAAAGGCAGGTCGATTTTTATTTTTCTGAGAAAATTCCATACTGTTTTCCATAATGGTTGCACCAGTCTGCAATCCCACCAACAGTGAACTAAGGACTCCTTTTCCCCACACCCTCTCCAACATTTGTTGTTTGTTGCTTTGTTTATGATAGCCATTCTGACTGGTGTAAAGTGGTATCTCATTGTGGTTTTAATTTGCATCTCTCTGATAGCTAACGATATTGAGCATCCTTCATGTGTCTCTGAATGTTCTGTATGTCCTCCTTGGAGAAATGTTTGTTCAAGTCCTTTTCCCATTTTTTAATTGGGTTGGGTGTCTTCTTAGAGTGGAGTCGTGTAAGTTCTTTGTATATTTTGGAGATTAAACCTTTGTCTGAGGTATCATTGGCAAATATGTTTTCCCATACAGTTGGTTGTCTTGCTAATTTAATACTGTTTTCTTTAGCCATGCAGAAGCTTTTTATTTTGATGAGATCCCATTTGTTTATTCTTTCCTTTATATTCCTTGCTCTAGGGGACATATCAGTAAAAATGTTGCTGCGTGAAATATCTGAGATTTTCTTGCCAATGTTCTCCTCTAGGACTTTAATTGTGTCATGGCTTATATTTAAGTCTTTTATCCATCTTGAATTTATTTTGGTATATGGTGTAAGTTTGTGCTCAAGTTTCATTTTTTTGCACGTAGCTGTCCAGTTCTCCCAACACCATTTGTTGAAGAGGCCATCTTTACACCATTTTATGTTACTGCCCCGTTTGTCAAATATTAATTGACTGTAGAGAGTTGGGTTGATTTCTGGGCTCTCTGTTCTGTTTCATTGGTCTATGTGCCTGTTTTTATGCCAGTACCAGGCTGTTTTGATTACAGTGGCCTTGTAATACAGTTTGATATCAGGTATTGTGATTCCCTCCTACTTTGTTCTTCTTTCTCAAAAGAGCAGCTGCTATTCTAGGTCGTTTATGGTTCCATATAAATTTTTGAAGTGTTTGTTCTATGTCTGTGAAATATGCCATTGGTACTTTAATAGGTATTGCACTGAATCTGTAAATTGCTTTGGGTAGTATGGACATTTTGATGATGTTAATTCTTCCAATCCATGAACAAGGTATATGTTTCCATTTGTTTGTGTCTTCCTTGATTTCTTTCTTCAGTGCTGTGTAGTTTTCTGCATACAGGTTTTTTACCTCCTTAGTTAGGTTTATTCCCAGATATTTTATTTTTCTTTTTGCTATATTGAATGGGATTTTTCCCTTGATTTCTGCTTCTGCTGATTCATTGATGGTATACAAATATGCCTTTGATTTCTGATTGTATCCTGCTGTTTTGCCAAATTCATTAATTAGTTCGAGCAGTTTTTGGATAGAGTCTATAGGATTTTCCATGTACACTATCATGTCATCTGCAAACAGTGACAGTTTTGCTTCCTCCTTTCCTATTTGCATGCCTTTTATTTCCTTTTCCTGCCTGATCGCTGTGGCTAAAACTTCCAATACTCTATTGAATAGAAGTGGTGAAAGTGGACAACCTTGTCTTGTTCCTGATCTTAGTGGAAAAGCTTTTAGTTTTTTCCCATTGAGTATGATATTGGCTGTAGGTCTCTCATATATGGCCTTTATTATTTTGAGAAATTCTCCCTGTATTCCCACTTTGCTGAGTGTTTTTATCATAAATGGGTGTTGTACCTTATCAAAAGCTTTTTCCACATCTATTGATATGATCATGTGGTTTTTGTCTTTGCTTTTGTTTATGTGATGTATTACATTTACTGATTTGTGAATACTGAACCATCCTTGCATACTTGGGATGAATCGCACTTGGTCTTGGTGTATGATCTTTTTGATATATTGTTGGATGCGATTTGCCAATATTTTGTTGAGGATTTTAGCATCTATGTTCATCAGCGATATTGGCCTGAAGTTCTCTTTCTTTGTTGTGTCTCTATCTGGTTTTGGAATAAAGATGATGATGGCTTCGTAAAAAGAATTTGGGAGTTTTCCATCCTTCTGGATTTTTTGGAATAGACTGTGGAGAATAGGGGTTAGCTCTTCCTTAAATGCTTTGTAGAATTCTCCTGTGAAACCATCTGGTCCAGGGCTTTTGTGTGATGGGAGTTTTTTGATTACTGCTTCAATTTCTTTTGCTGTTACTGGTGTATTTAGATTTTCTGTTTCTTTTTCACTGAGATTTGGAAGATTGTATTTTTCTAGCAATGTGTCCATTTCCCCTAGGTTTTCAAATTTCTTGGCATACAGTTCTTCATAGTAATTTCTTACAATCTCTTCTATTTCTGTGGTATCAGTTGTAATCTCTCCTCTTTCATTTCTAATTGTGTTTATTTGTGTCCTCTCTCTTCTTTTCTTGATGAGCCTACTTAAAGGTTTGTCTATTTTGTTTATCTTCTCAAAGAACTAACTCCTGGATTCATTGATCCTTAGAATTGTGCTTTTAGATTCTATGTCATTTAATTCTGCTCTAATCTTGGTTATTTCCTTCCTTCTGCTTGCTCTGGGCTGTCTTTGTTATTGTTCCTCGAGTTCTTGCAGAAGTAGGGTTAGGTTTTTTGTTTGAAATGTTTCTCTCTTCTTTAGGTAGGCCTGTATTGCTATAAACTTCCCTCTCAGGACTGTTTTCACTGTGTCCCATAAGTTTTGGGTTGTTGTGATGTCATTTTCATTTGTTTCCAGAAACGTTCTGATTTCTTCCCTAATTTCATTCTTGACCCATTCATTGTTTACTAGCATACCATTCAGTCTCCATGATTTTGGGTGCTTTGGGTTTTTTCCTTTGGGGTTGGTTTCCAATTTCAGTCCCTTGTGGTCAGAGAAAATGCTTGGTATGATTTCAATAGTCTTGAATTTTTTGAGGCTCATTTTATGTCCTATCATGTGGTCTATCTTTGAAAATGTTCCATGTGCATTTGAAAGAATGTGTATTTAGCTTCTTTGGGATGAAAGGCTCTATATATATCAGTTAAGTCCATTTCACCTAGGGTGTTGTTTAATGCCACAGTATCTTTGTTGATAATTTGTTTGAAAGAACTGTCCATTTTTGATAGTGGGGTGTTAAAATCCCCTACTATAATTGTGTTGCTGTCAATATCTTTCTTGGAGTCCTCTAAGATTTTCTTGATATATTTGGGTGCCCCTATGTTTGGTGCATATATGTTTACAATGTTAATGTCTTCTTGGTGGATTCTTCCCTTGAGTATAATGAAGTGACCTTCTGGGTCTCTCTTTATGGCTCTTTTTTTGAAGTCTATTTTGTCTGATATGAGAATTGCTACCCCAGCTTTTTTTCTTGTCCGTTTCCTTGGAAAACTTGTTTCCAGCCTTTCACTTTTAGTCTGTGATGGTCTTTTGGCCTGAGGTGGGTCTCTTGTAGGCAGCATATGTGTGGGTCATGCTTTCTTATCCATTCAGCTATTCTGTCTTTTGATTGGAGCATTTAATCCATTTACATTTAAGGTTATTATTGATAGGTACTTACTCATTTCCATTTTTGTACCTGTGTCCCTCTCTGTCTCCCTCTTATCCTTCCTTCCCTTAAAGCAGTCCTTTTAGTATTTCTTGTAGAGCTGGTTTGGTGGAGGCGTATTCTTTTAGGCTTCTTTTGTCCTGGAAGCTCTTTATTTGGCCATCTATCTTGATTGAGAGCCTTGCTGGGTAAAGTAGCCTTGGTTGTAGGCCTCTGGTTCTCATTACTTGGAATATTTCTTGCCATTCTCTTCTTGCATGGAGTGTTTCCATTGAGAAGTCAGTAGCTAACCTTATTGGGGCTCCCTTGTATGTTATTTCTTTTTTCTCCCTTGCTGCCTTTAAGATTCTCTCTTTTCTTGGAATTTTGCCATTTTGATGATAATGTGTCTTATAGTGGGCCTCCTTGGGTTCCTCTTGACTGGGACTCTGTGTGATTCCTGGATTTGTGTGACTTTCTCTCATCAAATTAGGGAAATTTTCTCTCATTACTCTTTCAAATAGGTTTTCTATCCCTTGTTCTTCTTCTTCTCCTTCTGGTATTCCTATTACTCGGATATTATTACATATCATATTGTTTTGCATTTCTCTTAATCCCTCTTCATTCTTTCTGAGCCTCTTTTCATTTTCTTGCTCTTTCTGTGAGATGCTTTCTACCTTGTCCTCCAACTCACTAATCCAATCCTCCGCTTCATCTATCCTACTTTTGAAACTTCCTACTGTGTTCTTCAATTCAGAAATTATATTCTTCATTTCCTCTTGTCCCTTGTTGATAGTTTCCATTTCCTTTTTCATGTTGATGTAGTTTGCAGAGAGATCATGGTAGTTCCCCTGTAGTTTCTGGTAGTTCACTGTGAGCTCTTTGAACTTCATAATAACCAATGCTTTGAATTCACTATCTGATAATTGATTAGCCTCTATTTCATCTAACATTCTTTCTGAAGTTTCTGCTTTTTCTTTCATTTGGGAATTGTTTGTCTTCCCATTGTTTGAGACTTTTCTTGTTAGCCTCTGCTTCTAAAATTGATCTGTTCTGAAACCCTGGTTTTATGTTGTGAACTTCTGTGGCATGATCCTTGTGAAGTTCAGTGGTGCAGACTCCTTGAAGTTTCTTGATGTTCTTCGTCTCCACCTACTCGCACGCTGGTCCTCTCACTGGTCCCTGCATTGGTCCCCTACCACTGCTGAATGCCCCAGCTCTAGTAGCCACGTCCTCAAGTGCCCAGGCCAGTTAGTATGGCAGCGGCACAGGGGCCAAGAATGTCCCGGCTCCCGTAGCTGCCTCCTCTGCTGCCGTCCAGGACCGGCAGGGGGGTTTGGAGTGTCCCGGCTCCCGTACCTGACTCCCCGTTTCCAGTCCCATCCCTATGGCAGTGGCACAGGGGCTGAGAATGTCTGGGCTCCTGTTGCAGGCTCCCTGGCCCCCAGGCCAGTCTCTATGGTGGTGTCACAGGGGCCTCAGGTGTCCCAACTCCTGCAACTGACTTTTCTGTTGCCCAGGCCGGTAGCTATGGCATCAGCACTGGGGCCGAGAATGTCCCAGCTCCGGTTCCTGACTCCTCTGTCGCCCAGGACCACCACAGGGGCTTGGAGTGTCCGGCTCCCGTACCTGACTCCCCGGCTCCCAGGCCTGTTTCTCTGGTGGCAGCACAGGGGCCGCGTGTGTCCCAGCTCCAGTAGCTGACTCTGCCGCTGTCTGGTGTTTCTGCGTCGGTCACAATCTCTGGTCTTTTAATTTCATAATTGCTGGGTAACCGATGGTTTATTGTGCTGTTTCTCTATAGATCTGCCAGGATTTTCACCCATGAGTACAGGAGCTAGCAACAGCTCCATCTTACTCCATCACCATCTTCCCAGCAGCCTCCTGATTATATTTCTTAAGAAAATTAACATGAATTCTCTAATATCACCTACCATCAATTCATATGCAGATTTCCCCATGTCTTTTTTTTTTTTCAATGATCTGTGATCTAGGACCCAGTAAAAGTTTGTATATTTGGTTGTTAAATCTCTTCAGTCCCCTATCTTATTTTCTTGCTTGGCCTTTTGCAAAGAAAATAGGCTAACAGAAGGTCCTAAACCCTGTATTGTCATGTAGCTTCATTGTGGTGTCATTTAACTTTTTCCTCTATTCATTTATCTCCTGCAAACTGGAAGTTACATGTAAAGGGTCAGTAAGGTTCAACTTGAATATTGTTTGTAATAATTCTATGGATCCGAGGTAATATTCTGTATTTCATAACATATCATACAGAATGCATATAAGGTAACATGTCCTACCATTAGTGATGCTAAATTTAATCACTTGGCTAAAATGCCTTTCCTTCACTGTAATTAACATGCGAACTTTGGGGGACATTTTGGCATGCATGAACATCCTGTTCCCCATCAGCCTTAATAGTTTTATTATCTATTGTTTATACTTGCCTGAATAACTTATTTCACTGGGGATTTCCAAAAGGTGAATTTATAATTTTATTATATTTTTACATTAATTAGCTGACATTTTATACAGAGATTTCTATAATTAATAAACTATATTTTGCATTTAAAAAACAGGGCAAATGCTTGCCTTTTTCCTTTAATTATTAATATTTTGAACAAAGTGTTGGCATAGTAATCACTTTTAGTGGTAACAAATAAGTTTTTTTTTCCTCCCTCCTTCCCTTCTTCCACCCTTTCCTCCATCCATCCCTTCCTCTCTTCCTTATTTTCTTTTTCTTTCTCTCTCTTTGCATCAATATGGACTCTTTAATTTTATTTATTCAGTGTGTTTCAATCAGTTATAGATGGTATTCTCCTTGCTGCTTTTCTTAAACTAAATTTGATTGTAAGAGCCTCTTCAAGCTGACTTCTCTGCCATTTAACAGGCCCTCATTTTTTTCTGGGTACTTTCTTATTTTCTGGGCAACAAAATATTTCAGACTTTGTACTTTCCTGGCTCACGATCTGAATTAGCAATTTCACTGAGGAGTCTTATTGACTTCTCATAGGGAATGATACTCAGGAAGCAAATCTAGGTGTTAAGGGGTACTACTGTTACTAGGGTATCATTGATTCTAAGCTCTTTCAGCGGACTTACACAAAGTATATACACACTTTTAAACACTGAGTTCATGTTGATATTTCAAATTCAAATTTAACAATATAGTTTTTTCTTTAACTTTAATTTTACATAAAAAAGTGGTTCCTACTAACATTGAGATATGAATTTCTTTGCCTTGTCCTATACTATACATAAACATACTTAAAACAATAATGCTATCAAATTATTGAATGTACTTAAAGGTTCTTCAGTTATTAGTTTTATTTTCTCATTTTTTTACACAAGGAAAAACTGCATACTAAATACACTAGCTTGCACTCTGCTTTTAGATTCTGAAAATCACTTTTTTTCAGTACATACAGATCTTTCCCCTTCTTTCCTTTCACTGCATAGCACACCAGGTAATAGACATACTACAATTTATTCAACCAATCTGTTAGTAATGAGCATTTGGGCTATGTCCAATCTAATGCTATAAAAATAATGTGGTAATATTTTTTAAAATTTGATAAGACAATCCACTCCCTTCACTGTTCTTGCTGTTTAGGGTTTTCCTTGCTACTCTTACTTGTTTTTTTTTAAAGCTTTACAATTATTATCTCTAGTTTTTTTCTTTTTCAGAAAAAAATACAGGCTTTATTTTTTGCCATGTTATAGGATAATGGCCAAACTCATACTGTCGTTATTCCCACTGATGTGTTATATCATATGGAACATCTAAAATGTATTACAAATAAAATTATTTTCATTTGAATAGAGAAGAAGCTTACAGATTCAAAAAATGAAGTTTAATGTCAACAGAGGTAATATATCAAAGATCTACATTTCAATCTGATGGTTAAAATATTACCACTTTGGTAAGGATTGTGATACTCTTTGTGTTTGCCTCTGAAAACTTCAGGGGAGGGTTACCTATGTTTTTCCAGCTTTGCTGAGATATAATGAACATAGCTTATTGTATAAGTTTAAGGTGTATAGCATAATTGTTTGAAGATAGCATAGTGACTGAAATATATGTGAAATAATTACTACTGTAAGTTTAGTTAACATCCATCATCTCATATGCATATAATAAAAAGAGAAACATAAACAAAAAAAAACTTTTGCTTCTAGCTTTTGGGGGAGTTATATTTGTTAGGTAAGTGCACTGGTATTTTTATTGGAATAATTTAAAATATATATATTAGTTTTGGAGAAATCAACATATTAATAATGTGGAGTCATCCTAACTAAGAACAGAAGATGTCTTTCTGTTTGTCCATGTCTACTTCTGTGTCTTTCAGGAGAATTCCAATAATTTCTTAACACAGATCTAGCAAATTTTTGTTGAGTTTACCTGTGGGAATTTTATCTTTTAATAGCTCTTTTGCTGTAGATCTGCTGGTTTTAATCTACTTCTCCTGGGTGGCACTGGCCTCTTATTTGCAGTTTCTTTTTCCATAGTTTGTTACCCTCAGTTGATCACAGGCTGAAAATATTAAATGGATAATTCCAAAGGTAAACAATTTGTAAAATTCAAATTGTGTGGCACTCTAAATAGCATGATAAAATCTCTACCCTCACCCAGAACATTCATTGACCCTTTTTTTCCAGTCGCTCTAGGCTCTCTATGCTCCCTGCCTGGTAGTCACTTGGTAGCCCTCTTAGTTATCAGATCAACTGTCACAGTATCACAATGCTTGTGTTCAAGTCACTTTATTTTATTTGATAATGGCCCCAAAACACAGCAGTAGTGAGGCTGGCAATTCAGGTGTGCCAAAAAGAAGATGTAAAATGTATGTATGTATGGATGGATTTAGTACATACATATGTATGTGTGCATGGGAAAAATAGAGTATATACAAAATTTGATACTATCTGTAATTTCAGGCATCCACTGGGATCCTTGGAGTATGTTTCCCATAGATAAGTGGGACTATATTCAAATCAAATATCTACTTAAGTTAAAGTGCCATCAAAAGTCTATAATGCCCACTTGCATGAAACTCCACAATAGCATCATAATGTAGGGCTCCCCCCTCATGTCTATGCTCCCTCCTCACCTCTGCTGCAGACCCATCTTCCATTGTTGTGTGCTCTCAGTTTTGCCTGTTACCCTCTCTGTCACCCATTACGCCCTTCCACTACCTCTTCCCAATCAGCTAGTCACCACCAAACTTTTGTTAATCCTTCTAATTTCAGTCACTTCCTTTGGGAAATATTCACTGGCCTGTCTAAGATTAGCTCAAGTATCTGAATGTTACTACATAGAATTATTGTAATAAGTTGTAGCATGATGATTATATTACCTGATTACTCATCCATAGCCTCACTGCACTGTCAGCACCTTGAGGCAGGGGCCCTGTCTTCTCCAGAGCTGTGTCTCTGGTACCAGTGCAGTACCCAGCACCCATTCTCTGTCAGAGAGATGAACACCCACGTTGTGCTGGGAGCCACTGCTCCTCTAGCCTGAGCACACAGGTGCTGGTGATGGACTCTAGAGTAGCTTGGCGCCTGAATTTGGAACTAAGGAAGTTCAGAGGTAGGAACAAGATGCAGGGTTCTCCCTAAGCCAGCTCAATGATGACTTTAAACATTCATAATTACACTCCCTTTTATTTCTCTGATTATCTTCTACCCCTACCCATAAAGTTCACTTAAAGCAACCTGACACATGGGAAAGGAAGGTTTTGCAGTTGGACCTGGTTTGGCATTTTAGGGTATTCTGTCCTGCAGAGTCTTATGTGCAGTTGATAAAAAATACACAAATAGCCCTGGTTGGTGTAGCTCAGTGGATTGAGCACAGGCCTGCGAACCAGAGGATCATGGTTCGATTCCCAGTCAGGGCATATTCCTGGGTTGCAGACCGGTTCCCTGAAGGCCAGTTCCCAGCAGGGGATGCACGAAAGGCAACCGTACATTGATGTTTCTCTCCCTCTCTCCTTCCCCTCTAAAGATAAATAAATAAATAAAATCTTTTTAAAAATACACAAACACATATGCTCTTCCTCTCTGCCCCACCTAGAAGTGGATAAGCCTCAAGGCACCAGAGAATACCTGCTTATCTAAGGTTTATTTCGCCCTTTCTCTAATTCTGCTAAAATTTCATTACCTTTTGGGCTCCAAAGATTTAGGGCAAAAACCAGAAAAAGAAAACAAATCCTTGTTTAGCCTAGTGATAGCATATGAGAGACCTATTTAGCTCAGCCTCCTGCCAGCAAACTGATTGAATGCAAACCTAACCATCCCTCCACTTTCTTCAGAAAAACAACTGCAGTGCATGCAACCTGGGTCTCTGGTGATGCTAGAAGATTGATGGTTCTCAGTCTTCCATGTTATGCAGAATATCCTGGAGGGCTTATTAGAAGATATGTTGCTGGGCTCTACCCACAAGCTCTTAATCAGGAGGTCTCGGGAAGGGCTAGAGTATTTGCATTTCTAATAAGTTCCAAGGGCATGCTGATGATGCTGGTCCATGGGCCACACTTTGAGAAACTATTCTGGAGAAAGCAGAAGGTTGAAGTGTCCATTGTAGTGAGAAGGTGAAATTCTCTGTGATAGAAAAGGGGCTGCTACCTTCCTCTCTAGACAGACAAGGGGCATGTTCTCCCTTTTTGTTCACTGTCACCATGATGCACTGCACTTGTCTATCAGGACCCTGTCACTAGGGGTTCAAGCCAAGTGGTCAAAACCAAATCAATTTAAATTTAAATGAGGAAATAAGCTTACACTTTCTATTCCTTTGAGAGGTACAGAGGAAGGATAGAAATAAGTAAGGTTTCAAAAACCAGAGAAGCCACAGTGAGTTATTAAAGCTCAGTAAGTTCTTAGGGAGGCTGGTCAAGACAGAAGTGGCCCTAACTGTGGGGCTTGTGTCCTTCCTGATGTTTTAGATACATTTGATTATGAAGAATATAAAAATGAGTAAGACTGGACCCCAGGAATTCTCAAGGGCTCACAGTCCAGCTAGAGAGCTGACATAAGATGATATGAAAAATATGCAGAGAGAGGACTTCTGCCAAGATGGAGGCATAGGTGGAAACACTTTGCTTCCTCGTACAACCAAATCTAAAAACAATAAGGTTTTAACGACAATAAACGCAACCAAACCACAGAAAATTGAACAATACAGAGTCCGAAAATAACAAACTGCTCAGCTAAACCGGTAAGAGGGGCAAAGCCAGCAGCGGAGTGGGTCAGGCAAAAAAGATCCCCCTACCCGGGCGGTGCGCAGGCAGCTGAGGGCACAGATCCCAGGTACAGGGTAGCTATAGGTGGCCCCAGGGAAGGCGCGGCATGGCTGGCTGTCTATGGTTGTGCATTTGAGCGCAGATAAACCAGTTAAGAGACAAGCATTGAGACAGATTGTGCAGGCACCAGCACAGGCTCACACATTTGCACTCAGATGAACAGGCGGGGCGAGCGGTGAGGCAGACTGGGTGAGGTGAGAACACCGCCATTGCTCCCTCTCTGACCCCAGCCCCACATACAGCATCACAAACCAGCAACCGGGTGGCCCCGCCCTGGTGAACAACTATTGCTCTGCTCCTCATACATAACAGGCACCGAACAGATCAAAAGATGGCTCAAGAACAACTCAGAGCCCCAGAGCCAATAAATCTAAGCAATGAAGAAATAGCCAAGCTTTCAGACGCACAGTTCAAAACACTGGTTACCAGGATCCTCACAGAACTGGTTGATTTTAGTCACAAATTAGAGGAACATGTGAAGGCTAAACTAATTGAAATGAATGGAAATGCACAGGAAACCAATAGTAATGGAAAGGAAACTGCGACTTAAATCTAGGGAGCAGACCAGAAGAAAGGAAAAAATGACCAAACAGAAAAATATGAAGAAACAAGAATTCGAAAAAATGAGGAGAGGCTTAGGAACCCCCAGGACATCTTTAAATGCTCAACATTCGAATTATAGGAGTACCAGAAGGGGAAGAGGAACAGTCATGAGTAGAAACCTTATTTGAACAAATAATAAAAGAGAACTTCCCCATTCTGGCAGAGGGAATAGACTTCCAGGAAATCCAGGAATGTCAGAGAGTCCCAAAGAAGTTGGACCCAAGAAGGAACACACCAAGACATATCATCATTACATTAGCCAAGATTAAAATGAAGGAGAGAATCCTAGAAGCAGCAAGAAGTAGGGGGACAGTCACCTACAAAGGAGTGCCCATCAGACTGTCAGCAGATTTCTCAAAGAGACCTTGCAGGCAAGAAGGGTCTGGAAAGAAGTATTCCAAGTCATGAAATCCAAAGACCTAAAACCAAGATTGCTCTATTCAGCAAAGCTTTCATTTAAATGGAAGGGCAGATAAAGTGCTTCTCAGATAAGATCAAATTAAAGGAGTTCATCATCACCAAGCCCTTATTATATGAAATGTTAAAGGGACTTACCTAATAAAAAGAAGATAAAAAAGATGAACAGTGTAAGGACAGAAAACTCACAGTTATTAACAACCACACCTAAAACAAAAGCAAACTAAGAGGACAGCTACATCAGGAGTGAACCATAGAAATGAAGATCACGTGGAGGATTAGCAACAGGGGAGTGGGAGAAGGAGAAGGGGGGAAAAGGTACAGAAAATAAGTAGCATAGACAGTAGATAGAAAATAGATAGGGGGAGGGTAAGAATAGTAGGGGAAATATAGAATCTAAAGGACTTGAGACACATGGTCATAAACTAAAGGGGGGGAATGGTGGGGGAGGGGTGTGCAGGGTAGAGGGGAATGAAGGGGGAGAATAGAACAACTGTAATGGCATAATCAATAAAATATGTGTAAAAAAATAAAAATATGCAGAGAGAAGATGCTGCCCCAGCGACATTGGCAGTACATGCCAGCACAGGGGAGGGAAGGACTGATTCCAGTTCAGAATACACAGAAAAAAGAACTCGACTCTTAAAAGCATCTTCCTTGTTTAGGGACTTTACATGTGTTCTCACATTTTATTTAATCCTCCTAGTCATCATCCATCTGTGGGGCCAACTGTATCTTCTCAGAGTGTTCTGTAGTGTGAGGCCCTCTTTGAGATGTAGAATCATTGAAAGAAAGCAATGAGCTGTTACACAACAGACCAGGGCAGGTAGGGTGAACAATATACTATTACCAAAAGGACCCCTCCTTTTTCTCTGGGGATTCCCCCTTCCATACTAGGTTCATTTTGCCCACTGCCAGAGGAAAGATGTCTCTCAATGCCAGAGACTGGTTAAAAGAAAAGGGATTATTTAATAGTTATACAGGCTTAGAGTAATGACTTAATGCCTTCATTAAAATACTAAAGTTCTTTAGAATACCCACAAACACACATAGTCCTTCCTTCTCCCCTTTGCCCAGTCCAGGGTGCCATATCTCAGAAAAAGGAATAGAAGTCCATGATTCAGGCTCCTGGCACCATCAGCTGTGTTGCTGCCATGATCTCCAGTTTATCCAAAGCCATGGGGTACCTTCTCATGGCCCACCAGCAAGAGTCCTTTCACCCCTTTTCTTTTCTTTTATTTCAGGCAAAGTCTCTCCTGGCCCACCAGCAAGAGTCCTTTCACCCCTTTTCTTTTCTTTTATTTCAGGCAAAGTCTCTCCTGCTGCCTAAGCCACATGGAAAAAGGGAGCACAGCAGAGCTGCATGGTCCTGACTGTCACCCAAGCTGCATGGTCCCAACTCCTCCAAAGCCAAGTGGTCCTGACTGATATGGCTGCCACAACTGGGTTTAACTCCCCCTGCCAATCTTCCTCTGCAGCCCAATTTCTGACTCCTCCTGCAATCAGTTATACCTGCCAGCATTCCTGTGTTCATCCAGCTATACTGGGCTGCCATAGTAAGTCCAGGCAGGCATGGCCCCCTGGCAGGGAGCCAATCATCTCCAAACTCTCACGCAGGTGCTATAACCAGGGGGAGTTGCTTCCCAGTTGCATCCTGGGTTGAAGTCACTCCCATCTCCCTGGCTCAAAGCATGACCACAGCTATTTAACATATCTATGCAACCAGTTAAAGGTTGTAGATATGTTAAATGACCATGCCAGAGGTTAGCTGCAAAGCTGTTGCTATGCAAAACAGCTCTCATTGACCCTGATCCATGTGTCCCATCCCCCAGCTCATACTGGTAGGGGCAAGGACATCATATATTTTTTTCTTTAATATTTCCTGATATATAGGCTGCACCCTATTACAGAGCTATTTAGCTAGCTGAACTTGAACACAGTTTTATTATTCTTGGGAAGTTTGGGGTTCATACAAAAATAAACCATCTTATACCTTAAACCTGCCTGAAAGTTTTATAGATTTGACCATGACTTACAGGAGCTAAAGATGGAACAAAACAAAACTTTCTATCATAGCTTTATACAGTACTTCCCCTCTCTAACATCTAGCATAGCACCCAAAGTGAATCTTATCTTTCATCTTTGGGAACCAGCATGATCTCCTGAGCTCTTAGGATATTGTGATGTTCCTCACAAAGATGCTAGGGTCCCTGGTCTTACTAGACATTTTTGTCCTATGTTTAGCATTAGAGTTGAGCAGACAGTTCCCTCAAGTTATAATAAGGCAACCAGCAGAAAAGGGAAGGTTAGGATAGGTCACAGGGAGAGAGGTTATTGCTCTGTGGTCTGAAACAATAGATGAGCAAGTGCAGACCTGAGGGCTGGTACTGTGTTTATCCCTGTAGTGATCAAGAATTCAGACCCCTAGTCTCAAGTGAGAACCTGACAATATTTCCCTTCTTCTCATAAAAGGCACCCCCAAAATATGTACTTCACAGATGAGGAAAGTGAGGCACAGAAATAGGAAGTGTATTTCATTTGGGTTTTGTTTGTTTCCCTGTCACACAGGCTCAATCACCTCAGTGCACTGCTTCCCATGGACATTGAGGAACCCTCAGTGGGCATGGTGTCTCAGCTGAGAGGTTCTCATTGCCTTATGTGTGAACTCCTGCTTTCCTTCCTAGTCACCCCCTGAGAGTGCAAATCCAATATGAGTAAGGAAATGATGGTGGCTGCCTAAGGTTTGCTATGTTTCTGAGACAATGTGGAGCATAAGACTTACATTGCTTATTATATCCGCACACATAGGCACAAAACCATGCATGAACACAGGCACCAACATGCACACACAGGCACATACCCACATGTACCCACAGGCACCTCACATGCATGTGCAGGCACACACCCATGTGCACACACAGGCACCCTACATGCACACAGGCATATACCAGTGTACACACAGGTACCCCACATGCACATACAAGCACACACCCACATGCACACTCAAGCACATGTTGGATGGATTCTCACCCCAGGTTCCAAATCCTCCATCAGGTCTCAGGCCCTATGTGCTGTCCAGGTTCCTTTGTGTTGAGTATTTTTATTACTACTCCTAGAAGAAAATACTCAAAACCTCCTGGGTCTGCTCATTGCATCCTTCAAGTGCTTCTGCTTCCACCTACAAAGGCCTCATGGGTATGTGCCTTCTAATCCTCTAAGCTGCTTCACTGAAGCATCACCTCCTCTGGGAAGCCTTCCTCTCCTAATCTCAAGGGTGATGGTGTGCCTAGGACTTCACGCTGTCAGGGCTTGACCAACCTGGAAACTCCTGTTCATTTCTTAAACTGTCTTTAACTCTGCCTCATTGAACTGGCCTAGACTTCATAAACTGCTGTCACCAGTTAGAGCAATGAGGTCTCTCATGTATTTCTTTCAGAAGGAGTCCGGGGTTTGTCAAAATCAAACCATTAAAATAGGATAATTAAAAATAAGAAAAACTTCAGGTGTTGAAGCAAGGCATTTCTGGCTACAGAGTCAAATGTCTGCTCAGGTATAAATGATGCCAGATTTGGTTCAGACTCATAGAAATTTTTTCATTCTGTAAGATTGTTTTTAATGTTTTTTGCACTGCAGTTTGAGGGTGGTGGGAATGAAGGGAGAAGGAGAAAGCACAGGAAATGTAAAGAATTCTGGAATTTGAAATGTATGGAAAAGACAAGTAACTTCCCTGAATCAAAGCAGAAAGTATGGCCTGGAAGTTAAATTAAGTGGACCACCTGCAGAAAATGGGGACCAGAGGAAAAACACCCCATTGGCACAAATAGAAACCACATATTTCTAAAAGCTTTCATCAGTGGATCATTAAACCTGTATTGCTGCTGGTCTCAGGTTTGGGTACTTTGGCAACTGTGGCAGGAAGAATGCCAAGGCTCATGCACCCAGGCTGAACACTCACTTTGCAATTCCTGGCAGACACCTTCACTCCCACACACAAGATGTGTTGAGTGTTCAGGAAGAAAAGCACTTGTGTCAAAGCAAGGAAGCCAGTCGCACTTCCATAGCTAGGCTACACACACATGCAGGTTTATTTTCCGAGAGCCAAGAGTAATTTCCACCTTAATGAAAACATCCTCAGGATGAAAGAGAAATGAGGCCACCACACTGGTCATATCTATCCATTAACAAAAATTATTTATGCTTCATAGTTTCTTACGTCCGCTGTATTGAATTTATACTTTGGAATGGATAGTGCCCTTATTTTTTACAAGGAAGGCAGGTGAACCTCAGATAGTTTAAATCGTTACAATTTTCCAATTCATTATAATTGAATTTAATAATGCTGAATATGTATTAAACAATTCCTATACACCGGACACTATGCTAAGAACTTAATTTACATGATCTCATTTATTAGTCACAAAATCGTCCTTTTTGGTCCTACCATCAGCAGAGGCAAGACCTCTGGTACCATTTGACTCCTGTTCTACCTCTTTGGTGGTTTCTCCTATCCGAGCTTAGAGTAAAAGCCAAATCCTCAGTATGGCACCCAAGGCTATAGCCAGCTCCTAATGACATGCTCCTTCCTGCTTCACTGCCATTACATTTGCTCTCCTCACTCCCCAAACACATCCGCACATAAACATCACCTTAATCGCTCTCTGCTGAGTAATGTCTACTCATCCTTCATGTCTCAGAGTAAATACCACTTCTTTCAAGAGGTCTTTCCTGCCCTGGCTGGTGTAGCTCAGTGGATTGAGCGCGGGCCTGCGAACCAGACAATCGCGGTTCGATTCCCAGTCAGGGCACATGCCAGGGTTGCAGGCAGGTTCCCTGCAGGCCAGTTCCCAGCAGGGGACGCACAAAAGGCAACCATACATTGATGTTTCTCTCCCTCTTTCCTTCCCTTCCCCTCTAAAGATAAATAAATAAAATCTTAAAAAAAAAAAAAGAGGTCTTTCCTGACCCTCCTGTCTGAATCAAGTTTCTCTGTTGCAAGCTCCCCAAATACCCTGTATTTTCATTTGGAGCACTTACAGATATGTAGTTCTTTATTCATGTGCTTGGTTTTATCTTTCTCATCAGGTCTTTTGAGGCTAGAGACTGAGAGTCTTTTTTATTAAATCCTCACCTGGAGAACATTTTTATTTGCTTTCTTAGAGATAAAGAGGAAAGGAAAGAAGAGAAAAGAGAGAGAAATATTGATGCAAGAGAAGCCTCAATTGGTTGCCTTCATTCGCACCCAGGCTGGGGATCTATCTCTGACCAAAAATCATATGCATCTGGCCTGTGAGTCACATGTGCCCAGACTGCAGATGAACCCACAACCTAGGTATGTGCCCCCAACTGAAACTGAACTCACAACCATTTGGTTCCCGGACAATACTCCAATCACTGAGACACACCAGCCAGAGCCAGGACTGAGAGTGTTTTGATTATCATTGTACCTTCATTATGTAGCTATACCTGGCACATAGTAGGAGTTTAACAACTGTTAAAAAAACAACATTTAAAATTTTCTTTTTTAATTTTTAAATTACTGTTGACATTCAATATTTTATTTGTTTTAGGTGTACAGCATAATGACTAGACTTTTATAAAACTTACAAAGTGATTCCCCTATAAGGTGATGGAATTAAGAAGTACAAATTAGTAGTTACAATAGTCACAGGGATATAAAAAGTCTAGCATAGTGAATACAGTCAATAATATTGTAATAAACACATCATTTTGAAGTGTATATTTTTTAAGATTTTATTTATTTATTTTTAGAGGAGAGAAGGATGGGAGAAAGAGAGGGAGAGAAACATCAATGTGTGGTTGCCTCTCAAGCACCCGCTACTGGGGACCTAGTTCTCAACCCAGGCATGTGCCCTCACCGGGAATTGAACCAGCAACCCTTTGGTTTTCAGGCCAGCACTCAATTCATGGAGCCACACCAGCCAGGGCTGAAGTATGTTAAAGCTGCAAAATATACATAGCATGTGCTTTACTGGGATATATGTATATGTACAGTAGTCCCACCCTTATCCTCAGGGTATATGTTCAAGACCCCCAGTAGATGCCTGAGACCACAGATAGTATCAAACCCTATATATATATATAATCAGTTTTTTTATACATACATACCTGTGATAAGGTTTAATTTACAAACTAGTCACAGTAAGAGAATGTTTGTTAATGTTCGTTAACAACAAACATTCATCAAATGGGATTGTATAACAATATATTGTAATACAAGTTATATGAATGTGATCTCTCTGTCTCTCCCTGTCTCATTTTACTGTATGTACAGTGTGAGGAGGACAGACGAAAAGGACGATTCTCCCAAGTGAAATAGAGCAGGACAGTTCAGGGTTTCCTCACCCTACTTAGAATGGCATGCGATTTAAAACTTAAGAATTGTTTTAGTTCTGAAATTTTCCATTTAATATTTTTGGACTGCAGTTGACTGCAGATAACTAAAATGATGGAGAACAAAACTATAGGTAAGGTGGAACTATCATTATATATAATTTCTCAATTTTTAGAATCTAAAATTGTATATAGTACAGTTTATTTTACTTTTAGATTCAACTTACAGACAAAGCAGAGAGGCTTTATGGAGGTTGTGGGAGGTAAATATTAATGACCTTGACACAGGAAGAGTACAGTACAACTGATGGATGTTAGGTGGTGGAAGCGTGACGAGGAGGTCATGGAACCATTATTAATGCGACTGTCAATATATACTGCCTAAAGCTTATATATTAAGAAATATGGGGTTAAATATATTATTTTAAAGTTCAATATAGCCAATAACAGAACCAAATATAATAATATACATATCAAATATTGAAGAATGAGGTTGGAATCAGTAAAGTGACTAAATATTCATCTTTCATATTAGGAAGTATATAGATATAATCTACACTAGTTATGTTAAAATAAAGAGATATCAGCATTTTATCTACAATTTTGAAGTTACCAAAAAAGAACTAAGAACTGAAGGAATAAATAAAATTCCTCCTTGAGGAGTAGAACTTGGAAGGAATGGGATCCTTGACTTTTATTAGAGGCTTGTCTGTTCTATTTAACTGCTACTGGGTTGCTTTGGTTTCCCACAGAAATAGACCTTGAATCAGGACTTGAAGACAAGTTGTCTACTGGGAGGTGCAAAGAACACCTGCAAGGGAGTGGGGGAAATGATACAGGGAAGAAGGAGAACCAGTAATGACTAGGTTATTAAAGCAGCTCCCACAATAGGCAACTAGAGCTAATCCCAAGGGGAAACTAAAAATAGCATAATCCAACGTACATAATTTGCCTGAGAAGCAAGGGAACTGGGGGTACTTATTCACTGGGCCCCAGCAGGCAGAGGCTGACAGTTCCTCCCAGGGTGTTGCTCAATTCCCAAATCTTTGCACAGCCCGCTGTTCAGGAGAGGGAAGAGCCACCTGCTGTGGTTCCAGAAGGAAAGCCCTCAGGTGCAGCAATGCCCTCAGTCAGCAGTCACAGGACCAGAAAAGATGAGGGATACAGGCAGGGCACTGATGGTGTTTGCTACAGCTACCATGTGTGCATATTACTTTGATTCATAAATAAGCCAAATAAAGTAGTGAAATGCATTTAAAATTTTTTAGGCATCAACTGAATACCAGAAACTGTGCTAAACAGATCTATTTACATTGTATGGTTTAATTCTTAGCATAACCCTGTTGTTGTGTATATGGTTATTTCTTTTAGGTAAGTCATCTTATCTAAAGATGAGGTAAGAACATGAGGAAGAACATGAGGATTACAGGAGAACCAGAAGATGATTGTTTTACTTTGGAATATGTGGTGATTGTGGCAGGATATTCACCAGTAGCTGTAACTAAAGAGCTGGTGATACGGTGGATGGATCTTGTCTACAGCACAGAGGTCCCTCTGCCTGTAATGCTTCACTGGACACTTTTGTCTTCCTACAAAGCTCATTCCTTCTTACCATTCAGATTTATGCTAAAAAAATACTTCTCCTCTGAAAGATTTTGTTTGACCATGCCAACTAAAAGAACCCGCCCCTATCCCATACTTCCCACCAACCTGGATACCATTTGACACCTAGTCTGCCTCTGTGCTAGCACTTGAGAAGACAAATGCTTGGTCAGGGTAGAAAACCAGTCTGAGGAAGCCAGGGAACAAATTTGCTGTCTTCCTTCTAGCTAATATCTTTCCTGCCTTCGATTTCTCATTGACTATACCCAGCCAGGAGATGGTGGGCATGGGGCTCTGGATGTAGTTCACCCGGAACTTAGAGTGTGTGAAGGCAGCGAAACTGTATCTGGTGGTTGCTTGAAAGAATACCCCAGTTTCTACCTTTTTGTGTTTCCATACTCTTTGCAACTTGATTTTGCAGTTTCTCCCATGCAAAAGTTGAGTCCATTTTCTTATTTCTTGAATCTGGACTAATTTGACTTGCTTTGCCCACAAAAATATGATGGCAGTGATGTACCATTTCCAAGTCCAAGCCTTAATGGACCTCACACAGTCCTACATGCTCTAATGGAATACTGCCATCACTGTGAGAGCCAGCTTTGATAACCTACTGGGGGATGAGAGACTCTGTGGAACAGAGACTGGCCACTATCCTACTAGAGGCCAGTGTAGATGAGCCAGTTCCCAACAAACACAGCAACTAACTGACTGCAGTTGCAACAGTGACACCAGCCAAGAGTGGGAGGACTGCTCATCCAAGCCCAGCTCACACTACTGATCCTGAGAATCATGTGCAAGAAAAGATGTATTGTTTTAAAAACTGGATTTTGGGGTAGTTTTTTATTCAGCACTACAATACTAGATTATTGATAGAGAGTCCTGGTAGAGTGCTCAAAAATATTTGTTAAAATAAATGAATGGCTGCCTTTTTATTCTTTGATTTCCAACACAATTTTACAATATTTACTTTCCCCTACTAAATATAAACATTATGTTTCACAAAGTATGTAACTGTTTTTGTAGTTATTTAAAAGTTACCTCACATTTTTAACAGTTGCAATGTGTTCCTCCACTAGGATATGAATACATTGCTTTGAGGTGCCAAGCAGCTTAGGTTCATTCCTATCCTCCCTCCACATTTACATCGAGGTGATTACAGATAGTATGAAAATAGATATATTTCTGAGGATGATGAATAAGTAGGGCGTAAGGTAAGAAAATGGTCCCTGAGGCATGCTCGTGGCTTTGTTTGTAGAGAGAGCAGAGAACAGCCAAAGGAGAGAGACTGCCTTCAGATGTTCACCCCTTTTATTTGTAACCTTGACTTACCTGGTGGCTGGACTAAAGTGAGTTTGCCTGTTTATTTCATTAGTCACTACATTTTCTAAGGGCCAAAACCATCTAGGGTCACAAACCTTATATTTAGGCTGAGAGATCAAAGTGGAATAGCTGAAGGGATGACATGAAAGGCATCTTTGCCTCTCTTATCTATAAGAAGTCTGAGTTAGTTTTTATCTGTGTAAGAAAAAGAGCTCAGAATCCACTTTTCTGTTGGTCTTCACTTTAGGTTCTGACACTTATGTAGAATTCTTTTCCAGGTCTGGAATGAGGTTGTGTCTGAATGAAGCCAAAATGTCTGAATGAAAAATGGAGCAATTTAGTCAATCACTCACATGCTAGGCCTCCATGCCAAACATCTGGACACTTGGAAGCATCTGGACAATTGACCATTGTGCACGTTCTATTTAGAGATATTGGCAGATGTACAGTCATATTTTACTTAACTAAGGGGCTACATTCAGAGAAAGGCATCATTAGGTGATTTCCTCATGGTCTGAACAGCACCAAGTACACTTACACACACCTAGATTATATAGCATGCCACACACCTGAGCCACATGGTATAGCCTAGTGCTCCTAGACTACAAACCTGTAACTGTAGGGCATGGCATGAAACTGAGTACCACAGCTAATTGTAATACAGTGATAATTATTTATGTAACTGAACATACCTAAACATAGAAAGGAAGAGTATAAATATGATATAAAAGATAAAAGTGGTCCACCTGTACAGAGCACTTACCATAAAGGGAGATTGCTCTCGGTGAGTGAGTGAGTGGTAAGTGATGTGTAGGCCTAGGACATTCCTGTGCACAACTGCAGGCTTTAGAAACACTGTATACTTAGGCTGTACTGAATTTATAAAACAACTTTCTTTAATAATAAATAACTTAGCTTACTGTAATGTTTTTAATTTATAAACTATTTTTTAACTTTTTCACTCTTTTGTAATAACACAGCTTAAAACATATACCATTGTACAGTTGTACAAAAGTACTTTCTTTATATCTAAATTTATAATCTTTGTTCTATTTTTAAAATTTTATACATATATTTTACCTTTTAAACTTTACTGTTAGTGACTAACACACAAATACACACACAGGTGAGAATTACCAACACCACTGTCGCCCACCTCTGTGTGTTGTCCCAGTGGAACATCTTCAGGAGAAACAACACACATGGAGCCATTATCTCCTTGGATAATGAGACTTCTTCTGGGACACTTGCCTGAAGCTCCTCTCGAGGGGTGTCACTCTTTCCAGGAATATGTCCATGGTGGTTTGCTTGGTTTCTTTCTATTTTTTATATTAGATTTTCTTGTAAGCAGAAAATGCACCATGAGCATTCTACTTTATTAGTTAAAACCTTTCAGTATTTGAGGTCTGTGTTTCAAGCTTTTTATGCAGAAGTCTACATAAAAAAGAAGTCTTTTTCTACAAACTTGTTGAGGTCTACAGAAGTTTCTGTTAAACCCTTTACTGTGAATGTTCTTGGGGGCTCTTGTTTTTCTTCTGCAGTCTCCTTTTCTCTTGTCTTTTCTTCAGCTCTGTATTCCTGTACCAGTTCCCAGAACTCCTTATTGCTCAGTTTCTTAGAAACAACTTCTATGTCATCCTCATCCACATTCAAATGAAAGTTGTTTGCCAGCTCAACCACACAGCCTTGCTGATTTTTTCTACCTCCTTATCCTTGGCAAATCCTTGGAAGTCATAGAAGAACCTCTTGAGTGACTTCACCCAGATGCCATTCCTACATGACCTGGTGACACTTCCCAAGTTCAAGCAAGGTTCTTGATGCTATCATAGATGTTGTAACCCTTCAGAAATTGCATCAGCATCTTCCTTAGTTGCAGTGACAGCCTGGGCAAAGGTGCTTCTTAGATTTTAGGCCTTAAAACCTGCTGTAACTCTTTGACCCATTAGTTGCATCACAGAGGTGGTGTTTCAAAGGAGAACACTACTTTGATATTAGGATGATGATCACCATTAGAAGGAAAATATCCAGGAGTATTATCAACAATAAGAAAAATCTTGAAAGCTATGTTCTCCAAAAAGTATTTCTTCATTTTGTTGGTATAGCAATTTAGGAGGGTATCTTGGAAAAGGAGCAGGGTCATCCATGACTTCTTATTGCTAATGTGGGGCAATGGCAGTGTGTGCTTAGTGATATGCTTGGCCATCCTGATGCTCACTGCTCCAGATCACAGAAACTTTCAATCTATACACTGCAACCGGGCCCCAAGCAAGACTGCTATTCTGTCTTTGAAGACATGAAACCTGGCATTGTCTTGGCCTCCTTATGGATGAGAGTCCTTTCAGGCATCCATTCCAAAACAGGGAGGTTTCTTCCACACTGAATATTTGCTCTGGCAAGTCATTTTCATCCACAATCAGTTTATCCATAGTTTTCAAAAATTCCTCAGCTGCCTTCCCATCAGCACTCACGACTCACTGCTTGCTTTCACTTTAGATCCTGAAGAACAATTCTCAAATCATTTAAAGCACCAGAGATGGCAGCAAATTCAACATTGTAATGTAGTTGGGTCCAACCTTTTGTTTTAATATCACAAGCAGACTTTCTGTTTTATATGTGACTGTCAATGTACCAAGGAAGATATACTTCCATGCGTGGTGTCCAATCCATGCCATTGGAAGTTTTTCTATGTCTGATACAGGACCTTTGTGAGTTTTTGTTAGACTCATTGTCTTCAATGAAGCATTTCCTTTAACCACTTCTGTTACTTTGTTCTTCTTCTTCAAGATCACAGCTATGATGAAATGGAACATGCCTGACCAGTGATCAGTGACCAGCACTGATTTCTCACCTTTGTAGTCCTTATTCACTTTGCTTCCAGGCCATTCACTGAACATGACCTCCTACTGGCAATGTCAGCTATGAATTTTCTATGCTTAGGGACCATGATGCACAGAACAAGAAGAGATTAAATCAAGTACAAGAGCCCTGGCTGGTATAGCTCAGTGGATTGAGCATGGGCCTGCAAACCAAAGGGTCACCAGTTCAATTCCCAGTCAGGGCACATGCCTGGATTGCGGGCCAGGCCCACAGTAGGGGGCATTCAAGAGGCAACCACACATCAATGTTTCTCTCTCACTCTCTTTCTCCCTCCTTTCCCTCTGCCTAAAAAATAAATAAATGAAATCTTTTTTTTAATGATAAATCAGTCAAACAGAAGAGAAAATGATATGATCATGGGAGTTTAACATGACCTGTAGGAGGCTGCTGGCAGGGTAATGTGGCATACTGTTTTATAGCAAACTTTTTTTTGTAAGTAGAAAGCGTATACTCTATAATAATGATAGCACTGAAAATGCATAAACCAGTAACATAGTACTTTACTATCAAGTATTATGTACTGCTTCATAAAGTATATGGTATACTTTTATATACCTGGCAGTGCAGTAGGTTTAACATATAAGTGATGTATTGCACTGTGACATTATTATCACTATGATGTCACTAAGCATAAGAATTGTTCAGCCTCATTAAAACATTATGGAACCACTGTTGTACACATGTTAGTCATGGATCAAAATGTAGCCATGCAGGACATTGATGTAGTCCCAAGGAAAGACATGTAGAGGCTGCCAATCAATTCACTGACCTCATGCTCATGACCACATGAAATTCCACCTAGAATGTTAGACTCGGAAGAGAATTTCTATACAATCTACTGTACCTCTTATTTTACAGATAAATGAGGCAATATGAAAAGGGTAACAGAGCAAAAGAGAGAAAAACCACCCTAAAAGCTCTGTGAAGATGATTTCCTTGGTTACTACTGTAGAAACAGAAAAGTGACTGGTTTGCATTTCAAACAAGTAGAAAGAACCATTGTTGTACCTGAGTGTGAGCAGGGCTGTGCACAGAAGTCTGAATTCTCTGTTCAATCCTCTAGCCAGAATTCAGTTGGCCTCTTGCTTTCTCCTGCCAAACCCTGAAATGGACCACAGCCTTTGAACTAAAATGCTGCACACCAAACTCAAGACTCAAACAGCTCTTAAAATGTTCACCACTCAGCAGATGATTTTTAAATTGTTCTTGCCCATAGCTATTTTAAATCATCTCCTCATGCCCTGGCTGGTGTAGCTCAGTGGATTGAGCGTGGGCTACAAACCAAAGGGTCACCTGTTCAATTCCCAGTCAGGGCACATGCCTGGGTTTCAGGCCAGGTCCCCAGTGCGGGGGCATGTGAGAAGCAACCACACACTGATGTTTCTCTCCCTTTCCCTCTCTCTAAAAATAAATAAATAAAATCTTTAAAAAAATCATCTCTTCACCATCACCCTGGAACACATTAGACAATTTTTTATTGCCACATTCCTTGCCAATTTACTTTTTTGTAAATCATATCCCAGTGCTTTAGATTTCCCTGTGTAACTGAGAGATTTTTCTCAAGTGAACTATTGAATCAGACAGTAGAGTCTGTGGCTTTGGGATCACTGTACTCCATCCTTAAAAGGGGGCAGGGTTCACTGGTAGTTTGCTTTCTTGGTGTGTTTTGGTGTTTCCAGAAACTGCTTACAATTACCATGACTAATATGACATGGGTGATTGGGTGATTTTGTGGAACTTGAAATATTACCTGCCCAATGTCCTCCCAGATAAGAGTGGGGAAACTGGTAGAGAGGGATCTGATGAGAATATCTTGTTCACTCTAATAGACCATTTGAATGAATTTAATTTTACCCCCAAAGCCAGAGTAAAAGCTCAAAAAAATCTCTCTTAAGTTTATACTTTTATTTCAAGATTTTTTTAATTATAAAAGCAATAGTAAACATAGTAAACACAGACTATGAAAAATTTTAGATACAGAAAAAAATCACAAAAAAGGGGGAAATAAACTCTACTATCCAGTAACAAATACTGTGGCTTTTCAGTGTAATTACCTTAAATCAGTCCTTTCTCTCTCTGTTAGGGTGTGTGTGCATTTCTAAATTTCTGTGTTAGCATGATTAGAGTTTTACCCAAACTTATTTGAATCCTTACTCAAAATGGCTTTTTATGACTATCACACAAATGTATTGATCAGTCAGTCTTCTGTTGTAATACATGTTTGTTCATTTCAGTTTTTTTCTGTCATAAGCAACAGTGCAGGAAATATTTTAGATAAATATTTCCATTTTTGTGATTATTGCAAGACACATTCTAAGTTTTTAAGTTTATGAAATATATACTTTCAGGATTATTGATAATAAAGACAAATCATCTGTCAGAGTGTCTCAGAAATATTTGAGGACTGCCAGCCCATGCTGCCTATTATCTTCTCTTTTTATTTACTCTCATCTGCTGAGGCTGAACTTTTTCATATGTGGGGAGCATTTGTTTTTTTTTTTCTTTTGTAAGCTATTTGTTTCTGCTCTTGCTCCCTTTTTTACTTCAGCACTCATATTTCCATGCTGGTTTTTAAGGACTGTAAAACAAGTCGATGAACAATATCATGAGCCAGGAGAGAATTCTTGGGGCACATTCTTCTCTTTTAAGACCTGTTAACGTTACTTCCTAGGCCTCCTATGCATAATACTGCAAATGTGAGGTAGAAGGGATCATAGAAGCTGAGTAAATTTGTCATTAAGCCGTTTCTCTTCTTTGTTTTATGTAATCATGTCACAAGTCACCATCTCTGCCAAGCTGAGGTAATATCTTTTCTCTTTGAAAGGACATTCCTATGCTCTAGATTATAATTATCTCCTTTGAAATGACATGAGTTTATTGCTTGCAGATTAATAGAAATGAATTAGCCATGTGTTATTCAGAAAATGCAGTCATTCACTTGTCTTTTGTTTTGAGCCTCTGATCTACAGAAATGGCTTCCTGGACTCTGTCTACGTAAATGTCTACTCTGTCTATTACAGATTTAAGGTTTTCCAATTAAAATTAAACTTTATACTGCCTTTAAGAAATCCTTGATGCAGTCTTCAAGGTCTGCATCAAAATCATGCTGTTAAGAAGACCTTGATGCAGTCTTCAAGGTCATGCTGTTTCCCTCTCTGGAAAACAGCATGGCAATTCCTCAAAAATTAAAAAATAGAATTACCAAATAATTCAACAACTCTACTTCTAGGCATATACCCCAGATAATTAAAATCAGAGACAAGAACAATTATTTGTACATTCATACTTATCACAACAATATCAACACCCCCACCAAGAACAAGAACCTAAGACAGATGCATGGATAAACAAAATGCAGTAATATATATACAATGGAATATTATTCAGCTTTATTCTGATATATACTGATTCTGATATATACTATAACATGGATGAACCTTAATGGAATACAGACTAAATTAAATAAGCCAGTCACAAAGGACAGATACTGTATAAGTCCATTAATATGAGGTACTGGAGCAGTCAAATTCATAGAGCAGAAAGTAGAATGGTAGTTTCCAGTGATGGGGCGGAGGAGAGGAAGACATGAGGAGTCACTGCTTAACAGGAACACAGCTTCAGTTTGGGAAGATGAAAACTTTCCATAGAAAGATGGTGGTGACAGCTGCACAACAACGTGAATGTTCTGAAAGCCACTGAACTGTATTTCAAAATGGTTAAAATGAGAAATTGTATGTACACTTTGCTACAATAAAAAATAATAATTCTAAGCTCCGCCCCTGCCTCACCCTCTTCAAAGAAGACCCTGAGTGGGCATTCCACTTCCAGTTAGGATGTATGAGGTTGCAGGAGACTCTCTCTCACCTAATAACCCAAACAAGCCAGGTAAGCTATAAGTATAAGGGATTGTTTTTTCTTTTTTATTTTTCTCTGAACAAATTGAAGAGCTGAGAAAATTAAGTGAATTAAACTTCAGAAAGTGACAATTTCTTTATAGCAAAAGAGATGCTTTTCTCTTACCTGGCAGAGACAGGAGAAGAAATGCTCCACAGAATAAAGTTTGAAAAAATCTAGCTGGAAGTTTTAAGTACTTGCAACAGTTATGTGTGCAGTATATAATGACTTAGGACTCTAAGGAGCCCAAGCCATGGAACAAATCTGCCCCCCTCACAGAATCTCTTTGTATGCTGGCCTGTGAAACAAGTCTCATATGAAAGATAATATCTGATCAAAATGGTACTAAATTAAGAAATCAATAACATAAAATACCTTTGAAAATACAAAATATTTACAAATTAAACAACACATTTGTAAATAACCAACAGGTCTAAGAAGAAATCACAGGACACTAGATAACATTTTAAGCTGGATGATAATCAAAATGTAACCTCCAATCTGTAATATATGGCAAGCATAATACCTAGACAAATGTTATAGTTTTAAATACTTATAAAAGGAGATCTAAAATAAATGACCTAAGTTTCTATTTCAAGGACCTGGAAAAGAGGACATGAAACCAAAAGTAAAATAGAATAAAGGATAAAAATAAGAACAGGAAACAATAAAACAAAACAAATAATCTAAAAATAAAAGTAATTCTTTAAAAAAATAATGAAAATAATAAAACTTCAACTCCAGAGATAAAGAATAAAAAAGAGAAATACAAATTAGCAAGTTCAAGAGAAATGAGAGGACACTATTTCAGACCCTACAGACATTGGAGGATAATAGTGAGACATAAACATAGTGATGTCAATAAATTAAACAACTGTGATGAAATTGACAAATTCTCTGATAAGCAAAATATATCAGACACACAATAAATTGAAACTATAAATAGCTGTACATTTATTAAAGCAATTACATTTGTAATTGAAAAAATCTTCCTATAAAAACTTTTTAAAATTCTTGAAGGCTTACATGGATTCATTGATGAATCCTATCACATTTTAAGAAAGAAATAATAACAATTGTATGAAAACTCTTCAAAAAAGGGGATTAGGGAAAGTTAAAAATTAATTTTTAAGGGTAGTATAAAACAAAGGTTAAACATCTCCTAACAAAATATTAGCAAACATAAGAAAGCAATATATAAAAATGAATTATGTACAAGTGAGGATTAATCCCAGAAATGGAATATTGGTTTAATAGTTTAATAATTCATCAATGTAATTTACATTAACAAAATAGAAGAATAAAACTATATCATCATCTTTTAAATGTAAAAATTATATTGGACAGAATTCAATACTTATTAATGATACAACAACAACAACAAAAACTCTGAACAAAGTAAAATTAAATAGAACTTAATCAGATAAAGAACATTTGTAAATTACCTACTGTTAACATCATATTCAATTGTGAAATTTTAAACTTTTTTCCTTTAAAATAAAGAAAAAGGCAAGGATGTCTATTCTCACTGTTATTCTCCAACACTAAAATATAAATTTTAGCCAGTGAAAAAATTCAGGGAGGCAGGAAAGATGGGGGAAAATGTAAACGTGTCTTTATTCTTTAATAACAGAGTTCTATATGTTGAAAATTTTATTGAATCTATAAATAAAGCTACAGTAACTAATAAATGAATCTAATAAGGTTGCAATCTACAAAGCCAATATATTAAAGATCGATTGCTTATATTTTTGCAACAACAATTAAAATATTTAAAAATAACATTTAGGTCTTCTGGTCAAGACAACAACACAGGCAGATATAGCTTGCTTCTTTGCAGACAACCACATCAAAATACAACTTAAATAATAGAACAACCATCACTCAGGAACATCAGAAATTAAGATGAATGGAAGTCTGACAACTATGGAATTGAAGAAAATACATCCATCCTGACTGGTAGAAGGGTCATGGACATGGAACAGGCTGCCCCCACACCCATGTGGATAAAAATTCTAGAGCCCAGACCTACACCAGGCCCCCCAACCCAAGATTCCAGTGCCAGGAAGATAAGTCCTTACAACTTCTGGCGGCAAAAACTAGTGGGCATTGAGTCAGTGGAGGCAGTTGCTTGAGCCCTAAGCGGTTCCCCTTAGGGAACCCACATGCAGACTCACCTATTCAAACTCGCTCTCTCTGATCTCCAGCACTAGGGCGGAAGCTTGAAGGGCATCAGTCATATACAGGGAGAGACTGAAGTGTCTAGCATTGGGGTGAGCAGAGACCATTGTCTCTTTGCTGAGCCTTCCCCCCACACAGCAAGTAGGCTGGGCCCATTTCTGAGACTCCGTCAACCTGACTAACCCTGTGTGATGTCTTGGAGGTACACAGAGGTTCTACTCCACCCAAGTTATGGACCCACTCTGCTTTTCCATAAGAATGATAGGTCTTGGCTCCTAAATCCTATCAAACAAGAAAGAGCTGGATTCAGTGAGCCCAGTGGCAGAGAGATTAAAATTACAGTTTTACTTCACCTGGAAATCTCCAAGTCCAGCACAAGTAACAATCATCTCAGATTCCTATATAGCTCAGGCAGGATGCCCCAGGCAAAACACAGGCAGGGACTGAACTTTCCCTATACCACCTGGGAAACCCCAGGGCCAACGCACCCAGTGGACAGCTATAGACCACATAGGAACATGTATACCTTGCCCCTCCACAGATGATGGATGTTGGGAATCAGTGGTCACATTCAGTCCTTGCAGCTGACTGGCCTAGGTAGATCCCTCCCATTGATCTGCCAATAGCAACCAAGGCTCAACTTCAAGAGGAGACTCTACTCACCCCACACAAAAAGCGCATGTCAGTATCCAGCTTTGGTGATAGAGGAGGCTGTACCAGTGGACCCTATTAGGACATCTACTACATTAGGCCATACTACCAAGACATGGAGTCTAAACAGCTCTACCTAATACATAGGAACAAACACAGGAAGGCAGCCAAAGCCAGGAGACAAAGAAACATGGCCCAAATGAAAGAACAGATCAAAACTCTAGAAAAAGAGCTAAATAAAATGGAAATGAGCAATCTATCAGATGCAGAGTTCAAAACACTATTTATAAGGATGCTCAAGGAACTTAGCAAAGACCTCAGCAGCATAAAAAAGACCCAGTCAGAAATGAAGGATACACTAATTGAAATAAAGAACAATTTACAGGAACAACAGTAGAGTGGATGAAGCTGACAATCAAATCAATAATTTGGAACAAAAAATATCTACACAAAACAAGAAAAAATAGTATAAACAGCCTCTGGGACAACTTTTAGAGGTCCAACATTAACCTCATAGGGGTGCCAGAAGGAGAAGAGAAAGAGCAAGAAATTGGAAATCTATCTGAAAAAATAGTGAAAGTAAAATTCCCTAATTTGGTGAAGAAAATATGCAAGTTCAGGAAATGCAGAGAGTCCAAATTATGATGGATGCAAAGAGGCCCACTCTAAGACACATCATTATTAAAAGGTCAAAAGTTAAAGATAAAGAGAGACTATTAAAAGCAATAGAATAGAAGTTAAAAGGTTGCAAGATGGGAAGGGGGAAGGACAGACTGAGTGAAGAGGTAAGGGGGTAGTAAGAAGTACAAATAGGCAGTTACAGAATAGCCATGGGGGTGTGAAGTACAGTTTAAAAAATAGAATAGCCAAAGAGCTTATATGCATGACTCATGGACATGTACAACAGTGGGGGGATTGCCTGAGAAAGTGGGGGGTGCTGGGTGAGAGGGGAAAGGGGGAAAAATCAGGACAGCTGTAATAGTATAATCAATAAAATATAATTAAAAGAAAAATAAGAGAAAAAACATCATTCCAAGTGAAAAAATACCATTTAGGTTATATTAAAACTAGCATATATATGAAAACAAATCTTATGTCTACATTGAAAATTAAAGCATTGGCAAGAAAATAAAATAAGATATTCTAGATCATACAATATATTCATAGACTGGAGTTAAATAATGTTGAGCTGGTCATTCTTTTCAAATTGGAAAATTTCCCTCAAAGTTTCATCAGACTTCTTAAAGGACATCAGACTGACCCTACAATTTATATGGAAACTGAAGGGATTTAGGATAGCCTAAATAATCTTTAAGAAAATAAAAGCAAAGCTGGATGATGTATAATACCTGGTTTTAAGACTTCCCACAAAGATGCAGTAATCAAAAAAGTATATTAACATAAGAATAGACAAAGAATAATAAAACTGATTGAATACAGAAATTGACCCATATGTATGGTCAACTGCTTTTTTGACTAAAGTGAGAGGTAAATTGAATAGTGAATGGAAAGTATTTTTAACAAATTATGCTGGAGCAAATAGATATAGGTATAGAAAAAAATTAAAAATCAATTTCTTTGTTATTCTATACAAAAAAACAAATTGAGGTGAACTATAGCTTTAAACACAGTAGACAGAAATATGTAATTTCTTAAGCCAGGTGGTGAAAGACAAATACCATATGATCTCACCTTTAACAGGAACCTGATCAACAAAACAAACAAGCAAGCAAACTATAACCAAAGACACTGAAATTGAGAACAGGCTGACAGTGACCAGAAGAAAGAGGGGAGGGAATTTCAGGGGAAAAGGGGAAGGGTTTGCAGGAACAGGTATAAAGGACACATGGACGATAACAAGGGAGGGGTGAAAATGGGAGGGAGGTGGGGAAGGCTGAAGGGGTTGGCTGGGATGGGGGTAAAAGGAAGAAAACTTAACTTGAACAATAATTTTAAAAAGAAATATATAATTTCTAAAAAAGTACATGGGTAAATGCCTTAGTGACTTCAGGGTAAACCAAACCTCTTGGACAGAACACAAAGACCTTTATTCACAAAAAGATAGAATAACAAATTTAATTTTATCATAATTTAAATATTCAGCTTATCCAAAGATGCCATTAAGAAAATAGATAAAATATAGACTGGAAATATGTTTTTATATTTATGTCTGACCAAAGGACTCATTAAAAAGACATAAATATATTCATTACAATAGACAATAAGAATAGAAAAATCCAATTAAAATTAGAAGACATTCACAAAAGAAAATGTAGAAATAGTCAACATTACCTGTTACCAGTGAAATGCATATTAAATTATACTGATATGCAGTTTATAGCCACTATAAGGTCCACAATGACTAATTATAGTAAATGTGGGTGAAGCACAGAACTTGAATTGTGGCACATTGCCAACAAGAGTGTGAAATGATTCAAGCTTTTTATATAATTCTTCTCTGTATAATTTAAGCTGTCTGTATAGAGCTTCCCAAAATTTAAATGGTGATGGTTCTGCTCTTGGTATGGCCAACTGAACTCTGACCAGGCTGATCCTCCTGTAAACAGTAAGTGTAAACCCCATACAAGTCATAAACTACACAGCTAAGTGAGGGCTTTAGAGATGAACACAAACTCAGATTATGGGAAGGATTCAGTCCTTGTGAAATGAGAATGGAATGGAGAAAAGTTACACTTTTTGGTGGGACATGCTTTTTAAGTCTGGGAAGAGCTTACAGTAGGTATCACCTTGGAATAGCTGAAACTCCACTGGCCTCTCTGTCTAAAGAACCAGAGGACAGAGATTGGGGCATCATGGCTACTGAAACTGAGGGGTGTGGTCACAGGAAGGACACAGCCAAAAGGGAGAGTACCAGCTTCTGTATGCAAATTCTGCCCAAACTCTGACTGACTTCTGAGCTGTACACACATCGGGCAGACTCAGAGAAGCTCAGCTAAGGATATAGAACCGAACTGACATTTGGGCCACTACTCAAGAATCAGAGTTTGCAGTGTGAGTTCAATGAACTTAATTGCCAATAAAACAAACAAAAAATTAAATCAACATTCTTAGGAAAAAATATTATAGAATTGAGAATCACTATAACATTTACAATATCCATGATACTATCCAAAATTACTCTGTATACAAAGAACCAGAAAATGTGACCAATTCTCAATATAAAAGAAAATCTCTGACAATCCTATCAGATCCAGCTAGCGGAATTAGCAAACAAGAATTTTAGAGAGATACTATAACTATGCCCAATGCCATAAAGGAAAGCATGGTCACAATGCATTAAAAGGTAAGAAGTCTAAGAAAAAATGAAAAATATAATAAAGAAGCAAACTGATAAAATTAAGTATAATTCTACCTTATTATCATCAATTTTACTCTTATGTATTTAACCAAGGTAAATGAAAATCTATGTACTTGAACAAGAACTTTCATTGGAGCCTTATTGATAATAGTCCCAAATTGGGAAAATTCTGAATGTCCATCATAGGGTAATGGATAAACAAATTGTGGTATATTTATAAAATAAACCACTACTCCACAATAAAATGTAATTAACTACTAATACTTGTAACAATACGACTAAAATATATTATTTTGAGCTAAAGAAGCCAGGCACAAAATAATAACATATTTATGATATCCAATAGGGAAAACTGATCTATAGTAATAGATTAAGGAAAATTTCTTGGGTTATTAAAATGTTAAAATGCTCACTATATTGATTTTAAAACTCATCAAACAAAAGATGTGCACATTTCACTGTATGATAACTGTAACTAAAGAGATTCCTGAATACAGCAAAAAATGGCCCTTGTTTTTTGTTTGATTTTTTTCTCATTACACTACAATGGGCCTGCCTAGCCTTCAGGGTGGATTAGTAGCAGAATGGTTCTCTGGATGCTGCCCACAAGCTTCCTATAACATTGCATTATTTTCTTGGGATCTGGAGATAGGAATTTTATCAGATTCTTTCATCTTCCTTAACTTTGGTTCAAATTTTATTGGACAGAATTTTCTTATGACATACAGTTACCACCTTGTCTTGCTTTCCCCCCTAATTTTGCTTTTTTAAAATAATTCATTTGGTTAAGATAAGGGGAAGTCCACTAGAATCTTCATTAAATTATCTGCTGGCAGCACAACTTACAATAGTCAAGTGCTGGAAGCCACCTAAGTCCCCATCAGTCAATGAGTGTATCAAAAAACTACAGTACACTTACACATTGGAATACTATGCAGCAGAAAGAAGGAATTCCTGCCCTTGTGAAAAGCATGAATGGGACTGGAGAATATTATTCTAAATGAAATAAGCCAGGTGGTGAAAGACAAATACCCTATGCTCTCTTCAAAAGTAAAACCTAATCAACAAAAAAATCAAGTGAGCAAAATTGTACCAGGGATATGAAAATAAGGAACAAACTGACTGTGACCATAGGGGAAAGGGGTAGGGGATAACAGGGAAAAGAAGGGGAAGGGTCAAATCAAGGAACATGTATATAAAGGACCCATGGACAAAGACAACAGAGGGTGGAGGGTTGAATGTGAGAGAGGGGTGGGCTGGGCAGGGCAGGGGAGAGCAATGGAGGACAAATGGGGATAACTATAATTGAACAATAATAAAAAAAAGAAAGATTACCCACCAAAAAAAATTATCTGCTGGCTTCTGTACCCTATATTTCTTACAGCATTTAGGACAACTTCTTGGAGCACTCAGCCCTGGCTCTTTTTTTTGTGCCAACGGTCTTAGTTTCCTGCTCTGCTCAGAAATGTTCACCTATTCCAGTCCCCACACTGTCAACTTCATGGGTAAAGGATTTTTTTGGAGACCCCAGGGCAAAGCCAGTGGCTGTTTTACTTGACACCTACAACAGTTTTACAACATTTGTTTGGAGACACATGTGACGAACATAGTAAATAGCATAGGGGTTGAAAGAAAAGCAGTGAAGATAATTAAGTGATTCTGAGTATTGATTTATTTATGAAGGACAGTTGAAGATATTAATACAAACCACATTTCTTTCCTGAACACCAAGTGAAAGAGGACGATTAATGAGGCAATAACAGCTCATAAAATAAACAACCAAAGGAGAAAGACATTGTGGGTGATTATCAAGGATATAATTCCAAATTTTCAGGAGAAATTTAATAAAGAAACATGTAGGCTAAATATCAAAATAAAGTTCCAGTCAGTGGGTGGTCTGAAGCAGGGCACACTTCTCCTGTAAACATGAGGTGGCTGACACGTAGATGAGATTCTGGGCTCAAATGAAGCCCAGGAATGCTCTTGACAGAGTGTCCCTTAGACACTGCGCATGCGTGAGGTACACCCTTGGTCATTTTCTCACCGTGACTTTTATTCACAGTGAAAGTGAGGGAAAGTAATGTGTACAAACAATGGCAGACCTTTGGTTTTATTTTTTATTTTATTTTTTATCTTCATCTTTTTTGTTGTTCATTTACAGTTTTCCCAATAAGTCAGTCTAGAGGGATAGAAATCAATTATTATTCTAGTATAATAAAAACTTAGCTAAGGTGGGGGAAATGGGGAGATTTGGGTCAAAGGGTACAGACTTCCAGTTATAAGATTAATTAGTTCTGGAGATCTATGGTACAGCATGGTGATTATAGAGAATAATACTCTATTATACACTTAAAAATTGCTAAGTGAGTAGACCTTAAATGTTCTCACCACAAAAATGAAATGGTAATTAGGTGACATGGTGGAGATAGCAGCTAAAGCTATGATCGTAATCATTTTATGATATTAAAATGTATTAAATCAACACACTGTAAATATTAAACCTATACAATGTTGTATCTCAGTTATATCTCAATAAAGCTGGAGGAAAACAAGACTAGTGATTAATTGTCATATATCTATGATACAATCTGTTGTATTGGAGAATATTGGAGTACCACAGTCTCCTGCATTCAAAAGGTAAGTCATTGAAAAAAATGTTTTAGTGGAAAACAAAGGACTGCTGTTACTCTGTGGATGAACCTGACTGTAAGTCAGACAGGGCTGGCCAGCCCTTACTGTGCCCCACCAGAAAGAGCACATGTGAACATGTTACAGCACCCGTGGGAACCACATAAGGGCAGGCTGGTAGGAGACTTTGAACTGAGATGAAACCTGTACCCGAGTTGCTCTCTGGCTTTTGTTGACTGTATCTCCTGTCTGCCCACAATTTGTCCACTAGATTGTGAGATTCTTGAGGTCAAAATTTGTCTTTCATTTCTGTATTCTCAGTATCAGACATGAAATAAGGGCTATTCTATCTCTAAAATAAATGTGAGATGGTGTGTACCTTTCTCTGTTTCCAAAGACATCATCATGGTCCAGCCACCATCATCTTGTCTCTAAATTAAATGTCAAATCACCTGACTAATGACTCTATTTATACCCCTGCCTCCCGCAATGTGTTCTGGCAAGGTAGCTACGATGATCCAGCCTGTTTAGCCCGCTTAATCTACTAACCGTTCCCTTCAGATCATGCTTTTTTTTCTATCTGGACTGCCTTCCTCTAACCCCTTTTTTCATTAAAGCTCTTGTGTGTTCCTCTACCAACTATGTAGATTTTACAGAACATCTTATTAATTTAGTCTGTCATTTATCTTTTAGTCACTTACTACTTGCCAGCATCATGCTACCTTCTGGGAATATAAATATGAGTAAGATGAGGTCCCTGCCTTCCAGGAACACTATATACCAGAGTTCACAAGTCTTGCTGATCCACAGCCTTACCTGGACACAAAAAAATTACAGATGCTCAGCATGTTAGTTCTTGGATCTGTCTGTTCTTCATCTTTCCTCTGCTTGGTCCTGTAGCTCAGGGAGGTGACATCTGTGTGCTGTTGCTGCCAGGCTCTGTTGTCAGCTGGGAAACAGGAAGATCGGAATTTAGAGCAAGGAGGAAGATATATGCTGGGGTGTCCCCATCCATCTCTAACTGGTGTGTCACCTCCTGCAGCGATTGTGACAGTATGTGGCTTCAAGTTCCTCTGGACTGTTCCAGCTTCCACAGGCAAGGTGTGAGTCCCCAGCTGAAATCACACTGTTCTCTGCCCCTCAAATGAGGGGTGATAGTGACTTCCTGCTCCTGCTTCTGTCTAGATGGCCTTACTGTTTCCTATTTGATGTCTCAGCTCTTCCAAAACTTGTGTAACAAAGTTTTCTATTTTACATCCACTTTGTTTTAAATATTCAAATAAATTTTAGTTTTCCTAGGTGGACACTGACTACTGCAGTTACTAGTACCCGAAGGGGCCCTGAGAAATCAGACTCTCGGGATGCAAGGCAGGAATTTGGCTGCTCATGTCTCTGGGTGTGGTGACCTTCATGTAGGATGGCAGGGGACTTTTAGTGCTCTGTAGCATATGGTAGAGTCACAATTATTTAAATGTATCACCTGTGCTCTTTGGGGTAAAATGCCTTTCTCATTATCATGGTATTGTTCCCTCCACCCTGTGTCCTGAAAGCTTCTGACCAATAACACACTGAACAGAGGAGGAAGTACAGGAAATGGTTCTTACTATGTTCTTATCACCTGCAAGAAGCAGGCCTGAGAGAATGGTAGCATCACTTCCTGAACACTCAATGCGTCAACTATCGGTGTATTGCCTCTCAGCCCCAAATTCAGTTCAGGGGAAGGCTATTTCTTACAGATTCTGTTCCTGTATTATGTAGAGTTCTCATTACTTCTTACCAGCTAGTTCTGCATTACTCCAACTTCTTGCCATTTACCTTGTTTCTTCAAATTACTGAAAAATTCCTGTCTCCTGATTGGATTGGGAGTGATGTCCTTGCTTATGCCACCAGCTAGGGGACATACCCTGAGAGGGTGCAGTACTGCCTTATAGTATGTGCCACACAGTTTGAAATAGCCACCAATGTATGGAGCCACTTCTCCAATACCCAGAGTGACAAATCCTAGAACCAAGAAGTTGAGATTGCGATTGTACCTAATAACCCAATCACAGAAATATTGCTTTTGTATCTCTAAAAAGGTGAGTTCTTCTGGTTTAATGTTCTTATTTTGTAAGGACTTTACAAGATAAAGTTTTATAAGGCAATGACCCCATCAAACAAGCTGCTGAGCCTCTTTGGGGCTCCAGACAACATGGCACAGGCCTGGGGAGAGAGGGTGCACTGGGCACACCTCATGTATTTTCTCAGTGGAGAGAACAGCTTTCGGCTGGTGCTGACTTTGGGGTTGCTTTGCAGTTTCTTGTATGACTGCCCAGATTTCCCATCTGATGTGGTAAACAAACATTTGTCACTGACACACTTAGAATGGCTTTTGTTGTCTTGACTGAACCCTGTCAAATAAACAGGTCTAATTAAAAATGCACCTTCCCTCTACCAGCTCTCTGTATGCCCCTTTCCTGCTGTATTTTCTCCATAGCAATTACCAATTGATCACTTATCTAGGCCCTCGTTGGGTCACTGATTAATGTATGCTTCACCAAGGAAAGCGGTGATCGTTCTGTTTTCACTGCCATATAGCTGATGTCTGGTGCCATGCCTGGCATTTGGTAGGTACTCAGTAACACTCCTTAAATAAATGAGTCAAGATAGATAAACATTTTGAAATGTGTGGTGATGTGTGGTGTTTAATTCTCTAAATTCGTCCATAAATTCATTGTAATTCAAATCGAATTTTAAATATAATATTTTACTGAAATTAGGAAGCTGATACCAGAATGCAAATAGACAAATAAAGCAACACAACTAGGAAAGCATTTAGAAGATGAAGGGGAGGAACTTTGCCTCTCCACTTACTAAGATTTATAATAAAACCATATTAATAAAGTTGAGGTAGTAATCTAAGAATATAAAACAATGGGATAGAGATCCCAGAAAGTCAACCACACATGGAAGTATGATACAAGACAAAGGGGCAGCATGACAAATTTTTAAGAAAATGATGTTATATTCAAAAGCTGCACAAGAATATTGGCTTTTCATAAGCAAGACAATGAAATAGTTCTCTACTGCATACTATGCACAAAATTAAATTCCAGTTGAATGAATGAACAAAACATGAAAATCTAAACTATTGAAGTTTTACAGGGGTGTCCAACCTTTGGTGTCACTGGGCCACACATTAATCAAATTATGACACATAATCACAAAAAAATCTCTAATGTTTTAAGTAAATTTATGATTTTATGTTGGGCTGCACTGACAGCCATCCTGGGCTGCTGTAGCCTGCGGACCGTAGGGTGGACACCCTTACAAGGAAGTGTGAGAAAACATCATCATGACTTAGCATAGGGCAGGATCCTCAAATGAAAGAAAATAATGCAAACCATAAAAATATTTTAATAAATTTAATTACATTTAATTTTAAATATTTCCATATAATAAACAAAAGAAATGTAAAGTGAACAAATTTACACTGTTCACATATTGGGTCGATATATTTCAACTTATGTAACTGACAAAGAAATAGTGCCCAGGAATATATTTTAAATTCCAGAAATTAATAAAAAATACAAACAATCCAAAAAATAAATGGACATAACATACAAGGAAACCTGAATGGTTAACAAACATATGAAAAAATACTAATGTTGCTTTTAACCTTAAGAATGAAAGTTAAAAGAAACAAAAACGATTCCTATTTTACTCTCAACAGAACGACAAATCATAAAACATTGAAATTGTAAATTGACAAGTGTTTGTGAAAACACAACCCCTGATACCTTGCTGATTGAAGAACCTTTACAAATCCATAAAATTATTTTGAAGAACAATTTGGCAATGTCCATTAAGACTAACGCTGTGTTATCCTTGACTCAGTAATTTCACTACCTAAGAGATTCTAAGGCAAAAACATGTGGAGATTCAGAAAAGAATATTCATGGCAGCATTGTTTGTTAGAGCAAAAAATGAAAAGACCTTAATATACAAAAACAAACAATTGATGAATTATGTTGTACCCATAGAGCACTTTAAAACCATTGAAATAAACTAGATCTTCATGTAGCAACCTGATTAAGTCCAATAAACATATGTGAGATGAAGAAATCAATGCATGGGAGGACCAATGCAGAATGACATTTTTACAGATATTTAAAATTCCCACACAATAATAGCATACATTATTTATGGATATTTACATACATGGTGACATGCAGTTATGTCTGGGAAGGTATAGGAGAGGAGTACAGTCAGGGCTCTAACTGTATAACATCTTATTTCTTAAAAGTAGTAATGAGGAAAAAAATGTGACAAAATGTTGGCACTTGCTAGATTTGAGTACTGGGTATCTATGCACTTGTCATGTCATTCTTTGTTCTTTTCCATATTGCACAATAAAAAACATATTTGACAAAACACAGTGTCATTATTTTCCACTTTCCCCTGGGACAAGTCAATTTAATAGTCATATCTTTATAAAATTTTATATGCCTCTGGAAGCTCTTTTTGTCTGAACCTCATCCTTTGTTCTCTATTCTCAACCAGGATGTGATATTCCTATGTTTGCCACAGGAGCAGGAAAAGTTGGACAATCCCCCAACAGTATCATGGCTGTGAAAAAAACTGGCAGTGACTAGGTTTCCAGATTGCTGACTGTAAGTCTTAGGACTTCTTAGTCTTCATAATCACATGAGCCAATTCCTTACAATGAATCAGACAATCAATCAATCACCCTATTGGTTCTGTTTCTCTGGAGAATCTTGACTAAACTACTACTTTTACAAAAAAAGTGTTTGGCCATTTTCTCATTCAGTCTCTTCTCTCCTGTCTCTTTGTAGTAGCAGACAGGACTTAATGAAAAAGTCCTGTGTGTGCCCCAGTCATAGCCTTCTGAGCAATGAGTTTCTCAGCTATGTTTGCCAGTCCTGAGTCTCCTGACAGTTATTTTTCCAGTACGTCCAATGCCTTTCAATACTATCTTTCAGAGATTATGTAAGAATTGTTTTGTTTGAGGAGGTAAAGTCAGTAAACTGTGTTTAGACCGACTTAGAGAAAATCCCTAGGGAAGAAGAAGATGATTGTCATGTTCGCTTATTTTTATTCTCATAGTAATAAAAATTAAAAATTACAATTTATTAAATGCTTACCATTTACCAGTGTAAGAATGAGCTTTATAAGAAAGGAGTTGCCTAAGACATGACATAAAGTCATGTTGACAAACTTAATGAGGCTGGACCCTTTATCAGAAACAGGTAATAGACAGTTGTTAACAACTACTGAGTTATTAAAGAAATGACCATGAATAGTGGCAGCTTTTTTGTTTGTTTGTTTGTTTGTTTGTGTGTTGATTTATCTTTCTGAGGAGAGTGTACTCTTGTGGCTGTTTCAGGATATGTGATGCATGGACTTTCCCAGAATCTACTTGTACAAGCTGTATGTTGTGTGTGTGGGGGGGGGTCCTTTTGCCTAGATCAGTGTGGCAAGCAGTGGCCAAAAGGCCCCAAAGAGATCAGGAATGCCACACCCACCTGAGGCCGGATACCACCCACCATGCCGTCTTGCTCATAATCTTAGCTTTAGTGATCGACTGCCAGAGGTTCACCTCAGACCTACCTATTCCTTCCCTTTGAACTTCATCACCAACCCTCCCATCAAGGCTGATGACTTATTTTGAGTTTCTCTTTTTACACAACAATGATTGAAGAGGTAAAGTGACTCCTTTAAGCCACATGGCTGGTAAGTGGTAGAACTATTACATAAACCCTTAGTCATTTCACTCAGAAAACCACCAACTTTCCCTTAAAATATGTTACCCATAATTTAAGTAGCACTGATTCCTACTACCCCATGCTGAATATGTAATTCTGGAAATGTCTCAGTCAGCTTACTCCTTGGTGACACTCTTTTAAGTAAATCACCTTGAATAAAATGTTACACTTGCCATTGAATCTTTGCAGATGAAAGCCTTTCTCTGACCCAGGAATCTGACTGTAGACCATGCTGCCATCTTAGGTCAGGGCCTGGCTATAATTTTTTCTCTAAAATTCACCCACAGCCACAATCCTTCTGCACATTCAGAAGCATTCATTTATTCAGAAATCAGGTCTGGCTGTGCTACGTGTCCTGCATCTGGACTAATTAGCAGAATCATGTAAACTTGCTGGTAAAAGAGACCAAATGCAGAGATTCAGCAGCTCAAAAGGCTGATAAATGTCAGGAAGTCAAAGACCATAAAGCATAGCAGGAAGTCAACTTGGCTGCTATGCTTTACGGCATTATCTCAAAGTGTGGCCCGAGACAAGCAGCATAGGTGTCACCTGGAAATGTGACACAAATTTTGATTGCAGAACCCCAACCCAGACCCACCAATCAGAAATTCTGAAACTTCTAGTTATAAAGTGAATAAGACATGAGGATGTAATGTACAGCATGGTTACTATAATTAATAATACTGCATTGAATATTTGAAAGTTGCTAAGAGAATAGATTTTTAAAGTTCCCACTAAAAATTGTAACTATGTATGGTGATGGATGTTATCTAGACTTTAGTGATTATTTTACAATGCATACAAATATCAAATCATTATGTTGTATACTTGTAATATATTTTATGTCAATTATATCTCAATAAAAATTAAAAGAGAATTGTAGGGGTAGAGCCCAGAAGTCTGAGTTTTCATAATTCCCCCAGTTGAAGCTGACACATGCTCAAGTTGGAGAACTTCCGGCTTTGAGTATACTTGTAATAGCACCCAGGGACTCACTGTCCCTGAATGCACATCCACAACACATTGCTTCCATTATTTTTACATTAGTGTTTACTCATCAAAAGGAAAAGAAATCAGCTCACACCGATAGGGAGGCCATTTCAACCCAATGTGGGTTCTTGAAAGGTGAGCAGTTTTATAATAAAGTCACCGAAGAATGGAATCCACTGCCCCATAGTTTTAAAAAAATTGCTGGGAGATGCTGAAAGCTTGCCACCCATTGCCTCCTGAAGCACAGACCTAAACAGAAGAATAGGGGATAGGAGGAAAGCTGGGGTCCATTCTGATACAGACCCCAGCCCCCATTAGACTAGCAGATTCAACATCTAGTCCTGGATCTGGTTCATCAGCTTATGGAGAGAGCCAGTCTGTGGGACAGCCACACATCTTTCCCCATTGAAAATGCAGAACAAGAGCGGTCCTCCTGGCTCTTGTCACTGGTAATGCTGACAGTTTTATATCCTCTGTGGACAGGGGGGCTAAACAGAGGTGTCATGAGAGCAGATCTGTGTGGCATGGAGAAAAATGGATATTCTTAGAGAGGAAGAAATATACTGCACCAGGGAAATTAGATGCAAAGACCATAAAGGTCTCAGGTTGGCAAAACCAATTAGTAGATGTTTACAAAAGATAACAGCTGAGGTCAGACAGCATTTGCTTTGATGTCAATACTCTTGAGTTTGAAAACCAGATTAGCATTTTCTGCAACACGTGCAATGGAGACACTCAAGTCTACTTTCTGCTTGAGCCTTAAACCAGCCGTGCACCCCCAGGCCAGTGACTGAAAGTTCCTGGCATCTTGCTCCCATTTGTGAAAGGAAAGAGTTATGTGAGATCCTTGTGAAGATCCCTTCCAGCTCTGCCATACCAGGAAATCCTCTCTAGCTCCTGGGAATTTGGGAGGACATGCCAGGGCCAAGTCATCCAAAACGTGACTCCTTGAGATTTTCTGAGCAGTGTTTCTTTATCAAATTTGGTGGAAAATAGAGTTTCTCATTTCTTCTACATCTGGTCTACCTCGGCCACTTGCAAACAGAAATCTTTTCAATCTGAATGAGAACAAACTGCAGAGAATACCCTGCGGATGGTCCCAGCTTGGCTGAAATGTGAGTCATTGGCACAAAGGCCAAAAGTCAGGAGCTGTGGTAGCAGGTCCAAACAGGCCATGTAAAGTTTCATGACTTTTTAGGGGAATTTTGAGAGTACTATCATGGATGCTCTTGTTGAAAGTACAGTAGGGAAAATTTTCTGGACATCTTGGGAGATAAGAAGGGATTTTGGAGGGAGCAAAATAGAATCCAGATAAATCAAGATATCAGATTTAGAGAGATAAAATGGATTTATCAGAATGATACAGAAGCAAAGCTGGTGTCTGACCCTGAGTCTGCCCACAGATAATGAAAGGAATTGTTAATATTTTTACTATTTCTACAATTATTAAAATCATCAGCTTCCATTAATTGTACTCCTCCCATGCCCAGTCACTATGCAGGTCAGTGAAAAGTTATATTTCAGTTCATGCTGTCAAAAGTGTGGAAGCATTTTTCCAGTGCTGGTAAATGTTGAATCACCACCTCTGCTTATATATTAATACTTACATATAAGTATGTAAGCAGAAAAAGGGCTCTACTTTATACTTTTTGCCAGTTTCCATGGTGGAAATACTCCCACCATGACCAATTTCAAGCTGCCAATGTTACATCACAAAATGTAGACGTGGGAAAAGATGTACAAGATAGGTTCTCACTGGCAGGTACAAGCTGGCTTCAGTACACCCCAGTCTTTTCTTCATTGTAAAGAAAAAGACTCAGAGGCCCAGACAGAGCCACTTGCTCAAAACAGTCAGTCTGACTTGAAAACTTGGGCTCTTGCTCACCATGCTTCCCTGTCTCTCTCTAAAAGATAGCAGTCTCACATTGGGGGGGACCTGCCCATTACACACCTGCCCTCTGGACTATGAACTTCCATTCTATGCATGCGCTTGATGCATTCACTTTACTATTATATTTATTTAGACAATGGTATGTAATAAAAAACTCTCTTGAAGACCTTCTGTCCTGCACTCCAATTTTTCACTCTGATCCCCCAGAACTGTATTTGTCTAGGGTTCATCTTTCCTCTCACATAGCCTCAAAAATAAGGAAATGGTCTGAACACTTTAAAACCATATCCGAGTCTTCCATCAAGACCCAGAGGTTGGTTTTCTTTTCTTTTCTTTTTTTTTAGTATTTTTTAATTAGTGAGTCAGAGACCATTTGGCCATTTGTTTGTGGAGAGAGCAGTTTACCCAGAGGCAGCCATGTAGCAACAGAAGTTTGCAGCTAGCTCAGAGAATTTTCCGTTTCTCCCTCTTGACTCTCAGTTGACAAATAAACTTTTTCATTGGAAACACAGCCATCTGTCTTGCAAAGCTGTGTCTCACGAAGCATCATGGAACCACCTCTGACTGGAATGGAATGAACATCTCAGTGAAATAAGAAGTGTGGCACTCTCTTGGAGTCAGAGTCCCTGCTGTAGTCCCAGATCTGAAGAAGGGAGTCAACTTTTATCATCCCTGTCTTCTCATATGGAGAAAAGAAAGAGTCATTTTCTGTCCTGCCTTATATCCTCAGATTGTTCAGTGGATATACATTAAAAAGGATTTTGAAAACTATAAAACATTACACAAATGTAATTTGTATCATCCATTATGGAAGAATACTGACTAAGGGACTGCATAATGTCAAAAATCATAGATTCTTTTGGAAATAATAAAATTAAACTATTATGTATATAATTCTTATAGAAATCCAACAAAACCACTGTCTTGATATGTGTAAATTATTGTTCATATTTAAATGTCTAGGCTCATTAATCTTTCATATTTAAATAGTCTATATTGAGAAATTTCAAAGCAATCCATACTGGTAGAAGCTACAAAACTAAAAAAAAATATTATCTTTTATTTATTTTAGAGAGAGGCAGAGAGAGATCAATTTGTTATTTCACTTATTTATGCATCTACTGGTTGTTTATTATATGAGCCCTCACTGGGGATTGAACCTGCAACCTTATAGTATGAGGATGACACTAATCAACTGAGGTACCCAGCCAGGGCTTCAATATTTTTAACTTACATTAATCTGGATATGATTTGTACAAAACACCATATTAACTATTTTTAACAGAAAGGTCACTTTTATTTAAATTTCAGAATTTGTTAAGGTGATATTAAAATAAATATTTCCCTTTATTTTTTAAAGAAAATTATATTATCAAAACATTGCAGTAAGTACTGAAGTTGTAAATATAAGTATATAATTTAACAATTATTACATCTTTATATTATTTCCCTTGATATTTGTCTTTTTATAAAAAAAGATTTAATTTACACTCTATGCCTTAGAAAGAGAAAATCATAGTATAAGGCTAATTGTTTTTATGACTACTGATTTGATTTGATTTCTAGAAAATATATACAATAAATTTCAGCAAAATAGATAAAAAAATCAATGTCAGTGCATATTACATATCAAGTGTTTCTCATATAGGTAAAAAGCTTTGATAAGCTACTTTAATTCTCTTACTGTGAAATCATAATTAAAACAAATCAATAAAATATAACAACATTATGGAAATAAGGCATAAGCACTCAAAAATAACAAAAACAGCTAAAAGGGGAAAACAAGTAAATAAGACACAGATGTTCATAATAGAGAAGAAATGCTGACATTGATATAAATATTCAATTTAGCCCCTTTGACTGACAGAGGTACTGGAAATAAATAAACTAAACTAGGTATTTCCAAAACACGTCACCAAATGAATCACCAACTAATACCTTTAGCTCACATTACAGTCGCTCTGGTTTATGCACAGCTTTCTTAAAACACACACACACACACACACATACACACACACTCATTTTCAAAGGTGAAAGATAAGAATTTGGTGAAAAATGCCATAGGGATTTAGTAATTTTAACTTACTAGTAAAACTATTGTAATTTAGATTTGGAAGAAATGTATAAAAATGTGCTTTTCAAATTTTAGCAGCATCAGAGCCAAACACAGACAGCTGGGCTCCATGCAGCAGAGTTTCTGACTCAGCAGCAGGTCTAGGCTGGGGCCTCACGCATGCATTTCTAATGGGTTCCCAGGGCACCAGACACTGCTGATCCAGGGACCACACTGGGAGAACTGATGCTCCGGAGCACCTAACTTGATCTCTTTGTTTGATAGGCTTTCTCCAGAGCCAGAGTGAGGTGTAGGCACCTGATTCCCAGCCCAATATCACCCTGCTGTTTCCACCAGCATGAATTCTCTGCAAGAACTAGTCTCAGGAACATAAACCTTGCTAATGATGAGAACCTTTTCTATAAACTTTTGTGCAAAAGAAAAATATACATTTGCTAATTAGCTGTAATTGGGCATATCTGCTAGCAATAAAATCTGTGCTCAGAGATTTAAAGAGAATGTGACTTTTTTCCCCCTACTGACACAAGCAAACCAGAAACAAAAAAAAAAAAGATAGAAAACTAGTTCAAAGAAAATCTTCAAAATTAGAGTCATAAAGTAACTTAACCCTCATACCTCACAAAATGTTTAAATCATTTAATCTAAGTAATTAGCAAAATGCCTTGAGATAATAATATAGCTTTCATATGGATCACATTTATGTTTCACTGCATGTAAAGTGTATTTAATTGTTAAATGCTTGCATAGTTTTGTTGGATGTAGGGTCACCACAGATCTTTAATTTATAAAAAATTAATCTCTGTGAAGCATAGTAAAGCAAAGCTTAATGAAATGAGGTATGCCTGCATTGGCCCAAATTAACACTCAGCAATTGTCGGTAACAGTAGTACTACCCACATGGGAAACATCAGCTGCTTGTCATCACATGTAAACCCCAGTCTGGGTCTTACACATCTTACTCACCTCCCAGCAACTACCATTAGCCTTATTAACAGCCAAACAGAGTGATCACAGGAGCGAAGGACCTCTCTGAGGCGCCTGGCACTTCTGAAGGGCAGGGTGATCATTTGAACCCAGCTCGGTTGCTGAATCAGGACCCATACACAATGGACAGGGCCCAATGCAAGATGAAAAGGTGAGGTCCTTAGTCAAAACTGGAATTAAGAATTTGCGAATGGCAGCAGTAGAGCCTTGAGCCAAGCACAGTGTCCCAGGTGTGGGGCTGGCCCCAGTGACCACCCAGTCACAGGCCCTGGCTCCTCAGAATCAGCTCACAGCAGCAGCAGCAGCATCCTTTGGGAGCTAATTAGGAATGCAGATCTCGGGCTCCACCAGACCCACTGAATCACAGTTTGCACCTCCAAGGCTCCCCAGGGAATGCATGTGCCCACTGAACTTGATGTGGCACTGCTGCAAAGACTTACCTCTCTGACCCTGAGCTGGCCTACAGGAGGCACACTGGATTCTACCTATCGTCATTCCCATCACCACCCTGAGCCAGACCTAGATGCGGCACCACCCATATTTGGTGCAAATATGGCCAAGTCTTATTGTGCTCCAGGTAGTTGTGCATATACTGTTTGCACATATCAGCAGGATGTTATGTCTCTTTCTTTGCAAGAGAGAGATGTGACATCTTCCCTTTCAGAATAGTCCAACAAGCCCTCATAGAGCAGCTCAGGCAGACAAGTCCTAAGCCCTCTGGTTGATGCAGGTCCAGGATGTCCTGGTTGGCATGCCACCTAAATGGACCCTTGAGTTGGGCTCACCTGGGTTGCTCTTCTTGTTCCTGCTTATATCCCAGGATATTGCTCCCAAAGTGTGATCCTTGGCCAGAGAGGTCAGGTCGGGAGGCTCCTGATGCAGTGCTTGCCTAAGGAGTGCTTCCAGGCCCCCTGTGCAGACCTCATTCTTCCACAGGCAGTGCCTTCGGGGTCCCTGGCTTGATTTGCTGTCAGCTGAATTACTTGGGAGATCAACACAACCCATCAGTGAGACTCTGGTAATACTTAATATCAAAATGTTAGGTATCCTGAGCTGTTTCTTCCCACTAAGATCCGATGATAGGCAGAACAATGCTGGGCCCCCGAAGATGTCCACATATCGGTCCCCAAACCAGGGCTATGTAACCTTACATAAAAAGAACTTGGCAGATGTACTTAAGTTACAAATCTCCATATGGGGAGATTATCCTTAATTATCCTTGTTGGCCCAAGGGTCTTTATGAGAAGGTGTCAGGAGGGTCAGAGTCAGAAATGTGACAGTAGAAACACACTGGTGTGAGGCCCTGAGCTGAAGAATAGCAGCCACTAAAAGCTGGGCGAGGCCAGGAAACAGGTGTGCCTCCAGAGCCTTCAGAAATAGGCATGGCAGCTAACGTATTCTAGACCTCTGACCTCCAGAACTATAAGAAAATAAATTTGTGTCTCTTTAACCACTAAGTTTGTGATGATTTGTTACAGCAGCAACAGGAAACTCATACAGCTCCCCAGAAAATTTGTCTGTCACCTAAAGCAACCAGCTATCTCACTGTGTAGAGAAATTTCTGTGTAAAGTACAGACATCTGTTGCTTTGGTGTCCACAAGAATGGCCAGCCCTTCATGCCTTCCACAGGAGGGCAATCAGTGAGGCACCAATTCTACTTGATAGTACTTGGCTTTATATCTTGTTTCCAAAGGTAATAAATCTTATCTGGCACTCAGGTAAGCTGTCATAAAATAGCCACTGATAAAACTTTTCAGTGATACCTTTTCCTCTGAATGCCACCACTTCCTCCAGCATCTGAGGCCCTTTCTGTGTGTGGATACTCACCTGGGCCTTACAGAATGGCAGAGCACAGATGAAAGGCACTTCCCTTTCTTGGGCCTCAGACTCTACTCTCCCCTGGAAAAATGGTAAGTCCTGGTGGTCACCTTTGTATTCCAAACACCCTGCAAGGAAGAGAGGAAATAGCACATGAGCATTCACAGCATGAGCTGGAGCTTTCATAGGAGCTCAAGCTTACGGCATGAGCTCTGAGGGTAAGTTAGCACCCCAGAGAGCCTCGCTTCCAGGAGACTCAGAGAGAAAGTAGACTCAGGAGAGAAAGGAAAACTAGGGAGCAAAAGGAAGGGGACTGCTGTGCTGTCTACCTCTACAAAATCCCAGTTGATGCGGTTTGAGACAGTTTCTGCATCCTAATTCAAGTGAACAAGTAATACATGACTAAGGCTGAGGTACGCTTCTAGAAATTGAGAGCAAACTTCTGAGAAGAGTTTTATCAGCAAGCTTTTTCTGAAGTTTTGTATTATTCCAGGATAACCGGGAAACTTAAAATTACAGATTCAAAGTAAATCAGAAAAATAGAAGCATTCAGATTAAATATACATCAAGATAAGGTAAAGTGATATATGTGAAACATCTAAGTTATAGTGATTTTTTTTAGTCTAAAGTGAATTTTTTAATTCTTATCTCTGGTAGTCTTACATATATCTCTAGTTTTAATTGACATATTTATCTGTTGTTTTAAAAATATCTTTGTATAAGGAACCACACTAAAAGCATACAGACCTGCTTGTTGTGACTGGCATGTGTTCACCTGACACCCTCACTAAGGATAAATGAACTCTTTAAAAGGGAACGAACAAGCTTCAATCTACAAAGTAACTGTATTTTCAGACCTTCTTGTGGCTGTGTCATTAATCCACATCATCTCCTTGTCTCCATTTTCCTGGTCCTTGTAAGCTTGCACCTTATGACTCTCCAAGCCCCTAGTCTCTTTCTCACCTCTCTTCCTGTTTCCCTTGGAAGAGCCTGTCCAAAGGAAACCATACTCTTCATTTTCTTGACTTAGTAATCAATTTCTCACAGAAATCTCATCGCTGTTCTCTAGTCTCCATATCTTTAAGATGGCTCTCCCTGGAAATGGTCAGACCTGCCATCTGGCATTACCCTCCCACGTGAACCTGAGAATTGGATTGGTTTCCATTAGTATTGTAAAATTGATGTATAATGGGCCAGTTGCAGATATGCTGGGAAAGAACATCACAGAGGCCCCAGACACTGTGTGAGAACCCATCTGTCTAATGCACAGCATGTCACTCTGGAAGGGTTTGTGGCAGTTCTTCAGTGAAGTACAGACAAAGGAGTGTCTCTGAAGGTGTTGGATGCAGTTGTGGAGAAAGAACCCCAGGAAGGTTGGATGTGGCTTCTGTGCCCACTGGAAACCCATTTTATCATAGAGATATCTTATGACACTCATTTTTAGCTTGCTCCTACAAAGGAACTAGAGCTGCTTTCTCCTTTTAATTTCGTTCCCAACAAGATTTGTGATCATGAATTTGCTTCATAGGTATGTTTGCCTATAGGAAGGAAATTTGTGGGTTAGGCTGAGAGATGTCTTCCGGGCAGGTGCCATCCTTCTTTGTCCATTAAATGAAAACACTGGGTTTATAAGTTAGTCTTTTGAATTTGATCAGTGCTTCTGCTCTTCAATCCTAGTATGCTGAAAGAACAACCTTTGAAGCCAGCAAGGCTAGGAACCAAACCTTGAACAGAGTAAAGTCATCAGATAAGGCCAGCTGACAAGGCCTCTTGGGAAACTGCCACACTGCGTGCCACAGGCGATACTCTGACCTCAACAAACATTTTCTCCTTTGAATATCTACAGATGTGTCATGTTTGCTACGCGTCAGGCATCTTTCGCTAAAGAAACACTTGGGTAGCTTAAACTTGACTCAACCTGTTGGTGAAGGAAGATTTTCCCTATACCAGTTTCCCAATTGTTCCATTTCTGTCCAGAGTACCAGGATTCTAACATTAAACTCAAAGGCTCAGAAGCATTTATATCAACCTCATAACCCCTTTCTAGTCAGAAAACATATCCTGTTGATTTTTTCCCACTCCTTGACCATCTTTCTTCCTTTTTTCACCAGCAAGGACCTAATTCCTGACTTCACAGCTCATGTGAGAATAAACTCAGTAACATCCTAGCATCACCTTTGTCTCAAATGTCATTTCTAGCCTAGTCCATTTGGAATACTTTTATGATTAACATTACTATTAGATGTAACCAAATTCCCTCATTAGAATTATCTATAATTTTGCCCAACACCACCCACTTATTTTTATTGCTCAAATACATACCTTATACCTCTATCACATGGTTCATCTACTGTTGAGTATCAAACCATCTCAAATTTTCATGCTTAAAATAACAATCATTTATTTTGCTCACACAGCAGAAATTTGGGCTATGTGGACAGCAAGCCTGTTCCACAACAGGTAGCATCAGATGATGTGGCTGCCTGGGTGCCCCAAGGATCCATTTTCAGGGACCTGCTCACATAGCTGGCAGATTGGTGCTCTGCCAGGACTATGGGACAGGTGCCTCTTCATATCCACAGGCTGTTTGGGCTTCCTCACATCATAGTAGCTGAGTGGCAAGTGTCAGCATCCCAAGAGAACCCAGAGAAAGTTGTATCATATCATATGACCTAGTCAAATAGTGTCACTTCCACTGTAATCACAAGGCCACCCAGATTCAAGGGGAGGAAATATAGATACCATTGCTCAATGGAAGGTGTATCAAGACACACAGGAAAAAAATCATGGTGAATGGGAGATACCATTGCAGTCATATTTTTGGAAAATGCATTCTGTCACATGTAGAGTATGAATCAGTAATCAGTAGTCAATTTATACCTCCTATCTGTTGGGGCAAGTTATCATACAGCAGTGTGTCACGTTCTCAGATATTGGAGTTTTCCACCTCATCTTAGGGCTGAAGAAGCTAAAGCAAAGAAAAATTGTGAATTACACAAGTCATGGTCAATGGCAGATCTTGGATCATCTGGCCAATTTTTATTCAGTAGGTTTGAATGTGTGGTTGGAAATATTTATGTTTAAAGGGTATCCAAGATGATTTATAAAAACAAGTAAATTCAGGGAACACCGGGCCACAGCTTACTGCTCACTGGGACTGCAGCTACTGACTGTCACGCAGGCATTATGTTACCAGAATATTCTGGAGGGTGTGGTCGCATAGTCCAAATAGTTACAACCTTTTCCAAATGGAAAGCATTATTATTAGTCCATAGCCGGGTGCACACACTAATCTTCCTGGATAATTAGCAGAATGACTAGTCAAGTTCCCCATCCTGCCCTCAAGAAACAGCATCAGGCACTGACTTGTTAGGGACAATTTAATCCATGCTGGTGTGCTGGCATGCTGCCTTTTCCCCTCAAATTATTCAAGAAGAAAGTAACCTGTTACCACAAGCAGAGTTGTTCAGGTACCAGCTGCAGCTGTGAACTGGCAGAGGCAAGCATGCACTTCATTATGCAATTATCCATAATTAGGCACTTCTTATTATTCTATCACCTGGGAGCCAGTGCCCACCTGTGCAGCACTATTGGGGGACTGGCAAAAAAGTGAAACAGAGCTTTGCTTATTCTTTAGGAACATGACATCTGACACCAGCAGCTCCACCCTTCACATGCAGTGAGGCCTCACAGGCAGGTGCAGATGTACCAAGGCCCACTGTTTCAATGATGTGAGGGTCACAGTCCCTGTGTTCTTGTCAGGCTTCAGGCTTAACTTGTGGTAGATGGGCAATATACCAGAGGAGGAGGGACAGGGAGGGGGAACTGTGGCTTTATTCTCAGTGAACGGAAAACAGTTTCTATTTACAATAAGCTTCCTTAAGTAATAAATACAGGCTTGAACTGGGGAGAAGTCTGACTTTTTCTGTGTAAAATAAATCTTCTTCTATTAAGTACTACCTGTGCCCAAATTCAGAGCCAGAACTTTTTTTTTATTTGTCCTTTGACCTCCTGCCACACAGTACCTGGCAAAAGCTGGATGTCAGCATGTGTTTCAAGCAGTGAGGGTGTCAAGAAAAAACATATTGTCAGCAAAAGAAGACGTGTAGGGTGGGTCTAGCTTTCTTGCACAGAGAAAATACATGTGACTGGCTTGTTAAATAAGGAGTCAGAAAAGCAAAAGTCCAAGTACTTAAATTAATTTGCTAGGGAGGGGACTACTTGTCATGGGCAAATAAATGAGATACACAAATGATTATGGATTTTGAATTAGTAGAATCTGAATCAGTAGGATTAATAGGCATAGATTCTGAGCAGTGAATTGAGTACCTTCAAAATCTGTTTACACCAAAGTGAAAATATTTGAGTTACTTGTATCCAGAAATGATTGATTTGAAAAATAATTTATTCTTTTCTCCCTTCCATAAGGAAGAAGTGGAAAGGTAAATTTATTAATTTAGCTATTGGAATGCATTATAAAGTATCAGTAGTTAAATAGACACAGCACTTTTAATTGACCACAAGTTCAGAATTACCCTAAAAAAATGTAAGGGTCTGGCATTTACATACTGGTGATAGTGGCACAACTCTGTGACTATTCTAAAAACCACTTAATTTTACACTAAATATGAATTTAGAATATGATACAGGTAGCACTTGTGAAATATCTTATAGATAATACTGATTCAAGTGGATTGATATTGAAGAAAAAATCATCATTTTACTTATTATACCAAGTTAATTGAAAATCTGAACACTGGGAGGGAAATACCAAAAATATTCCAGACAACAACTTGAGCAAACTATTTTTTAAAATACATTTTATTGATTATGATATTACAGTTTTCCCATTTCTTTCTCTTTTTATTCCTCTCCCCCATGTACACTCCCCCCATCAGCATTCCCCCACATTAGTTCATGTCCATGGGTCATACATATAAGTTCTTTGGCTTCCCCATTTCTCATACTATTCTTAACCTCCCCCTCTCTCTTTTTTTTTTTTACCTACCATTTATGCTTTGTATTCTCTGTACCCTTTTACCTATTATCCTCCCTTCCCCTCCCCACTGATAACCTTCCATGTGATCTCCATTTCTGTGATTCTCTTCCTGTTTTATTTGTTTGCTTAGTTCGTTTTTGTTTTTGTTTTTATTTTTTAAGTTCAGTTGTTGATAGTTGTGTGTGTTGTCATTTTATTGTTTATATTTTTAATCTTCTTTTTCTTAGATAAGTCCCTTTAACATTTCATATAATAAGGGCTCAGTGATAATGAGCTCCTTTAACTTGACCTTATCTGGGAAGCTCTTTAGCTGCCCTTCTATTCTAAATGATAGCTTTGCTGGATAGAGCAATCTTGGGTGTAGGTCCTTGCCTTTCTTGACTTTGAATACTTCTTTCCTGCCCCTTCTTGCCTACAAGGTCTCTTTTGAGACGTCAGCTGATAGTTTCATGGGAACTCCTTTGTAACTCCTTTTCTCTTGCTGGTTTTAAGATTCTCTCCTTATCTATAATCGTGGCTAATGTAATTATGATGTGCCTGGGTGTGTGCTTCCTCGGGTCCAACTTCTTTGGGACTCTCTTAGTTTCCTGGACTTCCTGGAATTCTATTTCCTTTGCTAGATTTGGGAAGTTCTCCATTATTCTTTCAAATAAGTTTTCAATTTCTTGCTCTTATTCTTCTCCTTCTTGCACCTTATAATTCAGATGTTCGTACATTTAAAGTTGTCCTGAATGGTCCTAGGCATCTTCTCATTTTTCTTAAATTCTTGTTTTTTTTTATTTTTTTCATTCTGTTCTGGTTGAATGCTTATTTCTTCCTTCTGGTCCAAACCATTGATTTGAGTCCCAGTTTTCTTCCATTCATTGTTAGTTCCCTGTACATTTTCCTTTATTTGACTTTTTATGGCCTTGACTTTTTCCTCTATTTTGGGACCATACTCAACCATTTCTGTGAGCATCTTGATTACCATTGTTTTGAACTGTGCAACTGATAGGTTGAATATCTCTTTGTCACTTAGTTGTATTTTTTCTGGAGCTTTGATCTGTTCTTTCATTTGGGCCACATTTTTTTTTTTTTTGTTTAGGCACACCTGTTGCATAATAAGGAGAAGAGCCTTAGGTATTTGCCAGGGCAAGGTAACCCATGTTTCTGCTTTGTGGTGCTGTATGTTGGTGAGGGGATCCAAAAGAGAACAATGCTGCTTCCTTGGCTCTTGACTTGCTTTCAGTCACTTCCTCTGCTACCCACAAGCAAATTGGGCTATTCTGGTGCTGACTCCTGGGTGGGTGGTTTTGTATACATTTTAGGTCCCTGTGGGTGTCTAGAACAAACTCTCTCATGAGGCTGGGACTTCCTCTTTCTGCCGCAATACCCATAAGTATTTTAAAGTCAGAGGTTTAAGGTTTTATTTCCCCACACTGGAATCCTGGGTTGCGTGGTCTGTCTCACTCCCCAGTTGTGTCCTCCCAGTTTATCTGCATGCAAATGTGGGACCAACCACTCCACCAGTTTCCACCTTACCACAAATCCTCCTGCCCAGATTGCCCGCCTCCACCCCTCCTACCAGTCTAGATAAGTGTTTCTTCTTTAACTCCTTGGTTGTTGTACTTCCATACAGTTCGATTTTCTGGCAGTTCTGGTTGGTTTTTGTCTCTAAATTGGTTGTTGTCCTTCTTTTTGTTGTGGAAAGAGGCAAAATGTAGGTACCTACACTTCTGTCTTGGCAAGAAGTCTCCAAACTATTTTTATGACGTTGTTATGAAAAGGCCTTTTGAAGTATTATAGAAATCCTCCAAACCAAAATTAATAAATTTAATTATGTAATTTAAATTTCTTGTATACAGAATAGCAAAAAAATTATTTTTAAGGACAATGTCAAAGTCAAAGCATATAAAGGAGAGAAAAACTTGTAGCATGTGATAGAGGAGTAATTTTTGTGACATTCAGAGCTCACAGGAATCAATTAAACAATATAATCCAATAGAAAAACAATGACGACAAAAAAAGTATGGATGAGTAGTTTACAGAATAAGTTTCAATAATAAATGAAAACATGACCTCTCACTCAAAATTAAAGATGTGCATATTCCATCAATGAAACAATGTCAGTTTTTTCTATAAGATTGGTAAATATTAAGATCTATAGTAGACTCAAAAGTTAAGAGAGTAGATCTTAAATATTATCACTATACGTATACACAAAAATCACAACTAGGTGAGAGAATGAAGGTGTTTACTCATCTTACTGGGGGGGTCATTTTTCAATATATGTGTATAACTAATTATCTCATTGTCACCCAAAACTTACATACATGTAAACAATATCTCAATAAAACTGGGAAAATAAATGTTTATAGTAGGTAAAGAACCTAGCCTCTTGAATCCAACTACCCATGTTCACCACATACTAGTTGTGTGACCTCAGGTTAGATACTTAACCTCTCTGTGTCTGTTTTCTCTTCTACAAAATGGTAGTGATAATACCTAGCTCACAAATGTGTTTTGAAATAGAATGAGACAGTACACAAAAGCATTTGAATAGGACCTGACACATAGGGTACACTAAATGAATGTTAGACATATGAAAGATTATGAAGAGACAGATACAATTTTGATTTGTTGGCAAAATAAATCAGAAAAAATGTATTTTTAGAGGTCAGTTATTGACATTATACTCATGTTTAAAATATGCATACAGTAAACAATGACTCCAAAATTCCACTGTTAATATTTAAATATGTGGCTCTCTTCACAAAAGTGCACTGTATTATGTGCATGGGATTGCTCCCTTTGGCACTGTTGGTCACCAACCACAAAATGGGCAACAACCTGTCTCTCAAAATGGCAGTGGTTATTGGAATGTGATGCAGTTCTCAAAAAGGATGGGATTCTTATCCATTGACTGATATTTAAAAGATCTGAGATGTATTCTGAGTAAAACCAAGTAATGCAAGAGTTCTTATACTGGATAATGATGAACTTTTTAATGAAATTTAAAATTTTGAATTACTAAGGAAAAAGAGATGCATGATATTTATTTCTTTTTTTCTCTTTAACCCAAGTGCAAAGAATTTAGGTTGTGTGTATAAAAGTATGTGCTTTTAAATATTCTCCTCAAAATAGTATTAAACCATTATTTTTTTTTTAGATTTTATTTATTTATCTTTAGAAGGGAAGGTAAGGAGAGAAGGAGAGAAATATCAGTGTATGATTGCCTCTTGTGAGTCCCCTGCTGGGAACTGGCCTGCAACCCAGGCATGTGCCCTGACTGGGAATAGAACTACAATCATGTGGTTCGCAGGCCCATGCTCAGTCCACTGAGCTACACTAGCCAGGGCAGTATAAAACCCATTTTGAGTGTCAGGCTCATAGAGGAAGACTTTACTAGGGGCTCCAAGATGGGGAACTAAGGTCCAGTGCTAGAGTTTGAAAGGCAGAAGAGGCTAATCCTAGAAATTTAGAGGTTTATAGCACCCTCCCTCCAACACTGAAATCTCATGGGAGCAAAATTTTGCAGGTTTTGTGAGCAGTGAGGACTAAAATCTCTGAGGCATAGAGTCCACATGGAGAGTTTTTTTCTCAGGTGGGGCTGGCTGTATAAAGTGCCAGCAGACTGGGCAAGGGGCAGACTGGTTACCAGACTTGACCCTAAAGAGAAAACTAGTTTATCTTTTCTTAAAGAAAACATGGAAACTTTGACAATTACCACATTATAGTGACCAGTGTAGACCAAAGACCAAGGGACACTTCCCCAAATACTCTGGGCCACAGAAGATGCAGAAGAATCTTTTCAGATGTCTCAGAAGAGCAACACAACATGACTGAGACTTAATGTTCCTTCTACAAGAAGATGATTTAAATTTAGAAAAATCCAAGTTATGTTACCAAAGGTAAGGAACATCATGGACAAATTTTGTCACTGAGACCTGAATTTATTTCCTTTTCCTATATCTTAAATTCAATTTGCAGAGAAAAATTCATGACCTCATTTATATGTATTACTTTTCTGGAAAGGTATGCATCAAACAACTAGCAATGATTATTTTGGAGAACATGGACCAGGGTTAGGAAATAGGAATTTTATTTTATACTTTTCTATATTCATTAGAACAATAATACATAATCATCACAGTAATGATAATATAAAACATTTTTTAATACATAAATTTTAAAGAGGGAAACTTAGTACTGGGGAAACATTGTAAGGTTTGAAAATAGAATAATGTAAGGACGCAAGATGGCACAGGGGTAAGTAGAAACTACACTTAAGCTCCTCCCAGGATGAAACTGCAATTACAACTAAATTACAGAACTATCATCCTGAATATCCAACTGAAGACTAGCTGAAGTATGAATACTAGCTTTAAGTATGTCTGTGATGTCACTGCAGTCGACCCTGATCACCCTAATTAAAACTGTGATGCTCTTGGGACTCTCTTTTCACATGATTCTGTTCTAATTCCCAGCCCCTAAAGTTTGTATCATTTTCTCACAAGTGATTTGTTACACACCATGTTTATTTTTGGTTGGTTGTCTTCTCCTTTACACAGACACTCATGCACTCACAGACAAGTGCACCCATATTGTCTGCAAGCTGCATGAAGGAAGGGAATACTCTTCTGCTCATTGATTCCTTACAAGCATTTATAAAAGTATCCAACACATGGAGCATGTTTAAAATTTGTGGAATAAAGTACATGGGAATGCTCCTTTAGTGCTTTTATTGGATAAGTTTTAATGTTAGAATCTTCACAATTTTTGTTACTATTAAAAGAGTACTTAGGGATTTAAGGTTTATGATGGAAAAGAGTTCAAAAAAATAGAATCTGACATTCTGTCCACCTGTAACCAGAAAATACACCAGCATCCAGGCTGCCTGTCACTACCAGACCCAATAAGCAACGACAGTGATTGAATCTTTTATGGGTGCTTTATTCAGATGGCCAGTGATCTGAGAAGATGGTGGGTTCATACCTTAACAGACCATCTTGCCTTCTCTTTCTAGGCCAGACTTTTTATACCAGGGAATAAACAAGGTGCAGTGAGGGTTTTGAGATTCAAGGAGGATTAGATGATAGAAGCTGCAACATTCCAGTCCTGAGCAGTTAACTGTTCCCAAGGGTGGTGGTCATCTGTCTCTCCATGGAACATAAAAGCCCATATACCTCCAACTTATCCCAATGTGGTAATCTTCTATCAGTGCCCCCAGGAAACTGACTGTTTTCCCAGGAGCCAGGACAGGCCTTATCTGTAGTTTCTGAAGCAAAAGCTTTAACATACACATTACTTGCTAGACATACAACTTTTACCTTAAGCTAAAATTTCCCAAGTCTTGAGTCCTCTATGACACCCTCCTCTCTGCCAGGAGCAGCTTTTTTGACTTTGGAAGTCACTTCAACCTCTGGAATTGGAAAAGAAATCCAAGACCTTTATCTTGAATATGGCACTCTCAGTAACTCATCACAGAAGTGAAGGTGCCAGATGCTGCCTGCGTGTCCTTTATGTGTTGTCTCCTTGAGTGAATGACTAGGGCAGTGATCTGCTCTCTGTGAAACACCAGAGACCTGACGAGATGAGGTGTCTGTGGAGAGGTGGTAATGAAGTGAGCTCAAGCAGTGGGAACAGAAAAGAGCAATCCCCAAAGTGGCAAGGCTTTAAAACCCCAGGGTGTTCCATTTGCCCTTGGCCATAAAAGTGACAGAGTTGGGTTAAGGATTCTGCATCCCATATTAGCCATTAACATTTAACAACAAAGATGAAAGAGCTCAACCAGCGATTTTTGTCACTGAGATCTTAATTTATTTCCCTTTGCTGAATCTTAAATTAGTGGTTAACTGATGGCAAGACCTGTACCAAGGAGGTCATGTTTTCAGCCAATATTTCCTAAAGCCATTAAATATCAGTGTTTGCCTCACAATAAATCTGGAAGCTGAAATCTGACAAGACTAGGAGGGAAATTCACACTCAATAACACTATCTTTTAGAAACCAATCTAGGCTGCTCACCTATCTCTTGTAACTGCCCAACAGGATGCAATATAAGAAGAGATCATAGTAGTGGGGAAATGCTTTTAGTTTTTGATCTCCTTCTTTTCCAGAAATACTGACAGTTGCTGGGAACCATTATCTACTTACCAGGGTTTAACCGTTGCTTAGATCTCCCAGATTATTTTTAAGCTAAGATCCATTTGAAAAGAGAGAACAAAGGAAGTTTGTTTGTTTGTTCCAAACAAAGAAATTGGGAGGAATAGTCCTAAAAGACCCTTTGTATTCTATTTTGGTCAAGAGAAGGCTTTTAATCCACCTCCTGCTTCTAAGAGTCTCAGTATAGACAATACTTTTTCAAATACTCTGTTTATTATGCTGCCTTTTAAATAGTTTAACAGTAGTTCCTAGAGAGCAACTGAGACTGAAAATGAATACTAGCATTTATTGAGTTCCAATTGTTTACAGGGTACTGTGTTTTTTCATATATGCTGTGACTTAATTCTGTCAATAATCATACCACTTCTATCTGATGTTTTTTTGTTTGTCAGAAATTGTTCCCATTTTGCAGAAGAAATTCAGCACTGACACCAGTCATATCATAAAATGATTTGGAGACCCCAATTTAAGAATGATTTAGATCTTGCTCAAACCTTTCATATTTTGGCTTGCTACGTATCATACCTTATTTTGATTTATTCATTCGACAAATATCTTTTTTAGTTTCACCTATATTTTAACCATTGTGCTAGGTTCCAGATACAGAAGATATCACACAATCTATTCTTTGCTCTTATAGAGCATTTAGTCTATTGAGAAAGACAATTATTAAACATATTTATGTGAATAAATTTTAAATAGTGGTTAGTGCTGTGAAGGAAATTCCAGAGTGCAAAGAGACTAAGTGAAAAATTTAATCTGGGCCCACCAGGTTAAGAACTGGGAGGTGAAGAGGGTTGCTGGAGGGGTAAGAGACCTGGCAGAAGAAATATGCATAGAAGTCCCTGAGGCAGAAAGAGCTTATGTGGGTAACAAAGGAGACCAGGGGGGCTGGAGATTATTATTAGGCAGAGTTTGGGAGACGAGTTTAGAGAGACGAGCAGAAGGCAAATTGTGAAGAGTGTAGTTGTTCATGGAAATAATTTTGTACTTTATCATTACATTATTGAAGAGCTATTGAACAAGTTTAAGCAGGTGAGTGTCAAAATTGATTTTCATTATTTTGAGATCTTTTGGTTGTTAGAACATACACTGGAGAGAGCCTAGGCAGAATGTAGGAAAACCGGTTCTGTGACTGTGGTCTGGATGATACATGAGATGAGGTTGGAGATCTCACTCTCTCATTCCCCCCCTTCCTTCCACTCTGTCTCTCCCTTCCTCCGTTCCTTCCTCCCTCCATCCTCCCTCCCTCCCTTCCTCCTCCTCCTTCTTTTTCTTTTCCTTTCTCTCTCTTCCCCCACCTTTCTCTTCATTGCCAGTCCTTGGACAATGATGGCTGAAGATGCCAACAATGAGTCTTTGAGCAACTGGGAGCATGGGGTATCATCTGCTGAATGGGGAAGTCAAGGTAAAAGCAGATTTAGAAATCTGGGGGAGCTGACGTTCAAAGTTCAATTATGAACATGTTGAGGTAGAGGTGATTCAGTGAAACAGTTGGTACATTGGCAGTTGATTAGGTAATTATAAAGTTCAGAAAAGGGGTCTGGACTAAGGTAAGAATTTGGGCTTGAGGCATGAACTTGGAAACCTACAATATAGTGCAATGAATAAGAAGAAGTTTTTGAAGTCAGGTCACCAACCCCATAAGTTATTGTACAACCTTCAGTATATTACCTTATCTTTTTGTGCTTGTTTCCTTTTTAATGTAATGGAGAAAATGTTGTATAAAGTTCTTGTGATAAAATAATACATGCAGAAAATAAATATTATTTTAGTTTCATTGTTAATATAGTATTAAAAATAATAGTATTTATTTGAGAGAGAGAAAAGAAACATTGATCAGTTGCCTCCCCCACTCACCCTGACCAGGGATTGTACCTGCAACCCATGCTTGTGCTCTGATGAGGAGCTGTACCCACAAACTTTTGGTGCATAAGACAAAGCTCCGACCAACTGAGCCACCCAGCCAGGGTATAATAATAGTATTTTTAAATAGAAGATATTTAAATGCTTGCTTAAGGAGAGTATAGAGCAATAAGGAGTACAAGCCCCAATTTCTAAGGGTTGAGTAGAAGAGGATAGGTCAGAAAAGTCCATCAAAAAGTAGACATCAGGGAAATGGGAGAAAATTAGGAGGCTGTGGTATGATGAAAGCCAATAGAATGTGCTAGAAGGATGGATGCTTCAACTGAAGGCACAAATAAAGACTAAGAACTGCCCTGGCCAGTGTGGCCTAGTTGGTTGGAGTGTCATTTTATAAGCAAAGCACTGCAACTTCAATTTGTGATCAGGGCACATACCCAGATTATGGATTTGATCCCTGGCCTGGGCACATATGGGAAGCAACCAATCAATGGTTCTCTCTCATGTCAGTGCTTCTCTTTCTCCCTTCCTCTCTCTCTATAAACAATGAAAAACAAGATGAAAATTAATTTAAAAAAGACAGAACTATCTTCCCTTTGACCACATGAATGCTTTGCTGACTACATTCAGTGTAGTTTCTGTAACGTGGCAGGTGCAGTTATGAAGGAGGGAACAAAGATGGTGGGTGTCTACAGCTGTTTAGGGAAGATTGAGAGTAGGATACAGTGAAAGTCCATTAAAGTAGAAAAGAGTGGAGCACATTCAGATATTGAAGGCAATAATCTGGGGGAAAGAGAAAGACAGCAAAACAGAGGAAGATTGAAAATGCGTGATAGAGCAGAAATGAGGTCACTGAGAAGGAAAGATAGGGTGAAGTTGATGTCAGATTGGAGAAAAAAGTCTTCCGCGGTATCTGAGGAGAGAAGATGAGCGAGAAGCAAGAGGGTCTGCAGCTCTGGTTAAAGAAGTAGGGTTTTTTGTGATTGGTGCGAGTGAAGCCCAATGTGTGAATGGTAAGTCACTTCAAAAAGCAGAACGCTTAAAATAAAATGCATTGAAACTCCTGGTAAATTCACTCCAAACCCTTGCTTATCCATTTACTGACTGTGAGCTCTTTTCCAGCAGGTGTGAGCTGCTCCTGGCTGCCAGGAGGTTTAGCTAGGCAATCCCAGGTTTGGGATTTTCCTGGTTGGGTACCTTGGAAGACCAGAGGCACAAGGGAATGCATAGAATTTCCAAGGTTTCACAGCAAAGTAGCTCGTGTAGTCAAATAGTGAAGGTTGAGGAAATATCCTGTGAAAAGATAAAGAAAAGATAAGCATTTATTTACTACGGGACAAAGTTGCAGGGGTCACAGTGTACATATTTGGGAGGAAATGAAGCTGTGGGAGTTTAAGACAGAGAGAAAACAATCCAGGACTATATTGAAAGTAGGAGATAGGAAGAGATATGCTCACATTTAGCAAAGGGATGTGAGGTGTGTGGGGTTAATCCCTGTCAGAGATTCAAATATACTTGCCCATTAAGTTTCATTTGTTGTTTTGCTGAGTTCTGAGGCCAGGGTACCTAGGAGTGGGCAGGTGAAGCCAGAAGCCTACACTGTATGTAAAGAGTCAAATGAGCAAAGAAGCACTGGGTGATATGTGCTCATACTTTCTTTCTTTTTGTATCATAGCTTAATTTTTAGTATTTTATTTATAGTGAATTTACTGGAATGACATTGGTCAATAAAATGTCCATATCAGTTTCAAGTATATAATTCTACAATACACCACCTGCATATTGCATTGTGCTCTCACCATCTGAAATTTAGTCTCCTTCCATCATCATTTACATCCCATTTATGCCCAAACCCCTTCCCTCTGGTAATCACCATACTGTTTTTGTGTCCAAGAGTTTTTTTTTTAATTTTGTTTATTTTCAGAGAGAGGAGAAGGGAGGGAGAGGGAGAAAGAAATATCAGTGGGAGAGAGAAACATCAATCGGTTGTTTCTTGGATGTGCCCAAACAGAGACTGAACCCACAACCAAGATGGGGCCCTGACTGGGAATTGAACTGGTGACCTTTCTCTTTGTGGAACAATGACCAACCAACTGAGCCACACTGGTTATTTTATTTTTTTGCCTAATACTTTTACCTATTTCACCCAGCTCCCCCACCCCTTCCTCTCTGATAGCTGTCAGTCTGTTCCCTGTATCTATGAGTCTTTTTATTTTGTTTATTTTATTTACTAGATTCCACACATAAGTGAAATCATATGGTATTTGTCTTTCTCTGGCTTGCTTATTTCAAGTAGAATAAAACCCTCTGCGTCCATCCACACTGTCTTGAAAAGTAAGGTTTCCTTCTTTTTTAGAGCTGAGTAGAGTTCCATTGTGTAAATGTACCACAGCTTTTTTTATCCACTCATCTACTGATGGGCACTTGGGCTGCTTCCAAATCTTGGCTATTGTAAATAATTCTGCAATGCACATAGAGGTGCATATATTCTTTTGAATTAGTGCTCTAGGGTTTTGGGGGGTATATTCCATTTTTAGTTTTTTGAAGTCATTCCATACTGTTTTCCATAGTGACTGTACCAGTCTGCATTCCCAGCAACAGTCCACAAGTGTTCCCTTTTCTCTACATTACCACCAACGCTTGTTTGTTGATTTATTGGTGACAGTCACTCTGACAGGTGTGAGATGATATCTTATCATGGTTTTAATTTGCATTTCTCTGATGATTAGTGACACTGAGAATCATTTTAAGTGTGTATTGGCCATTTGTATGACCTCTTTGGAAAAGTCTCTATTCTGGTTATCTGCCAGTTTTTGAAATTGGATTGTTTGTTATTTTGCTGTTGAGTTGTTTTGAGTTCTTTATAAAATTTGGATATTAACCACTTATCAGATGTATCATTGGTGAAAAATTCTCCCATTCAGTGGATAGTCTTTTCATTGATGGTTTCCTTTGCTATGCAAAACCTTTTTAGTCTGATGTAGTCCCATTTGTTTGTTTTTTCTTTTGTTTCCTGTGACCAAGGAGATATACTAGGAAAAGTATTGCTACAAGAACTATCTGAAATTTTCCTGCCTATGCTTTCTTCTAGGATTTTTATGGTTTTGAGTTTTACATTTAAATCTTTAATCCTTTCTGAATTTATTCTTGTATATAGTGTAAGGAGTTGTTCTGGTATTTTTGTATATGGTATAAATTGGTAGTCAAGTTTCATTTTCTTGCATGTAGCTGTCTAGATCTCCCAACACCATTTATTGAAGAAGATATTTTTACTCCATTTTATGCTGCTGCCCTCTTTGTCAAATATTAATCGACCAATGAGACTTAGGTCTATTTCTGCGCTCTCTGTTCTGTTCCATTAATCTATGTGTCTGGTCTTATGCCAGTACCAGTCTGTTTTGATTATAGTGCCTTGTAATATAGTTTGATATCATGTATTGTGATTCCTTCTACTTTTCCTTCTTTCTCAAAATTGCTACAACTATTCAGGGTTGTTTATGGTTCCATTATAAATTTTTGAAGTGTTTGTTCTATATATGTGAAGTATGCCATTGGTACTTTAGTAGGTATTGCACTGAATCTATAAATTGCTTTGGGTAGTATGGACATTTTGAAGATGTTAATTCTTCCAATCCATGAACATGGTATATGTTTCCACTTGTTTATGTCTTCCTTAATTTCTTTCTTCAGTGTTGTGTAGTTTTCTGAGTACCAGTCTTTTACCTCCTTGGTTAGGTTTATTCCTAGGTATTTTATTTTTCTTGCTATTATATCAAATGGAATTTTTTCTTATATTTCTGTTTCTGATCATTCATTGTTGGTGTACAAAAATGCCTTTGATTTCTGATTATTGACTTTGTATCCTGCTGTTTTGCCAAATTCATTTATTAAATTGAGCAGTTTCTTGGTGGAGTCTATAGGATTTTCTATGTACACTATCATGTCATCTGCAAACAATGATGATTTTGCTTCCTCTTTTCCAATACCTTTTATTTCTTTTTCTTGTCTGATTTCTGTGGCGAGGACTTCCAATACTATGTTGAACAGAAGTGGTGAAAGTGTACAACCTTGTCTTGTTCCTGATCATGGTGGGAAAGTTTTTAGTTTTTGCCCATTGAGTATGATGTTGGCTGTAGATCTCTCATATATGGCCTTTATTTTCACTTTGCTAAGTGTTTTACTCATAAATGAGTGCTGTATATTATCAAATGCTTTTCCACAATTATTGATATGATCATGTGATTTTTGTCTTTGCATTTGTTTATGTGATATATTACGTTTATGGATTTGTGAATATTGTACCATCCTTGCATTCCTGGTATGAATACCACTTGATCATGGTGTATGATCTTTTCAATGTATTGCTGGATGTGGTTTGCCAATATTTTGTTGAGGATTTTAGCATCTATGTTCATCAGAAATATTGGCCTGAAGTTTTCTTTCTTTGTTGTGTCTTTATCTGGTTTTTAGAGTAGGATGATGCTGGCTTCATAAAAAGAGTTTGGAGTCTTCTGTCTTCTTGGATTTTTTGGAATAGTCTGTGAAGAATAGGGGTTAGCTCTTCCTTAAATGCTTTGTGGAATTCTCCTGTGAAACCATCTGGTTCAGGGCTTTTGTGTGTCAGGATTTTTTTTATTACTGCTTTAATTTCATCTGCTGTTATTGGTCTGTTCAGGCTTACTGCTTCTTCTTCATTGAGTTTTAGAAGATTAAATTTTTCTAGAAATTTGCCCACTTCACCAAGATTTTCAAATTTCTTGGCATATAGTTCTTTGTAATAATTTCTAACAATCCTTTGTATTTCTGGGTATCAGTTATAATCTCTCTTCTTTCATTTTTGACTGTGTCTATTTGGGTCCTTTCTCTTTTTTCTTGATGCTTAAAGGCTTGTAGATTTTGTTTATCTTTTCAAAGAACCAGATTCTGGATTTATTGATCCTTAGAATTGTGCTTTTAGGCTCTATGTCATTTAATTCTGCTCTGATCTTGGTTATTTCCTTTCTTCTACTTGCTTTGGGTTGTCTTTGTTGTTCCTCCAGTTCTTATAATTGTAGGGTTAGGCTTTTTATTTAAAATGTTTCTATCTTTTTAAAGTAGTTTTGTATTACTATGAACTTCCCTCTCAGGACTTCCTTTGTTGTGTCTGTACCATTAGTTTTGGATTGTTGTAAGTTCATTTGCATTTGTTTCCAGAAAACTTTTTGATTTCTTCTTTAATCTCATTCCTGACCCATTCATTGTTTAATAACCTGGTATTCAATCTCCATGAGTTTGAGTGCTTTTGAATTTTTTCCTTGAGGTTGGCTTCTGGTTTCAGTTCCTTGTGGTCAGAGAAGATGCTTGATATGATTTCAATTTTCTTGAATTTGTTGAGGCTTGTTTTGTGTCCTATCATGTGGTCTATCTTTGAAAATATTCCATGCACATTTGAAAAGAGTGTGTATTTTTGTTTCTTTGGGATGAAAGGTTTTATATATATATGTGTTAAGTCAATTTGATGTAGGACATTGTTCAATGCTGGATTATCTTTGTTGATATTTTGTTTGGAATATCTATTCATTTTTGACAGTAGGGTGTTAAATCCCCTACTATAATTGTGTTGCTGTCAATGTCTTTCTTGAAATCCTCAAATTCATAATGTTTATGTCTCCTTGATGGATTCTTCCATTGAGTATTATAAAGTGACCTTCTGGGTCTCTTTTTATGGCCCTTTTTTTGAAGTCTGTTTTGTTTGATATCAGTATTGCTGCCCTGGCTTTCTTTTCTTGTCCATTTGCTTGGAATATTTGTTTCCATCCATTCACTTTAGACCATGTAGGTCTTTTGTTCTGAGGTGGGTCTCTTTAGGCAGCATACATGTGGGTCATGCTTTCTTATCTATTCAGGTACCCTATGTCTTTTGCTTTGAGCATTTAATCCATTTACGCTTAAGGTTATTATTGATAGACACTTATTCATTAGCATTTTTTTGTACCTGTGTTCCCCTTTCTCTCCCTGTTTTTTTTTTCCTGTTCTTAAAGCAATTTCTTTAGCATCTCTTGCAGAGCTGGTTTGGTAGAGGTATATTCTTTTAAACTTCTTTTTTCTGGGAAGCACCTTATTTGGCCTTCTATTTTAATTGTGAGCCTAGCTAAAGTGGTCTTGGTTGCAGGCTTTTAGTTTCAATACTTGAATTATTCCTTGCCATTCCCTTCTGACTTGGAGTGTTTCCATTGAGAAGTCAGCTGCTAATCTTATCAGGGATTCCCTTGTATGTTACTTCCTGTTTCTTCTTTACTGTCTTTAAGATTCTCTCTTCATCTTGGAATTTTGTCATTTTAATTATGATGTGTCTTGAAGTAAGCCTCTTTAAGTTCCTCTTGATTGGGACTCTTTATTTCCTAGATTTGTGAGACTTTTTTTTCTCCTCAAATTAGGGAAGCTTTTTACCATTACTTTTTCAAAGAGGATTTCTATCCCTTGCTCTTCTTCTCCTTCTGGTATCCTTATTGTACGGGTATCATTATGTTTCATGTTAGTCTGTGGTTTCCGTAACATCTCTTCATTCCTTCTGAATATTTTTTCCTTTTCTTATTCTTCCTGGGTGTTTTTTGCTACCTTGTCCTCCAGCTAACTGATTCAATCCTCTGCTTTACCCAGCCTGCTTCTAGTATGCTTTTTATTTCTGAGATATTAGTGTTCATTTCTTTCTAGTTTTTGTTTACAGTTTGTATTTCCTTTTTCACACTGTTGTAATTTTTACCAGTTCCTTACAGTTGTCTGTGAGTTCCTCGAGCATCTTTATAATCATTATTTTGAATTCTATACCTCACAGTGTGGTTATCTCCATCTCATTTAGCTCTTTTCATGGGAAGTCTTCCATTTCTTTTTATTGCATGTTCTTTTTTTGTTACCCCATTTTAGGTGACTCTTTTTGTTTGTTTTTGCACTTCCTGATGTTTTGCTTTGCTAGCTGTCCTATGGTAGGAATTCTATGTGTTTCCATGGTGTGGTCTCTTTGATCTCCTTGTCTGGAGACTCTAGGTTTGCCCTTTCTTCTGTTTGTGTGAGCACTGTTTTTGTGCTTGGGTTTTTACCTTTTGGTGGTTCCTCTCTTGGTGGTTTCTCTCCTCCAGAGGGTATACTGATGTTCCCAGCTGCCACCTATTCTTGTATGTGATCCATGGCAGGGAGCAGGAAAAATGGATTAAGACAGCAGGAGAGTAATCTATGGGATTAAACGTACCAGCAAGTAGAGAAGAGATAGGAGATTCTTTGGATAAGTATGGTGTTAACTGATATTTCACCCAACTAGCCACATTTTATAAAAGGTGAAAGAGAGATAAGACTCTTGTTAGATGGGAGGAAGATCGTGAGCTGAGTCCAGAAAATAGAGCACTTGTGCAAGGTTAGATGATGAGATATAGTGAGAGTAAAGGATAAAAAGTAAGCATAGTGTGAGAGAGAATAGAGTTAACCACAACAATAATGAAGCTAAGTAATAAAGTGATGTGGACCAAGATCAGAGAGGGTTTCTGTATGGTGTGTACAATTGTATGGAACAACAATTATTTACAACAGTACTGGAACAACAATAATATGACAAGAAATATATGACTTGGATAACCAGAATAGAAAGTACATGATCAAGAGTAGTGTGTTATTGGAACACGAGTAAAGTGAAAGAAGGAAAGTTAATATACAACAAAGAGAGAATAAGAAAAACCAGTCAACAGAAAGAAGAGGAATAAAAATACTAATAAAATAAGTAAAAATAATAAAAATAATAATACACATAAATAATTAAATACCAGCTCTAAGGAATAGCAAAGTGAAATTTGTCTCAGTTTTTCAGTTTTGCGGGTTAGCCTTTTGCTCTCCCCACCTTTGGATCTGTATCTGGACCTTTTACAGCCCTATGTCATCTTGTCTCACTCAGGGGAAGGAAAAAAAGAGAAAAAAGAGAGAGGAAAGAAAAATATATAAGCCTCCTCCTGACTTTAAACCCATTGAACAAGTTCTACTGGTCTTCCTGGATGTCACAGGAAGAGTGGAGCTGGGTTTCACTTTTCTCTGTTTCTATGGTTTTTTGAGGATGGGAGCCAGGTCTGGATTGCAATTTTCACAGTTGCCCAGCCTCCAGCCCAGATCTTTAGTGAGCTGCAGGGCCCCCACTGTCCATCTGCACCAGGCCTGCAGCTTTAATTCACCAGTCGCACGGACATCTGTGTGGTGCACCTTCTTTTTGCTCTCTTTGATCCCACTGTGGCTGGAGCCCATGACTCGGAAAGCAGTGCCAGTCAGCCTCTGGGCTCATGGCACCACTCAGCTTCAGGGTGAGCAGCCGGAGTCAAATGCAGGCAAGAAGCTCAAATCAGCCTAGGGGTGAGTAGTTTCTGGAACAGCCAGAATCAGTTGCAGAACCAGTGTGACGAAACAGCTGCCTGCAATCTGCCCGAGTCAAGCATGGACACTCAGCTCGAATCTGTACTTCAGTAAGTGGTCTGATAAATGGGTATGCAGCTCAAATCACCCTCGGGGTGTGCCAGCACTGCACGAGAGTTCCTCACAAAGTGGCTCTGAGTCTTTTGTGTGTGTGTTGAGGGGGGGAGGGGGGTAGTAAATGCCTCTTGTTTAAGCCCGCCATTCTTAACAAGTACACATCTTTTTACACAGCCCAACTTTAACAAACCTGGAGACTATATGGGTGAGGGTCCAACATGATCCAACTCTTCTGCCTTCTTCAGATGTCACCTGGCTCCTCAATTTCTCTGGTAATGACCTCACTGGCATCTACAGTCCCAGCAGGTGTATATCACTTCTGTGTGTCTCCCACTTCATCTCTATTCCCCCTAGGACTTCAAGCATCCAGGCCCTTCCTGGTATGGCTGCTCTCCATGCTCTGATAGGGGAGAGAGCTGGTGATCTAATTCTCCTCCCAGTATTCTGCAGCAGGCTATGGGTGAGGGGCCACAGCAGCCCAGGTCCCTCCACAGATCACAGAGATCTTACTGTCCCAATGCAATCTCCTCACAATCTGCTTTTCAATGTTCTCTACAATTTTTGGCCTCCAAACGTCATATAAGCTGCAATTCGGTTGGCTATTCACTCAGTTCCTCAGAAAATCGGCTACATGTTCCAGCCAGGCACAGGGCAAACTGGGCTCTGCTCCCATGTACCTTACTACGATCTTTAATATATGCTTTTGTCATATATTAATTGACCATATAGGCATGGGTTTATTTCTGGGCTGGCTGTTCTATTCCATTTATCTATATGTCAGTCTTTAAGCCAGTACCATGCTGTTTTGATTATTATGGCCTTGTAGTATAGTCATAATACTACAAGGTTTGATATCAGGAAGTGTGATACCTCCAAGTTTGTTCTTCTTTCTCAAGATTGCTATTGCTATTTGGAGGTCTTTCATGGTTCCATATGAATTTTTGGAATAATTATTCTAATTCACCACTAGAAATACACCACTAGAATTCACCACTAGAAATACACCACTAGAATTTTGATAGGAATTGCATTAAATCTATAAACTGCTTTGGGTAATATGGGCATTTTAATGTTAACTCTTCCATTCCATGAACACAGTATATGTTTCTACTTATTTGTGTCTTCTTTAGTTTTTTTCTTCAGTATCTTATAATTTTTCAAGTACAGGTCTTTTACTTCCCTAGTTAAATATATTCCTAGGTATTTTAGTTTATTTTTTGATGGAATTATATATAAAATTGTTTTCTTAATTTCTCTTTCTGGTAGTTTATTATTGGTTTATAAAAATGCCACCAATTTCTGAATATGAATTTTATATCCTGCTACTTTATTGAATTTATTAATCAGTTCTAATAGTTTTTTTTGGTGGAATCTTCAGGGTTTTCTATATACAGTATCCTGTCACCTGCAAATAATGACACTTTCATTTCTTCCTTTCTGATTTGGATGCCTTTTATTTTTTCTTGTCTGATTGCTATGACTAGGACTTCCAGTACTGTGTTGAGTAAGAGTGATGATAACAAGCCTGATCTTTAGGGAAACTCTTTTAGTTTTTACCCTTTGAGTATGATGTTTATTGTGGGTGAGATCATAGTTTCAAATTAAAGTATTTAATGTATTGACTTTTCATCCATAAGGAAAAGGCCCTGTTTCTGGTGTATATACCACCATCTCTGTAGAATAAATCCATTGTCTGGTGCCATCAGGTTCTCCATCAGTTGTTATTTATCAGTGATATATATCCTTATTGTCACCATAGCCCTCAATCCTGGTGGCTTCCAATCTATCTTCCAGATTGTTCAATCATGATGCTTGATGGCTGAATATTTGGGAACTGTTTGGGAAAGTGTCTTCAGTAGCTATGACCTTTCCACAGGAACAGACAACTTTTCTGACATGAATTATTTTCTTGAAACGTGTTGAATGCAAAACAGAAGAGTAGGATATTAAAAATATTGCCCACTTCATCTCTTAAGTCTCCAGTCAGATTCTGCTTCCCTTAATTTCTGAACAAACTGCTCTGATCCTCAGACATTGCTCTTGTATTCATGCATACCCCTCTCTTATATACCCTCCCCTTGTCCCCTTTCATCTACCTGGCTAAATCTGAACCTTCAGGTGAGATCTATCCTAGTTCTCATCCTTTTAATGGAAGTTCTCTGCATCATCCCCTACTCACAGTGTCAGATCTCTTCTATAATCTACTAGTGCTTTAAGAAATCAGATGTTCCTTTGGCATGTAAATATATACCCCTACATTGTATGGCTTTTAAGGAGCATAGTCTGCTCTTTACCAATTGTAGCAGCTCTATCCCTGACAGGAACCTCTTATAATATAGTAAATATTCACACATAATGAACACTTTATGGCAGGGCATTGTATTTAGCACTTTATATACATCATATTATTTAATACTCAAAATCATGTAAGGAAGACATCATCATTATCATTTTATAGATTTTTAAAACTCAAAGAGCTTAAGTATCTAACCCAAGTTGATGCTGAGAAAAAGTGGTAGACCTGAGATTCTGACTCCAAAAGTCTGACTTCAGTCGGCTGTCCTTACTCCACATTGGACTGGTCCCTTGTGACTGTCAGTGTAGTCTCTGTGTATAGCCATACACAGAGGTAAGTATCTGCTGTGGGTGGGGTGGGGGTCCCTGGGAATGAAATTCATTGATACAATGTCCTGGGAAGCTTTTCAAAGTACCCAATGATGTACTTTATTCTGCACAGGGTCTATTTTATTTAAATGTTCTCATATTCATGAACCTCTGGATTTCCCCCCGTCCTGCCTTTTTTTATTATTGTGGCTTACATGGATATTCTGGTACATATATTTGTAGTTGTGTACAAATTTCTGTCAATAAGCTAAATGCCCAACACTGGAGTTGCTGACTCAAAAGATGTGTTTTTTATTTGAGAAGTGGCAGCACTGCTGTCCAAAATATAGACTCCTCCCAGAATTGTAAGAACATATCTGTTTCTTTGCATCTTTGATAAACTGGGTTTTAGCAAGCTTATAAATTTGTGCCAATCTGATAGGGGAAATGTGATTGCTCCATGTTTAATATTTTATTCGTTCCACTGAGTAGGAATCATTCCATTAACCACTTCCTTTTTCTGTGAGCTGCTGCTTTATAGACCTTGCCCATTCCCATAGAGTAATTTATTTGTTTTCTTACTGAGTTATAAGAGTATTTTATGTGTTAGAAATGTGCGAGAAATAGAGGCTGGAAGAACTGGATGATCTGATCCAAGTGCCTTTATTTGATGCTGTGTTTACTGGTAGACGAGTCTGGACCAACTGCAGCCCCAGGGTAGGCTGGAATGGGCTTTTTAAAAGAAAAAGTGCAGGGTTTTGGGGGCGATAAAAGAGGAGTTAGTCTCTTGTTCTTCTGGGCAGTTGCCTCAGTGTTTCAGGATGTGAGTTGGGACTACGGGTTAGGTAAAGGGCTGGGCTGTTCCCAGGTACAGGAGGGTCACTGACTACAGGCCATTATGGCTGCCATTAGATGTCTATAGATGCCATTAGATGTCTATGGTGGGAGAGAATTTCAATTAAGCTGCAGGCTATCAAGTGAGTTTGGATAATTGAGTCATGAGGAGTCCAGTGGGTTGGAAAACTGACCTGACTGGGTCATGGGCAGTCTGGCCGGTTGGGAAACTGGCCTGACTCTTTCATTATGCATTAAAAAAATTAGATTTTATCATATGTAATTTCCGGATTTGCTATTGGTCTTGGATAAAGCAATCTTCAAGATGCCTTATTTAAACATGATCATATGCTTGTTATATTATGTTATATTTAGAAATATTCTTAAAGTATATATGAGAAATTTAACATTAGCTACCAAAATGTGGAGAAGTTAATTAACTTTTTACATCTCATCATTCTGTACTACAGTTTTTAAATACTATAATTGTATTCACCTTGTAATTTAAAAAGTCATTTCCTTTCTCTCTGTATATTTTAAACCAATAAACTGAAAGTGCACAATTTTTAAACAGAGAGAGAGGTATAGTAGTCTCCTCTATTTCTTTTCCATCTATCTTGTTAGTTCTTTAAGCTGCCAAATTGTGAGTCAAGAGAGAACTCTTCTTAGACTGAAGCATCACAGTAAAATTCTTCTGTGGGCCAGGCTAGTGTTAATGGGTAATGTTTGGGGCAAAGGTCTCTGTTTCCACATCTGCAGCTTTGTGCAGGCCTCACCTCTGGGAGGCCTGCAAATTTGAAGCCAGGCAGGGTACAATGTGCATTAGCAAGACAAAGAGTGCACATGAAGAGAGCTCAGACAAGCTGGGCTTTACCAAAGATTTATTAGACCTCATGAAATCTGCCAGAGCCACCCTCTTTCTACTTCATCCTCCTACATCTACATAGGATGACTTTGTTAGTAGGTGATGATCATTTAGGATTATCCAGCAACAGATCTCTCTGTTTAAAAAGGCCAAGAGTACCGAGGGAGCACCACATTGAAAGAGTTCATGTTGTACAGAGCCCCAAACCTGGAAATTTGGAAATGTGGGAATGCTTTGGCCACTGCAGGGAGGTCCCCCTTGACTTTTTATGGTCTGAGTCCTTTGGTGTGGCTTTTTGTACTTGAGCATGTGAATATGGCTTGAAAGAAGGCAAGGCAGGGAAAGGTGCTTTCACAGAACAGCCTAGAGTTTGCAAGGATGATTTTCAGAGAAATTTGTTGAATTTTTGTATTTTGGAAAAATGCTGCTCAAACCTTAAGACTCAGTGGAGCATGTCCAATAATACTTCAAAGCTCAGCTTATGAGCATGAAATCTCTCTGGGGCTATACAAATGTCAGCTTCTCCTTAATTTAATGAAAGTTAAAAGTTATTGGGGCTTGGTTTTCCAGTTAGCCTTAAGCCTGCAGCTCATTAATAGGTTGTTAGAAAATTCTCCTGTATTTTATTATTAGGAACTTCCCTTTGGGCTGCCTTAAAGTGCCAGTCTCACAAGTCCCTATATACCCATCTGTGTAATGGGTAAACGTTGAAACCTTCATGACAAAGTAAGGTGTCAAGAAAAAGTGTGAAGGCTTACTGATTCCTCCCCATGGAAAATGATCTCACTCTGCTCAGCTCAACTTTGGAACTTAAAGGATATAAAGAGATGGCTTTGTCCACCTAAATAAAATTCCCATTGTGCTTATTGCTGACATAATGTGAAAATACACATTCCTACACTTAACAAGAAGATCAATGAATTATGCCTTTCAATGGTTTTAAAAGAGGTAAATAGGACTAATGGAGAGCACTCAACAAGGCAGGGCACAGTGGGAATATCTACATTTGGGCCCTTGAAATCAATCTCATGCCAGTGGTTGAAGAGGAATGTATGCAGAGCTCACAGTGCATCATGCCAAGAGTACTACATTCTTGGCCTTTGAGAAAGAGAATTTGGAGGAAACAGGAAGACAGACAAAGACTCTGCTCTAAGGCATGCCTGGTGATTCTGGTGAATATTGAGAGCCCAAAGCAAATAGCTTTGAAACAACATTTAAGCTATTCGTTTTCCCACCAGTATAATAATCATCTGTTTGACTGAGGGTTATTCGTTTTCCCACCAGTATAATAATCATCTGCTTGACTGAGGGTTATAGATGCACATCAGTCTTAATTTGTCATTGCTGAAATCTCCTTCCACACAATGGGATAGTCCTCAATTAATGCAAATTAAACCACAGTTGTCTTGTCTGTAATTGTCTAAACTTAGCAAAGTGCCTTTCTTTGGTGAAAAGAACCGTCCAGAACTCCTTGCTCTGGCTACCCCTAGGGTACACGCTTCATGCTTTATCTCTTTCTTGTGGCTTTTATCCACACAACATTAAAGGGACTCTATTTCCTCTATGCAGACAAATAAAAAGTAGATTTAGAGAACAAAGACGAAAAGAATACATTCCACTGACTGTGCCCCTCTGAGTCCAGCAGCCTGGTTTTCAGACATTGGCTAAGTTAAAAGTTGTCTTGGGTTCCTTTACATCAGAAATTTTGATTTTTCATTGAAAAATGAAATCAAGCACGTGCTCGTAAGGACTTGTAGTACATTAAAATGAAGTTGTGTCATAGGCAGTTCTTGAGATGGGATTTCCAGGCCTGCCTTTTAGCTTTGCTTACTGTGGAAGACGAGCTCAAGAGCGGCAAGTTTGCTATGTGCCCTCTCAATCTGTTACCATTTAAAGAAAATTTTCTTTCAACCTGCAGGCAGGTAATAGAGCCTCAGCTGCACCATTAGCTCTGAAAGATCAACCACCCCACCAGTCCAGCAGTTCTCAGGAGGTATGTTCCATGGGAAATTTCAGTGGCTTCTGATGTTTTTCCCAAGCAGATAATCATCAAATAACAATTAATATTCACTTAGCTCTGCAAATGAGAAACTTTAGAAGAGAGGATTTGAGTTTCTTTCCTGAACAAGCGTAACCTCAGAAGAGTGCAGATGTGGCAGACAAGTAATGCATCTGTCTGAAGGTTGTTCCATGCACTGAACTGTGCACCAAAGGGGGCTCTTTGAGGTACCCAAACATTGTCTGCCATCTTCCCTGGGTAGCATCGGAACTGCTCTTTTAGTTGTTATAGGTAGATTGACATACCTAGATTCAGGTGACATACCTACCTTAGCCTCACTCTAGTCTTATATACCATTTGATTGATACTATCTTCCTCATCACTACCATGTACCTTCTTATACCCCATAACAATAGATTGACCATTGATTGGCCAAAGTGGAGCACTCCAACCTTTGTTCTCATATATTTACTCTTTTCTACTTTACTGTCAGCCACCCACTCAGACACATCCAATATGCAACTCTTTCTGGGGCCTCTCTGCTCAGTTTCACCTCTTCTCTTCCTATATTTCCTAACTTGACTTGACTAACGTTGGTAGTAAACCCCTATTCAGGCATTTAATAGACCTGGAAAGCCAGACTACATGGGGGCTCCTGCTGCCTGATGCCCTTGTTCCAGGAGCCCTTGCTCCTTGCTGTGGGGCTCCTTGCCTGAGTGAGGCAGATACAGCCACCTGCCCTGAAGCTCACATGATGCTGTGGGCAGATCATGGACTCTGGTGCAAATCGTCCTGAGCTCAAACCTTAGATCTGCCACTTAGTAGCTTTCATGCATTATTTTTCCCACACATTACCACAAGATAGATGACAATAAAGAGAAGTGATACAGAGGGCCTATTTTGGTAGGAGCCTATAAGTTTGTCCCCAGTGATCTTCACATCCTGCAATCCATGTTCCTGTGTAATCTCCTGCACTGAATCAGGGCTAGTCTTGTGTGACCAAGAAATTACAGAGGGTATGTGATGGCATGTGACTTATGAAGGTAGAATATAAGAGGCACTGCAGTTTACTCCCTCTTCCCTAAAGTCAATGCTGTGTCAGGAGCACCTTCAGAAAGCCCCATGGGAAAGCCCATATGGAGAGGAGCTGAGATCCTCCCATCAACATCCCTTACTGAATTGCCAGTCTCATGAATGAGTTACCTCAGAAAAAGATCCTCAAACCCCATTCAAGCCTTCAAATGGCTGCAGCCCAGCTGACATCAAACTGAAATCTCAAGAGAGACTCCAAGCCACAACTATGCAGCCACTCTTCTCCTGCACTCATGATTCACAGGAACCACATGAGATAATAACATCTTTTATTGTTTTTTAACATTCTTATTGATCGATTTTAGAGAGAGAGGGGAAGAGAATGAGAGAAATGTCAATTTGTTGTTCCACTTATTTATGCATTCACTGATGGATTCTTGCATGTGCCCTGACCGGGGATGAAACCCACAACCTTGGCATATTGAGACAACACTGTAACCAATTGAGCTACCCAGTTAGGGCTATTATTGCTTTTAACTACTATGTTTTGGAGACATTTGTTGTGCAGCAACATAATGTATGTTATATATGTGTGTGTATATGTATATACATATATATTATAATGTTATGCAGAAATAACTAATACATGCATAACTAATGTGAAAGTGGTTGATGCTCAAGCGTTAGTGTCATTCTTTCCAGTAAGAGGTCAAAAGCTGTCCTTTTCTTTCCCAAGCACATTATTCCTTGCCACAATTCATCTTCCCCCATCCCACTGGTAATGCAATCATATTTGGTCACACGTTATACAATATCCCCTACTTTAAGATTCTTTCAAAGGGTGTGGCACAGGCCCCCACCTCTCTCTGCCTTCCCTCCATTTCACACAACCCACAAGGGGCATGATTCACCATCTACTTCCTGCAGTGAAAATCTTCTACGAAAGTGAACCATTATGCAAAGAGTGTGAGAAAAGGTCTGGGGGCCCATCTGTGAATCCAAGTTGCATGTTAGCAGTCATTGCATAGTGACTCTTCCTTATGGTTTTTCAAAAATACATTTGAGGGTCATCGAATTCTCCATTGAGGAAGCCTGAAGTTTTGAAAAACTGGTATTAATTACAGGACAGAAAGGTGTGGATTAAGGAAACGCCCACTCAGCCTGCAGCACATGGCTGAACTTTGTACAAAAACGAGAGGTCATGGAAAGTGGCCAAAGGTGCCTTGAGATAGGGAAGAAGTCAAGTGAGTGAATGTTAATGAGAATATGGGCTAGGCGGCCTCCTCTGTCCTTCTGGTGCAGCTCCTTGGGGCCTATCAAAAATATGGTTCTTTTGGCTTCTCTTGCCTCTTCTCTGACCTGCCACTCCCACCCCCTAGCATGACACACTTTTATATCCACACAGATGTTGAGGATACCATGAAGCATCTGGGAGGTAAACAGGGGAAGGGGGGTGGCAGAAAAGGCATTTCTGAGTGCCCCTGGGAAGAGAAGTGCAGTGAGTCAGGTGGATGGAGATAAGGGAAGGGTTGTAATGGTGCTGCTTGCTGATAATGGTGGGTTTACACAGTTTCTAGTCAATCAGAGGTCAAAAGGACCAAGTCATAAGGAAAGAAAAAGATGTTCCCTCCTAAGGATGTGTACCTCCTGGTAAATCTAGTGCAAACACATCATAGGTCCTGTTAGAAACTAGGAATTGGACTTGGAGCTATGCACAACTTGCCCTCCTACCTGTGGCTTTGAGAAGCAGATTCAATCGTTGTACAAGTAAAGGGGAGGAGGGTTGTAGCCCCAAATGCAAGTGGCTCATCCTGACTAATCAATTGAGTCTAGATGACAGTGTATTTAAAGATGAAGACAAGAGAAAGGAATTGAAGATACAGAAAGGAAGTGAAATGACAGCTGGAAGTTTTAAAGCTACAGTATGGTCCTGACTGCTGTGGCTTAGTTGGTTGGGTACCATTCTGCAAAGCCAAGGGTTGCTGATTCAATTCCCAGTCAGGGTGCATGCATGGATTGTGGATTTGATCCCCAGCTGGGGTGAGTGTGTGAGGCAGCCATTGATGTTTCTCTCTCACAGTGATGTTTCTCTCCCTCACTGTTTCCTTCGCTTCTCTTCTGTCTATAAATGAATAAAATGTTTTTAAAAAAAAACAACAGTATGGCTATGAAGAGGATATATTTTAGATTTCAAAGTACAAGAAGCCATGTTTTCTCTGAAATAAGAACTGATAGTCATGAAGAGAAAAAAGATGTGATAATACATCAAGATATTAAAATGTAAATGTCAACTTGCAAATGCATTTCCTGACATGATATGGGGTTTAAATTTCTAATGTAAAGAGCTCACTTACACCAATATAAAAAAGGCCACAGTAATAATTATACAAAAGATAAAAACAGTTTATTTGCCAGTTATTATAGAAATAAAATTTGAATGTAAATAAAATAATTCTGGCCTATTAGATTGGCAAATATTTGAGAAGTTCAATGCAGGCTGAGGTATAAACATAAAAAATCTCAGGCCCTGGCCAGTGTGGCTCAGTTGGTTGGAGCATCATCCCATAAACCAAAAAAAAAATCTCATATATACTGTTGCTGAGGATGTGAAATACATTTTTCTGAGGTATAATTAGCAGTAGGTATTTTAAAAGCCTTTATAATGTTAATAAATTTTGACCCAAAATTTCAGTATTGGGAATTTATAGTAACAAATATATGAGAATGGATATGTTATGTTGTATCTATACAGAAGAAAATTTGAGGACATTTAACAATGAGGATGTGTGTTTTTTACCTACACATTAACCTGACGGAGAATTTAAGACACTACAGAAAGTACAGGTGGCCCTTCATACTTGTGAGTTTGGCATCCATGGATTCAACCAACCTGATTGAAAATATGAAAACAAATGCTCTGTTGCTGCAGATGTGCACTGTGCAGTTAGGCCTGCAATGCTTGTCTGTAGTGCATAGGCACAGACTTTTTTCTTGTCCTTATTCTCCAAACAATTCAACTATTTACACAATATTTATATAATATTTACATTGCGTTAGATATAATAAGTAATCTAGAGGTGATTTTGAGTTCACAGGAGGATGGGCATAGATTATATGCAAATCTACACTGTTTTGTATATGGGACCTGAGCACCCATGACTTTTGGTACCTGTGGGGGGTTCTGGAGTTAATCCCCCTCAGGAAGATAAAAGTGCTAACAGTGGTATCTGGGTAGTAGAAATATAAGTAATTTTATTTTTTCTTTCAACCCTACATATGCTAACTTCTTTTCTAATCAGCATTTACTGCTTTCATAATTAAAAAAATTAACATTTAGTTTTCCATTGCCTATAATCACCTATCTTTCATTTAAGTAGAAATAATTTACCTTTCTGCATTGATACTAAATACTATAAAAATGGTGTCACCAGAATTTAATGTAAATCAAAATGTGAAAAAATAATTATGAAAGTTGCTACTGTCCACCATGCTGTAGGCATCTGGGATGAGGATCATTTTGCATAATAGTAGCATCTATGAGAGATGCTACTTGTGGATACCATTTTTGGCCTTAAAGAAAAGTCACATAAATTCTTATGAACCTTCATTCATCAATTAATTACAATTAATGCATTACTTACCTACACTCTATGTCTATAATTCTTTGTAATTCATAATTCAACATGAAAATCTCTTTCAATAAAAGTGTCTCCAGTCAGTAGTGGTTTTCAATTTATGTTTAAATATTAAACTTTTTAGAATTTAAAATGTACTTCTGGATTAGAAAGAATGTCTTAGTCAGCACTAATATGAAAAACTATCATTTCCTATTACTGAAATGTAATGTTTTGAGATCAATTTTCAGAGCTACCCCATCTTCCATACATACTCATATGTACTCACATTAAATCCCCACCTAATTTCTGGCACATAATATGTGATCAATACATATTAGTTTGAAAAAAATGAGAGAGTGGTATCAAGCAGCATCATGCGGACACTGCAAATTTATTCCACACACCCTCCCCACCACCAAATAGAATGCAACATCTTCTCCCCCTCACATCTCCTTCCAGTTCCATTGCCTACCTTGAACATTGAAAGCCCCCTCATACAAAGTCCTCTTATGGTTACTGAGTGAGTTCAAAACCACAGGTGAAAATAGCTCTATTCTGGGATTTTAGAAAACTTTGTTCTGGTACTTAGAAGTCCTGTATGACCTTGAACAAGTCACTTACATTTCTGAACTGCGGTTTCCATGTCTGAAGAGGACATATAATCCTGTCCTTTACATCCCCACTGTATTATTTGGAAGATATAAAATAACACAAGTGAAGTGCTTTGTGTTATGAAACCAAAGGAGGTTCTATTTTAGGAACTTGTGTGTGTTCTTTTGTACCTGATAAGATCTGTAACCACCCTGCCCCTGCTTAGTAATTCCATTGCTCAAAATGAAGTTATTATAGCTGGCACTGACACTCAGATCAGCAAGGACTGCAGCCTCCACTTTTCATCCCAGGCTGTTTACACAGCATCCTCCCTCTCTTTCCCTGGCCCTTTGCAGACATCCTGGCTACACTGAAGAGGCAGACAATGAAAAGTCCATCACTAAAGAAGTCTCTCCTCCTTTAGAGCTGCACCCCCTCATTTTATTTGGGTAGATGAATTGTTCAGGATTGGTTTGATTGTTGTCCAAACAATGGGCACCACAGGGAAAAGCAACAAACTCAAGTCACTAAGCCTTTCAGCAAGCAGGGCATTGTCCAATGAACTGCCTGTCCTATTTTGAGTTCAAGTTTGACAGGCCACTCAGAGAGAGTTAGTTCTCTTGACATAATGAATGTAGTCTGAACCAAACCAGCACCTCCCTCAGTGAAGTCTGGAGGCGAACACTTTTCCTTGACCAGGGCAGATGGTAGTGGATGGCTAGGATCAGCCCCAGAAAAATAGCTAGTGTCCTTTTCACTGGGCCTACCTTTTCCTAAATGACATTTAGTCAACTTTATCATTTAGAAAATTTTATTGCTTTTGCTCTTAAAAACAAATAAGAAAATAAAAGTGCACCTCCAAGAGAAAAACCATGTCAGCATTGCTGTACTTTTATGTGTGAGTCTATATATAGACCAATGTTTTAAGATGGATTTTTGATTTAACATGAAGCTCTTCTTCGAAGATCAAATACTCATCTGCCATATTTTAATGGCTCCTTAGTATTTATATGGGAGTCCTCTAAGCTTTGAAATCAGTTCATCCTGTTTGGAATATAAGTGGTTTCTAAATTTTCACTGTGTGCAAATGACACTACAGTTAGTGCTCCTATGACTAACTTTGTACTATATTGTGATGGTTAGATTTCCTGAAGTGGAATTATTGGATCAGGGTAAGGATCTTTTAAAGATTTTTGAAATATTTGTCAAACTTCCCTCCAGATAAATTGTTCCAATTTTTACCACACCAGCCATAAATGTGCTCTTTACAGTACTATAAATTTAAAGTATATGTCAGATAAGCTAAATACATTTTCAATGTTTATATTTAAATATCTTTGATTACTAGTAGAGGGCAGCATCTTTTCACACACTGTACCTTTATAATTTTGGTGGGTGTGTGTTTACTATTTATGCATATATTTATGAATACTGACCCACATTGGCTGAGTGATTTTATTTTATTTTTTAAATTTATTTATTTATTTTTTTTATTGATTATACCATTACAGTTGTTCTATTTTCCCCCTTCATTTCCCTCCACCCTGCACAATCCTCCCCCACCATTCTCCCCCTTTAGTTTATGACCATGTGTCTCAAGTTCTTTAGATTCTATATTTCCCATACTATTCATGCCCTCCCCCTATTTTTTTACCTACCATCTATGCTACTTATTTTCTGTACCTTCTCCCTCCTTCTCCTTCTCCCACTCCCCTGTTTCTAACCCTCCATGTAATCTTCATTTCTATGGTTCTGCTCCTGATCTAGCTGTCCTCTCAGTTTGCTTTTGTTTTAGCTGTGGTTGTTAATAACTGAGTTTGCTGTCCTTTCACTGTTCATGTTTTTTTAACTTCTTTTTCTTAGAAAAGTCCCTTTAACATTTCATATAATAAAGGCTTGGTGATGATGAACTTCTTGAATTTGATCTTATCTGAGAGGCACTTTATTTGTCCTTCCATTCTAAATGAAAGCTTTGCTGGATAGAGCAATCTTGGTTGTAGGTGTTTGGATTTCATGACTTGGAGTACCACTTTCCAGCCCCTTCTTGCCTGTAAGGTCTCTTTTGAGAAATCTGCTGAGAGTCTGATAGGAAGTCCTTTGTAGGTGACTGTCCCCTTAGCTCTTGCTGCTTCTAGAATTCTCTCCTTCATTTTAATCTTGGCTAATATAATGATGATGTGCCTTGGTGTGTTTCTTCTTGGGTCCAACTTCTTTGGGACTCTCTGAGCTTCCTGGATTTCCTGGAAGTCTATTTCCTTTGCCAGATTGGGGAAATTCTCCTTTATTATTTATTCAAATAAGTTTTCCACTGGTGGCTGTTCCTTTCCTCCTCTGGTACCCCTATAATTCAGATGTTGGAGCATTTAAAGATGTCCTGGAGGTTCCTAAGACTCTTTTCATTTTTTTGAATTCTTGCTTCTTGACTCTTTTCTGTTTGGCCATTATTTGCTTTCTTCTGGTCCACTCCATTGATTTGAGTCCCAGTTTCCTTTTCATCGCTATTGGTTTCCTGTGCAATTCCATTCATTTCAATTAGCTTCACCGTCATATGTTTCTCTAATTTGTGGCTATAATCAACCAGTTCTGTGAGGATCCTGATGACCAGTGTTTTAAACTGTGCATCTGAGAGTTTTGCTATTTCTTCATCGCTTAGATTTATAGGCTCTGGGGCTTTGATACCTTCTTGAGCCATTTTTGGTCTGTTTGCGCCCATTAAGTATGAAGAGCAGAGCCTTGGACTCCCAGGTCGCTGGGTTGTGACGCTGTATGTGGAGGCAGGGTCAGAGCGGGAAATGGTGGCGCCCTCTGCTGTCGTTCGCCGCTGGGACCTGCTGGGTCCCGTCTAATCGCCCACTCCCTCGCTTGTCTATCTGTGCCCGAATGTGCGACCACAGTCAACCCGCAGCCCTGCTCCCTTGCTGTTTCCCCAAGGTCGCTAGCAGGGTCTCTCACTAGGTCCAACCCTGTGCCTGGATTCCGCATACCTGAGTCCGTCTCACCAAGTTTTCCTGTGCTACCCCGCTCCGCCAGGTGCTGGTTTCGCCCTGCTTACCCGTCAGGCTGAAGAATTTGTTGTTAACAGACTTCCGAAAAGTTCAATTTTCTGTGTTCTGGCTGTGTTTTCTATTGCTAATATTTAGTTGTCTCTAAACTTGGTTGTGTAAGAAAGCACGGCATCACCACCTATGCCTCCATCTTGGCAAAAGTCCTACTGGGTGATTTTAATTCATTTATAAGGAACTATTGTATATTAATGTTAACAATATTGGCTCTTGATTGAATTGTGCTGCAAATATATTCAATGTCATTTGTTTTATTTTTGTTTATTTTTTTAATGTTGTCAAATAAATGTCTTTTTTCTCATGAGTTCTATGTATCAAGGGCCAAAATCTCTGTTTTGGAGAAACTTCCAAATTTTCAAGGAAGTGATGGGCCACTTGGGGAGAGTCCCACAGTTGACAGGTGGCCCTGTAACCTTTTCTCTCAGGCCTGCAGTGCAGCTGTCTCCAAATGCATTGACCTGCAGAGGGAAAGGTATCTCCAGACACAGTTGTCCCCAGTCTACCACTTGTTGTAAGGACCAGTGCCTCCACATTAGAAGGTGTTAGCAGTCTTCCACCAGGATTTTCTCTACTTATTTCCCAACGTAATACACTTACTTGTCATGAATTATTACTCAGCTTTTGTGAATTCATTAAATTTGGGCTTGTCTACACTGTGCTTTATGGAAAATTCCTCAAAGTTTGATGCATGCAATAGACATGCCTGCCTATTTCACTGTTAAGGTTTTGCGACTTTAAGGTTTTGCGCTATTTCACTTAACTTGAACCATGTCAGACAGGTATTGGTACTGTTTCTTGTGTCTCCATCTTTCCCAGAATGTTATTTTGATATCATGTTGCCTATTATACATGTATTTTACCCATTGTTTTTTCCTTCTTTCTAGGGCTAATATATGGGAGAAGTATTAATGTTTTGCTTTTTAATAGGAAATCTTACTCTAGCCATTTTCCAGTTGGCCTTTGGACTACCTGGGTAGACAATTAAATCATGTGAACATAATACTTTTGTCTTTTTTCCCAATATTTATACATTTTTGTTTTCATGTGCAATTGCATCTGTTGATATTTTTAAAACAATATGAAATAGTGGTTATAATGGTGACAATAATGAGCACCCATTTTATAATAGGACTATTTCTAGTGATTAGTACTAAGTGAAATGCTTCTTTTACATTTTCTGTGTCAATGTGGGGATTCTGCTGGCCTTACTGTGCAGGGACCAGGATGTTTTCAGCACTGCAATGTATTTAATTATTGTGAATGAAATTTTAGCAAATGTTTTTTATCATGAATAGATGACTATAACTTATTCAGGCTTTTCTCTTTGACTTTTAAAAGACAAAACTAGCATATTTTTTTATATTGAGCTATCCCCTCATTTGTAGTTATAATTCTTTAAAACATGAATGTTTCTGATTTTCCAGCTGCTTTGTGAATATTTTTCACACTGTGCCACATGCAAATTTGTTTGTTGTAATATTTTTATTCACCTTCAAATCTTCACCCTACCAGTGGCATGCCCATCTAGATTGAGGTCATTGTGCCATTTAAACAAATCTCTCAAACTGGACTCAGAGAAACATGGTGACAAGACAAATATTGAATTAGAAACTTCACAATCCATCTCAACAGACACAAAAAATTATGTGACATAATCCTCTTTTATGATAAAAGCAGTAAGTAAACTAAGAATAGAAAGTAATATCTTCCCTGATAAAGTAAATATACAAAAACCCCACAGCTAGCATCAAACTAAATGGTTAAAGACAGAACGCTTTCCCCTAAGAACAGGAAAGGATAAGAATGTCCACGTTTATCACTTCTATGTAGCATTTACTGTATATGCTAGCCAGGGAAATTAGCCAAGAAAATAGAGTAAAAGGCATACATTGAAAAGGGGAAAGTAAAACTTTCTCTACGTGCAGGTGAAATGATCTTGTTCACAGAAAACCCTAGTAAATTCATTATATAACTATTAGAAGTAACAAATGAATTTATCAAGGTTACAAGATACAAGATTAGTATATAAAAATCAACTGTATTTCTATAGTAGCAATGAATAAACTTATGAAAACAAACTTAAAACAATTGAACTTATAATAGCATCGAAGATAATGAAATGTTTATAAATTTAATAAACAAGTGAAAATTATTCTGAAAACTACAAAGCATGGTTGAAAAATTAAAGACCTTAATAGACAACCTATTTTTATAGATAGGAGATTTGACATTATTGAGAGGGAAGTTCTCCCCAAATTGATCTACAGATTTAATGTAAATAAACACTATCAAAATTCCAGCTGACTGTGCTAGGAAAACTGACATATTTGTCCTGAAATTCATTTGGAAATTTAAGGGACTTAGAGTAGCCAAACCACATTAAAAGAATAAGAATAAGAAAAATAAGAATGAGGAGGAGGAGGGAGAGGAGGAGAAGAAAAACAGCTGAAATACATTTCCTAAGTTCAAAACTTACAAAAAGCCTATAGTAATCAAGACAGTATCATACTAAAGTAAAGATATAGATTAATGGAATGTCTAAAAACTAATCTTATGTTTATGGCCAATTGATATTTTACAAGAGTGTCAAGGCAATTCAATAGGGAAAGTGGAATTTCTTTAACCGGTGCTGTGCGGAGAACTAGATATCCACTTGAAAATTATAAAGTTGCACTCTCACCTCATACCATATGTGAAAATTGAACTTAAAATAAATCAAAGAGCTATATGTAAGAGCTAAAACTATACTCTTAGAGGAAGTGTGTCTGTTTTTGTGACCCTAGATCAGGCCGTGTTTTTTTAGATAAGAAACCAAAAGTAAAACAACATCAAAAATAGATAAATTGGACATCATCAAAATTAAAAACTTTTGTGCTTCAAAGTACATCACCAAAAAAGTGAAAGGAAACCTCACAGAGTGGAGAAAACTTTGCAACTCATGGGTGTGATAAGAGACTTGTATCTAGAATATATAGCCTTACCTCATACTATTGCTTTATTGTACTTTAGAGATTCTGCTGGTTTGTTTTTTTTTTAATAAATTGAAGGCCAGATCCTCTACCAACAAAAAATTATGACTCACTTTATTGCAGTGATCTGGAACTGAACTTGGAATATCTCTGAAGCCTGCTAGTAAAAAGAACCCCTACAGCTCAATAATGACACCCAATTAAAAAATAGGAAAGGATCTAAATAGCTATCTCTCCAAAATATATATATACAAATGGCCTATAAGACCAAGAAAATGTGTTCAACATTTTTAGTCATTGGGGAAATGAAAATCAAAACCACCATGTTATACTCACTAGCCTGACTATAATTCAAGAGATAATCACAAGTATCACTGAGGATATGGTTAAAATACAAACCTTTTTTTTTCTTTTTCTTTTCTTTTCTTTTTTTTTTTTTCACACTGGTTGGAGTGTAAAAGAGTGCAACTGCTTTGGGAAATATCTAGCAGTTTTCAAGTGGTTAAATGTAAAGGTAAGAGCAGTTTTACTCCTATGTATACACCCAAAAGATATCATCACATCACAACTGCTGGAGTTGTAATTTGTCAAAGCAAGACACATAGCAAAACTCAACTTAAAACAGGAAGAGAACTGCATCCTAACATATACTTGCAAGAAAAAACAGAAATATTTAGTGGACTATGCTACTCCCTGCTATAATTTGCTCTTCTTTCCACCAAATAGTCTTTCACAAACAGAACCTACTATCTCCTCAATGGAAACAAGTCACTGCACCCAGCCCATTATCTGGCATCTCTAATATCCCTTATTTCTCTAGAAAAACTGAAGTGATTCCTCTTGGTTCAGAGCCCAAAGAAGTAAAAAGACAAATTATCTGTATCCACATATTTAATATAAAATAGCAAAACAGGGAGAATGGGAGAAAAAGATCAATCAACATTCTGGTAGTTCTAATGTCCCATGGGCAGACATTGTGGATACCTGGGTTATAGAAATGTGTCTGGCTCTGCTCCTGATCTGGCTACTAGCATAGAGCCCTTAGAGTCCTTGGAGCCATCCTCTTCAAAAAGGTTTTCACTTTTCCCTTCCCCATTTTGGCCACTTCCAAGCCAGGCATCAGAACATTCCTGGACTATGCCTGGAATGAGGCATAGGAATGTACGGCTTCCTTGAAAGTGAATTCTCCCTCTTAGATGGTCGAAATCCTAAGGCTTATTTAAAGTCACAGTCTTATTTTACCAATACAACTATGCTCAAAATTTAGTTATCATATATTCTATTTGATTCAAGTCATCAGCAGATATCAAGAGCTTTCTAAACATTACTCATATTTGTAATATATCATTGCTTTTTCATGCCCCCCCCCTTCATTGTGAGTACCTTCAGCCTATCAGGCTTTTATGGAAAAGCTATACCCTTATTCTTTTCTCTATCAATTGACACAATAAAGACTTGATTAGATCGCCAGGACTGTTTTTTCCTCCTTCTTTACTTCTTTTTGCCTCCTCCTTTTCCTAGTCTTCCTCCTGCCCCTCCTCCTTCTTCTCCTCCTCTCTTCCTTCTTTTTTTCCTCTTCTTCCTCTTCTTATTCCTTCCTCTCCCCTTTCTTCTCTTCCTCTTCTTTCTTCTTCTTCTCTCTCTGTAATTAACTGCAATGAAATTTATGTAGATCTTGATTCAAGCTCTTGAAAGTTTGGGTTATAGGCCTAATAATTAATTCTCCAAACTTACAAAATTCTATGCAGGTTGATCTACTGAAATCCAGGACCAAATATCCTAAAAAGGACTGAAATTGTTCCAGATAAGAAATCTATGAAATAGAATTTGTAATGATTTGTACATTTGAGGAAGAATAACTCATATCTTATGCAATGTACTTTTAAATAATTTTCCTTTTTCTATCTTACCAAATGGAATTTATAAAACTTAAAGTAGAACAAATAAATAGTTTAGGGATAAGTCCTATATTGCCTTGAATTGAGGGAAATTTAAAATTAACTTTATATTGGGAAATGTATTCCCATTAACCTCTGTAAACGTATTAAGAGGTCTCTGAGGCTTTAGATGAAGGCAAAAAATCTTCATGCAATCTGCAGAACTTACCTGACTGAACTCCCCTTTCTCACAATATCCAAATCCACGTGTTCTTTTCCTCTTTCTCTGCAATCCAGCCACAGTGTTTTCCCTTAGTTACACAATGAGACATGTCCCTTCTAAAGTTAGGATGTATATATACCAGTACCTCTGCCTGGACCTCCCCATACTTCTTATGCAAACCCTTTCCCTAGTAATTCCTCTTCCCCAAGATCTCTGTTTAAGTGCTACATTGCTTTAGACCAAATATTTGTGTCCCTACAATAGTCATATGTTAAATTCAAGCCCCCAATGTGATGGTATTTGGAGGTGGAGCCTTTAGAAGATGGTTAAGTCTTGAGAGTAGGGCCCTCATGACAGGAATTAGTGTCCTTACAAAAGAGACCATTGAGGATTCCCTGTCCCTTCTACCATGTGAGGACACAGTAAGAAGATGGCCTTCTATGAACCAGAAAGCAGGCATTCACCAGACACTGAATCTTCTAGCACCTTGATCTTGGGCTTCCCAGCCTCCAGTTTTCCAGACTGTGAGAAACAAATTTCTGTTGTGTGTAAGCCCCCTGGTCTGTGGCACTCTAGTGGAGCAGCCTGAAAGGGCTGATACGTGCATTTTCATGCTGGTGTCATCTGATCTGCTGGATGGACTCACTCCCTCTTTTGTGCCCCACGACACGTTGCAATTCTCTTGCACATTGCTCATGGCTATAACTTTTTTGTTCTTGTTTTATTGTGTGATTATTGGTTAATATCATGATCAAGATATGATTATCTGATTCTATATCACTAATACTTAGAAAATTTCTAGTTCCTTTAGGTAGTCAAATATTTGTAGAAAGAAAAGATAAACCTAGATCATTTTACAACATAAGAACCTGACATTCCTTTGAACTTCAAAATTTTGGGTGTCTAGAATTATGAAAAATAAAACAAATTTTACTATTTCAATTAATAATTGAACTATTGCAGGTTTTATTTTGTTTATATTGCTTTAACTTATGTAAATATAAACATCTGCTATGAGTAATATTTCCCTGGATTTCCAAATATCTTCATGAGTATTTTGATTATGGTTCTTTTACTCATTGACCAGGTATTATGACTGTTGGGAACAGCCCTGTCTGATTTCAGAAGCTGTAACCCCCTCCCCCCCATGGCTAAGGCTGAATAAAGAGAACTTGGGACTATAAGGCACTAAGGAGACAAAGCTTATCTTCCTGGTAAGGATGCAGCCTCTGCTCTCTTTTACTTCACCCTGCCTTACCCTGTGCAAATAACTGGTTAGCCAATGACAGGTAAGATTCCTCAAGGGAGGGATGACCTAGGATTGGCATAGTTGCTGAGGGGCCCTCAAGGAAGGACTTGGGAGCTATAGAAAAAGGGGGTGATGGACCTTTGTCCCTCAGCTTTGATATAGCCTGAGTCCTCATTCTTCTGTGAGAAGTCTCCTAATCTCTTAGTTGCCTTACTTTTCCTGCCTGATTTAAGCCTGAAACAATGCCAGAGGTGGGTACAGCCTGGTGCTGGAAAAGGCAGGTTCCACAGGGTGATCAGGCCTAAGAAAGAATGTATAAAATCCTGTGAAACCTGCTTTGCTCATACTCTCAATTTAAATGACAAGGGTCCAAGCATAGAATGAGTTTTTTTCCCCAAAGTTTTATGGCCCTTTACCTATCTGCCCCTGACTCAGAATAAGCCCTCATACATAGTTCTTTGAATGTTACCTATTGTTTGATCATTACTACCTGACAATGATTGATGAGCTTTACATATATGCCCTGTAGTCCTATGCAAATTGAACCCAATAAAAGCCCCTTGAGGAACAAGCTCTTGGCCCTTCTCCTTTGAGAGATCAGCCACTTTTCCTCCCTGAGCAGATCATGTCTTGGTAGACTTATTCTCATTCATGGCTGCCAGTGAGGGGGCCCTGTGGCTGGAGCTCCCCCACATATGACATCTTGTTGACCTAAATTATTATTTTTCAAATATTTATGTTTTATTTTTAATATTCACCCAAAGGTATTTTTATTGGTTATGGAGAGACAGGAAGGAATAGAGAGAGAAAGAAAAACACTGATGTGAAAAACATCTATCAGTTGCCTCCCATATGTGCCCTGACCAGGGATTGAAACTGAAACCTAGGTATGTACCCTGACGAAGGATCAAACCTGCAACCATTTTGGTGTACAGGATGATGGTCTAACCAACTGAGACACCTGACCAGGGCTCGAATATTTTTTTAAAGACTTTCAAATGATAGGAAAAACTTTCAATTTTTTATTTTGACTCTTGGGTTCTCAGAAATCTTTAGTCCTATTGTTTGTTTCGCATTTTTATAAATGTATATTTATCCTTCAAAAAGAATATGCATAATTATCTTTCACCTTAAAAACAGAAGTGCATTTTAGTAAAACACAAATGAAAAGAAAGAGAAGGGAAGCTATTCAAAGCAAAGTTCAGGTGCAGCTGTAATATCTATCCATAAGTTGAAAGTCAAAATCCTCACAGCTGATTCTTAGAAAATCTAATCTAACATTCCCCACTTAAAATAGCTGCATGTAGCACTTATTTTTTATTTTTGTTAAGGACTCTGTGGACACTTATAGTAGATGGTTTTCATAAGATTTTATGAAATGATAATTTAGTAAGTTTTGTTTCTCTTTGCCTATAGTGAGCAATAAGCCAACTAAAGCCACCAGATGGGAGAAAACTATAAGCCATCACTCCAGGTTCATGTGCCATGAGTGAGACAAGGCATGTGACAGCTTGTGTCTGGTGGTGGCACATAGTTGTCACTGGTTTTATTCATTCACTTCTTCATTAGGTTTGGGATAGGAGTTGAAGCGAATGTACTTCCTTATGTAGAGACACAGATGCAATCCCTCCCAGATCTAATTCTGCATATACTCATCACCCCCGTGTTCTGACCCTTGTCTGTATTCATATCATTCCATGTTTGGATTCTCATCATACCCATTAGATGCATTTTGGTACAATAATATGTTCTCATCAGTCATCCCAAAATCAGAAAGTAACCTTTAGTTTTTGAGAGACACATCAAACTAAGGTAAACTCTGAAAGAAGGTCTTTTAAAGAAATGTGTATGCTAAATTGTCAGTCTAAACCTTCACCTGGGTTGCTAGTTGGTCTGGCTAAATGGCAAGCAGGACCTGAGATCAGACTATTTCAGTCCTCTCATAAAAGGGATAATAAAATTAATGTTTTTGAGAAAAATGCTTTTATAAAAATTCGTGTAATTCAAACTTTTTGGTGGTGGTTTAACATCAGATTTTACAACAGAAGAGTTACATAGTTGCCTTAAATTTTTTAAATATATTTTATTAATTATGCCATTACAGTTGTTCTATTTCCCCCCTTTATTTCCCTCCACCCTGCACACCCTCTCCCTCACCATTCCCCCCCCTTTAGTTTATGACCATGTGTCTCAAGTTCTTTAGATTCTATATTTCCCATACCATTCATGCCCTCCCCCTATCTATTTTTTACCTACTATCTATGCTACTTATTTTCTGTACCTTCTCCCCCCTTCTCCTTCTCCCACTCCCCTGTTGCTAACCCTCCATGTAATCTTCATTTCTATGGTTTTGCTCCTGATCTAGCTGTCCTCTTAGTTTGCTTTTGTTTTAGCTGTGGTTGTTAATAACTGAGTTTGCTGTCCTTTCACTGTTCATCTTTTTTATCTTCTTTTTCTTAGGTAAGTCCCTTTAACATTTCATATAATAAGGGCTTGGTGATGATGAACTCCTTGAACTTGATCTTATCTGAGAAGCACTTTATCTGTCCTTCCATTCTAAATGAAAGCTTTGCTGGATAGAGCAATCTTGGTTGTAGGTGTTTGGATTTCATGACTTGGAGTACCTCTTTCCAGCCCCTTCTTGCTTGTAAGGTCTCTTTTGAGAAATCAGCTGACAGTCTGATGGGAACTCCTTTGTAGGTGACTTTCCCCTTATCTCTTGCTGCTTCTAGAATTCTCTCCTTCATTTTAATCTTGGCTAATATAATGATGATGTGCCTTGGTGTGTTTCTTCTTGGGTCCAACTTCTTTGAGACTCTCTGAGCTTCCTGGATTTCCTGGAAGTCTATTTTCTTTGCCAGAATGGGGAAGTTCTCTTTTATTATTTGTTCAAATAAGGTTTCCACTCATGACTGTTCCTCTTCCCCTTCTGGTACTCCTATAATTCTGATGTTGGAGCGTTTAAAGATGTCCTGGAGGTTCCTAAGCCTCTCCTCATTTTTTTTGAATTCTTGTTTCTTCATATTTTTCTGTTTGGTCATTTTTTCCTTCCTTCTGTTCTACTCCCTTGATTTGAGTCCCAGTTTCCTTTCCATTACTATTGGTTTCCTGTGCATTTCCATTCATTTCAATTAGTTTAGCCTTCATATGTTCCTCTAATTTGTGACTAAAATCAACCAGTTCTGTGAGCATCCTGATCACCAGTGTTTTGAACTGTGCATCTGAAAGTTTAGCTATTTCTTCATCACTTAGATTTATTGGCTCTGGGGCTCTGAGTTGTTCTTGAGCCATGTTTTGATCTGTTTGGTGCCTGTTATGTATGAGGAGCAGAGCCTTAGTTGTTCACCAGGGCGGGGCCACCCGGGTCACTGGTTTGTGATGCTGTATGTGGGGGCGGGGTCAGAGAGGGACAATGGCTGTTCCCTCTGCCGCTTCCCATCACTGGGGCCTGTGTGGTTCATCTGACTGCTAGCTCCTTCACCAGTTTATCTGTGCACGAATGTGTGACCGCGATCAGCCCTCAGTGGGTCCACCACCTTGCGCCCTCAGTGAGTCCACCCACTTCTCCACACCTGGGATCCACCCATGGCTGCTGGCACATCTGGGTTGAGGGCCTGGGTCGGTCCGCTTGACCCTGCTTTGCTGCTGGCTTCGCCCCTCTTACCAGTTTCGCTGAAGGATTAGTCGTTGTCAGACTTTCATGTAGTTAAATTTTCTGTGGTTTGGCTGTGTTTTTATTGCTAAAACTTTGTTGTTTTTAAACTTAGTTGTGCGAGAAGGTACAGTGCTTCCACCTACGCCTCCATCTTGGCAAAAGTCTCAGTTGCCTTAAATTTTAAAAGGTCTGGGGAATTTAAAGGCAGAAGTTATACTCTTGGTAATGTTCTCAGTACAGAGAATCTGAAACTGGGGTTTTGAGATGCCCACTGCTGGGCTTCTGGGTGTATCTTTATCTGGATTATCTTCCACTCTGCAATCTGCTGGATCTTAAATACAACATGAAGAAAGTAGCACATGGTTAGAAGGGCTGTTTGTTTTCCAAAAGAGAAGTAAGTTAGTCCTGAGTCCTCCAAACCCCAGCAAGTCATACAAAATTTGAGACAAAAGCCTAGGCCATTGTCTGTAAATAGAATTATCTGTGAACCGAACAGAACTCATCCTAGAGGCTCAAATGCACAATCCTTATTGTTCAATGTCAAAACTGAGCTTCATGATGATGGTCATTCCTTCATACGTGGGTAGTGAAAATGGCCACCATCCTTGGCCCTACCAGGACCTCTGGGCAATAGAAAAAAGGAGACTTCAGGCTTGTCTTGCCACACTCTACTTAGAGAAGGATGAGTCTAAAGCAACCTAGATATAGACATAGACATAGACTTAGATATAGATATAGATATTGACATATAGATAGATCTAGGTTGCTTTATCTATATGTACATATAGATATATATACATATAGATATATACACACATGTATAGATATATACATGTCTATATAAGTATTACACATATATAGAATGAATGTGTGTATGTATTCACATACATAAATATGTATATGAATATATGTATATATGTATATATTCATTCTATATATGCATTTGGATATGCATTTCTTTGATAAGCAATGAAGTTAAATATATTTATATGTTTTCATCGATTTGGCCATTATAAGTTGCCATATTTGTGTTGGAGAGTACATCCTTTGTTGTTTTTAGTAGTATTATCTTATAAGAAAATCAATTATTTGCATGTCATAAATGACACCTATTTTCCCCAGCTTGTATTTTATTGCTTTTAACCAAGGAGCAACTTTAATATTTTTGTTTTAAAATTTAAAGCAAAGAGTGCAGGGAAACCAAGAAGTGGGCAGGAGCAGAACATGGCTTTTGAAGATCTATGAATGCCCACACAAAAACATTGCAGCAAGCAAGCCAAAGCAAAAATTCATGAGCAACATTTTCATAAAACTAAAGACAAGGTATCCTAACAAAGCCCGAAACATGAGTGACTAATTACAAACCATGGGCAAAAATAGGACTGGAGTCTGTGCACAGAAGGAATTGAAAGTTATATGGCAGTGCCTAAGGCCCTTGGAGGCAGGAGAACCTAAACTAGACAACAGAGACTATGTGAGTCTCCTCAAATTGCCATAATAATGTGCCACAGACTGGGGAGCTTTAACAACAGAAATTTATTTCTTTACAGTTCTGGAGGCTGGAAGCCCAAGATCAAGGTGGTGGCAGAGGTGGCTTCTTCTGAAGCCTGTCCTTGGCTTATAGACACTTGTCTTCTCATTGTGCCTTTACTTATTCTTCCCTCTGTCTGTGTCTGTATGCCAGTCTCCTCTTCTTACAAGGGTGGCAATCAGGTTGAATTAGAGCCTAGACTGATGACCTCATTTTACCTTAATCATCTCTTGTTCAGAAGCTTTGCCTGCAGAGCCCCTTGTCCACCACGGATGAGAATAAGTCTACCAAGACATGATCTGCTTGGGGAGGAAAGGTGGCTGATCTCTCAAAGAAGGACCAAGAGCCTTTTCCTCAGTGGGCTTTAATTAGGTTAATTTTGCACAGGAATACAGATAAAGCTCATTAATCATTGTCAGGCAGTAAGGGTCAAACAATAGATAACATTCAAAGAACTACTAGGGTTTATACTGAGTCAGGGACTGTTAGCTAAAGGGCTACAAAACAAACTCAAAACAAACTCATTTGGAAAACAAACTCATTTCCTGCTTGGACCCTTGTCATTTAAATTGAGAGCATTCTAAACAAAGCAGGTTTCACAGGATTTTATATATTCTTTCTTAGGCCTGATCACCCTGGGGAACCCGCCCTTTCCAGCACAGGGCTGCACCGCCCTCTGTCATTGTTTCAGGCTTAAGTCAGGCAGGGGGAGTAAGGCAGCCAAGAGATTAAGAGACTTCTCACAGACAGAATGAGGACTCAGGCTGTGTCAAAGCCAAGGGGTGAGGGTCCATCACCCCCTTTTGCTATAGCCCACAAGTCCTTCCCTGAGGCCTCCTCATGATTGTTCCTGTCTTAGGTCATTCCCTCCTTGGGGAATCTTACCCATCATTGGCTAACTGATCAAGCATTGGGGGCCAGTTATGGATGAAGTTAAAGGAGCAGAAGTGGCACTCCTGCCAGGGAGATAAGCTTTGTCTCCTTAGTGGCTTATGGTCCAAAGGTCACTCACTCAGCCTTAGCCATAGGGGGGAGGGGGTTATAGCTTCTGAAACCAGACAGGGTGGTTCCCAACAATCTCTTTGAAGGCTCTCTCTCAAAATATAATCACATCATGAGGGTTCTGGTGGTTAGGATTTCAACATTTGAATTTTGTGAGGACACAATTCAGCCTATAACAGAAACTCATTAGAAAGCAAGCAAGACAATCTGAGAGCAGCTGATGAAACTAAGAGGGGTTATACCCATTGCAGTAGCAGTTGAATAGGAAGGGCCTGAAGGAAGAAAGGGCTGGAGTTGTCAGCTTGTTGTGAAACTCAAAAATAACCTTTAATACATGGCCCTGTATTAAGAAGAGATTACTGGAATTTGGATGAAAATTGAGCAGAAAAAGGACAAGAGAAAAAAAGAAAAGAGAAGGTCTCAGTAAAAGAAAGTGGAGGCTCTCTGGTACTCCAATTTGACAGACAGCTGGACCTTCCTGTGCATTTTCTGCCATACCCCTGAGACATGATGTTGAACATTGGAGTGATCTGGTTTGGCCATATTGGATGCCTGGTCACCAGAGCAGCTTTTAACACTGGCAAAGTGGATATTGTCACCATCAGTGACACATTCATTGATCTCAACTACATGGTTTATATGTTCCAGCATGATTCTACTCATGGCAAGTTCAAAGGAAGAATCAAGGTTGAGAACCAGAAGCTGGTCATCAGTGGAAAGCCCATCTTCATCTTCCAGGAGCAAGATTGTGCCAACATTAAATGGGGTGATGCTGGTGCTGAATATGTTGTAGAGTCCCCAGGTGTCTTCACTAACATAGAGAAGAGGGAGCCAAGAGGGTCATCACCTCTGCCCCTTCTGAGGACACCCCCATGTTCATGATGGTTTTGAACCATGACAAATATGACAACTCCCTCAAGGTTTTCAGCAATGCCTCCTGCATCAGCAGCTGCTTGCCTTCCTCTCCCCTAGTCCCCATGATGACTCTGACATTGTGGAGAGACTCATAACCACAGTCCATGCCATCACTGTTACACAGAAAACTGGATGGGCCCTCCAAAAAGTTGTGGCATGATGATTGACGGGTCACCTAGAATACCATCCCTGCTTCTACTGGCACTGCCAAGGCTGTGGGCAAGGTCACCCTTGAGCTAAATGGATAGCTCATTGGCATGGCCTTTGTGTCCCCACCCCAATGTGTCAGTAGTTGATTTAACCTGTAAAACTGCCAAATACAATGATATCAAGAAGGTAGTTAAGTAGGTATCAGAGGGCCCCTTCAAGGGCATCTGGGCTATACTGAGGCTCAGGTCATCTCCTATGACTTTAACAGTGACAGCCACTCTCATTTTTGATGTTGGGGCTGGTGTTGCTCAATGATCACTTTGTCAAGCTCATTTCCTGGTATGACAATGAATTTGGCTACAGAACAGAGTGGTGGACATTATGGTCCACATGCCCTCCAAGAAGCCTCCTGGACCACCAGTTCTAAAAAGAGAAAGAAAAGTCCTCAACTGCCAGGGAATCCTTGCTGCAAATTGATCCACCAACACACTAAGACTCTCCTGAGCTCCACAGTTTCTCCATCTCAGACCCACTGAAGAGGGAAGGGGCTTAGGGAGCCCTCCCTTGTCACCCACTATCAATAACACTCATAATACCCAGCCAAAAGATAGAAAAAAAAAGAGGAAAAAGAGGAGAAATTTTGAGCCATATATTTTTCAACAATTAATTTACCATATTTTGCTGTGCATATATGCACACCCGAAGTTTTGGCCCAAACTTTCAGAAAAAAAAAATATTTTGGTTTAATGTTTTAATTCAGTTTTTTATATATTATATTTAGATACTTGTTTTTGTTTTATAAAGGAATATTAGCATTTACTTTTTAACATACAGATATTATTGCTTTCTATAGTTACATCTTTAATGTATAAACATAAATAAAAGAATTAAAAACATTTATATAGATATGGAATTAGTACTACCCATGTGTAATATGCACCTTTATTTTTTCCTCAAACATTTGGGAAAAAAATTGTGCATTATACATGGCAAAATATGGTAAATTTCTACACTGGAGCAAAAGAAGGGGTATACTAAAATTAATTTATCTAAAATTTTAAAATTTTAGATAAATTAAGTTAACATAAAAATAGAGAAGAAAAAATATCAATATCAAATTCCAAAAAAAAAACCTTATCAACTTTATTGATGTATTTACACATTTTAAGCAAGCAGGTGTATCTATCCAGGTTTAATTGGTTCTACTGTATTTCTCTAGAGAACACCAACTAATACATACAGATTTTGGTACCAAGGGTGGTTCTGGAGGAATAGAATTTTAAGAATGAATTTTCTAAATTATTTCTGGCTTTCAGGATTTAGATCTGTATCTTATTAGATGCAAAGTCACTAATGATTTTATTTTAAGCAGTAAACAAAGCACTGGTATGTTTATAATCCATGACATAATATGCCAATTAAGATAAGTAAAATATCTGCATTGAATACTTCTAATCAACTACTTGTAAAAAGTGAGGAGTTGGGTGATGGTGTATAAGATACTTTCAAACATTTATAGAAAATGAATAAATATAGTAAAATAGGCTGATTTACCCTAATATCACTGGACAAACAGGTAAAAGAAAAGGATGAGCTCAGTGGTTTGAATTCTTAACTCAAGTGCTACATACATGACTCAAAAGCATCTATGCCTGCTCTAAAGGAGACCCTTACCTCCTTTAGCTGTAAGACTAAGATAATTGAAAATCAGGTGCACAATCTCAACATGCAATTAAATGAATTACAAGTTGAATATTCATCTTCTCAAGGTACCTACTGTTGAAGTGAGGGCATTGACTGAAAAAAAATGGAATCTTATAAGTTGAGATGGGGATGTGTTGAAAGCCTCTGATGAAGCTGGGGGCATTGAGCTCCTAAATTCTGATGAATCTTTGCCAGAGGAAGCAGCTTCCCATCTCTCTTCCCTCATCCCCTCGGTGGTAACAATATCTCTGTCCCCAATGATAGTTGCATTCCTGATCCACACAGTAGCAGCCATTCCTCCTCTCTCCAAGGAGATTTACCTGCTTGCCCAAGGAAACTTTAATAGCCTCCCATGAGGCAATTGCCATGCAAAGCAATGCTGATCCTCCTTAGCAACTGCCCAACCAGCCCTCTTTCTTTCTAGATATGTGCCTGGACTTAAGTTCCAGCAGGCCCCAGATGGGAGGAAGACACTGTGACCATCAGAAAGCATGGTGCACTGTAAGAGAACTACTGATTTTTCTAATTTGTACAGAAAAAAATCTGGATAACATATGTGGAAATGAACAATGGTAAAAGAAACATAATGTTAAATCTGGCTAAATTTATTGATACGGGCCCACTAAGTAGAGATTCTACATTGAAAGTTGTAACTCCAGGCATTAAAAAGATCTCTAACAGTTTGTTTGGTTGGGTGAAATATGGACCAAAAGTTGGCCCACAGTAAGCAAATTGGAAATGCTGGTCATGCCTTAATTTAATGTTGAGAAAGACATTCAGGTTTAGATAGATTAGAATGTTAGAGTGGGTCTGTCACTTGAGACCCACTTGCCTCTACCGGTAGGGTCCAGAAGACATTATTCACCAATACTGTAAGAAGAACATTTGTGAGAGGAACTCCATCATTCTTTAAGAGTTCTTTAATTATTCTTCTTTGTTGGGCAGATATCACAGAGGAAATTGTAGTCACTGAATTGAGAAACTTAATACAATGAGAGTAAAGGATCTGGGGTAACAGAGGCCAAGTGGTGGCACTAACCACCAAAGGCAGCTACGTGTCATTATTGGAATGACAAGAGTCAAAGTAGAAATAGCAACAGTTCAACTTGTGTAGACCTATGGCTTTGGCTAATTGATCATGGTGTTCCTAGAGGTGAAATAGATAGGAAACCTCAAATTTTTCACTTGATCTATACATTAAAAAAGTTCTCAGTCAAGTGAACAAAAGTCTAATCTAAATCATAAAAACAGAAGGTCATGGCCTCTCACTCAAGTCCTAGACTTGAGCCAGTTTATAGACTGAGGGTCCATTGAATAGAAGGGAGGTGGGGTCCTCTTGAGGAAGAACCCAAGTATACTACTAAAAATCTATACTATTCATCTTTCTTTTGATGTTCCCAGAAGACCAGAGGGCTACCTCAGCTGAAGAAGATTTTAATAATGAGTATGCAGGATGATGACCTGTTCCACAAATGCCAGTCACCTTCTAATTTTAGTCGTCCCTGTCATCAATGAGCTCAGGAGTAAAATGGCCATTACGGCAGAAATGAAGATTATTCACAGTTTCCTTTAATTATTTAAACCTATTATGATATATTTAGTAACTCTGACATGTGGTTTCTTTTGACAGCCCCCCCAGTTTTATTGAGATATAATTAAAGTATAGCATAGTATAAATTTGAGGTGTAGGACAAAATAATTTAATATATGTATTATTGCAAAATGATTATCACAAGAAGTCTGGTTAACACCCATCACCACAAAGTTACAATTTTTTTTGTGTTTATTTCTTAAAATAATCTACCCTCTTAACAACTTTCAAATATACATACAGTATTATCATCTATAGCCACCATGCTGCCCTATTGCTGCTTTTCATCCCAAGTATGAGTAATACTTCTTTGTTTCTTTGTAGGTCTCATAATTTCTTATTATAAAATAAAACATTTTTAATAATATAATGTGAAAACTCTGGAAATCAGGTTCCCTGCTTTTCTTTTTTTCCCCTCTTCTGCTTGTTTTTGTCTATTTATTTAGCGACATTTCTAAACTAATTGTGTAAAGTCATATTCTTTCATACATGCCCTTTAAGTCTGTACTTGGTTAGCTTAGTCATCAGGTGATGATCACATCATCCATTTATTTGTATCTTCTTCAATTTATTTTGTTAGTGTCTTATAAATTTGTGAGCACAGATCTACTACCTCTTTGGTTAAATTTATTGCTATGTATTTTATTTTTGATGCAGTTGTACAGAACACTGTTTTCTTAATTTCTCTCTTTGATAGTTTGCACTGGTATATAAAAATGCTGCAAATTTCTGAATATTAATTTTGTATCCTGCTACTTTACTGAATTTATTTAGCTGTTCTAATATATTTTTTGTGGACTCTTTGAGGTTCTCTATACATTATATCATGTCATCTGCAAATACTCATAGTTTTACTTCTTCCTTTCCAATTAGGATGATTTTTTAATCTATTTTTCTTGTCTGATATTATGACTAGAACTTCCAAAACTATTTTGAATAAAAGTGATGAAACTGGACATCCTTGGACTGTTCCTGATCTTAAGAAAAACACTTTAGCTTTTCCCCATTGAGTATGAAATTGGCTGTGGGTCTGTCATATATGGCTTTTACTATGTTGGGGTATGTTTCCTCTATTCCCACTCTGCTGAGAGTTTTTATTATAAATGGATGTTGAATTTTGGTTTTGCAATGTAACCTGTCACTAGTCTTCTTTTATTTCTAATTTTATTTTGGGGGATTCTCTTTTTGTTCCCACAATAAGTCTGCTTAAAGGTTTGTCAATTTGTATATCTTTTTAAAGAACCAGCTCTTGGTTTCATTGATCTATTGTATTTTTTGAAGACTCTAATTTATTTATTTCCACTCTGATCTTTATTATGTCCTTCTTCCTTTTCACTTGGGCTTTGTTTTTCATTTTCTAGTTCCTTTAGATGTAGGTTCAGATTGTTTATTTGAGATTTTTGTTTGTTGTTTCTTGAGGTAGGCTTATATTGCTATGAATTTCTCTCTTAGGACTGCTTTTTCTGTGTCCCATTGCTTTGGAGCCATTGTGTTTTTATTTATTATTATTTTTGTCTCAAGGTATCTTTTGATTTTTTTCCTTGATCTCATTGTTAACCCATTTATTGTTTAGTATCATGTTATTTAGCCTTTACGTGTTTGTGTGGTTTTCAGTTTTCTTCTAGTAAATGATGTCTAGTTCCCTACCATGTGGTATGGTAGTGGAAGATGCTTGATATGATTTCGATAATCTTAAATTTATTGATACTTGTTTTGTGGTCTAGCCTAGAAAACATTCTTTTTTTTTAAATTTTTTTATTGATTATGCTGTTACAGTTGTTCTATTCCCCCTTTATTCCCCTCCACCCTACCACCCATCCCCACCATCACCCCCCCTTTAGTTTATGACCATGTGTCTCAAGTCCTTTAGATTCTATATTTCCCATGCTATTCTTGCCCCCCCATCTATTTTCTATCTACTGTCTATGCTACTTATTTTCTGTACCTTCTCCCCCCTTCACCTCCTCCCACTCCCCTGTTGCTAACTCTCCTTGAGATCTTCATTTCTATGTTTTCACTCCTGATCTAGCTGTCCTTTTAGTTTGCTTTCGTTTTAGGTGTGGTTGTTAATAACTGTGAGTTTGTTGTCCTTTCACTGTTCATGTTTCTTTAACTTCTTTTTCTTAGATAAGTCCCTTTAACATTTCATATAATAAGGGCTTGATGATGATGAACTCCTTGAATTTGATCTTATCTGAGAAGCACCTTATCTGTCCTTCCATTTTAAATGAAAGTTTTGCTGGATAGAGCAATCTTGGTTGTAGGTCTTTAGATTTCATGACTTGGAATACCTCTTTCCAGCCCCTTCTTGCCTGTAAGGTCTCTTTTGAGAAAACATTCTTGAAAGGAATATATATTCTACTGCTTTGTGGTAAAATGCTCTAATACCAATTTAACCCATATTGTCTAATGGAGGGGCATCAAACTCATTTTCACCAGGGTCCACATCAGCCATGAGGTTGCCTTTAAAGGGCTGAGTGTAATTTTAGGACTTTATAAATGTAACTACTCCTTAACAGTTAAGTGAGAGCTCGGCACTGCTTCCAGGTAGAAACAAGGTGCTGGGCCAGATGAAACAAGGTAGAGGGCCAGATTCAGCCCTCGGGTCTTATGTTTGCCACCTGTGGTCTAATGTGTTATTTGAGGCTGCTGTTTCCTTTTTAATTTTGTATATGTAAGATTTATCCATTCATGTCAATGAGGTGTTAAAATTCTCTGATAGGACTGTATTACTGTTGACCTCTCTCTTTATATCCTTCATTATTTGCTTTATACATTTAGGTGCTCCTATGTTAGATGCATAAATGTTTACAAGGGAACATTTATATCCTCTTGTTGGATTGCTCCCTTGAATATAATGCAGTGTCTTTCTTTGTCTTTCATTACATCCTTTGTTTTAAAATTAATTAGTCTGATATAAGTATAACTTCCCATGTTTTTTATTTTAATATTCTATTGCATCTTTTCCCATCTCTTTACCTTATTCTGTACCGGTATTTTGATTTATAGTGGGTGTCTGGTGGACAGCCTCAAGTATGCATCATGTTTTATTACCCACTTAGCTACCTTATGTCTTTTGATTGAAGTATTTAAGCCATTTGATAAGTACATAGTGATTACCATTCTATTATTTATGTTTCTTTTTATCCATTAAAAAAAAGAATTTCCTTTAACATCTCTTATAACATTTTTTCAGGTGTGATGAACTCTTTTAGCTTTTTCTTGTCTGAGAAGATTGTTATTTCTTCTTTAATTTTAAATGACAGCCTTGCTATGTAGACTAGTCTTGGTTGTAGGTCTTTGCTTTCTCTCACTTTGAATATGTCATGCCAATTATTTCTGGCCTGAGAAGTTTCTGTTGAGAAATCAGCTGAGCTCCATTTTAAGTAACTAACTGATTTTCTCTTGCTTCTTTTAAGAGTCTCACTTTGTCCTTAATCTTTAGCATTTTAATTATGATGTCCCTTGGTATGGGCCTCTTTGGGTTTTGTAAAATATTTTTTTTAATTTTTATTTCCTTCTGTGGGACAAATGCCTTTTTAAGACTATGATTATATTATCTTTAGCTTAAGAAGGACCAAGCACTCTTTCATACTAACCAGTCAGTTTCCCAATACTTCACAGGCTTGTGCTCAATCCTCCACTTAACCAATCAATTTCCTAGATCTCCATGTGCTTGTGCTGGGTTCTCCTTCTAGGTAATACAGTCTTTTTCTCAGATTGGATACCTCACCTTTATGATTGCCATCTTGGCTTTTACGACCTATGTGCTTAACAAAGGAATTTTCCTTTTATTACTTTATCTCTCTCTGTTATCCCAGCTAATGACCTGTAGTGATCCTTCCTGCCTGCTTTACGGATTAGGTCCTAAGGTTGGAAGATGCAGTGGTCCCTTAGGAGCCTACGAATGCTGCAACTTCCTAGTGAGTCAAACTTATTGTTCAATTCAGCTTCCCATTTTATTATGTTTAACATCTGATTACCTTTACTGCCTTCACTTCTTAATACTAACTAGCTACCTGCACTAACAATTTTCTCCCTGAAAATCCCTAGACCCTTGTAATCTCCTAAGGGTAAATGGATGAAGTTTTCATCTTCTGTAGCTTCTTTCTGCTGTCAGGGATGTGGCCCTGCCTATCCCCAGGCCCAAAGATTTTTGCTATCTGTCAAAAAAGAAGAGAGCAAAAGGGATGGGGAGGCTTTATGTGAGAGAGAGGGTTATAAAATCCAGGTCAGTCTGGTGCTGTCTTTGGGAGATGGCATATGTGATGTTGAGAGGGTGGTGCTGCTGGACAAGTTGGAATCTTTGTTGTATTCTAGAGGAAACAATTTGGGGGGAAAAAGTTTAAAATAACGTAGTCTAAAATGAGGAATAGTATAACAACTAAGGGTCTGGTGAGAGATAAGAATCAGGTGATAAAGGAAAGAACTTTACAGTGCCCTAGATTAAATTGGAGGAGGGGCTTCCCTGGTCGAAGGTGTGTCACACCTGTCTGAAGCCCTTTCACTTATTATACTTAATTTAAATCAGGCTAAGGAGAACATTCTAGGATTTTCCTTCCACCCCTCTGAAGTAGCTTTTTTTTGGGGGGGGGCAGAAAAGGGAAAACAGACTTATTTAAAACAGACTCTTTTAAATAATAAAGTCCCACCTTTTAAATAATAAAGTTTTAAATTCTAGAAATGAAGACTGATAGACCGTTTCACACTTTATGGACCAACCATCTAGTCCTGATAACAAGTCAGTTCAGCCAAACAGTTGAGTTTCATTTTTGGAGGTGGCAATGCATTTGGGCTTCCAGAATGAGGCTTATATTGTATAAAGAAATAATTGGGTAACTACGGTGCATGATTATGAAAAGTTTTAAAAAATCACAAAGGTTAATGAACACAACAAATCATAAACAAGTGTTTGAGACCGTGAGACTGTCAGCTGAGAAGACATCCAGATGTAAGGCTTTGCTGAAGTGAAAGCAAGCAGTGACAGTCCCACAGGTCCTCCTTGTCTGCGGTTTGAACATCTCTAGTGATGTGATCAGGTGCTCAAGTGAATTCTGTGCAGCATATACAACACAAGGAGAAAAGAGTTTAGTTCCCAATGATTCCTAGTCTAAGGACAGGATAAAAAATGAAACAGTTTGAAGTGTTTGAAGAAAACTAGAAGAATTCAGGAACCAGTTCAGTTTAAAGGTGACAAGTAAAACTTTGAAGACAATTCACTGAACTACAGTCTAATATCTAAAACTGGGCATTGTAATTTTTGATTGAATCACATTTTTTTGTCTGAAATCATCCTCGCTTTTATCAAAGAGACTGTGGTAAACTAGTCTTAATTTGGCCTGATTATTTGCGTAAGTACAACAAGAATAAAATTGATCATACACAGGTTTTTTAAATCTGCTTTGCTGGAATCTCATTAGGAATCTCCAGAATGAGTTTTAATCAGTGTCTTAGGGCAAAGAAGCCAAACCACACAGTTGCAAGCAGGCTTTGAGTGCAATACCTATAGATCTGGCTAAATTCCTCAAGTTCTTGAGGTCCCCAAAATGTCTTGAGTTTCCTTCCTTGACATTTCTATTAAAAAAAAACCTTTGTTTTTTACCTAAAAAGACTGCCATGAACCATATGACAAAGCAAGGTACCAAACTATTTCTCCAATGGTCTTTTATTAGCTTTCAAAGTTAATGACAATTCCTTAAAGCTTTCTGGTGACACCCAGAGTCCAGACATGTCTTTTTCAGACATAGCATTCTAGTCAAAGTTTTAGTTAATACAAATAAAATTGGAAACTAATGTTATATACCTTATTATGAAGAGCATAGATTGTTATTGGATTTATGCAAACATATTGCCATGACTCACTCATTAAGAATGGCCAAATTCTGGGGGAATCAGATAGAAAGAAAAATATAAAGAAAAAGGAAAACCCTTTTCCTTTTATCAGGGAAAAGGACCAAAATCCAACTCTGTGTAAGTAAGCTAAAAGGTAAGCAATTAGCATATTTTTAGATGAACAAACACATTTTATAACTTTTAGAAACACAGGCTCCTCTATTTTTGTAAATAAGTATTATAAAGTAAAATCACTGATTTAGAAAGGAACAGCTGAAATAATTAAATTGAATTGCTCAGATGGCTAAGGTCTTTCTTTGTTTAAAATATTTTATTTATTTATTTTCAGAGAGAGGGGAAGGGAAGGAGAAATAGAGGGAGAGAAACATCAATGTGTGGTTGCCTCTCATGTGTCCACTGAAAACTGGCCTGCAACCTAGGCTTGTGCCCTGACTGGAAATCGAATCACGATCCTTTGCTTCACTGGCCCACCCGTGCTCAATCCACTGAGCTATACCAGCCAGGACTAAGGTCTTTCTCTCTTGATAAGATTTACCTCCCAGAAATTTGCATTTTAAAAATGGCTAGAAAAGAGTTCTTAAAGAGCAGGTATTTGCATTTTAAAGGTACAGACTTTAATTTTATAAAGCCAATTATCTATATGCTTTTTTCTTGAGGGACCAAGGGTTAAATTTTCTCTCAGTTGGTGAGTATGCACCCCAAAAGGTGTCTCTCCAGTTGGTACTGCATATTATCTTTGGAAAGAGATACTTTCTTTCCTGCAGAAGAGGGGAACCTGGTTGGATTAGGGAAAACATGGGTGTCCACAATTTTCTCCAGCCCTGCATGACATAGTCAGTGCCTAGGATACACATGAGCCCATGAAGGCTCTGGTGTCCCAAAGCCCATGCCTTGCCCCGCCCTCAACTGGTGTGAAGGGCTTCCTGAAGATACATTATGCCCAGGTGTTACCTGTCTTCTGAGGGTAGCTTTACTTACCAAGAGTCACAGCAGTCATCAGGCATTGCTAGTTGGTCGCACTCTGCTCAGTAAAGTGGCTTTAATGTCACATGGATAATAAGTCCTTTAAGAGGCCTAGTAGAAAGAGAGCCATTCCTAGAAGGGAAGAGAAAGCTCCATTCCTGAGACTATCAAGGAAAAGGCATTTTATTTTATTTTATTTTATTTAATATTAAATTTTATTTAGTTACTTTTCAAGTATATTTTTTTTTATCTATTTCTCCCATCCCACCCCACCCCACCCCCCCCCGGTCTCCCCCCCCCATCCCCCCCCAGTCCTCATCTCTGCGTCCCTCATACTTGTTCCTCAAAATCCCTCCCCCTTTTTCCCCTTAAGTTCCCTTCCCTCTCCCCTCTGGTCGCTGCCCACTTGTTCTCTATTTCAGTGTCTTTGTTTTTGTTCTGTTTGCTTGTTTGTTTTATTCTTTAGCTTCCTGTCAAAGGTGAGATCATATGGTATTTGTCCTTCAATGCCTGGCCTATTTCACTCAGCATACAGGCATTTTAGAAAAAGAACCTTATATTAGCTAGGGCAGAATGAGACAGCATGCCCAACCCTGGAGGCAAGTCCTGTCAGCCTTTTCTAGGAAGACTGTAGAATGCTGGACACCCCTGAGAGGGTGCAAACGTTGTAAGAGAAATTAACAAACATCCAGTCAGTCTTTAGATTAGTTTCTCCTTGTGGAATTTCTTTTCAAATTACTACTTTCCAATTAGTTTAATATAAACCTTCCCATTTCTGTGAGTACTTGCAAGTAAAGGCTTCTACTTACTGCATACCTGCAGGAACATTAAGAAGAACTGGGATTTGGGAGTTTTCGGCCTTGGAGGCACCATTTCCCATGAATCCTGCACAGGTAGAGGAACTCAGCTGTCCTGGGCCTGTGGCTGCTGGGGTACAGACAAGCAGCTGGTCTTGCCGCAAAAGCTGGGAGCAAGGCAGTGGGCTGTGGACCCCAGGTGGGTGCTCAGGCCACAGAAGGGCTCTCATGTACTAGGCCCCAGGCTGTGCAGCAACAGGCAGCACTAGTGACACATACTTGCCAGGGTCTTTTCATTGGACACCAGTGCACAGTCAGGGTGCAGGTAGGAGCTGACAGAATGAGGGGAATTACCCAGTGTGAGTCACAGGCAGCTGCGGCAGAGACACTGAGAAAAGGGGGGCCTCAGGGCAGGTGGATTGCAAGTAGGTCTTGTGCTTACTGCTGCACTGGGCCAAGGGAGCTCTGAGCTGTGCTGGACAGGAGGGTTGCAGGTATAGTGGCTTCGGGGCAGGGATAAGCATTTAGGCAAGCTTCTTGGCCCACACTGATGAAGGTGGGGCTGAGGGGAACTCCAGATCTGGAGCTGAGGCAGGGATGGAGATGAGAGAAGATAAACTGGAAAACATACATAAGCAGCAGTAGAGGGGTGAGAGACAAGTGAGTAAAGAAAAGACTTCCCAACCTCCCAACACAGGGGAAGCAAGGTCCCAGTTCTTACCACAAGCCAGTGCTCCTCCCATCCCTTTGTGATCACCAGATGTTGCTGGTGGAATTGGGGTCCTTTCCTAGAGTCACAAGAAAAACATTTCCCTTTGGGTTCATTTTGTTTGGGACTCTCCGTTCTTCCTTTACTAGGTTAGGAAAATTTTCAGTCATTATTTCCTTCTTTCTTTTTTTAATCCTCAACTGAGAATGGATACGTGTACTGATTTGAGAGAGAGGGAGAAAGGGAGAAACATCGATCATTGCTTCCCATATGCACCGAATCAGAGATTGGACCTGAAGTTAAGGTATGTGCCCTGACTGGAATCAAACCCTCAACCTTTTGGTGCATGTGACAATACTCCAATAGACTGAGCCACCCTGCCAGGGCCCAGTCACTATTTCTTTAAATAGTTTGTCAATCTCTTTGCTTTGTCTTCTTCTTATAGCCCTGTCATGTGAATACTGTTATGTTTGATGTTGTCCCAGTGATCCCTTAAACTATCCTCACTGGTTTAAATTCTTTTTTCTTTTTGCTGTTCTGATTAAGTGTTCTCTGCTGCTTTGTCTTTAAATTGCTCATTTGATCCTCTGGTTCATCTAATCTACTGTTGATTCCCTCTGATGTATTTTTTTTTTTCATTTCAGTTACTGTATGTATTCTTTATATTTGATTGGTTATTTTATCTAATTGCTATGTCCTTTTTTATGATTAATATCTCTTTGTTAAAGTTCTCACTTAGTTTTTCTATTCTTTCCCTAAGTTCATTGAGCATTCTTATAACCACTGTTTGGAACTCTGTATCTGGTAGATTGCTTGCCTGCATTTTGTTTAGGTCTTTTTCTGAAGTTTTCACCTGTATTTTTTTTGGGGGGGGACAGGGGGACATGTTTCTGTGTCTTCTTATTTTGGTTGTTTGTTTCTACCTATGCATTAGGTAGATCTGCTATGTCTCCCGGTCTTTGCAGGTTGGCTTTAGGATGCAGATGTCCCAATCACCCAGGCCTGGTGCTCCTGGAGTGTTCCTTATGTGGGTTGCATGTGCTCCCCTGGTGAGCTAAGCTTTAATTGCCATTGGCATGTCAGTAGGTGGGTGTAGAAGACCATTCTGCATGGCGTGGGCCTAGCTCCCAGTGGAAAGCAAGGTCCAGTGCACAGGACCCACACCCATGGATAGTTTCTCTCATGGGGAATCAGGCCTGCATTGTACCTAGGCCACTTTGAGACTTGCTTTTGCTAAAACTCCTTCACCCTAAATTGATACAGTAAGTGCTTACTGTAACTTCCTAAAATCCATGCTAGAACTGCCTAGTATGGAATGTAACCAGTTCAACTACTTTTTCCTTTTCATTTGCAAATATCCTTCTTCTGTGATATGATTAACAGCATTGGCTCCTTTGTTTTCTGTAAAAGGTAACCTCCTAAAGTGAACCTGTGCATAGTAAATAATGACCATCATGTAATATGAGCAGAAACATAATAAAGGCCTGTCATGGTGGAGGGTGAGGCTTTTTCTCCTCTTGAAAGAGAAGCCTTTTCCTCTACAGGATTCAGTAGTCTTTGTGAATGTCTCTTGTCTCATCTATAATGCCGTGGACACTGCGGGCCAGTGTCTGCATCAGGTGGGGTCTACCCTAAGGCTGACTGGCTGTGAATATTAGTCATGACCAGTATATGAGCTGCTGTGAAGGGGCTGACCTCACAGAGTGAGACTGGCCCCAGCAGGTTCTGGTGCCTGTGGAGACTACTCATTGGATGAGCCACTTGTGGAGCTAATTGGGTGGTGCTCTATTATGCTCTGAAGCCAGTCACCCATGTGTTAATCCTGGGGCCTTTTGGGAGGGGCTCCAGTGTAGACAAGGTCAGTGGCTGCCTGGGACCAGCCTGGGACTACTTGGTAGGAGCTACAAAGGAACACAGTTGGTGCTGGCCTACAAGCATGTGGGAGAGGCCACATTGCCAATAGAAGCTGGCTGCATCCAGTACTGGGCCTGGTGCCACTAGGCTAAAGACACAAGGAAGCATGAGGTCTTCAGCCACTGTCTGGCTGCCCATAAGACTCAGCTGCTGAGAGAACACTGAGCAGTCTGCAAGCTGAGTAAGGTGAGGTCTCAGGGAGTCATCAGGGTGGTGTGAGTGGTGTTCTTCAGTTTACCTAATTCAGATTCATAATTGGGCCAGTGCCAAGCCTGGTACACTAAGCAAAAGACACTGGGCCCAATGAGGCCAGCCACCACCTGCCTGGGGCCTGTGGAACTTAGAGAATTTTTGAGAAAGACTGCAGCACAAGCCAAGGCTGACCACCGGTTACTGAAAAAGCCTCCATCAGTCCCTGAGTTGGAGTGAGGTAAGGGTCTCAGGAAGTTGTCTGGGTGGCATTAGTAATGTTTACCAGGCAAATGCAGAATTCGATTTCACCATGTTGGGGGACAGTTCAACAAAGAAAGGATAGCTCCTGCCTGTTGTTGTGTGGGAAAAAGGCTAAACATAGGGGCAATGGTGGCTGTCCCTCCAGCCCTTACCCTGAAGCCACACAACTCAATTTCTGCCTGTGTATCTGGCACCCCCCAGCCACAGTTCCTGCACCAGAGCCCAGGATGAGGCCTGAGAGGTAGTGAACCTGTGCATGGGCCCTTTAAAAGATTGTCTGGGTTTCCAGCAGTCTTCTCTGTCACACAGACTGAGAAAATCCCTGCTTATTTTCACAGCCAAATGTGGAAACTCCTCTTCCCAGTGCTCATGTTCAGGGAGCCTGGTGGAGGGTTGGGACCCCTTGCTTCTCACAGAGGAGCTCTGCCATTGAGATTTCCTTCCTGATTAACTGCCTAAAGTGGGTGTCGGGACAACAGGTTTTATGTCTCCACTGCTCCTTCCAGGCTCATGTGCCTTCTTTCTCCTTTATATCCTCAGTTAAAGCTCTCCTGTTCAGATGGTCTTCAGGTTTCTCCAAGTTGATTGTTCTATAACTTAGTTGTTATTTTAAGGTAGTCACGGAAGCAGACAGCACAGGGTTCACCTACTCCATCATCTCAACTGGAAGTCTGATAAACTGGAAATTAGTAACAGTAAGATAAAGATAAAATATCTAAACACCTAAAAATTAAATAACACATTTCTACATAAAGCTATTTGTCAAAGAGAAGTCTAAGAATAGAAAGTATTTTTACTGGAAAAAATCCAACACATCACAATTTGTAGGATGTAGGTAACAAAGTTAGAAATGATAGCATTAAATGCTTATAGTAGAAAAAAAAGAGTGACCTTGAAGATTTCATACTTCCATCTTTAAAAAAATAAAATAAAATAAGTGAAATACAATGAAAGAAAACAAGAGGAAGAATATAATAAAAATAATGAAATAGATGAAAGTGAATTTAAAAGAAAGAGACAAATATTGAAGATAGGCAAAGAAGGTTCAATTTCCAGGTAATGGGAATTCCCAGATTGGGGAAAAAAATCAAAGCAAGGATTCAAAATATTAAATATATATATTAAGAACATTTTTATGAAATAAAAAGAATTTTAGGATACATGTTGAAAGAGCATACAATATATTCAAGAATATTGACATAAAATGAACAAAAATAAGATGTATTCTAATTAAATTACTAGGTTTTAAAATAGCCACTTTTTACAAAATAGTTAAACAGAATTACCAATATGATTCAGTAATTCTATTTCCAGTTATATGCCCCAAAATTGAAAATAAATACTCAAATAAATATTTATACATGAATAGCACTTTTTACAACAGCAAAGGGTGGAATCAACCCAAATGCCCATTAATGAATGAATGGATTAACAAATTATATATATGTATATATATATATATAATTTAAATATACAAATAATATATAACATTCATGTGAATATATCTATATTACAGTGTATATCTATATGTGTACATATATACATATATATATAGCAAAATTATCTGTGTTATTCAGCCACAAAAAGAAATGAAATATTGCTGCATCTTACTACATGGATGAACCTCAAACACATTATATGTGAAAGAAATCAGACACAAAGCATCACATACTGTATGATTCCATTTATGTAAAATATCCCAAATTGGTAGGTCCACAGAGGCAGGAAGCAGATTGGTAGTTGGTCATGGATGAAGGAAAGAGGAAAGGAGAAGTGACTGCTATGGGTGTGGAGTTTTCTTTGGGGTGATGCAAATGCCTTGGAACCTCATAGATGTGGAGGTTGCACGACATGGCAAATGCACTAAGTGCTATTTTAAATGTTTTATTTTATATTATATTAATTTCATCTTAATTCTAAAAAGTCACTTGGCTGTAAGTAAAGTATACAAAAACATAAAAAAAGATAACTAGGTTACCTGATTTTTTACAATTTATGCGAGAATAAAATGAAATAATATACATAAACTAACTCAAAGAGAAGAAATGTGAGCCAAAGTTCTTATATACAGCAAATCTGACTTTTATGTGTAAAGGGCACAGATCATCTATCTGTTGTCAAATTGTAAGAACTAAAATTTTGTCCTCATGAGTTCTTCTTGAGGAACAAGCCAGGAACTAACTTCAGACAACCCATATGACTCAAGGCACATCAGTGTAAGGACTGGTGGTAAGGAAAGAACATACAGTTATAAGTGTAACTAAGAGTAAAAGAGGTTAAATTACAGAAAGTACAGTATTAATGAATTTATAACTTATATTTAAAATAAAAATTAATTCATTAAATTTCTAAATGATTTTAAAATTTTATTAATCATTTTAAAAATTGGAGAAGAATGTTCAGGTTGTATGAAAAAAATTTTAAGCTATTCTCAAAAATATATAATTGAGAATTATAATATTAGTACTGTTATTCTGAGACTACTGTCTATGTAATGAGGTAATAAAGTAAATGAGTCATTATGAAATATTTCATTTCTATCATTCCCTACATATTTAAGAACCATAATTCTCAGTGTTGAATAAAAAAGGTAATCATATACAAAGTTTTTTTAAAAACAACAATCCTAACAATAGATTTTAATATTCATTTGTGAAGTACTTTATTTTTATTTTTATTTTTTAATTTTATTTAGTTATTTTTCAAGTACAGTTTCTTGTCTATTTCTCCCATCCCAGTGCCCCCCTGCCCCGTGCTCCCCACCTCTCTCCCATTTCCTCCCCCCCTAGTCCTCATCCCTGTGTCCTTCATACTTGTTCCCCCAAATCCCTCCATTTTTTCCCCCTTAAATTCCTTTCCCTCCCCCCTCTGGTCACTGTCCCCTTGTTCTCTATTACAGTGTCTTTGTTTTTATTCTGCTTGCTTGTTTGTTTTCTTGTTTAGCTTCCTGTTAAAGGTGAGATTATATGGTATTTGTCTTTCATCACCTGGCCTATTTCACTCAGCATAATGCTTTCCAGTTCCATCCATGTTGTTGCAAAGGGTAGTAGCTCCTGCTTTCTCTCTGCTGCATAGAATTCCTTTGTGTATATGTACCACAATTTTTTTATCCATTCATTTACTGATGGGCACCTAGGTTGCGTCCATCTCTTGGCTATTGTAAATTGTTCTGCTATGAACATTGTGGTGCATAGGTTCTTTGATATTGATGTTTTAGGATTCTTAGGATATAACCCTAGCAGTGGAATTGCTGGGTCAAAAGGCAGGTCAATTTTTATTTTTCTGAGAACATTCCATACTGTTTTCCATAATGGTTGTACCAGTTTGCAATCCCACCAACAGTGAACTAAGGACCCCTTTTCCCCACATCCTCTCCAACATTTGCTGTTTGTTGCTTTATTTATGACAGCCATCCTGACTGGTGTAAAGTGGTATCTCATTGTGGTTTTAATTTGTATCTCTCTGATAGTGAACAATACTGAGCATCTCTTCATGTGTCTCTGGATATTCTGTATGTCCTCCTTGGAGAAGTGTCCGTTCAAGTTTTTTCCCATTTTTTAATTGGATTACATGTCTTCTTAGAGTGGAGTCGTGTAAGTTCTTTGTATATTTTGGAGATTAAACCTTTGTCTGAGGTCTCATTGGTAAATATGTTTTCCCATATAGTTGGCTGTCTTTTTAATTTAACACTGTTTTCTTTAGCCACACAGAAGCTTTTTATTTTGAAGAGATCCCATTTGTTTATTCTTTCCTTTATATTCCTTGCTCAAGGGGACATATCAGTAAAAATGTTGCTGCATGAAATATCTGAGATTTTCTTACCAATGTTCTCTTCTAGGACTTCAATGGTGTCATACCTTATATTTAAGTCTTTTATCCACCTTGAATTTATTTTGGTATATGGTGTAACTTGTGCTCAAGTTTCATTTTTTTGCACATAGCTGTCCAGTTCTCCCAACACCATTTGTTGAAGAGGCTATCTTTACTCCATTTTATGTTACTGCCCCCTTTGTCAAATATTAATTGACTGTAGAGAGTTGGGTTTATTTCCAGCTCTCTGTTCTGTTCCATTGGTCTATGTGCCTGTTTTATGCCAGTACCAGGCTGTTTTGATTACAGTGGCCTTGTAATATAGTTTGGTATGAGGTATTGTGATCCCTCCTACTTTGTTCTTCTTTCTCAAAAGAGCAGCCGCTATTCGGGGTCGTTTATGGTTCCATATAAATTTTTGAAGTGTTTGTTCTATGTCTGTGAAATATCCCATTGGTACTTTAATAGGTACTGCATTGAATCTGTATATTGCTTTGGGTAGTACGCACATTTTGATGATGTTAATTCTCCCAATCCATGAACAAGGTATATGTTTCCATTTGTTTGTGTCTTCCCTGATTTCTTTCTTCAGTGCTGTGTAGTTTTCTGCATACAGGTATTTTACCTCCTTGGTTAGGTTTATTCCCAGATTTTGTTTTGCTTTTGCTATATCAAATGGTATTTTTTTCTTGATTTCTGCTTCTGCTGATTCATTGTTAATACACAAAATGCCTTTGATTTCTGGATATTGACTTTGTATCCTGCTGTTTTACCAAATTCATTAATTATTAGAGCAGTTTTTTGGTAGAGTCTATAGGATTTTCCATGTATACTATGATGTCATCTGCAAACAGTGACAGTTTTGCTTCCTCCTTTCCTATTCAGATGCCTTTTATTTCCTTTTCTTGTTTGATTGCTGTGGCTAAAACTTCCAATACTATATTGAATAGAAGTGGTGAAAGTGGACATCCTTGTCTCGCTCCTGATTTTAGTGGAAAAGCTTTTAGTGTTTGCTCATTGAGTATGATATTGGCTGTAGGTCTCTCATAAATGGCCTTTATTATATTGAGGAATTCTCCCTCTATTCCCACTTTGCTGAGTGTTTTTATCATAAATGGGTGTTGTACCTTATCAAAAGCTTTTTCTGCATTTATTGATATGATCATGTGGTTTTTTGTCTTTGCTTATGTTTATGTGATGAATTACATTTACTGATTTGCGAATGTCCAACCATCCTTACATCCCTGGGATGAATCCCACTTGGTCATGGTGTATGATCTTTTGGATATATTGTTGGATGCGATTTGCCAATATTTTGTTAAGGATTTTAGCATCTATGTTCATCAGTGTATTGGCCTTAGGTTTTCTTTCTTTGTTGTATCTCTATCTGGTTTTGGAATAAAGATGATGATGGCTTCATAAAGTTTGGGAGTTTTCCATCCTTCTGGATTTTTTGGAATAGACTGTGGAGAATAGGGGTTAGCTCTTCCTTAAATGCTTTGTAGAATTCTCCTGTGAAACCATCTGGTCCAGGGCTTTTGTGTGATGGGAGTTTTTTTATTACTGCTTCAATTTCTTTTGCTGTTACTGGTGTATTTAGATTTTCTGTTCCTTTTTCACTGAGATTTGGAAGATTGTATTTTTCTACCAATGTGTCCGTTTCCCCTAGGTTTTCAAGTTTCTTGGCATACAGTTCTTCATAGTAATTTCTTACAATCCTTTCTATTTCTGTGGTATCAGTTGTAATCTCTCCCGTTTCATTTCTGATTGTGTTTATTTGTGTCCATTCCCTTCTTTGCTTGATGAGCCTACTTAAAGGTTTGTCTATTTCATTTATCTTTTCAAAGAACCAACTCCTGGATTCATTGATCCTTAGGATTGTGCTTTTAGTCTCTATGTCATATAGTTCTGCTCTGATCTTGGTTATTTCTTTCCTTTACTTGCTTTGGGCTGTTTTTGTTGTTGTTCCTTGAGTTCTTGCAGGTGTAGAGTAAGGTTGTTTGTTTGAAATGTTTCTATCTTCTTTAAGTAGGCCTGTATTGCTATAAACTTCCTGCTCAGGACTGCTTTCACTGTGTCCCATAAGTTTTGGATTGTTGTGAGATTGTTTTCATTTGTTTCCAGAAACTTTTTGATTTCTTCCCTAATTTCATTCTTGACCCATTCATTGTTTAATAGCATACCATTCAGTCTCCATGATTTTGGGTGTTTTGGTTTTTTTTCTTTGAGGTTGGTTTCCAGTTTCAGTCCCTTGTGGTCAGAGAAGATGTTTGGTATGATTTCAATTTTCTTGAATTTGTTGAGGCTCATTTTGTGTCCTATCATGTGGTCTATCTTTGAGAAGTTCCATGTGCATTTAAAAAGAATGTGTATTTAGCTTCTTTGGGATGAAGGGCTCTATATATATCAGTTAAGTCCATTTCATCAAGGGTGTTGTTTAATGCCGCAATGTCTTTGTTGATATTTTGTTTGAAAGATCTATCCATTTTTGATAATGGGGTATTAAAATCCCCTACTATAATTGTGTTGCTGTCTATATCTTTCTTGAAGTCCTCTAAGATTTTCTTGATATATTTGGGTGCTCCTATGTTCGGTGCATATATATTTACAATGTTAATGTCTTCTTGATGGATTCTTCCCTTGAGTATTATGAAGTGACCTTCTGGGTCTCTCTTTATTTGAAGTCTGTTTTGTCTGATATGAGTATTGCTACCCCAGCTTTTTTTTCTTTTCCACTTGCTTGGAAAATTTGTTTCTAGCCTTTCACTTTTAGTCTGTCATGGTCTTTTGTCCTGAGGTGGGTCACTTATAGGCGGCATATGTGACAGTCATGCTTTCTTATCCATTCTGCTATTCTGTGTCTTTTGATTGGAGCATTTAATCCATTTACATTTGAGGTTATTATTGATAGGTACTTATTCATTGCCATTTTTGTACCTGTGTTCCTCTCTGTCTCTTTTCCTTACTCTCCTTAAAGCAATCCTTTTCGTATTTCTTGTAGAGCTGGCTTGGTGGCAGCATATTCTTTTAGACTTCTTTTGTGTTGGAAGCTCTTTATTTGGCCTTCTATCTTGATTGAGAGCCTTGCTGGGTAAAGTAGCCTTGGTTGTAGACCTCTGGTTCTCATTACTTGGAATATTTCTTGCCATTCTCTTCTTGCTTGGTGTATTTCCATTGAGAAGTCAGTAGGCAACCTTATTGGGTCTCCCTTGTATGTTACTTCCTTTTTCTCTCTTGCTGCCTTTAAGATTCTTTCTTTGTCTTGGAATTTTGCCATTTTGATGATGACGTGTCTTGAATTGGGCTCTTTGGGTTCCTCTTGATTGGGACTCTGTGTGATTCCTGGATTTGTGTGACTTTTTCTCTCAGCAAATTAGAAAAATTTTCTCTCATTACTCTTTCGAATACATTTTCTATCCCTTGTTCTTCTTCTCTTTCTGGTATTCCTATTATTTGGATATTATTACGTTTCATATTTTCTTGCATTTCTCTTAATCCCTCTTCATTCTTTCTGAGCCTCTTTTCCCCTTCCTGTTCCTTCTGTGAGATGCTTTCTACTTTGTCCTCCAACTCACTAATCTGATCTTCTGTCTCATCTACACTATTTTTAATGCTTTCTACTGTGTTCTTCAATTCAGAAATTGTATTCTTCATTTCCTCTTGGCCCTTTCTAAGAGTTTCCATTTCCTTTTTCATGTTGATATAGTTCGTGGTGAGACCGTTATAGCTCCGCTATAGTTTCTGGTAGCTCATTGTGAGCTCTTTGAACTTCCTGATAACCAGTGCTTTGAATTTAGTATCTGATAGTTGACTTGCCTCTATTTCAACTAATATTTTTTCTGAGGGTTCCTCCTTTCCTTTCATTTGGGGATTGTTTCTTTGTCTTCCCATTGTTTGTGAGACTCTTCTTGTTAGCCTCAGCTTCTTAGATTAATCTGTTTTGACTCCCTGCGTTTATGGTGTATACTTCTGTGGTGGAATGCCTGTGAATTTCAGTGGTGCAGTCTCTTTCAGTTATCCTGTTGTTCTCCGCTTCCACCTACTCAAATATGCAGCAACTTTTGGCTTCTCTCCTACCGCAAAGTGCAATTTGTCTCTCTGACTCTGCTATTGGGAGGCCTCTTCTATGGGTCCAGCTCTGGTCTTTTTGTATTTTCAAGTTGATTGTGAATCTTGTGGGTAAAAGAAAGAAAAGACAAGGAAAGAAATAAAAGGAAGAGAAAAAAGGGTCGGGGAATGGAAGAAACAACAATAAGTTTAAAAAGAAAAGAAGAAGGAATAAAACAGAAAATCTGAGAAAAGAGGACAAAAGTATTGAAAGATGAAGCAGTAATAAAATTTAAAAGAAATAGCAGATTACTTTAAAAAAGCAAAAAGATAAAAAAAGAATAGAAAAAGAAAGAAAAGTTAAAAAAAAGAATAAAAATAAAGTAAAATAAAGAGAAAGAAAAAAGCCCCCAAAAAAAGCAACAAAAAAGGGAAAGGTCACTTGTTGGTTTCAAACTAGTTGAACCGGTTTTTCTGGCTGAAGTTGGCTGAGGGGCGATTGTTGTGATTTTTCTGCCAGCTCTCACTCAGGAGCCAGACACTTGGCACCTCTCCTGAGCTCCCTACAATGGGGAACTAGGACTTCCTCACAACACTCCCCTCCCAGGGGTTACCACCATGGGCTGGTTTGCGGTGCTTGCAGGCTCCTGTGCCAGTCTAGTTGTCTGGTTTCCTCGGGATTGAGCACAGACCTGCCCCCGTTCTGTGGGGAAGCTCTAGGCCCTCTGCCCAATCTCGGGTTCACTGCCAAGCTGAGTGTGGAGCAGACCAGGCTGTTGTGTCTATTGGATTCAGAGCCCCAGGCTGTACATATCAGTTCTTGTGAGCTGGCAACCACAGAGTCCTTGGTTGGGGCCCTTTGTCCTGAGCACCCTCTCCGCAAACTCTATCAAACAAGTCTCTCCTGGCACCCCACCTTGCTTGGGCAGAATGAGAGTGGGTAGAGGGTCTCAGCTCTTTCCCCAGGACCCCTCAGCACCCGGGGCTTCCAGATAGTCCAAGAGGGATGGACTGGAAGCCAGGAGCCAATCTGAGGACTGGGCGCCAACCTAGAAACTCTGTACACACGTCATGGCACACTGCGTGGTATGTACTGTTCCCCTGAACTGTGCACGGGCTGAAATCCCTTCTGCTCCTGTGTTTGTCTGGGTCCCATGGCCAACCTTGGCCAAAAAATTCTAGGGATGTAGCAGCTCAGGGAACTCGTCTGGGCACTGAACGCTGTCCCAGGCGCTGTTGTACACTCGCCCAGACATACTGTGTGCCAGGCGCTGGACCCCCGAACTGTACGCAGGCTGAAATCCCCTCTGCTCCCCTCTGGTTGGGCCACTTGGCAGGTCCTGGCTGAAAAATCCTAGGGAGGGAGTCTTCTGGGCACTGAACGTTGGCCCAGGCACCATCAGGCACTCACCCAGATACACTGCGCATTGGGTGCTTAGTCCCCCGAACTGTGTACAGGCTGAAATCCCTTCCACTCCTCTTTGCCTGGGCCACTTGGCTGGCCCCAGCTGAAAAATCCCAGGGAGGGAGCCCTCCGGGCGCTGAACGTTGGCTCAGGCGCCCTTGGGCCCTTGCCGCGGGTCGCTAGTCCCCCAACCATGCACCAGCAGAGGTCCCTGCTGTTCCTCTTTGCTCCGTCCCCGAGACTACTGTACTGCTGTTGTCTCCCTACCATCTGGTTCCTCCGTGACCATCAAGGTTTCTGGTCCCTTATTTTCATATATGCTTGGCAACTGCTGGCTTGCTGGCTTCTCCTCCTCCGATCTGACAGGTTTCTCTCCCTTTTGTACTAGGAACTGGTATCTGCTCCATCCTACTCCATCACCATCTTGAAAGCCCCCCCTATTTTGTATGTAATATATTTGTCCTAGTTCTGTCTACTGAAGAGATTATTCAATGACCAGGTTTGTTTCGTTTCATTTTGTTTTTCACTATTTTACAAATTGTTGCTTTTATGCCTGTTGCAGGATGACTCTGGTTTATCTTCTTATACCAAATAGTGTGAACACTACCTAAAATTACTAGATACATGTAAAAGGGCCCAGAAGCCAATGTGAACATGTTCCCCCTGGCCAAAACCAGGACAGTTTGAGTTTTGATAAGGTAATAACTATATAGTAACTGTAATAAATTAATACCCAGCAAATATGTTTCAATCCCTCAATTCACAATAACATATTTTTGAAAACCTAGTTAGTAGCCTGTGAAGATTAGTGGAGTATTTAAAAGCTAGTAAATAAATATAAAACTGGTAAAAAAATAGAAAGAGTATCTAGCACTTTTTGTCTTTCTTGTCAGAACTGTCACTCAAGGTATCCACGTATTAGATGAAGAGTGCTATTACAGAAATATTCCAATTAACAAATTATAAATAAATGATGAATTTTAGCATTTTGCAACTTGAGTCCATTAACAAATTTAAATATTAACATCATTTAAAAAAAGAGCCCTGGCTGGTGTGGCTCAGTGGATTGAGTGTGGACCTGCGAACTGAACAACTGTGGTTCAATTCCCAGTCAGGGCACATGCCTGGGTTGCAGGCCAGTTCCCAGTGGGGGACATAGGAGAGGCAGCCACACATTGATGTTTCTCTCCCTCTCTCCTTCCCTTCCCCTCTAAAGATAAATAAATAAAATCTTTAAAAATTTTAAAAAAAGAGAGACTGAGCTATCTTGCCCCTCCTGATTAAAGAACCTGGTGCTAGTTGTAATTTTGCCACAGGGACCAGTCACTAGACTAATCTAGTCTTTGAGTCTGATGGCCAACATGCGGGGGTCTACAGTGGGGCTGGGACATGCTGACCTGCAAAATGAGAGTGCCATTGGAAAGCCAGACCAAGGGCAACATACGTGTCCAATGACCTGGACTCTGCAACAACTTTGGTGTGGGACCCAAGGAAGGAATTATGGAGTCGGGGGCAACATTCTTTTTCTACACCTCTGTGATGGTTATAGCAAAAAATGTAAAACATACCTATCAGTTTTTCCCCTTTGTGGACTTTGTCAATTGTGGTTCATTTTGAAAAATCTTCCTGAGAACAAGACTGTTGGGAACCACCCTGCCTGATTTCAGAACCTATAACCCCCTCCCCCCTATGGCTAAGGCTGAGTGAGTGACCTTTGGACCATAAGCCACTAAGGAGACAAAGCTTATCTCCCTGGCAGGAGTGCCACTTCTGCTCCTTTAACTTCATCCATAACTGGCCCCCAATGCTTGATCAGTTAGCCAATGATGGGTAAGATTCCCCAAGGAGGGAATGACCTAAGACAGGAACAATCATGAGGAGGCCTCAGGGAAGGACTTGTGGGCTATAGCAAAAGGGGGTGATGGACCCTCACCCCTTGGCTTTGACACAGCCTGAGTCCTCATTCTGTCTGTGAGAAGTCTCTTAATCTCTTGGCTGCCTTACTTCCCCTGCCTGACTTAAGCCTGAAACAATGACAGAGGGCGGTGCAGCCCTGTGCTGGAAAGGGCGGGTTCCCCAGGGTGATCAGGCCTAAGAAAGAATATATAAAATCCTGTGAAACCTGCTTTGTTTAGAATGCTCTCAATTTAAATGACAAGGGTCCAAGCAGGAAATGAGTTTGTTTTCCAAAGTTTTGTAGCCCTTTAGCTAACAGTCCCTGACTCAGTATAAACCCTAGTAGTTCTTTGAATGTTATCTATTGTTTGACCCTTACTGCCTGACAATGATTAATGAGCTTTATCTGTATTCCTGTGCAAAATTAACCTATTTAAAGCCCACTGAGGAAAAGGCTCTTGGTCCTTCTCCTTTGAGAGATCAGCCACCTTTCCTCCCCAAGCAGATCATGTCTTGGTAGACTTATTCTCATCCGTGGTGGACAGCAGGCTCAGTGGGCAGAACCCCGCCCATATGCAAGACTTTATATTTACTCTCTGTACACTTGACATGATTTCTTTTATGCTTAAATTATGTGTCCTAATTTTTGTTTAGTGTATGGTGTGAGGAAACACCATTCATTTTACCATTTTTTCATTCTTTAAAAATATATTCAAACTAGTTTTTGCTATTGAAAAGTAATGTATGTATGTGGAGGAAACCCACAAATGATGTGGGAAAGGAAAGTAATCCTCCTTCCAACTCTATTTCTCTGTCAAAGGCAATCACTGCTAATAGTTCTTTTGCTGTTATTGTTGTTATTTTGTACTGCAGTAGAAAAATATACTTGCTACTTGGTGTATATGATAGTTTTTCTTTGCAGAAATAATTAGGAAATAGACCTCACCCAGTCCATATCATTTCTGTAAATCTGACTTAACCTTCAGTTGATATAGTTCCTTAGCCACATAAATTACATCACTGACAGAAATAAGATACAAGCTGAGCCAACGAAGTTGGATTTTAGGGATTTTTATCCCAATACTGAACAAGGTAGCACCTTTAAATCTATTATTGTCAAAATTATGCCTAGAGGTGCTTCAGACCACAGCAGGTAGAGCCCAAGAACATAATCAACAGAGTGAAGATACGGAGAAAATCGGAATTTGATAATATGTTTTTTTGAGCCCTGTCTCACTATACCTAAAGTTAAATTTTAGATGTTCTCAGTTTACATGTGATAAAGAATTCTCTGGCTAGTGTAGCACAGTGGATTGAGCACTGGCCTGTGAACCAAACAACCATGGTTCGATTCCCAGTCAGGGCACATGCCTGGGTTGCAGGCCAGTGCCCAGCAAGGGACACATGAGAAGCAACCATACACTGATATTTCTCTCCCTCTCTCCTTCCCTTCCCCTCTAAAGATAAATAAACAAAATCTTTAAAAAAATTTCTTGGTTGCACACTTGGATTTTTTTGTTGTCACGCAACCAGAATTCTAGCTGATACTGTATCCTTCTGAAAATTCTTCATAACTATATACATACACACACACTCACAAATAATTTTCATTGTCAGCTCTCAGGAACCAAATAGAGTCAATTAAACTGTCTATTATAAGTCCTCTTAGTTCACTTCTTACTCTCTGAAACTCAAAAACAAAATAGCTAGTACCTCATTGAACTGGGTCTCTAAGATCCAGATCTTGCTATTTGAACTGATACATTTATGTGTGGGTGTGTGCCACACACAAAGGGGCATTTTGTAAATAGTTGACCCTCAAACAACTCAGGGGTTAAGGGCACCATCCCCATGCAGTCAAAATTCCATAAGTAACTTTTTAATCCTCAAAAACTCAGTCATCCCTCAACATTCACAGGAGACTGGTTCCAGGACCCCCATGGGTAGCAAATTATGTGGCAGATCACATCACCTATATAGAGTGGCATAGATCAATGCACATGGTTGGCCCTCTGCATCTGCAGAGTCCCCCCTGTACATTAGAAATACTGTTTTCCATCTGAGGTTGGTTGAATCTACAAATGTGAAACCCAGGGATACAGAGGGCTGATTGTATATTTACTTTTTCAAATCTACATACAGGTGGGTCTATACAGTTCAAACATGTGTTGTTCAAATATTAACTATTTTTATAGTCTTGGAGAGTTTTCAAATAAACTCATAGATATTACTATTAAGAGCTGAAAAAATTTCTTATGTAACATGTGCTTAAAAAGTGAGTATCCCACCAGAAGGCACATTGTTTATGTACAATTCCTTGCCGTTCCAAACATGTTGTACATGTTTTTTTTTTTCATCCAGACTAGTAGGAGGGGCAGAGATGGGCAGAAGGGCAGAGAGGACTCTCAGCAAGGTGACAGCTGCTGAAGCAGGTGAGGCACAGCTGGCAGAACAGGCAGTCCCATATTTGTCTGTGGATAAACCTGGAGGAAAAACTTGGGCAGCAAGACTCAGGATTTCAGTGCAGGTAAGTAAAACCTCAAAAGCTCTGACTGCAAGAACCTGTGGGGTTTTTTCAGAAACTCCCATTGTTTCACAGGAGAGTCTGTTGGAGAGACCCACAAGGTCCTATAATGTACACAAATCCAGTGACCCAGGAATCAGCACCAGAAGGACTTAATTTGCTTGTGGGTACCTGGGGAAGTGACTGAAAGCCAGCAGAGAGCTGAACAAGCAGCATTGTTCCCTCTTGGAGCCTCCCCCACATACAGCCCCTGGTGAATACCTAAAACTCCACCTTTTAATTATTTAACATATGTGTCAAGACAAAAACAATATGTCCCAAAAGAAAGAACAGGTAAAAGCTCCAGAAGAAATATAACTAAGCAATAAAGAGATAGCCAACCTATCAGATGCACAGTTCAAAACACTGGCTCACAGAAATGGCTGATTATGGTTACAAAATAGAGGAAAAAGTGAAGACTATAAAAAGTGAAATAAAGAAAAATGTACAGGAAACCAATAGTGATGGGAAGGAAACTAGGACTCAAATCAACAGTTTGGACCAGAAGAAAGAAATAAACATTCAACCAGAACAGAATGAAGAAACAAGAATTCAAAAAAATGAGAAGAAGCTTAGGAATCTCCCAGGCAACCTGAAACGTCCCAATACCTGAATCATAGGGGTACCACAAAGAGAAGAACAACAGCAAGAAATTGAAAACTTATTTCAACAAATAAGGAAAGAAAGTTTTCCTAATCTGGTGAAGGAAATAGACTTCCAGGAAGTCCAGGAAGCTCAGAGTCCCAAAGTGGTTGGATCTGAGAAGGAACACACCAAGGCACATCATAATTTCATCACCCAAGATTAAGGATAAGGAGAGAATCTTAAAAGCAGCAAGAGAAAAGAGACATTTATCTACCCATAAGACTATAAGCTAATTTTCAAAAGAAACCTTGCAGGCAAGAAGTAACTGGCAACAAGTATTCAAAGAGATGAAAAGCAAGGACCTACATCCAAGATTACTCTACCCAGCAAAACTATCATTCAGAATGCGAGAGCACTTAAAATACTTTCCAGACAAGGTCAAGTTAAAGAAGTTCACTATCACCAAGCCCTTATTATATGAAATGTTAAAAAGACTTATCTAAGGAAAATATGAAGATAAAAAATATGAACAGTAAAATGACAACAAAACACAGATATCAACAACTGAACCTAAAAAAAAGTGAACTAAGCAAACAACTAGAACAAAAACGGAATCACAGAAATAGAGATTGCATGGAGAGTTATTAGTGGAGAAGGGGATAGGGAAATGGGGGGAAGGTATAGGGAATAAGAAGCATAAATGGTAGGCACAAAATAGAGAGGGGAAGGTTAAGAATAGTATAGGAAATGGCGAAGACAAAGAACTTATATGTATGACCCATGGACATGAACTAAGGTGGGGGAATTGTTACAGAACAGACTGCTGGGGGGGCTGTGAATGATGTACTATTACAGAATGGATCCCCCCTTTCTACTCCAGGCCCTCCCCCCCCCACCCTGTACTAGGTTTGCCTTGCCTGCCACCAGGGAAAGACATCCCTCAATGGCAGATTGGTGAAAAGGAAAGGAATTATTTATTCAGAGTTATATAAACTGAGAGTAATGACTTAATGTCTTCATTAAAATAATAAAGTCCTTTAAAATACCCTCAAACACACACAGTCCTTCCTACTCCCTCTGCCCAGTCTGGGGTACCATATCTCAGGAAAAGAAGTAGAAGTCCATGATTCAGACAGCCCCTCAGGTCTTTCACCATCAGCTGTGTTGCGACCATGATCTCCAGTTAATCCAAAACCATGTGGCACTTTCTCTTGGCCCACCAGCAAGAATCCTTTCACCCCTTTCCTTCCCAGCAAGGTCTCTCCTGCTTCCTAAGCCATGTGTCAAAAGGAAGTCCCAAAGCCACATGGTCCTGGTCCTCCTTTTCTCTCTCATGCAGGTACTGTAACCAGAGGAAGTTGCCTCCCAGTTACATCATGGGTTGAAGTCATTCCCATCTCCCTGGCTTGAAGCATGACCACAGCTATTTAACATATCCGTGAAACCAGTTAAAAGTTATAGATATGTTAAATGACCATGCCAGAGGTTAGTTGCAAAGCTGTTGCTATGAAAAACAGGTTTCAATGGCCCTGCTCCTTGTGTCCCTTCTCCCAACTCACACCTGTGGGGAAGGGGGAGGACATCCTATATATGTATATTTTTTCTAATATTTTCTGAACACCCTGAGTTCTGGACACCATTATAAATCCTTATCTGGGGTCCCCCTTGGCTGTACCCTGTTACAGAATGAGGGTGGAAGGGGGTGTACAAGGCAGAGGGAAATAACTGGAGGAAAATGGGACAACTGGAATAGCAAAATCAATAAAATATTAAAAACTAAAAACATTTTGTATATGTTTCCTCATGAATGTATAAGTCTATCTAAAGATAAATTCTTAAGAGTAAAAATGTTGGGGCAAAGGATATAAACAGCTTAAATTTTGATCAGATAAACCCAAGAATTTGCTTTGGACTTGTGAAGAGCACTGGAAGTAAAACAAGGTTTGGAGAAAATGTCTTCCTTATATTGAGGATACATCACAGTGCTTTTAGTAATAACATATTTACCAAAATGTTTTTATAATTTATATAAAATTACCTTCATTATATTTTTATCTATTGATGTGATTGATTATATTGGAACTATTGAACTATTTTTGTATTACTAGGAAAAGCCCATTTTGGACTTGAAGTCATATTCTTCAGAAACACTGTGAGATATTATTTGATTATACCTTTTCAGGATTTTTACAATTTTGTAATATGTATGTACTTATCTTTTTTGCTGCACCTTTCTCACATCTCTGAAATTATCTAATGGTAAATAAGAAGCATAATATATCTTATATCAAATAAAACAATTCATACATCATGGGGCTTATTTCTTTGTTCTGAGCCCAGAATCCTTTTTGGAGATATTTCTTTGGCAGAAATGGAATAAGTTGTCATAGCCTTTTAATCTAGGGTGGTTTTTCATTTTTGAATCAGTATTGGTCACTTACCTGCAAAGCACCTATTTCAAATACAATTCTCACTTTATAGTACATATGAATATATTTCTTTTAGATTTCTTAAAATTCTGAAACTGAACATCTCTTTTTATATACATGTATATGTATATTTCTTATATATGTATTTCTTTGATTAAGTATGAAAAATGTTTGTCTCCTTTTCATGGTTTTTCAAAGTATCAGTTCTTGAATTTATTTTGTTACACTGTGAATTTTTCTAATTCATTAATTTCTATTTTTTTCTTTTTTTCTTTACTTCATCAATCTATTTATAATGAGTATATTTACTTTTGTTCCATTTTAACAAAATTACAAGGCAATAGATTTTCCTCTGACTAAATCTTTGGTCATATTACCGTATATGGGAAAAGTGGCATTTATTGATATTATTTTCTGAGCATCTCATCATTTCTAATTTGATTTCCTTTTACCTAGAATTAATTTGAGAGACATTTGTAGTTTTTATCCGAGTGTTTTGAAGTAAAACAAATATCTACACATTTTTAAATGAATCAGGGAATGTTACTTTGAATTATGTTAGACTATGTCAGAAAACATGGCCTAGACAAATTTATTTTGTACAAAGCAGTGAACTAATATATATCTCAAGTTTTGTAACTGTTTCATTAAAAAACTGAAAAAGAATAAACTGAAAATGGTGCAGTTTCCTGCACCAATGAGCAGCTTTGTTTTAGGGTATTTTTTTCTTCTTTCCTGAAAGGCATCCATTTGGGAAAATATTCTGTCGTGAGATTCAAATGCATCACATGCCATACACACTCTCCTCAGCTGTCTTCTCTTCCCTCAACCCTGGCCTCCTGCCCAAGAGGTGACACAGGCCTAGACTGAGACACTCAATAAGGAAACCCTTGCTGGAAGTACTAGGGAAAGTGGGCCTCTTTCCCTAGAAAAGCATTGCTATCATGTAAATTGTCATCATGTAAGCCAAAGCTGCCTGTGTTCATCTTCGTGGCCACGCTGCGAGAGCTGGTCTGAGGCTACGCCTGGGCCAAGGCAGGGCAGAGGGGTGGTGTTTTACAACAGCTGATGCTGGGTTCCAACTTTGCCTGAAGCCCAGTGCACCTCTGCACTTCTGTTTCACCCACACAATCAGTTCTATTTTCTTAAACAAACTTGATTTGGATTTTTTCTTTAGCACAGAAAATCTTGATTGATATAGAAACTAATTTGGTCTCTCCACAAAAATAAAGACTGATCAAATGCACTGCCATCTAAGATGCTTAGTGCTTTGGTGTATATGCTGAAGACACATGGAGCATTCACAGAAGAATAAAGTTCACCGCTGAAGTGTTTCCACTCATAGCCTGTTGAGGTTTTGTTGCCTAAATGGAGAAGAATCTTGCTGGTTTTTCTAAAATAATACACGGTATTGTTACATTTTGATGTGGCACATTTTGCAACACGAACCCAATTCACAGCAAGATCAATGGCCCCAAGCTTATCATTGTCCCGATATTGTTGGCCCTTAGAAATTTCACAGGGGCCCCACTGCTTTCAGAGTAAAAACATCAATCATCCATGTGGTGATGCAGGATTAATTTACACATTCAAAAGCATCTGGCCCTGACAAAGTGTGCCCCTTTCAAGGATGACTTCTGATTTGAAGATCATCCCCCCACAAGGCTTAGCGAGATCAACAAATGTCCCAAAGCCCTGAAGGCTCACTTGTCTCTTTTATGTTTTCCTTTGTATGATGGCAAAAATAAATTTAGGGCATTTGGAGCAGTTGTCTCTACATAGAAACTGTTTGGGAGGGTCCTGTTGGTAAATGCCTTAAATACATAAGATTTAAATGCTGAGAAGATGAAATAATTTTTCTTTAAAAGATCAGCTACTACATGTGGGACCCAGAATCTTAAAAAATCCATTGACTTTAAAAAACTTTTAAAAACACTTCAGAGAGAAAAAAATCTCAGACTATGAAAGTATTATAACTTCTAGTAACAGGACATGAATAGGTCTTACTTTTCTCAAAAGAATTTTCATTAATCAGTCAAAATACAAAATGAGTCAAGTTACTGTTTGAAATAATGTATTTTTTAACCAAATTGACCATTTAGTTCAACCAGATACATACAGTGTGTGTATGTATATGTGTGTTACATACTAGTATACATGTGTATTTACAGAGCAATACTCTGAAGATAGTTTGCAAAACCTTTAAATGTCTACAAAATTCCTTTGAGAGATTAAGTAAATTTTTTTTTTTAATTTTAGAGTAGCTTGGGGACACATTTTTCTTTGTCCACTTCGGATTTTTTTCTTTAGCAAATATAAACATTTTTTCTACAAAAGTAAAATAATTTTTTAAAAAAATGTGTTCTCTTTTGCTCGTGGTAGTTTCAGGACTAGGAATAGAATATGCACCCCTGAGGCCTGAAGGAAGTCTACATGTAACGTGTCAGAGGGCCATTCTCTCCTAACCTTCCACTCAGAGTCTATCTATGATAACCTGCAGTATAAGTCACTAACAATCCATATAATAAACCATATGGTAAAAAAACAGGGAAGTAGTCAATTCAGACAAACTCACATGTTGGGAATGAACTAGTAGCTGCACCTAATCTTTTGAGGATTTTATTTTTTCAAGCCAGTTAGACTTTGAGCCTAATCTTTCAGATTCTTCAAGGATTATTTTTCTCATTCATACCCTATTATTCTATGCCTTTTACTATATAGAAAGGAGTATCTGGACTCTTGTTTAAGATACTTTCTATATGAGGACTAGAGAGCTATTAAAAATTTCCCTAAATTTAGATAAAACTGGAAATAAAACAGAGAGTGTTTTGCGTGTTTGTTTTGTTTTATTTTTTGCAAGGTGTTGTTTAGGTGTCTGAGTCTGGGGGATTTTCAACCCTCTGACTTACCCATGTCTGGCAGTGAGCCTCAGAAATTTGCTCATTATGTGCCATGAATAGCAACATCCGTGTTTCTTGCAATGTGTTCATCAGTTGGAGAGCTAAGCAGATGTAATGACTGATGAATTACATTTTATGATGCAAATGGTCCTGGGAGGAATTGTGTCCCCTGGATCCCAGATTCTTTCTCCTTTTAAACATCTCATTTCAATGTCTTGCATGTAACACTTTAAAAGTTATTTTTATTATTTTTGTTTTATTAGAGAAAAGCCTTATTGTATAGGTAAAGAAGCTTGCTTGACCAAATCACAAAAGACATTTCACTCTAAAAAGTAACAAGAGAAAATGAACAAATATTTTTTTTAAGTTTTCCATTAGTTTGAAGGAGAAAAAAGCAGGCAATTTTATTAGACTACATGATCCAGAAGGTCTTCAAAGAGGAGAACAAAGTTCTTTGAATGCAGCTTTAGTAACTAAATTAATATTTTAAAAGCTTATTTGTATAACCTCCAGCTAATGAGAAGTAACTTCTATGAGCTTATCAGATGTGAAGGAAAATCGATAAACCAACAATATAGAGGAGAATGATAGCAGACTGACTTTTTTTCACTTAAAATAATGAGGAAAAGGCTGTTTCTTTTGTATTTTATCAAATTAGCATGATGCTATTGATTCTTTGATAAGAAATCTGTTATGATTTTGTCATTTGCTTGTCTCATGAGGAAAGTTCATAGCATAAAATGCATAACAACTTGTACTGCCTTGCTCAATATCATCTCTATACATTCCCTGGACCTGTACTGTTCAGCACACAACTTAGCATGATCACCTTGGGCAGAAAGCACTTTACACTGTCCATAATACTCAAATACTCAACAGGTCCTCAGAGAAGTCCCAGTTTCTCTCTCTCTCTCTCCCTCTCTTTCTCCTTCTCTCTCTTTCTTTCTCTCCCTGTGTATGGGAAATGATTTCTGGAGGTTTCCTTCTCTTCCTTTTTATTTTCCTGTATTTATCATCTTACAGACACATAGTTGTGAAAAGCTCATTGTTATTAAACTCTTTCTCCCCAACATCATTTTCTCACTCGATAAACCATCTTTTCACCAAAGCACATTTCTTCCTTATAAAATAGGACACCTAAAGCTGAAAAACTTGCTCATTTGTATTTTGACTATTGCAGTAAAGTTTCCCCATCTGCCCCCTACATATTTCCAGAATTTGTTGTGCTACAGTTATTTCTATCAATTCTGTCTTTTGCCCATAGGTGACTTGCAGCATCTGAGATTTTTTTTAATAAATACTTTTGAATTTTATCACTGTTCAAGTACAGCCTCCTGCCTTTTCCCCTACCTCTCCCCACCACCCCAGCCATCCCCACTTCTCTCCCCTCTTTCCAACCTTTCCTCATTTTTGTCCAGGTGTCCTTTATACTTGTTCCTGTAAACCCTTCACCCTTTTCACCCCATTGCCCCCTCCCCTCTCTCCTCTCGTTACTGTCAGTTTGTTCTTAATTCCAGTGTCTCTGGTTATATTTTGCTTGCTTATTTGTTTTGTTGATTAGGTTCCAGTTACAGGTGAGATCATATGGTATTTGTCTTTCACTACCTGGCTTATTTCACTTAGCATAAAGCTCTTCAGTTCCATCTATGCTGTGACAAAAGGTAAGAGCTCCTTCTTTCTTTATGCTACATAGACTTCCACTGTATAAATGCACCACAGTTTTTTTTATCTTTTCATTTACTGATGGGCACTTAGGTTGCTTCCAGCATTTAGCTATTGTAAATTGTGCTGCTATGAACATTGGGGTGCATAGGCTCTTTTGGATTGGTGTTTCAGCATTCTTAGGATATAATCCTAGCAGTGGAATTGCTGGGTCAAAAGGCAGTTCCACTTTTAGTTTTCTGAGGAAATTCCATACTGTTTTCCACAGTGGCTGTACCAGTCTGCAATCCCACCAACAGAGCACTACAGTTCCCTTTTCTCCACGTCCTCTCCAACACTTGTTTGTTGCTTTGTTTATGATGCCCATTCTAAACAGTGTGAAGTGGTATCTCATTGTGGTTTTAATTTTCATCTCTCTGATGGCTAGTGATACTGAACATCTTTTCATATGTCTCTGAGCCCTCTATATGTCCTCCTTGGAGAAGTGTCTGTTCCTTTGCCCATTTTTTAATTGGGTTACTTATGTTCCTAGAGTGGAGTCATGTGAATTTTTTATATATTTTGGAGATCAAACCCTTGTCTGAGGTATCACTGGCATATATTTTTTCCCATAGATTTGGTTCTCTTTTCATTTTAATACTGTTTTCTTTAGCCATGCAGAAGCTTTTTATTTTGATGAGATCTCATTTGTTTATTCTTTCCTTTATGTTCCCTTCTCTAGGCAATATCAGTGAAAATATTGCTGCGTGGAATATCTGAGATTTTTCTGCCTATGTTTTCCTGAAAGACTTTTATGGTGTCATGACTTATATTTAAGTCTTTTATCCACCTTGAATTTATTTTGGTGTATGGTGTAAGTTGGTGATTGAGTTTCATTTCTTTGCATGTAGTTGTTCAGCTCTCCCAATACCATTTGTTAAAGAGGCTATTTTCACTCCATTTTATGTTGCTTCCTGCTTTGTCAAATATTTATTGACCATAAAGTCTTATGTTTATTTCTGGGCTCTCTATTCTGTTCCATTGATCTATGTGTCTGTTTTTATGCCAGTACCAGGCTATTTTGATTACAGTGCCCTTGTAATGCAGTTTGATATTAGGTATTGTGATCCCTCCTACTTTGTTCTTTTTTCTCAAAATTGTTGCAGCTATTCAGGGTTGGTTATAGTTCCATATAAATTTTTGAAGTGTTAGTTTTATATCTGTGAAGTATGCCTTTGGTACTTTAATAGGTATTGCACTGAATCTATAAATTGCTTTGGGTAGTATGGACATTTTGAAGATGTTAATTCTTCCAATCCATGAACATGGTATATGTTTCCACTTGTTTGTGTCTTCCTTAATTTCTTTCTTCAGTGTTGTATAGTTTTCTGAGTACCAGTCTTTTACCCTCTTGGTTAGGTTTATTCCTAGGTATTTTATTTTTCTTGCTGTTATATCAAATGGGATTTTTTCTTATATTTCTGTTTCTGATCATTCATTGTTGGTGTACAAAAGTGCCTTTGATTTCTGAATATTGACTTTGTATCCCACTGTTTTGCCAAATTCACTTATTAGGTTGAGTAGTTTTATGGTGGAGTCTATAGGATTTTCTATGTACACTATCATGTCATCTGCAAACAATGACAGTTTTGCTTCCTCCTTTCCAATTTGGATGCCTTTTATTTATTTTTTTCTTGTCTGATTTCTGTGGCTAGGTCTTCCAATACTATGTTGAATAAGAGTAGTGAAAGCAGGCATTCTTGTCTTGTTCCTGATCTTAGTGGGAAAGGTCTAAGTTTTTGCCCATTGAGTATGTTGTTGGCTGTAGGTCTCTCATATATGGTCTTTATTATGTTGAGGAATGCTCCCTCTAGTCCCACTTTGCTAAGTGTTTTTATCATAAATGGATGCTATACATTATCTAATGCTTTTTCATATCTATTGATATGATCATGTGATTTTTGGTTTTGCGTTTGTTTATGTGATGTATTATGTTTATGGATTTGCAAATATTGTACCATCCCTGCATTCCTGGAGTGAATCCCACTCCATCATGGTGTGTGATCTTTTTAACATATTGCTGGGTGAATTTTGCCATATTTTGTTGAGGATTTTAGCATCTATGTTCATCAGCAATATTGGCCTGAAGTTTTTTCTTTGTTGTGTTTTTATCTGGTTTTGAGAGTAGGATGATGCTGGCTTCACAAAAAGAGTTTGGAGTCTTCCGTCTTCTTAGATTTTTTCAAATAGTCTGTGTAGGATAGGGGTTAGCTCTTCCTTAAATACTCTGTAGAATTTTCCTGTGAAACTGTCTGGTCCAGGGCTTTTGTATTTCAGAAGCCTTTTGGTTACTGCTTCAATTTCACTGGCTGTTATTGGTCTGTTCAGGCTTTCTGCTTCTTCTTCATTGAGTTTTTATATTTTTCTAGAAATTTGTCCATTTCACCTAGGTTTTCAAATTTCTTGGCATATAGCTCTTCATAGTAATTTCTTACAATTCTTTGTATTTCTGTGGTATCAGTGAGACCTTACATGTAAGTTACAGACATGCTGTCTGCCTCCTTGCCTATCATATGACTTTATTGGACAGCTCTTTCTGGCATGAGCTGTACATTTTCAGATCCTCTGATAACATAGTCATTGTTAATAGAGAACTGATATTTGATAATGCCCATGACTTTTTTACCTGACAATTTCTTTTTTTAAAATATTTATTTATTTTTAGAGAGAGAGGAAGGGAGGGAGAAAGAGAAGGAGAGAAACATCAATGTGTGGTTGCCTCTCATGTGACCCCCACTGGGGGACTTGGCCTGCAACCCAGGCATGTGCCCTGACTGGAAATCAAACCAGCGACCCTTTGATTCACAGCCCATGCTCAATCCACTGAGCTACACCAGCCAGGGCTATACCTGACAATTTTTTTGTCTGATCTACTGTCAATACTGTGAGCTCATCTAACCCCAAGTTTTTTATAATTTGATCTGTTTATGATCTAGCCAGAAACGAAACTTATGATTTGCACCCCATTTATTAGCAGTTGGAAGAGCCAGTTCATGCCATCTGAGGTCTGTGAAGCCGTTGAATGCCATGCACCCTTTGGCATTACCAGGTGGAGGCTCTGTGTGTGTGTGTATAGCCTGGTCTCCAGAACTGACCCCTGCTTACTACCTTTCTGGAACACAGGGCCTGGTTTTCTTTCTCAGTGATCCTCACTCATCTCAGCTATCTCAGATATCCATTTTTAACTTGCTTTTTCTTATAGAAGATTTAACTATTTTACTCAAGCTGCTTCTATTATTTCAGCAAGGAGGCCTTGACTTTATAGTCCTACAAATCCCAACTATCAGGTAATCGTAATCATGGGATTGAATGTCTAGCAGGGCTATCCAACCCATGGCCTGCAGGCCACATGTGACCCAGGATGGCTATGAAAGAGGCCTGGCACAAAATCTCAAATTTACTTAAAACTTTTTTGTCCTTATCAGTTTTCATTAGCGTTCATGTATTTAATGTGTAGCCCCAGACAACTCTTCTTCCTGTGTGGCCCAGAAACACTGAGAAATTGGGCACCCCTTGTACAGTGCTTTGCTCCACAAATACCTGAATTGAGCATCGATATCCTAAAGGGAGAAAATAGGTCTTTTAACAGCTTTTAATATGCCTTTAATCTATGGCACAGTGCTTTGTACATGGTAGACAATGATATGTCTGATTGATTTTCAATCAGGGGCACTTATTTCCTTTCATTTTTGGTTTGTTCTAGTTGTAATCCAAACATCAAGGTTTTGTTTTGTCTGAGTAAAAATAGCTGCTGCAATTTTCTGAATGTTGAGTCAAAATGGTCCCGTACAAAAGAGATGTATGATACATCCTGCTTATAAAATGCAATAGGGGAGCCTTTAAAGATTTTATTTCTTTTTAGAGAGAGGTGAAGGGAGAAAAAAAGAGAGGAAGAGAAATGCCAATGTGCAGTTACCTCTGGAATGCCACCTACTGGGGACATGACCCACAACCCTGGCATGTTCCCTGACTGGGAATCGAACCAGCAATCCTTTGGTTCACAGTCTGGTGTTCAATCCACTGAGCGACATCAGCCATGGCAGGGAGAATCCTTTAAAGTGCTTCACCTCTGCTCTATTTTTTTCCTCATTATTCGTCTTTTGATTGTTTTCTACACAACTACTTCCACGGAGCCCCTCTTGAACTGGAAAGAGATGGAAAGTGTGGCTACCCTTTAACCAATAATCTTTTAGCATTTACCTACCAGCTGTCATTCAGATCTGTGCAGTATGGGTATTATTGTGGGTAACAGAGAAAAATTATGTTGTTTTCCATCTGAATTTACATAGTGTCATCCTGTATATGGGTAAGAAATATACTTGATAATGATAAACTCTCCATATTAGATTCAGGGCAAAGAGGAGGTGGTGATGTCATAAAAGAAAGAACAAATAAGAGCAGCACCAGCGTGGGGAAAGGAGGACCCATTAAAGGAAAAAAGTTTGTAAAACATGAGCCTGGAAGAAATAGAAAGGATTCTACTTCTTAGCAGAATCCTTAGTAGAAGTAGAAAGGACAAGAACCCATCTGTCTGTAGGGTAGAGCTCAGTGAGGGCCAAGGGTCCCACACAAGACCAAAAGGTCCAAGGGGAGAAAACCTGGAAGGACAAACAGCCAAAACAGAGTCTCAGTCGTTTCAGAAAACCTATTTTTAAATTAAATCCAGTCTATTCAGTCTATCTATAATTTCTCTACCTGGATATGAGCTATAATGTGAGCTGAAATACCTTTAGTATAACATAAGAGCCTATGCACTCAAAATGGTGAGTGAAGTGTAAAATGTATAAATAAATAGAATTAAGAGTGTAAAAATCCACACCATTATTTCACAGTCTTTAAAATTCTCCTCTTTATGACTTTTTAAAAATATATTTTATTGATTATGCTATTACAGTTCACCCAGTATCTCCCCCTTTAGCCCCACTCTGCCCTGCTCTCCCCTACCCTCAGCATTCTCTCTTTTAGTTTATGTCCATGGGTTGTACATGTAAGTTTTTTTAGTTCTCTGTTTCCTATACTATTTTTTACCTCTCTCCATCTATGTCATGCCTACTAATTATGCTTCTTCTTCCCTGTACCTTTCCCCCTTATTCCTCCCTTCCCCCTCTACACTGAAATCTCTCCATGTGATGTCCATTTCTCTGATTCTGTTCCTGTTCTAGTTGTTTGCTTAGTTTTTGTTTTCATTGTTTTACTTTTCTTTTAGGTTCATTGGTTGATAATTGTGAGTTTGTTGTCATTTTACTGTTCATATTTTTGATCTTCTTTTTCTTAGATAAGTCTCTTTAACATTTTATATAATAATGGCTTCATGATGATGAACTCCTTTAACTTGACCTTATCTGGGAAGCAGTTTATCTGCCCTTCGATTCTCAATGAAAGCTTTGCTGGATAGAGCAATCTTGGGTGTAGGTCCTAGCCTTTCATGACTTGGAATACATCTTTCCAGCCACTTCTTGCCTGTAAGGTTTCTTTTGAGAAATCAGCTGATAGCCTTATAGGCACTCCTTTGTAGGTAATTCTCTCCTTTCTTCTTGCTGCTTTTCAGATTCTCCCCTTGTCTTTAATCTTGGGCAACTTAATGATGTTGTGCCTTGGTGTGTTCCTCTTTGGGTCCAACTTTTTGGGGACTATCTGGGCTTCCTGGGCTTTCTGGAAGTATATTTCCTTCACCAGATTTGGGAAATTTTTTTCATTATTGGTTAAAATAAGTTTTCAATTTCTTGTTGTTCTTCTTCTCTTTCTGGTACCCCTGTAAATCAGATATTGAAATGTTTCAGACTGTCCCTGAGGTTCATAAGTCTCTCTTCACTTTTTTTAATTCTTGGTTCTTCATTCTGTTTCAGTTGGATGTTTTTTTCTTCCTTTTGTTCCAAATCATTGCTTTGAGTCCTGGTTTCCTTCCTGTCACTGTTGGTTCCCTAAATATTTTGCTTTATTTCATTTTGGGTATCTTTGTTCCTTTATTTTTGGACCAATCTCAATCAGTTCTGTGAGCATTTTGATTACCAGGGCTTTAAATTCTCCATCAGATAAGTTGGCTATCTCTTCATTGCTTAGCTCTTTCTGCAGTTTTGCTCTGTTCTTTCATTTGGGCCTTATTTCTGTGTCTCAGGGCACCTGTTAAGTTGTAAGGGGGTGGGGTCTTTGGTATTCACCAGGGTAGGGCAACCCTCCTTGCTGCACTGCAGTGCTGCTTGTGGGGGAGGGGCCAGAGAGGGAACAATGCAGCCCTCCTGCTCTGCTCTAAACCACTTTAAAATGAGCTCTCATGTGAGACTGGAAGTTTCTCCCACCACAGCAACTGCTGTAGTCCACAGTCAGTTCTGAATCTCAGTTTCCTGTCTGCGTGGTCTGCTGCCTTGTGGGTTCTTACCAGTCTAGTTGCTCTGGTTGACTCTTTAATTCCTTGGTTGTCAGAGATCAGTGCAGATTGATTTTCTGGTACTTCTGGTTGTTTATTGATTTTAGATTGGTTGTTATCCTCCTTTAGGTTGTATGAGGAAGTTAAGGGTTTCTACCTATGCCTCCATCTTGGCTGTACTCCACTTATCTCTTTTTTATGAGTTTAGTTGGCAACAAAACCTATGGAGATCTTGTTCAGTAACATCAATCTCTCAAGCAGATTTGCAATTTTTTATTTAAAAACCAATAACAAGGCACAGGTATATCTTGATTTATGTTGAGGATAAGGGTAAGAAAATCAGACACATAAATGAGTAAAAGAAAGCAAACCTGGGGGGTCCTCATCAGGCAGCAGCCTGAGGATTTGGAGGTAATGTGAGGCCAGAGTTCAGGGGAGGATGACTTCCTGAGAAAGTTCCTTGAAATCACTGTCACAAGAATGATGTGAAATTATGATTACAAACACATGGACTCTCTCACTGATTTTATTTTGTAAAGACAAATAATTTTCATCTGTGGCACATTTTTGAGAAGACAAACTCTGATTGCTGCCAAAGGGAAATAGAAAAAGATTCACCTTAAGAAAAACATTTATTTAGAAAACAGCACGTCTATTGTATTTGGATTCCTTAATTGGCTGTGAAGTGAATTTCACCTTTGGCATTAAAGAGAAGTGTTTATTTTCACTATCCCCATTGCTTTAATGTTTACATGAGATATAAATACTGAGGTGACCTATATTATACAATAAGTAAAACAACAGCATAAATTGATCCAGAGAGAAACCATTCCCAGTATGGTGAGGGCTACATGTTTCAGAAGCTCATCAGAGAATTATCTGCATCTATGGATCCAAAGCTGGATGGGTAAAAGTATGTGAGCAGGAGCTTCCCATGGGGGGTGACAAAGGCTGGTATAAATGTTGTTTCCCTAACATCTTTGATGCTGTTCTGCAGTCTTCAGGATGACTGGTGTAGGTTGTTTTGACTTCTGTCACCAGTAATAGGAAAGGACCACATGGAAGGCTATATTTATGTACACATCCTGTCCAGACAGAATTTCCTGTGATAGGGAATTTTGGGAAAAAGCCTCCTTTGAAAGATATGAAGACTAATTACAGACAGCAAAAGGGTTCAGTGCTCCTCAGAAGAACAGAAATGTCAAAAGTGATATAAACCATTCCCATCCCCCCAAATTTGTAATCTCTCAACTTACAGAGTTAAAATGAAGAAGAAGCTTACTGTGAATCAGTGTCATGAGACAGGTTTTTTGGAAACAATGGCAATGAGCACACATATTTAATTCCCTTCAACCAGAGTCTTGCTGAAATGACGAAGAGAGTCTGCTGCCATGAAAAGTATTGTGAACATATATGGAAAAATACACAAAGATAGAATAATATCCCAGTTTTTTAAATAAATATGTGTAAGTATAAAAAATAAGATAAATATGTCAATGTATGTATACAGCTAATCAATGAATAAATACACAGGTATATATATGACATAAAACTACAGCAATCAATTTGGGATTTGAAATATTCATTAAAAATTTCTTCTATGTTAATTTATTTTCAGTCTCACAAGTAAGATAGAAAACCTTTTATAAAATTGAAGTACAGCAGGACATCAGAAAAAACATGTAAGTCTTTCGTTGCCACCTACATTCATATTCACTTTGTAAGCTACACATCTTGGAAATGTATGGATCATTTCCAGCAATGACTTTACTCTTATAACTAGAAAAAGGAATATTAGAACTAGTAAATAGGTGAAGAAATATAATCATTAATAAATTTTCTATCAGAATTAGAAACTATGGAAGAGTTCTATTTATTTGCATAAATTCAAAGGAATATATATACCAAAACAAGAAAAGTTTTAACTCATTGGCAATTCAACACACACGAAGAAAAAGATTTTCTGAAAAGTAAAGGGAAAAAATCTAAACAAGTCATCCATAATATTTCTCAAGGCACAGCAGTGGCTGGTGGTGGTGAGGTCCATGGTCAAGCAGGCAGTGAGTGGTGAGTGGTGATCTCAAGAATACATCTGCAGTGGAAGCCATACTTCCTGCTGCAGGAACTTCTTTCTGCTTTTTAGTTCAGACTGTCTATCTGAACAAAATATCTAGTTAGTGAGAAGTATCCACCTTGATGATGATGAAGTAAAAAGGTTTTATTAGCATGGACACTGGCATTGTTTTCATTTGGATCAGCTACTTCCTCACTCCTCAAAGCTACTGGATCTCTGAGCTAGTTGAAGAACAATTTAATAAACATAGATGATTTACTCTCCCCTAATCCAGACCTAAAAAATTCAATAGGGCCTCATGTGATCCATAATAGAACTTATCTCAACTGTCAGTATTGGAGAAACATAGATCTTCTGCTCTAAATCTGAGCAGAAAGAGAAAAACCATTATATACAGAAGCATCTGGATGGGGATATAATCTATGAGAGCTTATCAAATGCCCCTTAGAGGATCTCCAATTTATCTCTAATTTATCAAAGGGATGTGGGAGTGACTTCATACAGTGCTCATCAAACATTTCTCACACTTCCCAGATTGAGGCTAATGACTGCCTGTAAGCAGAAATGATGTGCTCAAGTACTGTAGAGCCAGAAGTAGTTCTCTGTATTCTCCTTTACCCTCAACAGCCACCCTGGAACTCATTCATTGATATAGCAAAGCCACAGAATGGAAGCATTCTGGGATATCTGAATTTTTGTTTTGGAAAGAATTACCCCAGAGAATCTCCTGAATACATCAGACTTGCTTGAACAGTAAATAAAACTTAAGCCACTGAAATTTTGAAGTTTGTCAGCTGGAAGTATAATTATGACCATAAAACAGACCACCAGATAATATTTATATGTTTTAGAATACATACAATTACTAAAATGGACAACATAATAAAAGGAGCAATAAGAAAACAAATTAAAGATAATTTATTTAAGGTCAGAGAGTTTACTAATTCCTAGGAAAAACTAACAATATCCAAGTTCTATTATGTTCATATTTAGGTTTTTAGACAATTTTAAAGCTAAAACAAAGAAAATATCAACAATGAAAGCCAAACACATTGCCTAGAGAAAAAATTAGTTTGGCATAAAAACTATCCTCTACAGTACTAAATAGAATAATGTCTAGAGTTTTGAGAAAAAAAGCTTAAGACAGTCAGACCACAATTAGTATAAAAACAACAGAAACATAATCTCAGACATGTAACAGAATATGAGATCTCTCCAGAAGGTATCCGGCCATGTAATATGAAAAGAGACATTTATTGAAGACGATACAAGAAATAATATACATAGGACAATGATACCTCAGTCTCCTTCAAAGTAGGCACCTTGGCACCTCACACAATTTCCTCAATCATCATCAGCTGCCCTGTCATAATTTCCTGAGTCTCATCCATGGTCTGAATCTCTTCCCTTCCGAAGGTGATTTTAGTTTTGGAGAAAGCCAGAAGCAACAGAATGCCAAATCTGACCTGTAGGAGGGCTGAGTCACTTGGGTGATTTGATGTTTCACCATAAAACTCTGCACAAACCACGATGTTATGAGGAACACTGTTGTGAGGAAGCTGCCAATCACCAGTTGCCCATAGCTCCTGCCTTCTGAATCATCCAAATAGTTTCCAGGGAGGAATGTTCAAGCTTAATGCAAAATTTAATGCAGATTTGTTGCTCTACTTGCTCAGTCATTTTTAATGTGATGGCCACACAGCACACATGCTCACTCAGTGGTGTCTACTGACCCCACTGACTATTACGGTGAAGTCATCATTATTCATGCATGTGCACTCCAGTCCACTCTTCTGGATTGCCAGGTTACACTGGTGTTGCACAAACTGTTCTCATGATGTTAAAGATGGCTGGACTTTTTCCAGACAGACTTTGTATACAATAGCTTTTAGATTTTCCAAAGTTGTTTCACTCATAAGAATGCTAAGGTTCAAATATGTCACCCATACACTGAATATACAATAATCATCATAAAAATGGATCCTCTTTACCACTCTGTTACCATAGTTGATCACAATACTTAGCTTATATTAAATGCTCAATAACTATTTGCTGAGTTAAATACCCCAAATGCTTAAAATTACTGAGAAATATATTGGAACCAAAATCCAACAGATAAAACATGGTATATAAACAATGATAGTAAGCAGCAAATCAGTGAAGTAATAAAGTTTTTAACAGGGGTTAATATGATTATAAAACTACACAAGTTTCCAAGTTATATGATATTGATTACAATGTTTAATACATGTTTTTGATCTGAAAATTACTGAATTATTCATTGAAACTAGAAAATGTTGGGAATAATAATTGAGAGATGATAAGCAAGGTACTCTACATCCCATCTTTTACATGGGGAAGCAACTAGTTACTATCACTGCCATTGTACTGCTATGTAGATGAAAATAGGTGTTGCTGCTAGTGCTAATAGAATAAACACATAATGTAATTTAAGATGTCTAAAGAAAAAAGACCAGGAAAACTTGGCTTATGCAACAAAGAAAGAGAAAACTACTTATAATATAGATAGATGGATGGACAGGTAGATACATGATACATAGAAGGATCCAAATACAAAAGGAGATGGAAGAAGACTTTAAAAATCATTACAACAGATGAGAATGATTTCAGCTCTTTTTCTAAAAGTCAACTTTATTAAGATGTAATTTACATGCCATAAAATTTACATAGCAATTAAAGATTTTTAGAAAATTTACAGTGTTGTGCAAGATTAGAACATTTCCATCATCTTCACAAGCCCCTTTTACTCATTTCTAGTCACTCTCCATTCCCATTCCTGCCCAGGAAACCATAAATTTACCTTATCTTTCCCCCACCCCTGCTTTGTCTAAATATTTTAATTAAACCCTTGGGTAAAAGAATCTCATATTGTTTTTTATTTATTTTTTCCCTAGAATCTTTTTAAAATTTAATTATTTTTCAACTACAGCATTTTGTCTTTTACTCCCAACCCAGCCTACCCCCCTTGCCCCCCACCTTCCTCCCATTTCCACCCCCCTTAGTTGTTGTCCATGTGTCCTTTATACTAGTTCCTGTAAATGCTTCCCCTTTTTCCCCTGAAATTCCCTCCCCTCTCCCCTCTGGTCACTGTCCCCCTGTTCTCCATTTCAGTGTCATTATTTTTATTTTGCTTGCTTGTTTGTTCTGTTGTTTAGCTTCCTGTTAAAGGTGAGATCATATGGTATTTGTCTTTCACTGCCTGGCTTATTTCACTCATATTGTTTTTAGAAAGAACATGCTATGTTTAACACAGCTAAATCAAAATGGGTCTGGTTGAAAATAAAGTTACTATGATGCTAGGAAAATATAAATTAAAAAGAAATCAGATGATATATGGAGGAATCTTAAATGTGGTTTACTAAGTGAAATAAGGTAGTCTGAAAAGGCTACACAGTGTATGACATCCTGGAAAAGGCAAAGCTATGGAGATAGTAAAAAGATTATTTGTTGCCAGGGGTTGAGAAAGAAGGAGGGAAGAACAAACAGGTGGAGCACAGAAGATATTTAGGGCAGTGAAAATATTCTACATGATACTATAATGACAGATATATGTGTTTATATACACTTGTTCAAACTCATAGAATGTACAATACCAAGAATGAACCCTAATGTAAGTTACAGACACTGGGAGATTATAATATGTCAATAGAGATTTATCAATTTTAATAAATGCACCACTCTGGCAGGGGAAGTTGGTAATGGGAGAGGCTATACATGTACAGAGGCAGGAGACATAAAGAGAAGCTCTGTACCTTCTCCTCAATTTTTTCTGTGAACTTAAAACTACTCTGAAAATATAGTCTTAAAAATTCAAATGTAGAAATACTAATATCTTACAAATAGAATTCAAGACTATTGAAAGGCTTACTGTTGAAACGTGATCCAGTTTTGACTTGAAACAAATACTATTGGAGATCTTCCAGAACATTTTTCCACAGAGCTAAAAAGACACAGAAAAAAATGTAGACTTCACATCTATTTTTCTCTTATGTTTCATTTCTACATGTGACCCTTGGAACTGTGGACAGTCATATTAAGTACATGAGGGAAAACAACATGCTTCTGAAGGCAGAATGTAAAAACAAAAACTGTATCCAATTGTTGAATCATTGACTTAAATAATTTTGGAGAAAACATTTCCCTTTAAAAGAAAATTTCCCATATCATTTCATCCATTTAAGTCATGATTTTGTATTACTGAAATCAGAAGCTTCTCAGTATTAGACTTACTACACAAAGACTTTAAATCAACTGTTTTGAATATGCTCAAATAGCTGAGCTAGAAAAAAAACAGACAAGGACAAATGAAGAGTATCAGTAAGAAATATATATATATTAAAAAGTGTATCAGTAAAGAGGTAAACGTAAAAGAGATAAAGATAATAAAGAGATAGAAATCATAAAAATGAACCTGGAATTGAAATGTACAATAACTAAAATGAAAAATTTAATAAATGGTTTTTATAACAGATATAAGCAAACTTGAAGATAGGATGACTAAATTTATCTATGCTGAAGAGCAAAAAGAAAAAAAAAATGAACAGAGCCTAAGGAACCTACAGGACACCATCGAGCATACAAACATACATTATAGGAGTTCCAGAGGAGAAGAGTATTGGAAGATGAAAGAAAAATTTTTTTAAATGACCAAAAACTTTCCAAATTTGATGAACATATGAATCTACAAATCAAAGAAGCACAACAAGATAAATTCATAACAAGATAAATGACATCTACACCAAGACATATAATCAAACCCTCAAAAGACAAGGACAAAAAAATCTCAAAATCAGCAAGAGAGAAGTGATTCATCATATATAAAGTATCCTCAGTGAGATCGACAAGCAATTTCATACCAGAAATCACAGCCAGAAGACAGTGGAATGGTATACTGCAAATGTTGGAAGAAAAAAGTCAACTAAGAGTTATATATCAAGTGAAGCTATTCTTTAAAAATAAAGAATTTAAGACATTCACTCCAAATTTAAAGGCTGAGGGAGTTTGTCACAGTAGGCATGCTTTATAAGAAATACTGAAGGAATTTCATCAGGATGAAATTAAAAGAACATTCGACAGTAATTTAAAGTCATACAAAGAAATAAAGAATTTTAGTAAATGTAACTATATGGGTTAAAATATAAAACCAGTATGGCCCTGGCTGGGTATATATTGCACACTTATCCAAACTGGTTAGAGTATTGTCCCAATGTGCCAAGGCTGCTGGTTCAAACCCCAGTCAAGGTACATACTAGAATTACCAAATGAATGCATAAATAAGTGGAATAACAAATTCAAATTTCTCTCTCTCTTCCTTTCTCTAAAAATCAATCAATAAAAAATAAATAAAGTCAGTACTATTAAAATTTTAGTTTGTAATTAAAAGGGATATAAACCATGACCAAGAGGGATTTACACCAGAAGTGGAAAAGTAGTTCAACAAAAGAAAATTAATCAATTGAGTATTTATTAATTTTCTCAAAAAGAAACAATTGATTATACAATTCACATAGCAAGAGTATTTAACAAAATCCAATACCTTTAATAATAAAAACATTCAAAACTAGGAAGATAAGGGAACTTTCTCAATGTAATTAAAGCTATTTAGTTAAAACAAAAATCAGCTGACATATGCAATGATGAGAAACTAATAGTTTTCCCCTGATTCAGGAACAAGATAGAAAAGTGGGAAAGAATTCCCAAATTCCCATTTTCACTACAACTATTCAACATTGTATTCTCTTGCCAATGAGGCAAGAGAGAAATAACAGTCATTTCAATCATAAAACCATATATAAAGTAACTCTAAAAGGATACATACATACACACATCAAACAAACAAACAAACCTACAAGACCTAAAAACCTAATAAATTCAGCAAAGATTCAAGATACAAGATCAACACAAAAAAATAAATTTTGTTTCAATACATCTGAATAAACAATATAAAAGGAAATATTGTTCAACAAACAAAAAATAATTCCACTTATAATAACATACAAAAATAAAATTTTTATGAATAAATTCGACCACAGGAACATTGTATACTGAAGACTACAGATGTTGCTAAAAAAAATTAAAGAAGACTCAAATAAATAGAAAGGTATCTGTGTTTATGCATTGGAACATTTCATATTATTATGATGGCATTATTACCCAAAACAATCTATAACTTAATTCAATCTTTATCAAAATTCCAATGATCTTTATTTTGTATAAATGGAAAAACCAATCCTCAAATTTATATGTAATTGCAATCTTTAAAAAAAGAACAACTCACACTTTCTTATTCAAAACTTAATATAAAGCTACAGCAATCAAAAAAGTATGGTACTGGTATAAGGATAGACATATAAACCAATGGAGAATTGGGAGCTTAGCAATAAACTCATACATTTATAGTCAATTGATTTTCTACAAAGGTGCCAAGACTGAGCAACCAAAGAAAAATATAGGACTACTGGTCAAGATGGAGGTGTGTATAAACATGGATTGCTTCCTTGAACAACCACAGCAAAAATTACAACTAAACTAAGCAACATCTATCATCCAGAACCATCAAAAAATTGAGCTGTATGGAAGTCTGACCACCAAGGAAGTAATTAAGTCACATTCATCCAGACAGGTAGGAGGGCTGGAGACATGGAGACACTCAGAAACACACGGAGACATAAGGACACAGATAAGCAGAATGGGGGGTCCCACACCCACGTGTAGTAGATAAAAAATCAGGAGGGATGCCTTGGGAAAGAGGGATTTCAACCCCATACCAGACCTCTTACCCCAGGGTTCCATTGCCAGGAAGATAAGTCTCCATAGCTTCTGACTATACAAACCAATGGGGCTTGGGGAAGTAGAAGAAACTGGGATTCTGAAGCATCTCCTCTTAAAGGGCCTGCAATCTCTCCTAAAGGGCTTAGGACTTACCCAAACTCACTTCCTCTGGATTCCAACACCGGGGCCCCAACTGAAAGGACACCAGTGGCATACAATGAGAAACTGAAGTGTCTGGTATCAGGGAGAGTGTTGGGGGACAGCTTCCTCTTGGACAAAACTCCAGAAGCCAGGCACCAACATTGTCCCCTTTCTGAACCTTCCCCCACAAAAGAGCCACAGAGTGCTGACACCATATTGGAGACTCCATCAACCTGGTTCACCTGGGTTGCCCCACCCTGGCAATTACCTAAGGCTCTGCCCTATCCAACTTAACAATGCATATTTTAATACTAGGCCAAGATATTATCACTGCTAAGATGGGGAGTCAAAGCAGCTCTACCTAATGCATAGAAATGAACATAGGGAGGCTCCCAAAATGGAGACAAAGAAATATGGCCCAACTCAAAGTACAGAACAAAACTCCAGAAAAAGAACTAAACAAAATGGTAGTAAGCAATCTGTCGGATGCAGAGTTCAAAACACTGGTTATTAAGATGCTCAAGGAACTTACTGGGTACTTCAACAGCATAAAAAAGAGCCTGGCAGAAGTGAAGATTATGCTAAGTAAAGTAATTAAAAAATTATAGGGAACCAAAAGTGGAGTGGATGAAGCTGAGAAATCATATCAATGATTTGGAACATAAAGATGAAAAAACATTGAGTCAGACAGCAAGAGGGAAAAAAGAATAAAAAAGAAAAGGATAAGCTAAGGAGCCTCTGGGATAATTTCAAAAGTACCAATGTTTGAATCATAGGGGTGCTGAAAGGAGAAGAGAAAGAGCAAGAAATTGAAAATTGATTTGAAAAAATAATGAAAGAAAACTTCCCTAATTTGATGAAGGAAATAGACATACAAGTCCAGGAAGCATAGGGAATTCTAAAAAAGATGGACACAAAGAAGACCACACTAAGACACATCATAATTAACATACCAAAGGTTAAAGATAAAGAGAGTATCTTAAAAGCAGCCAGGGAAAGGCAGAGAATTTCCTACAAAGGAGTTCCCATAAAACCATCAACTGATTTCTCAAAAGAAACTTTGAAGGCTAAAAGGGACTGGAAAGAAGTATTCAAAATGACGAAAAGCAAGGCCTTACAATCTAGATTACTCTATCCAGCAAAGCTATGATTTAGAATTGAAGGACAGATAAAGTGCTTCCCAGACAAAGTAAAGCTAAAGGAGTTTATCATCAGCAAGCCATTATTATATGAAATATTAAAGGGGTTTATTTAAGAAAAAAGATAAAAACTATGAACATTAAAATGGCAATTAATTCACAACCTTCAACAACTGAATATAAAAAGCAAATTGAGCAAACAACCAACAGAAACAGAATCATAGTATGGAGATCATTTGGAGGATTATCAGTTGGAAGGGGGAAGGAGGAGAATGGGGGAAAGGTACAGGGATTAAGAAGTACAAACTGATAGGTACAGAATAGACAGGGGGATGTTAAGAACAGTGTAAGAAGTGGAATAGCCAAAGAACTTATATGCATGACCCATGGCCATGAACTAAGGGGGTGATGGCCCGAGGAAATGTGGGGTACCAGGTACAGGGAGTCAAAGGGAAAAATTTGGGACAACTGTAATAGGATAATCAATAAAATACATTAAAAACAAATAAATGAATAAATTGGACTTTACCAAGTTAAAAATGTTTGTGCATCAGAGGACTTGATCAAGAAAGTGAAAAGATAAGCTACAGAAAAGTGAAGTATTTACAAATCAAATGTCTAATATCAAAAATTCATAAGGAATTCTTATAACACAGCAACAAATAAAAAAATAATTCAACTTTAAAATGCAGAAATGACTTAAAATGGGCATTTCTGCAAAGAAGATATACAAATGGCCAATGACCATGTGGAAAAATGCTGAACACCATTGGTCACTAAGGCAATGAAAAGGAAAACCACAATGAAGTACCACTTACATCCACTAGGATGTCTATAACAATAACCACCCCACCTAAATAAATAAATAAATAAATAAATAAATAAATAAATAAATAAATATGTCAGTGAGGATGCGGAAGAATAGGAATTTTCATACAATGCAGGTGGAAATTCAAAATGGTTCAGCCACTGAGGAAAAAGTTTGGTGGTTCCTCAAAATGTTAAACATAGAATTACCGTATGACACAGAAATTTCAATCTTACCCGTATACCCTAGAGAACTGAAAAGAGTTACTCAAATACTTGTACAGAAATGTTCATAACATCACTTTTCACAATAGTGGAATACAAAAGCCAAAATCTAGCAACAACCCAAATATTCATTAAGAGGTGAACAGATATGCAATTATATATTATTTTTTGGCTATAAAAAGGAATGAAATATTGATGTATTCTATATGGATGAACCTTGAAATCATTATGCTAAATGAAAGAAGCTAGACACCAGAGGTCACATATTACATTAATTCATTTAGATGAACTATCCATAATAGATAAGTCCATAGAAATAGAAATCAGATTGGTGATTGCCAGGATTTCCTGGGTGGGGCAATAGTGAGGATTAAGTGCCTAATGCAAATTGGATTTTATTTGGGAGTGATGAAAATATTTTGGAACTAGATAGAGGTCGTAGATGAACAATATTTTGAGTGTACTATATGTCACTGAATTGTTCTCTAAAACAGTTAAATTTATGTAAACTTCCCCTTCATTAAAACAAAACAAAAAAACCCTTCTTCAATCTGGCAATTATTAATCTGTAATTCATATCTTCCACAATTTCTTCCAAATACCATGAGTCCTCACCATTGTTGTTCAAATCTTCAGAAGTGATCCTGGAATCAAAGGACTGTGGGGACTAATGCCTGATGGGAGATTAAAGTGAATTCACCAAGGTTCACATATGAATGCTAATGAGATAAAGCATTTATTGAACTAATTTTTTTTTCCTCAGTGAGACATGTGGAAAAACAGAACTGTACTCTCAGAGTTCCTTATCTGCTTTTCTTGTCCTCAGGGGAAGTTCTTGTTACACTGAGTTTGAAGAGATAAAACTAGTAACAGAAAGAAAAATGAGAGGCTGACTAGAATAGACACTTTTTTGTGATAAGTCAATTCATCCCAAATTTTTAGACAATTTCCATTCCTGTTAGGTGACTGGCAGGTATAGAAGAATTTGATAATTAAAAGATGAAGAAAGTAATAAAGTATTTTTTTACAGCCAGTGATGTCATACTTTCTTGAAATTCTGCTTCAGCAGATCAAAGATAAACAAAGGACAGGCAGGTGGGGACAGACAGTGAATAAATGCACCCCTCAAAACCACAAGTGTCCCTTTTCCCTTCCTCTGTAGGCCAGAGCATTCCATTTAAAATATTAATGTTCTAAAACTTTCGGTAATTCCAAATGTAAAGAAGAGAAAAGAGCTTTCTCCACAGTAGGGTTTCTTATCTGCTTACTGACCTATCAGCTCCCTCAGATGGGGAGGTGGGCCCCCACTCTGGGGGTTTTGGAAAAGAATTTGTTAAAATGGGGGTGGGTGTGTATGAGAGGAAGCTGAAATGTGTGCAAATGGCCCAACTTTCTTTTAGGTGGAGGATCAAGGTTTGGCTATTTTCAACTTCTTTCCACTCCCCCTCTCTTCCCATCCCAGTTTAGTTTCAAGAGGACTGTCGATGTGACAAGGGCTTTGTGTGGGGAATTCAGGCGAATGAAAGGGCCAAGGAGACTCAGTGGAGGGAACAAACTTTTGGAGGTCACTGGGGTCAGCCTAGAATAAATGTGTGGCATTGTTGTTATTAAGGACATGCTCTCAGCGGGGTGTCCTGAGCCTTGAGCAACGTGCAGGCCTGTTTATTCAACACTGAAATACCTAGTTATGGCCTTGGGGAGAAAAGGAGGACTTCAGCAGCCAAGGCCTGAACCTTCCAGTATCAGAATGTTCTCCAGAAGCACAAAGACCTGCATTTTTCTAATTACAGAGACACAAGTGCCAGTGCATAACCCAAAATTAATTGATTAATTAACCAATGCATTAAAAGAAGAGCTTCTCTTAGCGTTATTTTCTTGTTTCTTTTTTTTTCTCTCTCACTTTTTTCCCTCTCCACACACGGGCAATCCAGGTCATTGAAAGCCTGAGACAGAAACAGTTTCTTAACAGTGTTTGAAAACAGCCTTTGTTTCCATGGAAGTGCCACAGGCTCTGTGTGGTGTCCCTCCAGAAAACATTTGCCTCCTCAGAGGATTTGTGCGAGTGTGTGTGTGTTAAAGATTAAATGAGAGAAAGTGCTTAACACAGTCTGAGTGCATAGTTAGAGCTAAATAAATATTAGTTGTTTTTAGTCTGTATTGCTTTTGTGTTGCCCAGCCTGGAAGAGGTCAGGGAGAAAGATGGGAAGCTGCAAGCAGAAGCCATCCCAGCTGAGGCAGAAATCAGATTAGCGAGAAGGGGCAGGGTGGGGCCAGGAGCAGAGCTGAGACTGCAATCCTTGGGGCAACCGCAGGGTAGACAGGAGCATTTCCAAAACCTGGATTAAGGAGGGGCTCAAAGGTTAAAATACAAAACAAGTTTAACTATAGTCTCTCCCATTTTAAATTTTTAAAAAGCTGTGCAAATTTGCCCAGATCTGTCTTGGGACAACAAGGCTAAGCTACATGAAATACTGAAGAATGCAAGAGCTAAATTATGTTTTTTACAGACTGTCAGAATTTTAGAGCATCAGAGGAGAAGATAGAAAAGATTAATATATGAACACCCTTCCAAAACAAGTGACAGCAAAATGAAGATGTTACATTATGTCAATAGGAAGGAGTTCAATGAAAGGAGCTCATACTTAGCAGGGGCAGTGTGGTCAGGAAGAAGCACTCGGAGTGTAACAGGGCACAGCCAGGAGAGGGGGGCCCAAAAAAGGATTTGAAATGGGGTCCAGAACTCGAGGTGTCCAGGAAATATTAAGATGTTCTCACCCCACCCCAGGTGTCAGTTGGGGGAAGGGACAAATGAAACAGGGCCATTGAGAGCTGTTTTGCATAGCAACAGTTTCACAGCTAACCTCTGGAATGGTCATTTAACGTATCTATAACCTTTAAGTGGTTTCATAGATATGTTAAATAGCTGTGGCCATGCTTTGAGCCATGGAGAAGGGAGTGGCTTCTACCCAGGATGTAACTGGGGGCTGGTCCCCTGAGTTACAGCTCCTGTGTGAGAGCTTGGAGTTGATTGGCTCCACACCATGGGGCCACACTTGCCCAGACTCACTATGGCAGCCCAGTAAAAGCTCGGAGGGTATGGGATTCCTGGCAGGTGTAACTGATTATAAGAGGAGTTGAAAATGGTTATACTGATTATAAGAGGAGTGTGATTATAAGAGGAGCTGCAAAGGAGGACTGGTACAGGGATTTAAATGCAGACTCAGCAGCCATTGGAGAGAGCCATGGAGTTTGGACAGAGTTAGGACCCCCTCTTGCCCAGGTGAAAGAGAACCACATGCTTTGCCAGAATGGGGACCTCTACAGCCAGATGAAGAAGAAAGCAACACGCTTTTGGTCAGAGTGCTGACCCCTGCAGCTTTGGTAGAAGAGGCCCACATGGCTTTGGGGTGCTCCCCTTGGCTATGTGGCCTGGGAAGCAGGAGAGACTTTGCCTGGAAGAAGAGTGAAAGAACTCTCTGCCAGTGGACCATGAGAAGGTGCCACGTGGCTTTGGAGTAATTAGAGATCCTGCCTGGATGGCAGCCCACCAGATGATGACAGCAACCCGAAACACAGATGTGTGCTTCTTTTCCTGAGATACAGTACCCCGAATTAGGGCAGGGGGAAAAGGAAGCACTGTATGCATCTGTGGTTATTCTAAACTACTTTGATATTTTTATGAGGACATCAGGTCACTACTTTAAGTCTGCGTAGCTTTAAATAAACCTTTCATTTTCACAAATCTCTGGCATTGAGAGATGGCTTTCCAATTGGCAGCAGACAGACGAGCCCAGTAGGTATTAGTATACTGTCCTTGGGAGGGGCCCCTGCATTCTGTAACAGTTTTCTTGTCATCCCTGGGTGGGCCAAATATTGCCCCCCTTGAACATCTGTTTGATAACAAGAGGAAGTGGTTCCAGACAGAAGTGATGAGGTGCGCAGGGAGGAGTGGGGTGATCACATGGGAGACTTAGAGTACTGGCTGTGAGTGTGAGAAATTAAGGTTCCAGGACATTGAATTTGGAAGTAGAGTACATTATTGTTTGGCATGTGAAGAGTAGGTGAGCAGGAAGACTAACTAACAATCTATGGCTATAACCCATATATAAGGTGGCTGTGATTATGATGGCAGTGATACAGTGTATGTGGATGTGTGTTTATGGAGTATAGAGATTAAAGAGATCTCAAGAGGAAAGGGTTAAACCCAATGAAAACATATGATAATATGGTGGCTGACTAGAACAAGGGGCTAGAGAAAAAGGAAGAGACAAGAACATAACTCTAAGTTTTGTGGCATAAGAAACTGTAGAGTGGCAGCTTTATTGGAAAAGAAGTAGAATTTGGGGAAGTTCCCATGTTGAGGATGAGAAAAGTTACATTTAACTCACATGGGATTACAGGTCATGAACATTGGATGGGTGGTATTGTGTAGAGGAGGAATCTGTTATATTGGAGGAGAGGAAAAATGTCATGGTTTCCATAACCGGATTAAAATGAATTATTGATAAATTGAGGAATATTATAAGTTATCAAAAGATTTCCTGGAAAAGTCAAAATAAAAAGGAGGAAGCTCCAGAATGTTTCTATTCTTAAGACCTTGAAGGTAAGAACATCCACAAACAGAGTTGCAGTGTGAACACTTGGTACTGAGTATCCTCCAAGGCCCACTATCCATGTCTCCCTCTGGGGTCTCCTTTGAGTGTGGCTCCCTCTTTATGATGATAAGAGCCACATGCGAATGTGGTAAGAAGTCATGAGAGCAATAACAGCCCAGCATGTTCCACCTTGGGAAAAGAGTTTGGGCGAATTATATGAGAAATTTGCATTGTATAGTAGAGGTGAGACTATGAGGAGGAGAATTTGAGTTTTGTGTAATAGAAGGGGATGAATTGGGCCTGTTTGTTCAGACACGTGATGTGTTTTCACTGACCCTATATTTCCTGTTGACTTTGCTTATGATTACTCTAAATAATAAATTCGTGTACTTTTTTGTATCCATATTGCTTCATTTGATGCCATCACTACATGAAAGAAACCCTAGAAAGGAGAGTTAGGAAGTCACACCATGCTATGGGTAGCTAGAAGTTTGACAATGTATGTCAGCGGCTAAGTCTGATGCCCTCAGAGGGCAGACCCAGGCTGACCCATCATATCTCTAAAACCTAATGAAGAGCCAGAACACTGAAGGTGCTCAATGAGTGAGCAAGTGAAAATTTAACACTGGGACCTTGGCTACTCAATGCAATATAAAGAGGAAGCATGTCACCAGGCTCCAAAGGCAACATGTGCAGTTGCACTAAGGGATGATTTTAGGATATCCATGTGGCTTAATCAGAACAAAGAGTTGCACAAAACTTGTTTCCAGTCATAAAAAGACTGGGGAGAATGCCACATTCATTGCCTTGGATGATGGGCGTTGAGGTAGTGTAGGGAAGTACTGAGGTATGATATAGAAGGCAATATGGGATGTGCTGTTGGGTGTACCCATTGTAGCCACCTCTGCCTACTGTGTTGGGTTGAACAAATGGGTTAGCATGATCAGTAAATAAAACAAAAACATATTACATTAGCCACATTGCTTACCTTCACCTCCCTTTACCCCATAATTCTCTTGCCTTGGAATCAATTATTTCAACTGTTTAACCAACACTAATTATACTATGTGTCAGGCATATAGTGCTAGTGATGCAATACAAGTAAGATGTGGAACTCTTACAAACAAGTAGACAAGGGGTCTGGTAAGTGCTCTGACTTAAAAAAACAGAATGTTATAGAACAGGAAGCTACACCCATCACCCTTACACCTTTCCTCTCACCATTTGTATCCCTGTGCCTTGGACATATGCTGCTGCTGAAAAGATGGTGATGTCTCCCTTTAGTATGACAAGAATGTCAGAGACCAACAGATTTGGCAGTGGTCCTCTTCAGAGGTAAGGTGAAGGCAGAAGACTGTGAAACTAAAAAGCCCTTGCTCTGAATAACCTCCTTTTGCTGGAAACCCAGAAAGAAAAGCAGCATCAGAATTTTCAGGGTAACCTTCTGCTAACAATACAGCTGCTGGGGCTCAGCCAAGTCCCCACGAGGCTGCCCAGCCAAGTCCATGATTAATGATGTCATTGCTAACAAGATGAGACCTCAATTGAATAAGAGTTGGCTTTTAACAAAAGCCTTGGCACACCAGTAAGCTGACCAGAGACATGACCAACTGTAGAGTGTTCCAAACAGAGAATTGAAAAAGAATGCCAGTCCAGTGTGGTGGGCATATTTAAAGTTGTTTCATTGACTGGAAAGAAATAGAGTTTCTTTTCCACCCCATATGGAAAGTACATAGCTAGAGCAGTCTCCTTTTTCAGATGCAGAAACTAAGACCCAGAAGTTAAGGGACTTACTCTCGGACCAGGTAAGTTGTGGTAAACCAGGACTGGATCCAGGGCACTCTCCACTATGCCACACAATTTTCAAAAAGCTCAGTAAGGTCTTATATCCAGGCAACAGCAACCATTTCAGAAGTCTGGAAACTCATCAGAGGCATGGGTAACTTTCAGCTTCTTCATTCATCATTGGTTGCTAAATGTCATCAAGGAAGATGTGTTTTTTTCCTCCCAAGGGAGAGTCATGGGTACAATACTTCAGAAGTTCTCTCATGTTAAAGATTGCTTGCCATTTTCATTCTTGAACAATGTAGCTGGGTATAATATTGTTGGATCAGCCCTGGCTGGTGTGGCTCAGTGGATTGAGCGCGGGCCTGCGAACCAGACAATCGCGGTTCGATTCCCAGTCAGGGCACATGCCTGGGTTGCAGACCTGTTCCCTGCAGGCCAGTTCCCAGCAGGAGATGCACAGGAGGCAACCATACATTGATGTTTCTCTCCCTCTCTCCTTCCCTTCCCCTCTGAAGATAAATAAATAAAATCTTTAAAAAAATATTGTTGGATCATACTTCCTTCTCTTAGACTTCTAGACATCACTCCATATTCTTACAATGCTGAATGTTATTTGTGGGGAACCCTGAGACCATCACGATAATATTCTGTTTTATAAATTGCATAATGTTTTTTCCTACACAGTTTTTTTTTTACGATTCATGTTCAGTAGTGTAACCTGAATTTATCTACTATTGATTGCTTGTCAATTTTTAATTGAAGTGATTTCTTCAAATGCAGATTTAATTCTTTAATTAAATGCCCATTTATTTTGTTCTTAAATGTATTTTCCACTTTAATACTTGGGTTCTTCAGGAATGGTAGTTATCTCTTTTAAGTCATGTCAGTGGGATTGGTACTTTTTAGTTTTCAATGTTTTCCCAGATATCAAATTACTCACTCACAGCAAGTCCAAAATTGGAGTAATTGCTCTGATTAACTCTCAATAATCTTGCACAAAGTTTAGAATGCAATGAACTCTGCCTGGGGGAGGAAGCAGACTTGTTCTCAATATAAGGAGTGATAAGTGTTATCTAGCAAAGAGAGAGACTGTTTTGAGTAGTCAAGATCTTACAGTAAAAAGTTGAGCTTGGTGACCCCATACATTCCTTCCAGCTCTGTGGCCCTATGAAGGACAATGTCAAGTAGGGTCCTTGCCACCTATGTCGTTGGTAAAGACCAGACTGCAAGGCTGGTGGGTAATCGCTTGCCTTCCTCTCTGTCAGTGGCTGCCTCACAGTGGAATCTTTTCTTCTGAATCTGTATCTGATGATTGATGTCCAAAACAAATCCAAAACAGGAATGCCAGGACCAATGTAACAGTATAAGCCATTTTTTAAGTTACTTCTGCCAAGAATGAGATACTGTTTTGACAAATCAAAAGAAATAGACAACAGGATCATAAAATATTTTCACTTTATTTCTTTTCCTCCAGTGACAATGATTAACTGTACACTCGCTAAGGTCAAAAAACAACATAGAGCTTTTCTACTACTCTATTACCAGTGTCCAGCATTGGGCTTGCCATCCAGTCTTAACACCTAATAGTTGCTAAATAAACCAATAAAATAAGTAATAAACTTGAACCAATGAGTTTTCAAGCTAGAAAATAAAGAAATACAGTGTCTCTTATTCTCATTTTAACCAGCCTGCAGACTTCAGTTTGGATAACTCACATGTTTTTGTTTGTTTAAGCGTAAGTGCACTAGTAGCTCCTTAAGATTCTTTGGCTCCATAAACATCCCTAAAGAGGCAGCACTAACAGAGAGAGATGCCCTGGTGGTGCACGACAGTGCAGAGTGGACCAAGAGTGTGAAATATTAGACTGTACTAGGTCCAAGCCTGAATCATGGCTTTACCATCTAAGTGGCATTTGATAGGCTTAAAACTTCCCTGAGATTTAGTGTTATTACTGACACTTCCTAGGATGGTTGTGAGAATTAGGGGAAACCTGCTATAGGAAGTATTTAGGGTGGCATGTAGCATAGAACATGTTTTGGGTGAACTGGGCACACCCATTTCTATTGCCTCACCTTCCTAGGAGCCTCCAGGTCTATCTGCACCCCTTGTCATGGAATAGAAGAGGGGAAGGCAGTGATCTCGATACCTGAAATGTTATGATCAGTAGAATTTCTTTCCAATTTGCCCTCTCAAACTGGTCCCTGACATGTACTTTAGCCACACTCATAGCACCATAACCATAGAGAAGGAGATTGCTCACTCTTCCATTTAACACAACACTGCACTTTGAGAAAGATGATGGGATTTATTAAACTTGCCCTCCTAAAGGAGATAATTTAGACCCTGACTGAACTGCTTTAAGGAATGGGCAAACTTTCCCTCGCACACTGTGGGTGTCCCCAGATATCCCCAGTTCCTTGAAGCTGGTTGGTTACTTTGCTTGGGCTCATCCCTGTAAAGTGAGTTTACAGGGACAAGCATCTCTGAAGTCCAACCCCCAACACACTGTCCACAATGTGTTGTTGATGCCCTTGATGTGACTCTTCCCATAAAGACTTGTATGACAGACTCAGTCTTGGTATGGGAATGGCTGGGTTCTGAGGGAGAGTGAGCCAAGGCAGGGCATTTGTGCTCCTCAGCAGTCAGACAAGAGGCCCTGGTGTGGAGGAGAAGACTACTCCTGCGCACAGCCATCCAGGCCTCAGGGTTGGCACCAATCACAACTTGAATCGTGCTCAGAGGGAAGTCACCTCCGAAAATCATGAAGATATTTATCTCCTCTAAAAAGAAAGTGGCTCAGGATGCTGTCTGCCAGGTGTGAGGGAAAGGTTCCTGCACACAATTACATTTCCGTGTGGTTTCTATTGAGTCAGAGATAGTTTAAAAGGCTGGGATAAAACAGTGAACATACAGACAAAGTCTCTGCTCTCATGGTGTAAAAATTACAGTGATAGGATGGGGCAGTGAGACTAAAATCAATGCAAAATCAAGAACATTACCAGTGGGCTATTTAAGTGTGATGCAAATAGTACAAGATAATGGGATAAAGAATGATTGGTTGAGCATTTAGATCCACTGGTCAGGGATGGCTTCATGGAGAAAGAGTAGATATTTGGAAGAGAAAGACCTAGCCATGTAAAGTTCAGAAGGAAAAAAAAATTATAGACCAAGAGAACAGCTAGTGCAAAGGTCTTAGGAGAGGGAGAAACCTGCAGTGACTAGTTCCCAAGGGGTAAAATGGCAAGGAAAAAGTGGCAACAGATTGGTCAGGAACTAGGGGCAAGATCAGGTAGCATTTGCTGAACCTGGGTAAGCAGTATGAGAATTTCCCTTTTAAAATCTTCTCTCCCAGAGGTGGCCTGGTGTAGAGAATAGTGGGAAATAATTACTCAGAAGGAAAATAAAAGCTTTCATGAAAATCAAAAGGTTAGGATGGCTACATAAACTACAGTCAGCTGATCTAAAGCCCAGTTCTGAATTTAGTTCAGGTCTCTGCAAAGAAGGGCTACCAAAACTTCTGAAAAATCTTCATAAATTTATCACATTGCCCCAGTGTCCCTGTCTCTATGAGCTGGATGTACTTCCCGATTAGGAGTGTTAAATGGGTGGGCATGGGGTGTGGTTGGCAGCTGGGCTTTGATACCTGTTCTTCTCTTCACTAATGCCCCAAGGTCATTGCCTGTTCCGGTATTGATCTGCTCATCTGTATATCAATCAGTGTGAACTCCAAAGTCCCTGCTAACAGTCTGGGATTGGGTTATATGACATCTGGTGGAAGCTCCTATGGATTGTGTTAAAGACAATTAAACACACTTGATCTCTTCACAGACAAAGCTTTATCAGTAGCTGAGAAAACCACATGCCAGTGGCTAAACTGTTAGAGATGAACCAGGTAAACACCAGGCCAGGACTGACAGCATCCTGCATGTAAACCATCCCAATCCTTGGAATGGAAAGTGAACTTGGAAAGCCTTGTTTTTCTCTTTTATAGGACCCCCAAAACCCCAACACTACTTCTGAATCTTCTAGGAGGCATTCTCTTTTCCATGGTGCAAGAAACTTGTAAAATGATGAGAAAATGGATTATCGCATTCTGCTACTCATTTGGCAGCTGGAAGGTAAAAGGTAATAAAATGCTTGAACCCCTTAAGAATGTTTCTGAGACTATTGCTGATGGTTAGGCGCCCTCTACTGGTGGGCTCAACAGCTAACCGCCAAGAGCTGATTTTATTAATTCGGGGATGCCTGCTTCCTAAAGTGACCTAGTGTTTGTCTTCAAGGATTTCCAAAAGGAAAGCAAGCTTACACCAGGCTACACCTCATTCAGGAGAAGTCTTTCCATGTCTTTACAGAGAGAGCATCCTGGGTTCAGAGACTGAAAATAGTGTTTTTAGAAACATTCAGATGGAATGATAACTTCCATTAAAAATGAAAACTTGCCCTGGCTGGTATAGCTCAGTGGATCGAGCGCGGGACTGTGAACCAAAAGATCGTGGTTCAATTCCCAGTCAGGGCACATGCCTGGGTTGCAGGCTAGTTCCTAGCAGGGGCCAGTTCTCAGCAGGGGACACATGAGAGGCAACCATACATTGATATTTCTCTTCCTCTCTCTTTCCCTTCCCTTCTAAAGATAAATAAATAATTTTTTTTTTAAAAAAGGAAAACTTATGCCCTGGCTGGCATGGCTTAGTTGGTTGGAGCATCGTCCAGTGCTGAAAGGTCACAGGTTCAATCTCTCGTCAGAGAGTATGCCTGGGTTGCAGATTCAGTCCCTGTTGGGGCACATGGGAGAAGCAATGGATCGATGTTTTTCTCTCATATTGAAGTTTCCCTCGCTGTCTCCCTCCTTTCCCCTCTCTCTAAAATTAATAAGCAGTCCTCAAGGGAAGATAAGAATAAAGCCTTATTAAAATTTAAGAATATTCATTAAGAAATCACGGACTTTAGGGTTGCAGGGAAGGAAAGAAGGTTAACACATCCATAAATAAAATAGGAAATGCCTTGGCTATCCAAGCACACATACCTGATAAATGATTGCCTCCTGCTCTGTGGCTTTGCATGGAGCCTGGAATATGGTATTTATTGCATGGTGGGTAAGAGCACAGGGTTTAGTCAGACCCAGTTTTGGACTCTGTTCTGCCACTTACTGGAGAAGTTACTTAAAGCCCCTGGCTTTCCTTTATGTGACACTTTCTTCTGTGTTTCAACACAGTGTGCAGACTAAGCACACTAAAATCAACCTCGTGCCACCAGGAGTACTGCAGCCCTGAAACAGGGGAACAGAAGACTGGAGCCTTGCTTCAGAATAGATCACAGGGTTAATGTATGCATCCCCTCATTGTGTTTGTGGAGTGGCCTGTCTGCAGGGCACTAAACTGAGTGCTCAGAACCACAAATTGGACACAGACTCTGCCTTAAGGGGTCAGAAAGTCTGTGAGAATGAACGAGTTCTGTAGACTGCTATGATGAGGCGGAAAGGTGTCAACAAAGTGGAAAGTGCACATGACCCATGGGAGTTTTTGAAAGAGAAATTATTCCCCACTCTGAGAATCAGAAAAGGCTTTTCTTCTCATATCACACTATTTCTATGATTCCTGAGCTTGCCTGAGCACTAAAGATAACATTCAGAGAATTTAATAATTCTGTTAGAGAGCGTGGACAGTATTAATAATAATAATAGAAGCCTTATGCTGAGTGAAATAAGCCAGGCGTTGAAAGACAAATATCATATGATCTTACCTTTAATAGGAACCTAAACAACAAAACAAACAAGCAAGCAAAATATAACCAAAGACACTGAAATACAGAACAGGCTGACAGGGACCAGAGGGGAGAGGGGAGAGAATTTCAGGGGAAAAGGGGAAGGATTCACAGGAACAAATATAAAGGACACATGGACAAAAACTAAGGTTGGGGGGGAATGGGAGGGAGATGAGGAGCACTGGGGGGTTGGGCTGGGATGGGAGACAGAAAACTATACTTGAACAATAATTAAATTAAATTAAAAATGCTTAAAAAATCCAAAGATATGAGGCAATTACAAACTCACAGAAAAAAATGTATATGAAAGTGTATTTGTAGTATACCACATGGCTGAGTAATGAATGATACTTATTATGACAACATGAGCTTAAATAGTTGAATTAACTGAAAATCATCATTTAACTATATTGGAAAGAGAAAAAGGACTCTCTCTTTCTCTCTCTCTATATGTGTGTGTGTGTATATACACATATATATGAGAATTACATTTTCACTTTAAAAAAAGTTAGACATTGTATACAAGTATTATATTAAGAAATGTAGCCCTACAAATATAATATTTGGTAATATGGAGGGTTAGACTAAGAAAATCAGCTGAAAGTTGAAAGCCGTTGTCTTGAGGGTAGGACTCAGAGTAGTGGTGGCATAAGTCGCAGGTTGTAATCCATTATTTTTACACACTACAGAGTACTGGCCACCAGAAGTCTAGTTTCTGTTTGTTGCCACTACACACACTGACCTTTGTTCATTTCACTACCCACACACTCAGCCCGCCTCTGTAGTAACTATCATTCTGTTGTCATATCCATGAGCCTGTTTTTATTTTATTTGTTCATTTCTTTCTTGCTTGCTTGTTTTATATTACACATGTGTATGAAACTATACTTTTTTGTCCTTTTAAATCTGATTTATTTCACTTAACATTATACCACAGGTTCATTCATGTTGTCACAAATGGCAATATTTAATCTTTTTATGGCCAATTAGTATTCCATTGTATATACAGTTGACCCTTGAACAATGTGGCGGTTAGGGCTGCTGACCCCCAGGCAGGCAAAAATCTACATATAACTTTTGACTTCCCCCAAACTTAACCACACCATTGTCCCTCAGTATACATAGGGATTGGTTTCAGGGCCGCTGTGAATGCAAAAATCCATTAATGCACAAGTCACCATATAAAACCACATAAACTGATGCACATAGTAGGCCTTTTGCATTAGCAGATTCCCAAACTTGGATTGTAAACAATACATAAATGAAAAAAGTATGTATATAAGTGGATCCATGAATTTCAAACTTGAGTTGTTCAACAGTCAACTGTACATACCCCATCTTTTTTATCCTGTTCAGTCAATACACACTTAAGCTGTTTTGCATATGGGAGTGCATATATTTTTTCAAATTACTGTTTTTATATTCTTCAGATAAATACCCAGGAGTGGAATAGCTAGATTATATGGCATTCCTTACTTTTTTGAGGAATCTCCACACTGATTGTACAATTTACAATCCATTTTTCCAAGAAAGACATATAGATGGCCAATAGGCACATGAAAGGATATTTAGTATCACTAATTAGTGAGATGTGAAAATGCAAATCAAAACCACAATGAGATATCATCTCACACCTATCAGAATGGTGAGTATCAAAAAGTCAAGAAATAACCAGTATTAGGGTATATCAGGTTCCCTAACCTCCTGTCTTTCTAAAATCTACTTGGAAACTAAGGCTCTGCAAGCATTGAGCATAAAGGAGTAAAAATGACTGATTCTGGCACAGCATGTTCTAAGAGGAAGAGCCTGGCTAAGAAATGATTTGGGATGGGAGCAGAGAGGTGGGAAGAGCCAGGGGCTGTCAAGGCTACAAATTCTATTTCTTCATAAGGTTCAAAGATCAAGAAAGCTGCATAGGGAAAAGATGTCAAATTTGTAGAACAAAGCAGCTCTGCCTGAAAACCTGCTAGAAATTATGCTTTGGGAGTCAGAATAAAAAAGAGGAGAGACATAATTGGTGCTGAAAAAGGAATTAAATCCATGCAGAGGATGCAGAGGAAAAGATCCACTGGAAATGATGAGAAAGGAAATGACAGATATGGAAGATCACGAGTGAAGATCAAAAGAAGAAAAGGCTGGAATAAATGAACCATAAGCAATTATCAAAGAAAAAATACAAATCAAACCTCAGCTCTCCAAAGTTTAAAAAACCCCTATAGACAGATGACAATTTCCCATGTTCTCCTAGGCAAAGCAATGTGACTATGGTCATTTAATTCTGGAGTAATGCTTACATTAAAAGGAGCAATCCAAGTTTAAGCACTTCAGCCAAAAGAAAAGGTTATGTGTGAAAATAGAAACAAGTGGGCGGAACTCTGAGTTCTTACCTGCAGCACTAATGCCACAAGACATTGGAGCCACACCTGTAGAGTTCTGCACAAAAGTTATTGAGATAGAAGTTGTCTTTTATAAACGAAGTTAACAGAAAGATATTTTTATTAAAAACTTGAAAAAATACCCACTACAAACAATTATTTGAAATTGTTTCCAACTAACTGGGGATACTGAAAATACTTCAGGCTCAAAAACGAGAGCCACCTCAACAAATGTGATGAGATTCAGCACTAAAACTAGGGAAACATGGACCATATTTACCTCTCTAGGAAAGATGTAAATCTAGATGGAAAAATGAATCTAAAGTCAAGACATCTGTTTTTTTAAAAAAATAATGTAAAATTCATGATTGTATGAAAAAATCTGAGTTAACAACATCAGCTAATATTAACAGAGACTTCTCTGAGAAATGTGAGGTGAAGGGAGAGTGGAGGATTGTGTACTCAAAGGATCATTTCCTTCTTGACTCTGAGAATTAGCTCATGTAAAGAAAAAGAGGGCTTTTGAAATATTAAAAGATAAACATCAAAGAAAGTAAAAGCAAAGAAAACATAGTCCATAGAGCAAATAGGAGTAGCAAATGAAACAGCATAAAACAATATTTAAAAAGTATAAAACTATATGTCAGAACATGAAATAGCCCTTTTGTGCTAATAAACGCTGATGTTAAGCACCTCTCTTAAAAGGCAACGAACGACTCTCAAGTTGTTTTCCCCAAATCTAGCCAATTACTATCTATAAAAGAACACTCAGAACAAAAGTATATTAAATGTTAAAAGTCAAATAGTATCAAAGATACATTGGGCAAATTCAAACAAAAGGAAGGGGGTGCAAATACACACACACACACATATAGCAGATACCAACTTTCAGACAAAAACATTGCAGGGAGAAAAAGTTCACTTCTTTTGATGAAATGTACAAACATTTATGAGATTAATAAAACAGCAAGACACTTTTTTTGTTAAGGTTTTGTTCCTCTAAAAATGAGCACACAGTAATACTTGCACATATTAACATATTGCTCTATGCAGAACAAATCAAACAAGCAGAAAGTAAATACATATATAGAAATAACAAGATTTATTCAATAAGATACCACTGACACTCTTACAAATGAACAATGAGACTTAATATTTAGAATCTGTAGAATATGTTTTTTAATAGAATATTTTAGTTCACAAAAATCTAAAATTCTAAAAATAAAAAATGGTACAGCCTTCTCTCCTTTTCCCTTTTTAGACCAGGGTAAAATAAAACTCAGGGTGATCAAATATTAAGCCATAGAAATAGAAATTTAAAAATATTCTTCTAAGTAACTTAAGAACAAAAATTATCTATACCACAATTACAAAATATAAATATAAAGCAACTATTATACTTTACCTCTTTGAGATTGAAAAAAAAAATGCCAGCTGCAATATGTGTGTCTAATGTAGAAAAATGAGTGGTAGGAAAGATCAGCATGTTAAGAGTAGTTAGCTTTGGGTAGTGTTTATTTTGTTTACATATATGAATTTGTTTATAAGTATGCATCACTTTTCCACATGGAATAGATACTTGGTAGAGATCATATGTTTATATTTTGGAAGTTGAAAAACTATTTTGGGGGATTTCCAGCTCTCATATCATGTTTAAAGTGGAAGAGAAAAGTATCTTTAGAGAATACACTCCCCTCTAGCAGTACCAATTCAAAGCAAATATATAACCTGTAGTAAACTGCTCTGCCTAGTTTTAGGAATTGTATCTCTACCCCTTGTGGCTAAGGGCAAGAAACGACCTTTGGAATGCCAGCCGCAGGAGACAAAGCTTGTCTCTGGTAGTAAATGCTGCCTCAGTTCCTCTCCCTGCCCCCAGAGCTTGGTCGGAAGTCAATGATGGGTAAGACCCCTCACAGTGGGGGGGGGGGCAACCTAACCCAGACTCAATCACTTGGGAGGTCTTCATAGAAGGACTGGGGGGCTGCAACAAAGAGCAATGGACTCTCGCCCCCCAGCTTTGTCAAAGCCTGAGTCCCCAAGTCCTCTGGGAGGAGCACTTCCTGGCTCTAATCCCCTTAAGCCTGAATATATGATGGAGAAAGGTGCAGCTCCTTGCCTGGCCAGAGTGTGTCCTGGGGAAAATCTGGCATCACAAAGACTTGCTGATAAACCTGTGAAATCTGCTCTGCTAAGAGTGCTTTCATTCATATGATAAGCATCCAAGAGGAAATGATTATGTCTCCCAAAGTTTCTGCAACTCTCTTCCTGACAGACACTCACTCAGACTGAAGCCCTCAGATCTCTTTGTAATGTTATCTACTGTTTGATCCTTGTTGCCCTGTATTCCTGTGTATTACAACCCAATAAAAGGCTATGGAAGAGGACACTCGGGGCCTTTTTCTCCTCAGAGAATCTGGTCGCTGCTGGCCTTTGTCTCCCCAGAGAAACTGTCCAGAGCCCACTCCTCCTCCATCCTCAAGCAGATCCAGCATCTCTCGGCCATATTTATTCATTCACGCACATCCATGGCACCGGGGGACTCAGGAAAGAAGTCACCCCCACAATAACCAATTCTCCTGGAATCAGTGAACTAATCTAAATACAGGTGCTTCACACTGAGTGATGTTAAAAGTTCTGTTTAACAAAGTAAACTATGTATGCCAATCTTTTTAGGGATAAGACTAACCTAGAATTCCTGATTTATTTTTCCTTAAGTTGAATTTAAGATGTGCTGTACTTGATATGTTTTCTTTGTTCTTGAGAGATGGATTTGTGTTCTCATTCTGACTTCTTTTAGGAAGCCAGACTATGGCTGAAAGGACAGGCTTCTCTTGCTAGAACACAAGTTTCTCAGCCTCTGCACTATTGACATTTTAGGCCACATAATTCTTTCTGGGGAGCAAGGTGGCTGGTGGTGTTCCACATGTAGTGAAGATACCTAGCAGGACCCCTGGCCTCTACTCACTAGACCCAGCAGCACCCTCCCCAAGCCCCATGCCTCCTCCCTGGAAGTTGTGACAACTGAAGATGTATTCAGACATTGCCAAATGCCCACCTGGGGTGGGGGCAATATTACCCCTGGCTGCAAAACAACTGTGTTAAGGATAGACTCACAGGAATAGAACTAAATTTGATTATGGATTAACACTGTCCCTGTAGAGCTGACTATGCCACACTTTGTGAGAACATTGTTGAGAACTGGAATTGAATTGTTTGGGCTACGGAAACAAGACTACATTCCGTAGGTGAGGAATACCTAAAGTCAGTTGAAATTTGGTTACCAGTCACAGTCTGGTGTGCTTATGCTCTAAGGAGCCAAGAGAAGCCAGGTCCCTTTTCAAAGGCTAGAGAAGGATTAGGAGTTGGAGTAACCAGTGAAAAAAAGTGGTCCCAATCACATTAGGGTCAGCAGCAGCAGTAGCATTAGGTAGCTACATGGTAGATAGCAAGAGAAGACGAGGAAAGTCACAGATGTCAATCGTGAGCCATTAGTACTTGCAGCAGCTATGGGATGGGTTTGCAAAGAAGTAACAAGAATCTGAGCTGGGCACCAAAAGCAGCTATCACAGTCAACCCCTTGGATCACTCAGCTCTGTGTGCTTCTTTCTGACTCTGAAATTCTGTTCATTTAGATACAGCTTCTCCAGGACTCTCACTGGTGACAATTTCTGGGGAAACAACAGCGGGAATTATACTTTGGCTGCTGACTTGATCTCAAGGCCTTATCTGATCTTATCTGCTCTGTTGCTCCTTTCCATTTACAGGAAAAACTGGGCACAGAGGTACCAAGAGTGCCACAGTGGATCACCTCCATGATTGCTTTATTTAGCCCCAATTCTGCCTTCTTAGTGTGATCAGACTACAGTCCTTCTAAATATGCATGGTAACCATTCTGTTTGGCTACTGGTTTACCAACACAAGGAACCCAGAGTGACCACAGGGTACCTATAGCTTTAAACTGACCAGGATTATTTCTATATATATATTTTTTATGGAAGTACAGGCCTCTCTGGAACCAGGACCTTGAGACTCACACATTCAAGAATGAGAAGCACACATTCTTCAAGAGGGTCACTGGGAATGATAGTTACAGGGAGTACCCTAAGTTTCGCTGCTTGGTTCCTGGACCCACATGTTCTATCTATTGGAGATAGAATCTACTGAGGCATGGACCCCATCCTTAGAAGGTTTCATCTCAAAGTTGATGCTTCTGCCACACTTATTTTTTTCAAAAATATTTTTTGTCCTTTCTTGAGGACATGCTTACAGGGGAAAGTGGTGGTGGTGGGGAGATAGAGAGGGAGAGAAACACTGATGTGAGAGAGAAACCTAGATTGGTTGCTTCTTGCATGCAACCCAACTGAGGATTGAACCTGCAACCCAGGCAGGTGCCCTGACTAGGAATTGAACCCACAGCCTTTCAGTGTACAGATGATGCTCCAACCAACTGAGCCATACTTGCTGGGGCTCAGTCATACTTTAAAGAAGCCATTCTACTGTTCTATCAGGCCTGCAGCTTCTGGAGGTACAGTATGTGGTAAGGCCACTGGATCCCATGCTCATATGTCCACAGCCAGACTTCTTTGCTAACTGTTGGACAGAGTAGATGTTATGCAAGATCCCACATAGGTAGACCAAACCTTCTCTGAGCCTTTGGAGTAATGGTGCTGGCTTAGAAACCACAGGCAGGAAAGGCAAATTGTTATCTACAATACATGTAAATCTTGGTTTAGATGACTTGCTCTTACCAGAATAGGAGTCCAGTGTAACTGAATAGCCAACAGTAGCTACTTGGTCTTATTCATGGGACTATACCATACAGATACTCAGCTTTTGTCTTTTCTACTGGTAGGTTGGATACATTAGTAGAAGTCCTACCTGGCAAGTCTCAGTCTTGATGAGAGGGAGCCAATGCTGTCGGGTCCATGCACAGCTTTTGTTTCTATTATCATGGCAATCCTATTCATGAGCTCATTATCTAAACAGTGCAGTGGTAGCAGTTGGCTATCATCCACTGGCTGAGTTAACACTCCCAGTTGGGTGTTTAATGCCTCTTCTTCAGTGGATGTTCTGTGGTGGTAATGAAATGCAAGACAAAATCATCACACTTAATGTGCCCACTCGCACATATCTATTCACATGTCTCTTCTCTAGACCTTCTTGCCTCTTCCTCTATTCTTGTGTCCTCTAGGCCTTTGGCCAACCAGCTAAGCCATTTGCCATTGACCATGAGTCCATATATAGTCTAACCTCAGATCAATGATACCTCCACACAAAGTGAATGATCATGAGTAGTACCTAAAGCTCTGCCCACTGCAATGACTTTATTTCATTTCTGTTACTCAAGGAAACTCATAAGTGGGACTTGAGTGCAGAATTCCATTTTCAGCTCACACAAACATACTGAACTGACCTATTAATATATTAAACACTGGAGTTTTTCTCCTCAGCCAGCAGGACAGAGCAAATGATTCATGAGGTCAAGGGTGTGAGCTAAAAGAGAAGTATCAGTGTAATACAGGAAGGTGACATGGAATTCTGGTACCTAATGCTCTCTGAACTTGTTCTATTTTAATCTGGAAGGTATCACTTCTACCTTGAAGTGATCTCCCAGACCTATGACTTGGTAGGTCTGACAGTATTCTGTTCATTATGTGCAGTTATAGTTCCAAGGCTATTTGATGTCCCATGTTTAGATGTTCTATCTCTATCAGAAATCAGTACCAGATCAGTTATGTGAATGTGCTCATGTGGTTTTAATGGTGTATGGTACTTTGTTGCAGCTGGCATGCCTTTGCTCAAAAACCTAAGAATTCATAGAAAATCCCATGAATTTACTATTGGGCTTGCTAGAGACTCCACAAAGCAATCCAAGTGTCAACTGCTTATGTTGCTGCCTGAATCTGCTTCAGAAGGTGATCTTGCTCTGGGCCTTCTTAAAAGTATGAGCCTTTGGCATTACCAAATAAATGGGTCAGAGTAGCATTTCCAACGGTGTAATGTGCTATATCTAGAATCTCAAGAGGCAAGCTAAGCCCTGTGCAGCTTTCTTTTTTTTTAATTTTACTTATTTATCTTTAGAGAGAAGGGAAGGGAGGGGAGGGAGAAGGAGAGGGAGAGAAACATCAATGTGTGGCTGCCTCTCAAGCATCCCCATGGGGGACCTGGCTTACAACTCAAGTATGTGTCCTGAATGGGAATTGAACCAGAAACCCTTTGGTTCACAGGCCCATGCTCAATCCACTGAGTTATACCAGCCAGGGCTTGTGCATCTTTCTTAGTAGTAAGAGATATGCAGAGAAATGGCATGCCCTTTACTTTGGAGAGGGTTACTAATTTGACCCAGAACACAAGGCCCCTAAGTATTTGACTGATGTATCACACCTCTAAATCATTGTAAGGTTTATCTCTCTCCCTCTAGAGTGCATGTGTCTTATCACTTCTTGCTCCTCAGGTCCAGCTACATGATGCCAGCAACACAGAATAATAAGGTGCTCCACAGAATGGCCAGATGGCCCCGAGGTTTCCAACAATATAGTGACAGAGAGAAAGTGAATTAACATATCTCTGGGCCAAGACCATGAATGTATGCTACTATTCACTCCATATGCATGCAAATTGCTTCTGTCTTATTTGAGGGGTAGTGAAAAGAATGTATTTGTGAGATCAATAACTTCATGCCACTTACCAGAGTCTCTAATAAAGATGCCTCTCCCGATACACTGCTATTGGTTGTACTATTTGGTTAAGTTTGCAGTAGTACACTGTTATTGTCCATGACCCAGCTGGGTTTTTGCAGGACCACTTCCCCTGCACCCTTCAAATCTTTGAGGGTGTTACACACCTGTCATTTCCTCCAAACATGTGATAATTGTTTTACATTTACTATCTTGGCTAGGTTGGGCCAAGTTGCAGAGGCTTCCATTTGGTCTTTATTATAATAATAACTGTGTTTATAAGTCAAGGAACCAGCGTAAGGGTTTCTCCAACAGTTTAATATATTCAGAAACTAAGAAAATGATCACATCGTATCTCTGGATCCAGGGGACACTGTGAGAGGCCCCCCATTTGGCATATTCTGAGAAGAGCCTCATTGTCTCACGAGGTTTCTGCATTGTCTTCAGGTGTAGAGAAGTCATGTCCTCTAACAAGGAGAAATCCTCTCACACACACCCAGAGGACTCGAGCTCTCCAGTGCATCCACCGTGACACCTGAGGAGAGGAAAGTCTCTTTAGATGATGCCCAAAGGGCCTCTGCCACTTTTGCTTTGAATTGGTGATCTATCACCCTGTTTATATTTTCAACAATGGTATTCAGCTATAGTCACCCAGTTCCACAGTCCTTATAATTATTGGAGATAGCGTACAAGATAGAGCATACCCTTTTACCTGTATTTACAGTTCTTTTTTTTTTTTAAAATTTTTAAAAAATTTATCTTTAGAGGGGAAGGGAAGGAGAGAAGGAGAGAAATATCAATGTGTGGTTGCCTCACGTGGGGCTCCCGCTGGGAACTGGCCTGCAACTCAGGCATGTACCCTGACTGGGAATTGAACCGCGATCCTTTGGTTTGCAGGCCCGCACTCAATCCACTGAGCTACACCAGGCAGGGCCCATCCCAATTCTTAAGGCCTGAACCACTACAGCACACCCAGGATGATAATATTTTACTTACCACCAGGGAGATGGTAAGTAAAAATGCCTCTACTTCCTCCAGAGGCAGGAAGAATAGGTGATTCAAATTCAGCATTCCATCCTTACGGTTAGCTTTCTATGACTACTTGTGGTACCAATTTTCTAGACTGGGTTTCCTGGGAGCAGAGAGTAAGAAATAAATTGATGTTTTAATTTAATAAAGGGGTGCTCTTCATAAAAAGAAATTTTGAAGGAAGGAAGCAGGACAGTGTAGCCAAAAAATCCCCCAAAATGAGATCTCAGGTAAAGTCTACTGTTGATGATGGTTCTGGGATGTTAGTTATATCACAGAGTGGTCCAGACTTTGAATAGGTTTGTAGATCCTGCACATGCATAGTGGTCCACTGGTTTCTTCTTAGGACAGTGGTGCTGCAAACTCCCTGGCATGTCTGGGTGAGGCAGACCCAGTCAACCCAGTGAGAGAGATCTGAGTAAGGCACCAACAGTCTCTAATGCAAGTGTACATTCTAGACTTTCCACAGTGAATTTGATGTTTTTGTTATGAAAATTTTGAAAGGCATATACTGAGCTTTCCATAAATAGATGATAAATATGTGGATTTATGCACTGCATGTTTGCATATAAATTAATATATAACAAATTTAAATCTATGCATAGTTTGATATGAAATATGTCTACATACATTTATATATAAATATATAACATTTGTATATAAATGTATATTTAAACATAAGAATATGTGGTACGTTTTAAAGTGAGGAAAATAGTGAAAAATATCTACTAACTTGTTCACTGCAATTTTTACTTCATAGGGTAGAATAGGTCAGGACCATAAGACACTCATTTTTTTAAAGATTTCATTTATTTATTTTTAGAGAGGGGAAAGAGAGGGAGAAAGTGAGGGAGAGAAATATCAATATGTGGTTGCCCTCTTGAGTGCCCCCTACTGGAGACGTGGCCCACAACCCAGGCATGTGCTCTAGACTGGGAATCAAACTGGCAGCCTTTTGGTTTGCAGGCCAGCACTCAATCCACTGAGTCACACAAGCCAGGGCTATCATGTCTTTTTAAAAGTTGTCAAAAAAGAGAAAAAAACATGGTCAGGAAAATATTTAATGAGAGAAGGAAATATTCATAATACCTTAAATATCATCACATTTACATTTAAATAAAAAAAAATACTCTATAGCAGCCAAAATGATCAATCTATAGTTATGTGCATCAATCTGGAGAACTTTTATAAATGTCGCTTTATGTTTTTAAAAATATACACACCAAATTTATTGTTTAAAGGTGTAAGCATAAATGACAAAGTCCTACATGGAAATGATTACCACCAAAGTCAGGGTCATTCTGGATACCTTTGGAGGCAAGGGGTTGGGGTCATGGGGAGAATGAGCTTGTGCAGGAGGCTATGACTCATAAAGCACGAGTCATGTTCAATTTATTTACCTGGGGGAAATTACATGGGTTTTTATGTTCAATATAACACTGTGCTCTACATGCTTTTGCTTGTGGCATATTTCACAATAAAACAGCATAAAGATGTAGTCCACTAATCTATATATGTAGAATGATCTTCATTTTATGACAGAAATATATGCAAATGAAAATACTTTAAGCTTGTAATTTAAAATACTAATCAAAAGTGATTTCATTTTTTCCCCACTTTTCCATTTTTTTCAGTAAGCTCAAGTTTTTCAAACTATTTTTGAAGCAATGTTTTTTAAGGCATTATAATGAAGACCTGTAAGTTTCCTCATTTGTAAGGATTAGTCACAAAGAATTTTGACGTTTCTAGAGGCCCTGACTTTCCAGTTCAACCCCAACTCTGCACCCAAAACTGTGACTGTTAACATTTTCCTTCATTCTGCCTGAGTTCCAGCAGGGTCTGCAGATGCTCTGGGGGCAGGCACACCTCCCCAGGGGCCTCTGATGGTCACCGGCAATATTGATTCATTTCAGTCATGTATATGGAAAGACCTGATCACTAGGTATAGAAGCATTTTTCAGGTTACTTCCTGAAAACCAATGATGTAGAAGGAGGAAATATTTTCCTTTGCATACAAAGAACAAATATTGTCTAGGAAAAAGTCCGTTATGCAGCTCATGCCCCTGTACATAGCCAGCAGGGAAGAGCAGGTAAAGGCCAGACCACATGCTGCAGGCTTCATGGTGCCAAGTCCAGAGCACCAGCTTTACCCCTTGCTAGGTGCAGGAGCTGAGCAGATGACTTAACTTCTCTGAGCCATAGCTTCATTAACTGGAAAACAACAAATGAGGATGATATCTACCTCATTTGATCACTGTGATATTTTATGAACTAACACATATTGTGTTTGCTGGTAAACTCTCAGTAACAGTTGTTGTCATCATCATTATCATCAACAGTATTTTTCTAGTCCATTTGGAAGTGAAAGATGTTTTCTGTAAAAAGGCATAAAGAAAAGAGGCTATAGAACTGAACTCCTTTCTTTATGATCCTTTGTAAATGACAGGATTCCTAAAGAAGGTAAACAAGGGAGATGGGTTTGTTAAATCTGAATTACCTAATTCAGCTGGTTACCCCTTTTTGACTGATTCATTCATTTGAAAACCAAGTCCTCAATCCTCTCGATTCTTTCTGGAAGCTTGGTTATAGAATGTTAAAGAAAAGGAGTATCTGAGTGCTGACTAAAAGTGTTGATTACTTTACTTTTTCTTAATGTTTAAGCCAGAGAGAGCTGGCTTCATATTCCCTGGGACAAACTGTCCAGCACTCAACCAAGTGGGGAGATTGCTGTCAACCCTCATGCCAGGATGTCCAAAGCCAGCAAAGAGTGGCTGTGGCTGTGGCTCTGATAAGGCAGGAGAATCACTGGGCAAGAATCCAGGGAACCAGGGTCTAGGTTCCAACTTCACCATGTCAAGGCCACATGGTTTGCTGAATATATCTGTCTCCTCAGAAAGGTGAGAGAAATTTGAAGCCAGAACTTCCTGAGTTTCCAGTCTCATCACTATTCAGCTACAAAATTTTGGAACAAGGTCCTCATCTTAAAAATGAAAAAGATGAAATAATTCTGAATTTGATTGCATATTAGAATCACTAACGATTATTTCTCTGTTTGTTTTTCTGTCTATTTAAGAAAAACTGGTTCCATCATAAACCAACTGAATCACAATCTTTGGATCCCTAGAGCAATGCCTGAGCATCAGTATTTTCTAAATCTCTCCCAGGTGATTCTGCTCCAGGTGACTCTGATGGTGGGGAAGGTCAAGAACCACTGGCTGCCTAACCTCTATCACTAATATTGTGTTGACAGTGTACTGACATTGATGCACTGCTACATGAATGACCCACAAAGCAGACCTGTGGGGGACTTTGAAAGGGTTGCATGGGCTCCATTTTAAAAACAAATTTGAGAAAATTTCACCCTCCTAATCTGTCCTATATTTCCAGTGGCCTGTTTACAGCCCTGAATTCCCAGCTGTGTGAAAGAAGGAAGCCTCTGAAGCTGGCTGAGGAACAGGACTAGAGTAGTTTCCCCTGGGCTGAACGCAACAGAGGCCAGGGGAATTTTCTCACCATCTTAGCCATGTGGTGCTGCATAGATAAGTGTTCTATGAACATCAAAGCTCAAAATCTCACTTAAAAATATATATATTTTTAAATTCAGTTATTTTTCCAATACAGTTTTCTGTCTATTTCTCCCATCCCAGCCCAAACTGCCCCGTGCTCTCCACCTCCCTCCCATTTCCACCCCCCTTAGTTCTCGTCCCTGTGTCCTTTATATTTGTTACTCTAAATCCCTCCCATTTTTCCCTTCAAATTCCCTCTTTTCTCCCCTCTGGTCACTGTCCCCCGGTTATCTATTTCAGTGTCTTTGTTTTTATTTTGCTTGCTTGTTTATTTTGTTGTTTAGCTTCCTGTTAAAGGTGAGATCATATGGTATTTGTCTTTCAGCACCTGGCCTATTTCACTCAGCATAATGCTTTCCAGTTCCATCCATGTTGTTGCAAAGGGTAGTAACTCCTTCTTTCTCTCCCCTGCATAGAATTCCATTGTGTATATGTACCACAATTTTTTGATCCATTCATTTACTGATGGGCACCTAGGTTGCTTCCAACTCTTGGCTAAGGTAAATTGTGCTGCTATGAACATTGTGGTGCATAGGTTCTTTGATATTGATGTTTTAGGATTCTTAGGATATAATCCTAGCAGTGGAATTGCTGGGTCAAAAGGCAGGTCGATTTTTATTTTTCTGAGAACATTCCATACTGTTTTCCATAATGGTTGTACCAGTCTGCAATCCCACCAACAGTGAACTAAGGACCCTTTTCCCCACATCCTCTCCAACATTTGTTGTTTGTTGCTTTATGATAGCTATCCTGACTGGTATAAAATGGTATCTCATTGTAGTTTTAATTTGCACCTCTCTGATAGCTAACGATATTGAGCATCTCTTCATGTGTCTCTGGATATTCTTCATGTCCTCCTTGGAGAAGTGTCTGTTCAAGTCCTTTGCCAATTTTTTAATTGGGTTACATGTCTTCTTAGGTTAAAGCCGTGTAAGTTCTTTGTCTATTTTGGAGATTAAGCCTTTGTCTGAGGTACTCATTAAAAAAATATGTTTTCCCATACAGTTGATTGTCTTTTTAATTTAATACTGTTTTCTTTAGCCACGCAGAAGTTTTTATTTTGAAAAGATTCCATATATTTATTCTTCCCTTTATATTCCTTGCTCTAGGGGACATATCAGTAAAAATGTTGCTGCATGAAATATTTGAGATTTTCTTCCCTATGTTCTCCTCTAGGACTTTAATTGTGTCATGCCTTATATTTAAGTCTTTTATCCACCTTGAATTTATTTTGGTGTATGGTGTAAGTCAGTGCTCGTTTCATTTTTTTGCACATAGCTGTCCAGTTCTCCCAACACCATTTGTTGAAGAGGCTATCTTTACACCATTTTATGTTACTGCCCCCTTTGTCAAATATTAATTGACTGTAGAGAGTTGGGTTGATTTCTGGGCTCTCTGTTCTGTTCCATTGGTCTATGTGCGTGTTTTTAAGCCAGTACCAGGCTGTTTTGATTACAGTGGCCTTGTAATATCGTTTGGTATGAGGTATTGTGATCCCTTCTACTTTGTTCTTCTTTCTCAAAATAGCAGCTGATATTTGGGGTTGTTTATGGTTCTATATAAATTTTTGAAGTGTTTGTTCTATGTCTGTGAAATATGCCATTGGTACTTTAATAGGTATTGCACTGAATCTGTAAGTTGCTTTGGGTAGTATGGACATTTTGATTATGTTAATTTTTCCAATCTGTGAACATGGTATATGTTTCCATTTGTTTGTGTTTTCCTTGATTTCTTCCTTCAGTGTTGTGTAGTTTTCTGCATACAGGTCTTTTACCTCCTTAGTTAGGTTTATTCACAGATATTTTATTTTTGTTTTTGCTATATCGAATGGGATTTTTTTCCTTGATTTCTGCTTCTGCTGATTCATTGTTTGTATACAAAAATGCCTTTGATTTCTGGATATTGACTTTGTTTCCCGCTGTTTTACCAAATTCATTTATTAGTTCAAGGTGTTTTTGAATAGACTCTATAAGATTCTCCATGTACTCTATCGTGTCATCTGCAAACAATGACAGTTTTGTTTCCTCCTTTCCTATTTGGATGCCTTTTATTTCCTTTTCTTGTCTGATCACTATGGCTAAAACTTCCAATACTATATTGAATAGAAGTGGTGAAAGTGAACATCCTTGTCTTGTCCCTGATCTTAGTGGAAAAAATTTTAGTTTTTGTGCATTGAGTATGATGTTGGCTGTAGGTCTCTCATATATGGCCTTTATTATATTGAGGAATGCTCCCGCTATTCCCATTTTGTTGAGTGTTTTTATCATAAATGGGTGTTGTACCTTATCAAAAGCTTTTTCCGCGTCTATTGATATGATCACGTGGCTTTTGTCTTTGCTTTTGTTTATGTGATGCATTACATTTACTGATTTGCGAATATTGAACCATCCTTGCATCCCTGGAATGAATCCCACTTGCTCATGGTGTATAATCTTTTGGATATATTTGTTGGATGTGATTTGCCAATATTTTGTTGAGGATCCTAGCATCTATGTTCAACAGCAATATTGGCCTGAAGTTTTCTTTCTTTGTTGTATCTCTATCTGGTTTTGGAATTAGGATGATGCTGGCTTCATAAAAGGAGTTTGGGAATTTTTCATCCTGTTGGATTTTTTTGGAATAGTCTGTGAAGAATGGGGGTTAGCTCTTCCTTAAATGCTTTATAGAATTCTCCTGTGAACCCATCTGGTCCGGGGCTTTTGTGTGATGGGAGTTTTTTGATTACTGCTTCAATTTCTTTTGCTGTTATTGGTCAATTCCGGTATTCTACTTCTTTTTCATTGAGTTTTGGAAGATTATATTTTTCTAGAAATGTGTCCATTTCCCCTAGGTTTTCAAATTTCTTGGCATACAGTTCTTCATAGTAATTTCTTACAATCCTTTCTATTTCTGTGGTATCAGTTGTAATCTCTCCTCTTTCATTTCTGATTGTGTTTATTTGAGTCCTCTCTCTTCTTTTCTTGATGAGCCTACTTAAAGGTTTGTCTATTTTGTTTATCTTTTCAAAGAACCAACTCCTGGATTCATTGATCCTTAGAATTGTGCTTTTAGTCTCTATGTCATTTAGTTCTGCTCTGATCTTGGTTATTTCCTTCCTTCTATTTGCTTTGGGCTGTTTTTGTTGTTGTTCCTCGAGTTCTTGAAGGCTTAGAGTAAAGCTGTTTGTCTGAAATGTTTCTATGTTCTTTAAGTAGGCCTGTATTGCTATAAACTTCCCTCTCAGAACTGTTTTCACTGTGTCCCATAAGTTTTGGGTTGTTGTGAGATCGTTTTCATTTGTTTCCAGAAACTTTTTGATTTCTTCCCTAATTTCATTCTTGACCCATTCATTGTTTAATAGCATACCATTCAGTCCCCATGATTTTGGGTGCTTTGGGTTTTTTCCTTTGGGGTTGGTTTCCAGTTTCAGTCCCTTGTGGTCAGAAAAAATGCTTGGTATGATTTCAATATTCTTGAATTTGTTGAGGCTTGTTTGGTGTCCTATCATGTGGTCTATTTTTGAAAATGTTCTATGTGCATTTGAAAAGAATGTGTATTTAGCTCCTTTGGGATGAAGGGCTCTATATATATCACTTAAGTCTATTTTACCTAGGGTGTTGTTTAATGCCACAATATCTTTGTTGATATTTTGTTTGGAAGATCTGTTTATTTTTGATAGTGGGGTGTTAAAATCCCCCACTCTAATTGTGTTGCAGTCTATATCTTTCTTGAATTCCTCTAAGATTTTTTTTTATATATTTTGATGCTCCTATGTTGGGTGCCTATATATTTATGATGTTAATGTCTTCTTGGTGGATTCTTCCCTTGAGTATTATGAAGTGACCTTCTGGGTCACTCTTTATGGCTCTTTTTTTGAAGTCTATTTTGTCTCATATGAGAATTGCTACCCCAGCTTTTTTTTCTTGTCTATTTTTTTTTTGTAAATTTGTTTCCAGCCTTTCACTTTTAGTCTGTGATGGTTTTTTGTCCTCAGGTGGGTCTCTTGTAGGAAGCAAGTGTGTGGGTCATGCTTTCTTATCCATTCAGCTATTCTGTGTCTTTTGATTGGATCATTTAATCCATTTACATTTAAGGTTATTATTGATAGGTACTTATTCATTGCCATTTTGTACCTGTGTTCCTTTCTGTCTCTCACTTTTCCTTTCTTTTCTTAAAGCAGTCCTTTTAGTATTTCTTGTAGGACTGCTTTGGTGGAGGCATATTCTTTTAGACTTCTTGTGTCTTGGAAGCTCTTTATTTGGCCTTCTATCTTGATTGAGAGCCTTGCTGGTTAAAGTAGCCTTGGTTTTAGGCCTCTGGTTCTCATTACTTGGAATATTTCTTTCCATTCTCTTCTTGCTTGGAGTGTTTCCATTGAGAAGTCAGTTGCTAACCTTATGGGGGCTCCCTTGTATGTTACTTCCTTTTTCTCCCTTGCTGCCTTTAAGATTCTCTCTTTGTCTTGGAATTTTGCCATTTTAATGATGATGTGTCTTGAAGTGGGCCTCCTTGGGTTCCTCTTGATTGAGACTCTCTGTGATTCCTGGATTTGTGTGACTTTTTCTCTCATCAAATTCGGGAAATTTTCTCTCATTACTCTTTCAAATAGGTTTTCTATCCCTTGTTCTGCTTCTCCTTCTGGTATTCCTATTATTCGGATATTACTACATTTCAATTTGTCTTGAATTTCTCTTACTCCCTCGTCATTCTTTGTGAGCCTCTTTTTATTTTCTTGCTCTTTCTGTGAAATTTTTTCTACTTTTTCCTCCAACTCACTAATCCGATCTTCTACCTGATCAATTCTACTTTTGAAACTTTCTACTGTGTTCTTCAATTTGGAAATTGTATTCTTCATTTCCTCTTGTCCCTTGCTGATAGTTTCTATTTCCTTTTTCATGTTGATATAGTTTGCGGTGAGATTATTGTAGCTCCCCAGTAGTTTCTGGTAGCTCATTGTGAGCTCTTTGAACTTCGTGATAACCAGTGTTTTGAATTCAATATCTGATAGTTGATTTACCTCTATTTCATCTAACATTCTTTCTGAAGTCTCTGCTTTTTCTTTCATTTGGAGATTGTTTCTTTGTCTTCCCATTGTTTGTGAGACTCTTCTTCTTAGCCTCAGCTTCTAAAATTGATCTGTTCTGACTTTCTGGGTTTATGGTGTGAACTTCTGTGGTAGAATACCTTTGAATTTCAGTGGTGCAAACTCCTTCAGGTATCCTGATGTTCTCTGATTCCACCTACTCCTTTTTTGTGTGTGTGTGCAATCAGTTGGAGGGGGAGGCAAAATGGTTTATGACAGCAGAAGTGTATTTTATGATATTTACAGTCACAGCCAGTAGAGAGGAGATAGGCGATCTTTAGGCTATATATAGTGTTAACAGTAATCTTCAACCCAACTTGACACTTTTACGAGAGGATGGACAAAAGATAAGCCTCTTGTTGGGGAGGGAAGGCTTGTGAGTTGGAACTAGAAAGCAGTGACGTTGCAGATGGTCAGATTCTGAGGTAAGGTGAGAGTAAGGAATAGTAAATAGGTGTAGTGTGTAAACAAGTAGAGTTAATTACTCCAGTAATAGAATTCAGGAACTTGTAAAGTGGGCTAAGTTCTGGTAGATTTGTTGTGAAGTATTTACAGTTATATAGAACAACTATTATTTACAGTAGTAAATAGAGCAACAATCATATGACCAACTATATGAGATCTGTCTGAGTAGGTGTTGTAGAGCTTCGGGTAGTGTGCTAAAGGAAAACAAAAGGCATGAGGTATTGAAAATTAGAAATACATTGTGGAGGAAAGAACAGAGGAAACCTGTCTAATAACATAATAAAATCAGCCAAGACTAAGAAGCCTATAAAGCAGGAGGAGGAATACAAAGATACTATTAGAATATAAAAGAAGTGAGAATGGTGAAAAAAATAATACAGGTAAACAGCAACTTGTGGCTTCTCTGCTATAGCAAAATGAACTTTGTCTCTCTGTCTCTATTGTTGAGATGCCCTCTCCTTAGATCCCACTCTGGTCTTTTTGCAGTTCCCAGTTGTTTGTGTATCTTGTGGATAAAAAGAAAACAAAGCAACAAACAAACAAAGGAAAACAACATAAAAAAGGCAGGAGAATGGAGGAGAAAGCAATACATTTTGGAAGAAGAGAAGAAGAACTGAAACAGGAAAAAAGAAAGGAGAGGATCAAAGTATTGAAAGATAAAGCAATAGTAAAATTAAAAATCTATAAGATTACTAAAACAAACAAACAACCCCACCCCCACAAAACAAAACCAAAAAACTTCCCTTGTTGGTTTTAAACTGTCCAAACCAGTTTTCCTGGTTGCAGCAGGACCTCTCTGTGGGGTGGGTTTCCAGCTCGCCCCAGCCAGGCTACCAGAATGGGATGCGGGCTCCGCGTACTCACCAGGCTGCCTGGGACCCTGGGTCTCTGGCTTGGTACTTCCTCTCTGCCAGGCTGGGTGGGAAACAAGCCAAGCCATCCCAGGAGAGCACCTCAGTCCACTTTCAAAAAAAAACAAAACAAAAAAACCTTCTCCCGACAGCCTGCCTCTCAGCCCAGCCCAAGCCCCAGCCAGACTGGTGACAACAATGTGCCTCTCAATTCTCCCTGGCTGATGACCACAGAGTCCGAAGACTGACATAGCCCTTTGTTCTTGTTACTCTCTGTGTAAACTCAAGCAAACAGGCCTCTTCCTGGCGCTGCCCAGATGGGGAGAGAGAAAGCAGGTAACCCTCGCTGGTCTCCTACCGCCGCTGAGTGTCGGGGTAGATGACTCATCTGGCGCCGGTCCCAGGGTCCAGCCCCAGCGCTGGCCACCCCCCGCGGCTCCTGTCTCCACTCAACTTCCTGATAGTCACTGACCTGCGACTGACTGGATACTAGGCATCCATCACAATCGCTGCTCTCCCAATTTCATCTTAAAATAATATTTTGGAATGATGACCATTGATTACCTCTTTCCCATGGTACTAGAATTTGTCATTTTTGTCTTTTCAGTTCTCTGGTACTAACTTTTTTTCAGAATTACTATTCATTCTTTGTCTGTATGTCTCTTAAAAAATCTAGAGACATATGCTGCTTCTGTAGTACCATGACTTGCCACCAATCCTATGTCTGAGTGTTGTCTGGGTGGGAAAGGACTCTCCATCTCTGCCCATGAAGACTGGGATTCAGGGAATTCCTCTACTCACTTCTAATGAAATGAATGCTCCACCTGGGCTAGTTAGCTGAAAAAAAAGTGAGGGTTCTAAGCTACCAACACAAGCTATCACAGCCATTTGAAGCAAAGTACTGGTAATAACAGCAGAATTAAATAATTTAAAATCTTGATCAGTTTATGTTCTGAGGACCTCTACTTTGTAAGTAAACTTTATAATATCATGGCTATTCTTGTTAAAAATAATATCAAATTATTCTCTTTTTATCAAAATATAAGGAATGTAGGAACAAACACTGTCAAGGGTAATGGTTTGCATGAAAGCCTTAAGGTGTTTCTGTAGTTCCAATATTTTTACTCGGATCAGTCAAGCTGTGTAAATATCTTGGTCTTGCATCCAAGTAGCTCAATCTGTATTGACCTGGCCTCTCCCTGGGCAAAAAGTTTCTTATAAAAGGCCAGGAGCAGGCAAAGTACTTTAGGAAGAGAAAGCAGAAGCAGAATACAAAGCTAAAAATAGCCCAATTTAGTTAATATTTGACACCTTGCATTTTTATGTAGCAGGTTGAAAATTTAAGATCCATCAGTGGCCAGGAAAACCAACAGTATTTCTTTAATATTTTACAAACTGAAGTCACTTAACAGCAGTGGAAAGGCCACCTGTTATGAAATACATTTAATCACGAAGGAAAAGGCCAAATTTCCATTTAGGAAAACCAGCCACCCACTTGCTGTTAACAAAGACACAAACAAGATCACCCAGCTAGAACACAGTTCTGAAGCTACTAACAAGGAAGACTGCCTTTTTCCTTTCCTGTCTTGATCTTATTTCTATCCTAGGGGTTTCCTAATTCCTACAGACTTGTGAGGCCTGGATCTCCTTCCTGGGGCCCTGATCATGCCTGATGGATTTGCAGGGGCCTAAGGAGGAGTCCTTGCTCTGCACATCTAAATGCTCACCCTGCTGCCCACTCAGAGCTTTCTCACAGCCACCTCTGCCACTTCTGCCACTGGCTCTGCTACCTCCCAAACTCTCACCCGATGCCAAGTTCCGTGCCTCTATGCTCTCAGATTCTTTGATGGACCCAAATTACTTACCCCTTGACTTCTCCCAAATGATAGAGTTTAAGCCAGAATTATCAAGATTTAGAACATGTATTAATATTCTATATTCTGCCTCATCCTGTCTTTCCCCAACACACTGTTCATACTTTATTACCAGCTGTACTATAATAAAAATATATTTGGTTTTTTTGTGTCTAATACCTGGCACAGACCTCCTAAAACCCTTGAAAATTTCTGAGTGATATGAGAGTTTTTTGCTGTTTATAACAAGCCCCTTTCAATCACAACTGACTTTATGCTAATGAGGTGAGTCAAGGTAGATGACTACATAGCTTCAGAACAGAGACTGGTCAACAGAGAAACAAACTATGTGACCTGGAAATTAGTACTGTCAGCCTCATGACAGATGTCAGGGAAGAAGGGAAAGCTAGAGATTGAGTTCACTCACCAATGGCCATTGACTTAATCAATCATGCCCATTATGTGAAATGTTAAAGGGACTTACCTAAGAAAAAGAAGAAGGTCAAAACTATGAACGGTAAAATGACAATAAAGTCACAACTATCAACTGAATCTAAAACAAAACAAAAACAAACTGAGCAAACAACTAGAACAGGAAAAGAATCACAGAAATGGAGATCATGTGGATGGTTATCAGCAGGGAAGGGGTGGAGAGAGAGTGAGATAAAAGGTACAGGGAATAAGAAACATAATTGGCAGGCACAAATAGATAGGAAGGGGGTTAAGAATAGTGTAGGAAATGCAGAAGCCAAAGAAATTATACATATGATTCATGGACATGAACTAAAGCAGGGAGAATGCTGGAGGGAGGGGGGCTGCAGGGTGGAGAAGAATAAAGGGGGGATGGGACTACTGTAATAGCATAATCAATAAAATATACTTAAAAATTAAAACAATTGTTTTTCAAATTTAATGTTTTACTGAAAGCATAGTAATCATAGGAGGAGTTATATCATTGACTTCATTCCTCCTTTGCTTTTTTGGCCTTTTCCTTCCCCTCCCTCATCACTGCACTCTCTCCTCTACACACCTTCCCTTCAGTAGGTAAAGAAAGAATGACAAAATTTGAATGTCACCCATTTTCATCTCCAAATAACAAATCAGAGTCAGAAAACATTTTCTGTAAAGAGCCAGAAAGTAAATATTTTCATCTTTAGGTACAATGATCTCTGTCGAAACTGCTGCACTCTATGGTTACAGTGCAGAACCAGTGAAAGACAACACAAGTGGTAGGTTGTATTGATCTCTTGGGTCTGCCAAAGTTTGATTTAGGTAATGATTATCAGTGGCTATTATCACCACAAAGATACAAGGCATTATGTTTATCCTGATGGCAGTGAACACCACCACCTGTGAGGGAGAATTGAAAGGGTAAAAATCAGACCTGAATCGGACCAAGTCTCTGCTTCAACATTCAGGAAATTTGGGAGATGTCACATGACATCACAAGGGTGCAACCAGAAAAAAAAAAAAACACTGTAGCAAGTTCTACAGGAGAAAGGACCCATACTGCAAAGATAAAAATTATGTAAGGAAGATTTATAGATAAAAACTTAGTGAGACTTTAGACACATCGTAGCCAATTAAAATATAAATAGAATTGCTCTCAAAACTCCAAATTCTTGCCTAACTCTTACATAGAGCAATTCAACTTTCATAGCTCTACTCATCTTTGAATTCTCAGGTCCATCAAGGGTCTCCTTCAGGAAGACTCCATTCTCTGTAGAAGGCAACTGGAAGCATTATTTTATCCAGTTTCCCAAGGAAATACAAATTCTCCAAGGGACAGCAAAGAAATAATTCCAGGCAAGGAAGGGTCAAACCCTGATCCAATTTTTTTTAGTTAATATTCCACTGTTTGTTTTATTTCATGCACAATTATTTTTTAGAATGTACAGTTAGAGAAAACGAACATATTTTAATAATCTTTCAACTCATGAGAACACTAGAAATCATCTAAAAAGGCTTAGCATTTGGTAAACTTGTTACATAACTATGACTTTCTCTTTGGCTTTATTTTCTCATAAAACAATCATTGCCATGTATAGTGCATATTCATTTTTTATGTAGGATGCACGATTCAGAGGGCTTGTAACTCCCCAAGAAAAAAGTTAATACACACATTTTTATCTTTGTTTAGATTTATTTCTCACCAGAGAACCATTAAGTATCCCAATTAACTATGAACCTTAGTCTCTGGTAAAGGGGAATATATCCACACCCCTCTTCAATCTAGAAACATATTTTAGTTCTCTTCAGATAGAACTAAATTACTAAATGAAAATAAATTTTTTGATTAGTTCCCTTAATCAAATTTGACTGAATTCTGTTTCCAGCAGCAAACACTTGAGAGCCTCAAGACATCTGTTCCTTGGAGCTCATCTCCTACAGGTGACTTTTTTTTGTTTATTTATTAATTTATTTTGTCAGAGAACAATTATTTGGCTTTCTCCTCAAACCTTAGAAGGGAGATGATATGCTGTCAGTAGTAATGTGCTATGGTACAAGAAATCTAGAACAATCACTCTAAGCTTCAGCTGGGCTGGATGCTGGGCTGGGCATAGCAACTAGATAAGAAGTTAGCAAGGGAAAAGATCAGGGAAGAGAAACAGAAAATAAAAACATGAGACTTTCATGAACTTGTATGCTTCACCCTCACTCTATGCAAAAAGGAAGCATAAAGAATTGCTTGGCTTTGAGCAAAATGTGAGCTACATTCCTTCCCTACTCCCCAGCCTGTGACAGGTGGTGGTGATTCTGCCAGTCTCTAACTTTCTATTGCTTATTAATTGGGCTTCCAGTTACATGTGTACAGCTAGCATTTCTTTGTGAATCTTCTGCTTGTCTGCCACCTCCTTACAACATGTGCAGGGGCTTCTAGTTTCAGACTTACTTGTTCCCACCCTCTGAGGTAACATGTGACCTTGGGCAAGAAGCATTGAGGAGAAGCCTTCCTGTGTTAGGAATTATTTGCTTTGGTATTTAAATCTCCAGTATTTGTGTTGAGATCCTGGGGTCTTGCTAAGGTCCATCTTCTAGCCCCTGCTTGTTATCTTGTTTCCCAGAACTTCTGCCCAACTTCCTGCTTCTCTTCCCCAGTTTCTTAACCTGGTTTCCTGACCTCTGATGCCTGAACTCCATGAAGCACTGAACTTTTACTTTCCTAGAATGTACCTGTTTCTCATTTCCTGAGCCTGCTTCACAGAACTTGACACAGTGCTTTTTAGCTGTCTGGCACTCTGGTCCTTACCTGACCTTACTCAATTTGATGAATCTCTCTCAATAGTACCTTTCCTTGTCCTTATCTGTCTATATTGGTACTTACTCCAAGGTACTAAGAGATGATGCCTAGATTCAGTTATCTTCAAAATTCATTCTATTTTAAATTAAGCATAATAAACCAACACAATAAAGTTTTGATTTTAATGTAGCTCCTGCTGAATATACATAGGTTTTATAATAAAACACAAAAGTTGGATCATGGAGATGTTTTCTGCTACCTACTAAGATCAGGTTTTTAACAGTGATTCAGGCAGGAATTATGGTGAAGTGGTTAAAAAGATGAGCTATTGAGTCCAACAGATAAGCATTAAAAGCCCCTCTTTTAGGTTTTGTTATATATCCACTCAGTGACTTTGGGGAAAGTTACCTAACCTCTCTAAGTCTCAGATTCCTCATCTTACAAATGAGGATAGCATTAATATCCACCTGTGGTATCATAAAAAGATATTCCGTCTCCGTCCTTGGTTCCTGGCACAAAGTTCCTAAAGCCTTCAATTTCCTGAGTGACAATGGTGAAAGGAACATCTTTTGTTTTAGTGAGACAGCTTCAGGATGGGAGCTGGTCACCAGAAAGAATATCTTTGATTAGAAGAAGCTTGACACTTTCATCCCCAACCCCACCCTCCATCTCCAAAGGGGGGAGAACGGCTAGAGATTGAGTTACTGGCCAATGACCAGTGATTCAGCCAACCATGTCTATGTGATGAAACTTTTATTAGAACCCCTAAACAATGGGGTAGTACATACCTTGCCCTATGCATCTTTGTTTGGCTGTCCCTGAGTTGCATCCTGTGTTATAACATGATAATAGTAAGTAAAGTGCTTCCCTGAGTTCTGTGAGTTGTTCCAGAGAAAATTCAAAACTGAGGACTGAGTTGTGGAAGCCCTCTGAGTTTACAGCCAGTTGGTCAGAGGCACCAATGACAAGCTGGGACTCACAAGTCTTCTGGGACTGGCATCTGCTGTGGGGCTCCTCTTGCAGCACTAAGCCCTTCACTTGTAGTCACTGACATGAGCCACAGATCCATAGTGGAAGAATTGAATTGGATTGTAGGACAGCCAGCAGGTGTAGGAAAGTTGAAAAAGAAACTATGTATTTATTGTCAGAAGTGCTATGAGTAAAAAGAGCTCATGTCTACCTCATAGAGTTATTTTGGAAATACAATCAGATGATTTCTATAAAATGCTTAGAGCAGGGCCTGGGTCTGGATAAATATTCTATAAGTGGTTATTATTATTATTATTTTATTATGTTGTCATTATTATTATCAAATAAAATTGACATCGTATTGTACAGATCAAAGATGTGAATGCTTAGCCATCTAGCATTAAGATTTCCTTTAGGAAGACTTCCGCCAAGATGGAGGCATAGGTGGAGATGCCATGCTTTCTCACACAACCAAGTTTAGAGACAATAAAATATTAGCAACAGAAAACACAGCCAGAACACAGAAAATTGAACTTTTTGGAAGTCTGATAACAAGGAATTCTTCAGCCTGACCAGTAAGAGGGGTGAAACCAGCAGCTGGTGGAGCGGGGTTGCACAGGAAAATTCGGTCAGACGGACTCAGGCACACGGATCCCAGGCATGGGGTTGCAAAGGGCCAGCCCAGTGAGCGACCAGTGTACCCAGTGAGAAGGCGGGGTGGTGGGTTGACTATGCTGGTGCATTCCTGCGCAGATAGACCAGCAAGGGAGTGGGCAGTGAGATGGGACCCAGCGGGTCCCAGTGACAAGAGGCAGCAGAGACAGCCGCCATTTCCCCACTCTGACCCCGCCACCACATACAGAGTCACAAACCAGCGACCCCACCCTGGATGCCCCGCCCTGCCCCTAAGGCTCTACTCCTCACACTTAATGGGTGTGAACAGACCAAAAATGGCTCAAGAAGATCTCAAAGCCCCAGAGCCCATAAATCTAAGTGACAAAGAAATAGCCAAACTTTCAGATGCACAGTTTAAAACACTGGTGATCAGGATGCTCACAGATCTGGTTGATTTTAGTCACAAATTACAGGAACATATGAAGGCTAAACTAATTGAAATGAATGGAAATGCACAGGAAACTGATAGTAATAGAAAGGAAACTGGGACTCAAATCAAAAGACTGGACCAGAAGGAGGATAAAAATGACCAACCAGAAAAGAATGAAGAAACAAGAATTCAAAAAAATGAGGAGAGACTTAGGAACCTCCAGGACATCTTTAAACGCTCCAACATCCGAATTACAGGGGTACCAGAAGGAGAAGAGGAACAGCCACCAGTGGAAAACTTATTTGAATAAATAATAAAGGAGAATTTCCCCAATCTGGCAACGGAAATAGACTTCCAGGAAATCCAGGAAGCTCAGAGAGTCCCAAAGAAGTTGAACCCAAGAAGGAACACACCAAGGCATATCATCATTACATTAGCCAAGATTAAAATGAAGGAGAGAATTATAGAAGCAGCAAGAGATAAGGGGACAGTCACCTACAAAGGAGTTTCCATCAGACTGTCAGCTGATTTCTCAAAAGAGACCTTGCAAGGGTTTTCAAGATGGCAGTGGACTAGGACAGAGCGGATATCAGTTCCTAGTACAAAAGAGAGAGAAACCTATCCGATCGGAGGAGGTGAGGCCAGCAAGCCAGCAGTTGCCAAGCATATATGAAAATAAGAGACCAGAAACTTCATGGGTCACGGAGGAACCAGACGGTAGGGAGACAGCAGCGGTACAGTAGTCTCTGGGACGGAGCAGGGAGAAACAGCCCGTGCAGGGTAGGGGAACCAGCGCCCAGGGGCGAGAGCCCAACGGTGCATGGAACAGCCTTCAGCACCCAGATGGCTCCCTCCCTAGGATTTTTGGGCCAGGGGCCTGCCAAGTGGCCCAACCAGAGGGGAGCAGAGGTGATTTCAGTCTGTGCATAGCTCGGATGTCCAGCGCCTGGTGGGAACTGTGTCTGGGAGAGTGCCTAACAGCACCTGGGACAGCGTTCAGCGCCCAGACGGCTCCCTCCCTGGGATTTTTCTGCCGGGCAGGCCGAGTGGCCCAGGCAAAGAGGTGTGGAAGAAATTTCAGCCTGCACGCAAGTTGGGGAACTAGTCACTCCACACGCAGTGTGTCTGGGCAAGTGCCTGAGGGCACCTAGGCCAACGTTCAACGCCCGGAAAGCTCCCTCCCTAGGATTTTTGGGCCCGGACCTGCCAAGTGGCCCAACCAGAGGGGAGCAGAGGAGATTTCAGCCTGCACACAGTTCTGGGTCCGGAGCCCGGCGTGGTGCTCCTCCATCCCTAGGGTTTTTTTTGGCAGAGGTTGGCCAGGGGACCCAGACAAACACAGGAGCAGAAGGGATACACACCACGCAGCGTGCCATGATGTGCACACAGAGTTTCTAGGTCAGCGCCCAGTCCTCAGATCGGCTCCCGGCTTCCAGTCCACCTCCCTCAGACTATCTGGAAGCCCCGGGAGCTGAGGGGTTCTGGGAAAAGAGCTGAGACCCTCAACCCCCTCCCTTTCTGGCCAAGCAAGGTGGGGGGCCAGGAGAGACTTGTTTGATAGAGTTTGTGGAGAGGGTGCGGAGGACAAAGGGCCCCAACCAAGGACTCTGTGGCTGCCAGCCCAAGAGAACTCAGAGGTGCAGCCTGGGGCTCTGAATCCAGTAGACATGGCAGCCTGGTCTGCTTCACACCCAGCTTGGCAGCGAGCCCAGGATTGGGCAGAGGGCCTGGGGCTTCTCAACTGAACGGGGGCAGGTCTGTGCTCAATACCAAGGGAACCAGGCAACTAAGCCAGTGCAGGTGCCTGCAAACACAGCAAACCAGCCTATGGCGGTAACCCCTGGGAGGGGAGCGCTGTAAGGAAGTCCTAGTTCCCCATTGTAGGGAGCTGGGGAGAGGCGAGAAGTGTCTGGATCCTGAGAGGGGCTGGCTGAAAAGATCACAACAATCGACACTCAGCCAACTGCAACCAGAAAACACGGTTGGGATAGTTTGAAGCCAACAAGTGACATTTCCTTTTCTGATATTGTTTTTGAGAGATTATTTTTGTTTGTGCATTTTTTGTGTTTTTTTGTTGTTTTGTTTTTTTACTTTATTTTATTTTTATTCCTTCTTTTTTTACCTTTCTTCCTTCTCCATTTCTTTTCTTTATCTTTTTGCTTTTTTAAAGTATTCTGCTATTTCTTTTAAATTTTATTACTGTTTCATCATTTCATACTTTTGTCCTCTTTTCCTGGATTTTCTGTTTTATTTCTTTTTCTTTTCTTTCTAAACTTATTGCTCTTTCTTCCATTCCCCTACCATTTTTTCTTTCTTCCTTTTATTTCTTTCCTTGTCATTTCTTTCTTTTACCCACAAGAGTCACAATCAACTTGAAAATATGAAAAGACCAGAGCTGGACTCATAGAAGAGGCCTCCCAATAGTAGAGTCAGAGAGACAAATTGCATATTGCTGTAGGAGAGAAGCCAAAAGTTACTGCATATTTGAGTAGGTGGAAGCAGAGAACAACAGGATAACCAAAAGAGGCTGCACCACTGAAATTCACAGGCATTCCACCAAAGTAGTTTACACCATAAGCCCAGGGAGTCAGAACAGATCAATCTAAGAAGCTGAGGCTAACAAGAAGAGTCTCAAAAACAATGGGAAGACAAAGAAACAATCCCAAAATGAAAGGAAAGGAGGAATCCTCAGAAAGAATGTTAGATGAAATAGAGGCAAGTCAACTATCAGATACTGAATTCAAAGCACTGGTTATCAGGAAGTTCAAAGAGCTCACAATCAGCTACCAGAAACTACAGGGGAGCTACAATGATCTCACTGCGAACTGTATCGACATGAAAAAGGAAATGGAAATTATTAGCAAGGGCCAAGAGGAAATGAAGAATACAATTTCTGAATTAAAAAACACAGTAGAAAGCATTAAAAATAGGGTAGATGAAACAGAAGATCAGATTAGTGAATTGGAGGAAAAAGTAGAAAGCATCTCACAGAAAGAACAGGAAAGGGAAAAGAGGCTCAGAAAGAATGAAGAGAGATTAAAAGAAATGCAAGAAAATAAGAAACGTAATAATATCCAAATAATAGGAATACCAGAAGGAGAAGAGGAAGAACAAGGGATAGAAAACATATCTGAAAGAGTAATGAGAGAAAATTTCCCTAATTTGATAAAAAGAAAAAGTCACACAAATCCAGGAATCACAAAGAGTCCCATTCAAGAGGAACCCAAAGAGGTCCACTTCAAGACACATCATCATTAAAATGGCAAACTTCCAAGACAAAGAGAGAATCTTAAAGGCAGCAAGGGAGAAAAAAGAAATAACATACAAGGGAGCCCCAATAAGGTTAGCCACTGACTTCTCAGAGGCAACACTCCATGCAAGAAGAGAATGGCAAGAAATATTCCAAGTAATGAGAACCAGAGGTCTACAACTAAGGCTACTTTACCCAGCAAGGCTCTCAATCAAGATAGAAGGCCAAAGAAAGAGCTTCCAAGACAAAAGAAGTCTAAAAGAATATGCTGCCACCAAGCCAGCTCTACAAGAAATACTAAAAGGATTTCTTTAAGGAAGGAAGGAAAAGAGACAGACAGAGAGGAACACAGGTACAAAAATGGCAATGAATAAGTACCTATCAATAATAACCTTAAATGTAAATGGATTAAATGCTCCAATCAAAAGACACAGAATAGCTGAATGGATAAGAAAGTATGACCCACACATATGCTGCCTACAAGAGACCCACCTGAGGACAAAAGACCATCACAGACTAAAAGTGAAAGGCTGGAAACAAATTTTCCAAGCAAATGGACAAGAAAAAAAGCTGGGGTAGCAATTCTCATATGAGACAAAATGGACTTCAAAAAAGAGCCATAAAGAGTGACCCAGAAGGTCACTTCATAATACTCAAGGGAAGAATCCACCAAGAAGACATTAACATCATAAATATATAGGCACCCAACATAGGAGCATCAAAATATATAAAAAAAATCTTAGAGGAATTCAAGAAAGATATAGACTGCAACACAATTAGAGTGGGGGATTTTAACACCTCACTATCAAAAATGGACAGATCTTCCAAACAAAATATCAACAAAGACATTGCGGCATTAAACAACACCCTTGATGAAATGGACCTAACTGATACATACAGAGCTCTTCACCCTGAAGAAGCTAAATACACATTCTTTTCAAATGCACATGGAACATTCTCAAAGATAGACCACATGATAGGACACAAAACAAGCCTCAAAAAATTCAAGAAAATTGAAATCATACCAAGCATCTTCTCTGACCACAAGGGACTGAAACTGGAAACCAACCCCAAAGGAAAAAACCCAAAGCACCCAAAATCATGGAGACTGAATGGTACGCTATTAAACAACGAATGGGTCAAGAATGAAATTAGGGAAGAAATCAAAAAGTTTCTGGAAACAAATGAAAATGATCTCACAACAACCCAAAACTTATGGGACACAGTGAAAACAGTCCTGAGAGGGAAGTTTATAGCAATACAGGCCTACTTAAAGAACATAGAAACATTTCAGACAAACAGCCTTACTCTAAGCCTGCAAGAACCCGAGGAACAACAACAAAAACAGCCCAAAGCAAATAGAAGGAAGGAAATAAGTAAGATCAGAGCAGAACTAAATGACATAGAGACTAAAAGCACAATTCTTTTTTTTTTTTAATTTTATATAGTTACTTTTCAAGTACATTTTTTTTTCTCTTCCCCCCCCCCGCCCGGTTTCCCCCCTCCCTCCCATTCCCCCCCCCCCGCCCCCCAGTCCTCATCTCTGTGTCTTTCATACTTGTTCCTCAAAATCCCTCCCCATTTTTCCCCTTAAGTTCCCTTCCCTCTCCCCTCTGGTCACTGCCCACTTGTTCTCTATTTCAGCGTCTTTGTTTTTATTCTGTTTGCTTGTTTGTTTTATTCTTTAGATTCCTGTCAAAGGTGAGATCATATGGTATTTGTCCTTCAATGCCTGGCCTATTTCACTCAGCATAATGCTTTCCAGTTCCATCCATGTTGTTGCAAAAGGTAGTAGTTCCTTCTTTCTCTCTGCTGCATAAAATTCCATGGTGTATATGTACCACAATTTTTGGATCCATTCATTTACTGATGGGCACCTAGGTTGCTTCTGACTCTTGGCTATTGTAAATTGTGCTGCTATGAACATTGTGGTGCATAGGTTCTTTGAAATTGATGTTTTAGGATTCTTGGGGTATAATCCTAGCAGTGGAATTGCTGGGTCAAAAGGCAGGTCGATTTTTATTTTTCTGAGAAAATTCCATACTGTTTTCCATAATGGTTGTACCAGTCTACAATCCCACCAACAGTGAACTAAGGTCCCCTTTTCCCCACACCCTCTCCAACATTTGTTGTTTGTTGCTTTGTCTATTATAGCCATCCTGACTGGTGTAAAGTGGTATCTCATTGTGGTTTTAATTTGCATCTCTCTGATAGCTAACGATATTGAGCATCTCTTCATGTGTCTCTCGATATTATGTATGTCCTCTTTAGAGAAGTGTCTGTTCAAGTCCTTTTCCCATTTTTTAATTGGGTTCGATGTCTTCCTAGAGTGGAGTCGTGTAAGTTCTTTGTATATTTTGGAGATTAAACCTTTGTCTGAGGTATCATTGGCAAATATGTTTTCCCATCCAGTTGGTTGTCTTTTTATTTTAATACTGTTTTCTTTAGCCATGCAGAAGCTTTTTATTTTGATGAGATCCCATTTGTTTATTCTTTCCTTTATATTCCTTGCTCTAGGGGACATATCAGTAAAAATGTTGCTGCGTGAAATATCTGAGATTTTCTTGCCAATGTTCTCCTCTAGGACTTTAATTGTGTCATGGCTTATATTTAAGTCTTTTATCCACCTTGAATTTATTTTGGTGTATGGTGTAAGTTGGTGCTCAAGTTTCATTTTATTGCACGTAGCTGTCCAGTTCTCCCAACACCATTTGCTGAAGAGGCTATCTTTACTCCATTTTATGTTACTGCCCCCTTTGTCGAATATTAATTGACTGTAGAGGGTTGGGTTGATTTCTGGGCTCTCTGTTCTGTTCCATTGGTCTATGTGCCTGTTTTTATGCCAGTACCAGGCTGTTTTGATTACAGTGGCCTTGTAATACAGTTTGATATCAGGTATTGTGATCCCTCCTACTTTGTTCTTCTTTCTCAAAAGAGCAGCTGCTATTCGGGCTCGTTTATGATTCCATATAAATTTTTGAAGTGTTTGTTCTATGTCTGTGAAATACGCCATTGGTACTTTAATAGGTATTGCATTGAATCTGTATATTGCTTTGGGTAGTATGGACATTTTGATGATGTTAATTCTCCCAATCCATGAACACGGTATATGTTTCCATTTGTTTGTGTCTTCCTTGATTTCTTTCTTCAGTGCTGTGTAGTTTTCTGCATACAGGTCTTTTACCTCTTTGGTTAGGTTTATTCCCAGATATTTTATTTTTCTTTTTGCTATATCGAATGGGATTTTTTCCTTGATTTCTGCTTCTGCTGATTCATTGTTTGTATACAAAAATGCCTTTGATTTCTGGATATTGACTTTGTATCCTGCTGTTTTGCCAAATTCATTAATTAGTTTGAGCAGTTTTTGGGTAGAGTCTATAGGATTTTCCATGTACACTATCATGTCATCTGCAAACAGTGACAGTTTTGTTTCCTCCTTTCCTATTTGGATGCCTTTTATTTCCTTTTCCTGCCTGACCGCTGTGGCCAAAACTTCTAATACTATATTGAATAGGAGTGGTGAAAGTGGACATCCTTGTCTTGTTCCTGATCTTAGTGGAAAAGCTTTTAGTTTTTGTCCATTGAGTATGATATTGGCTGTAGGTTTCTCATAAATGGCCTTTATTATATTGAGGAATGTTCCCTCTATTCCCATTTTGCTGAGTGTTTTTATCATAAATGGGTGTTGTACCTTATCCAAAGCTTTTTCCGCGTCTATTGATATGATCATGTGGTTTTTGTCTTTGCTTTTGTTTATGTGATGAATTACATTTACTGATTTGCGAATGTTGAACCATCCTTGCATCCCTGGGATGAATCCCACTTGGTCAGGGTGTATAATCTTTTGGATATATTGTTGGATGCGATTTGCTAATATTTTGTTGAGGATTTTAGCGTCTATGTTCATCAGCGATATTGGCCTGAAGTTTTCTTTCTTTGTTGTATCTCTATCTGGTTTTGGAATTAGGATGATGCTGGCTTCATAAAAGGAGTTTGGGAGTTTTCCATCCTTTTGGATTTTTTGGAATAGTCTGTGAACAATGGGGGTTAGCTCTTCCTTAAATGCTTTGTAGAATTCTCCTGTGAACCCATCTGGTCCAGGGCTTTTGTGTGATGGGAGTTTTTTGATTACTGCTTCAATTTCTTTTGCTGTTATTGGTCTATTCAGGTGTTCTACTTCTTTTTCATTGAGTTTTGGGAGATTATATTTTTCTAGAAATGTGTCCATTTCCCCTAGGTTCTCAAATTTCTTGGCATACAGTTCTTCATAGTAATTTCTTACAATCCTCTCTATTTCTGTGGTATCAGTTGTAATCTCTCCTGTTTCATTTCTGATTGTGTTTATTTGTGTCTGTTCCCTTCTTTTCTTGATGAGCCTACTTAAAGGCTTGTCTATTTTGTTTATTTTTTCAAAGAACCAACTCCTGGATTCATTGATCTTTAGAATTGTACTTTTAGTCTCTATGTCATTTAGTTCTGCTCTGATCTTAGTTATTTCCTACCTTCTACTTGCTTTGGGCTGTTTTTGTTGTTGTTCCTCGAGTTCTTGCAGGCGTAGAGTAAGTTCATTTGTTTGAAGTGTTTCTGTTTTCTTTAGGTAGGCCTGTATTGCTATAAACTTCCCTCTCAGGACTGCCTTGGCTGTATCCCATAAGTTTTGGGTTGTTGTGAGATCATTTTCATTTGTTTCCAGAAACTTTTTGATTTCTTCCCTAATTTCATTCTTGACCCATTCGTTGTTTAATAGCGTACCGTTCAGTCTCCATGATTTTGGGTGTTTTGGGTTTTTTCCTTTGGGGTTGGTTTCCAGTTTCAGTCCCTTATGGTCAGAGAAAATGCTTGGTATGATTTCAATATTCTTGAATTTGTTGAGGCTTGTTTTGTGCCCTATCATGTGATCTATCTTTGAGAATGTCCCATGTGCATTTGAAAAGAATGTGTATTTAGCTTCTTTGGGGTGAAGAGCTCTGTATATATCAGTTAGGTCCATTTCATCCAGGGTGTTGTTTAATGCCACAATGTCTTTGTTGATATTTTGTTTGGAAGATCTGTCCATTTTTGATAGTGGGGTGTTAAAATCCCCCACTCTAATTGTGTTGCTCTCTGTATCTTTCTTGAATTCCTCTAAGATTTTCCTTATATATTTTGGTGCTCCTATGTTGGGTGCATATATATTTATGATGTTAATGTCTTCTTGGTGGATTCTTCCCTTGAGTATTATGAAGTGACCTTCTGGGTCACTCTTTATGGCTCTTTTTTTTGAAGTCTATTTTGTCTGATATGAGAATTGCTACCCCAGCTTTTTTTTCTTGTCCATTTGCTTGGAAAATTTGTTTCCAGCCTTTGATTTTTAGTCTGTGATGGTCTTTTGTCCTGAGGTGGGTCTCTTGTAGGCAGCATATGTGTGGGTCATACTTTCTTATCCATGACGCTATTCTGTGTCTTTTGATTGGAGCATTTAATCCATTTACATTTAAGGTTATTATTGATAGGTACTTATTCATTGCCATTTTTGTACCTGTGTTCCTCTCTGTCTGTCTCTTTTCCTTCCTTTCCTTAAAGCAGACCTTTTAGTATTTCTTGTAGAGCTGGCTTGGTGGCAGCAAATTCTTTTAGACTTCTTTTGTCTTGGAAGCTCTTTCTTTGGCCTTCTATCTTGATTGAGAGCCTTGCTGGGTAAAGTAGCCTTGGTTGTAGACCTCTGTTTCTCATTACTTGGAATATTTCTTGCCAATCTCTTCTTGCTTGGAGTGTTTCCATTGAGAAGTCAGTGGCTAACCTTATTGGGATGCCCTTGTATGTTATTTCTTTTTTCTCCCTTGCTGCCTTTAAGATTCTCTCTTTGTCTTGGAAGTTTGCCATTTTAATGATGATGTGTCTTGAAGTGGGCCTCTTTGGGTTCCTCTTGAATGGGACTCTGTGAGATTCCTGGATTTGTGTGACTTTTTCTTTTGTCAAATTAGGGAAATTTTCTCTCTTTACTCTTTCAAATATGTTTTCTATCCCTTGTTCTTCTTCTTCTCCTTCTGTTATTCCTACTATTCGGATATTATTACGTTTCATATTGTCTTGTATTTCTCTTAATCTCTCTTCATTCTTTCTGAGCCTCTTTTCCCTTTCCTGTTCTTTCTGTGAGATGCTTTCTACTTTGTCCTCCAATTCACTAATCCGATCTTCTGTTTCATCCACCCTATTTTTAATGCTTTCCACTGTGTTTTTTAATTCAGAAATTGTATTCTTCATTTCCTCTTGGCCCTTGCTAATAATTTCCATTTCCTTTTTCATGTTGATATAGTTCACAGTGAGATCATTGTAACTTCCCTGTAGTTTCTGGTAGCTGATTGTGAGCTCTTTGAACTTCCTGATCACCAGTGTAAAAGCACAATTCTAAGGATCAATGAATCCAGGAGTTGGTTCTTTGAAAAGATAAACAAAATAGACAAGCCTTTAAGTAGGCTCATCAAGCAAAGAAGGGAACGGACACAAATAAACACAATCAGAAATGAAAGAGGAGAGATTACAACTGATACCACAGAAATAGAAAGGATTGTAAGAAATTACTATGAAGAACTGTATGCCAAGAAATTTGAGAACCTAGGGGAAATGGACACATTTCCGGAAAAATACAATCTTCCAAAACTCAATGAAAAAGAAGTAGAATACCGGAATAGACCAATAACAACAAAAGAAATTGAAGCAGTAATCAAAAAACTCCCATCACACAAAAGCCCCGGACCAGATGGGTTCACAGGAGAATTCTACAAAGCATTTAAGGAAGAGCTAACCCCCATTCTTCACAGACTATTCCAAAAAATCCAAAAGGATGGAACTCCCAAACTCCTTTTATGAAGCCAGCATCATCCTAATTCCAAAACCAGATAGAGATACAACAAAGAAAGAAAACTTCAGGCCAATATCGCTGATGAACATAGACGCTAAAATCCTCAACAAAATATTGGCAAATCGCATCCAACATTATATCCAAAAAATTATATACCATGACCAAGTGGGATTCATCCCAGGGATGCAAGGATGGTTCAACATTCGCAAATCAGTAAATGTAATTCATCACATAAACAAAAGCAAAGACAAAAACCACATGATCATATCAATAGACGCGGAAAAAGCTTTGGATAAGGTACAACACCCATTTATGATAAAAACACTCAGCAAAGTGGGAATAGAGGGAGCATTCCTCAATATAATAAAGGCCATATATGAGAGACCTACAGCCAATATCATACTCAATGGGAAAAAAACTAAAAGCTTTTCCACTAAGATCAGGAACAAGACAAGGATGTTCACTTTCACCACTTCTATTCAATATAGTATTAGAAGTTTTGGCCACAGCGATCAGGCAGGAAAAGGAAATAAAAGGCATCCAAATAGGAGAGGAGGAAACAAAACTGTCACTGTTTGATGATGACATGATAGTGTACATGTAAAATCCTATAGACTCTATTCAAAAACTGCTCAAACTAAATAATGAATTTGGCAAAACAGCAGGATACAAAGTCAATATCCAGAAATCAAAGGCATTTTTGTATACAAACAATGAATCAGCAGAAGCAGAAATCAAGTTAAAAAATCCCATTCGATATAGCAAAAACAAAAATAAAATATCTGGGAATAAACCTAACCAAGGAGGTAAAAGGCCTGTATGCAGAAAAGTACATAGCACTGAACAAAGAAATCAGGGAAGACACAAACAAATGGAAACATATACCTTGTTCATGGATTGGGAGAATTAACATCATCAAAATGTCCATACTACCCAAAGCAATATACAGATTCAATGCAATACCTATTAAAGTACCAATGGCATATTTCACAGACATAGAACAAACACTTCAAAAATTTATATGGAATCATAAATGAGCCTGAATAGCAGCTGCTCTTTTGAGAAAGAAGAACAAAGTAGGAGGGATCACAATACCTGATATCAAACTGTATTACAAGGCCACTGTAATCAAAACAGCCTGGTACTGGCATAAAAACAGGCACATAGCCCAATGGAACAGAACAGAGAGCCGGAAATAAACCCAACTCTCTACAGTCAATTAATATTTGACAAAGGGGGCAGTAACATAAAATGGAGTAAAGATAGCCTCTTCAGCAAATGGTGTTGGGAGAACTGGACAGCTACGTGCAATAAAATGAAACTTGAGCACCAACTTACACCATACACCAAAATAAATTCAAGGTGGATAAAAGACTTAAATATAAGCCATGACACAATTAAAGTCCTAGAGGAGAACATTGGCAAGAAAATCTCAGATATTTCACGCAGCAACATTTTTACTGATATGTCCCCTAGAGCAAGGAATATAAAGGAAAGAATAAACAAATGGGATCTCATCAAAATAAAAAGCTTCTGCATGGCTAAAGAAAACAGTATTAAAATAAAAAGACAACCAACTGGATGGGAAAACATATTTGCCAATGATACCTCAGACAAAGGTTTAATCTCCAAAATATACAAAGAACTTACACGACTCCACTCTAGGAAGACATCGAACCCAATTAAAAAATGGGAAAAGGACTTGAACAACACTTCTCTAAAGAGGACATACAAAATATCGAGAGACACATGAAGAGATGCTCAATATCGTTAGCTATCAGAGAGACGCAAATTTAAACCACAATGAGATACCACTTTACACCAGTCAGGATAGCTATAATAGACAAAGCAACAAACAACAAATGTTGGAGAGGGTGTGGGGAAAAGGGGACCTTAGTTCACTGTTGGTGGGATTGCAGACTGGTCCAACCATTATGGAAAACAGTATGGAATTTTCTCAGAAAAATAAAAATCGACCTGCCTTTTGACCCAGCAATTCCACTGCTAGGATTATACCCCAAGAATCCTAAAACATCAATTTCAAAGAACCTATGCACCACAATGTTCATAGCAGCACAATTTACAATAGCTAAGAGTCAGGAGCAACCTAGGTGCCCATCAGTAAATGAATGGATCAAAAAATTGTGGTACATATACACAAAGGAATTCTATGCAGCAGAGAGAAAGAAGGAGCTACTACCCTTTGCAACAAAATGGATGGAACTGGAAAGCATTATGCTTAGTGAAATAGGCCAGGCATTGAAGGACAAATACCATATGATCTCACCTTTGACAGGAAGCTAAAGAATAAAACAAACAAGCAAACAGAATTAAAACAAAGACACTGAAATAGAGAACAAGTGGGCAGTGACCAGAGGGGAGAGGGAAGGGAATTTAAGGGGAAAAAGGGGGAGGGATTTTGAGGAACAAGTATGAAAGACACAGAGATGAGGACTGGGGGGGGGATGGGAAGGAGGGGGGAGACAGGGCAGGGGGGTGGGATGGGAGAAATAGATAAAAAATGTACTTGAAAAATAACTAAATAAAATTTATTCAAATAAAAAAAGAGAGAGTCCTTGCAGGCAAGAAGGGGCTGGGAAGAGGTATTCCAAGTCATGAAATCCAAAGACCTACAACCAAGATTGACCTATCCAGCAAAACTTTCATTTAGAATGGAAGGGCAGATAAAGTGCTTCTCAGATAAGATCAAATTCAAGGAGTTCATCATCACCAAGCCCTTATTATATGAAATGTTAAAGGGACTTATCTAAGAAAAAGAAGATAAAAAAGATGAACAGTGAAAGGACAGCAAACTCACAGTTATTAACAACCACATCTAAAACAAAAGCAGCAGAACCATAGAAATGAAGATTACATGGAGGGTTAGCAACAGTGGAGTGGGAGGAGAAGGGGGAGAAGTTACAGAAAATAAGTAGCATAGACGGTAGGTAGAAAATAGATAGGCGGAGGGCAAGAATAGTATGGGAAATACAGAATCTAAAGAACTTGAGACACATGGTCATAAACTAAAGGGGGAGAATGGTAGGGGTGTGGGGTGCAGGGTGGAGGGGAATGAAAGGGGGAATAAAACAACTGTAATGGCATAATCAATAAAATAAAAATTAAAAAAAAGATTTTCTTTAGGACTTTGGAGTCTTGTTTGACCATTCATTTATATATTAGAATCAGACTCTTTTCCTAAATCACATGCTTAATTTTTATTAAGAATACCAAAGAGCATGCTCTAAGACAATGGTAAACAAAATTGAACTATTTTTGAAGCTGGAACCCTTAGTACTCTGGTTCACAAATTTTGTACATGTATTGTTAGTCACAATAGTAAATACTAGCAATTTATTTACAAATTATTTACGTGCAAAATAAAAAAAGGCTCTACTGATTTTTTTCTCACTAAATGGATGGTCTGGCATTATCTTTTGGGTGGGTACACTCCATTTGGAGATAACTATTGTAGGGGCTTGGACCAAACAAAGCTCTCCAGGCAGTTCTAGGTGGGGGTTGGAGGAGGGAGGGGTGGTGGTATCCTGGATGAACCTGAACTAGGATTCAGGGGGCCAACGCTGAGGGCCTGGACCACTGACAGCTCTGGGCACCTGTTTGAGTTAGTTGATTTGCATGGGAAAATGTGGCCTGCAAGGAGGAAATTTGCATTTAGTTGTTTGAGAAGAAGAGGAATATGGAGAAGACAATGTGATGTCTATTAACATAACCCAAGAAGTAGATTGTGTACCCACAGAGACAAGGGCTTCAGATTGCCATGAGGACTCAGGACATATAAGACATTGCTAGGTGTTGAGAACTTCCCTCTGTTCATTTGCTCTTTGCTTGGGCATTGTGGAGGAATGCAGAGAATTCTTTCATTCCTCAGTGGTTGGACCTTCTGGGAACTTTGGAACAGTCCCTAACCTGGGATCTGGCATTCTTGCAGAGAGCACCAGGTGTCCCACCAAGTGCCTTCCGGGGGTAATTTACTCCTACAAAAGGGTTGGAGTAGGAGGACTGTCTGTGAATAAGTTCTCAACACATATTAAATAATCCCCAAAATAACTCGGTTGGGTGTTAGATCCCATTTGGGCATGTGAAACACAATAAGCTAGTTAGACTTACACAGTCACTGAGAGCCCAGTGCCTCCTTGGTTATATATATTCTTGTTCTCTAGTCTGGGAGCTGGGGCCATGTTCTCAAAGTTTAGTGGCTGGTTTATGGCCTGGATGAACATGGAAGGAAACATCTGGAGATATAAGGTCATGTAGATAACAACTGCTCTCAAATCTAATGGCTTCCAAAGCACAAGTCTAAGTTCCACAAGGTTACAGACTCAAACTTACCATTTCCTTTGCTAAGAAAATCATCCCAGTGAGTTTCTAATGTGGCCATGCCAGAGGGCTATACCAGAGGCCACACCAAGCCAGTTGTAGCTTGTCCATGGGTTATATGTGGCCAACATAATGTTTCAAAAACTAGAATAGGATAATCTCTGGATGGGATACATGTCCTGTCCTACACCATAACCCAAGCCACTTCTTCTCTCATAGTGAGTAAGTTTCTCTTTTTAAAGTGGTTTGCCTGGTTCCTGAGATCACTTGAACTTTCAGTACCTGCTTCTTTCTAGTCTCCCTTTCACCATCAGAAGAATGCAAACATGTTAGTTAGGAGAGAGGTTCATGGGACTGTGAAGAAATCCACTTAAACTGTTAATTCTTCTACCTGGAACACATTGCTCTGACTCCCCAGGTCTCAGCTTATTTGAGTGTAGAGTGGGAGAATCAGACCAGATGTCCTTTCAAAAAGCCACTGTCCCTACCTGCCCCCATTTTTTTTAATGTGCTATAATCACAGAATGCTTAATGGTATGTCAGTCAGCTGATTGGCAAAATGAGGATACGCTGGTGTAGGAATCAGAACCACTGGGTTTCAGTTTCTGCCTTGCAGCTCATTCCCACTGCAGCTGTGGGAAAAATGCTTTGCTTCTTCAAATCCTAGAGAAAATGAGGGGCTGTGTTTGATGATCTGCAAAGATTTGAGCTCTTTTCTTCAGTGATTCCATTTTTCCACATATGAAGGGGAACATATTTTGCTAGTGAGGACAATTGTGTTTGAAGAGAATTACCATCCCATGACCCAGGTTTGAAACATATTCTCCTTATAGATTTTGAAATGCTTTGGCTGAATTTATGATCTTTTCTTTTACTGGCTCCTGGATTTCTATGAAAAGCAATTGCCTGTGGGACCATACACAATCCATCCAGCATGTCTGGGAAAGCTTTGGAGTTCAGGATCCTCCAGGAAGTTAGGATAGAACTTTTCCTTGAACTGGGAGCTGTAAGGGCCCATGAGAGGATGGCGGCAGCACATGGAATGTGCTCTAGAATGCTCCCCCCCCCCAAAAAAAAAGGCTTGTATGGGAAAACTCTCACTCCTCTCAATGAGCTGTCTGCAGAAAGACCTTGCTGTCAGGCACCGTTAGCCAGGCCCTCACACCTGTCACAGATCTCTGTCTGAGCCTACCCATAAACAATATTGATCCCTCATGCCCATCAAAACATTTGGTCCCTGAGGAAGCTCAATAAGATTCATGAAATCCTGCTATGACAACACAATGTATACAAAGCATGCTATACTATGGACTGAGAACCCTGATTCTACAGTGAAGGTAATAAAACAAAATAGATTTCCCCATCACATGGAAAATAAAGTTGGGATTAGAGGTTTATTATGAGCACAAAATGTGGCTATTTATTACTGACATTGCAGCATCATACCCACTGACACACTCACACACAGGCCTCTGGATCTTTTGTCATACAATGGTGCTAAATTCCCAAGAACAGACTTTTCTACATTTTTGAAGGAATAAGAACCAGAATGTGTGGGTTCCTCTACCTGGGGTCTCCAATGTAGTAAGCCACGTTAGCCCTTTCCACCCACAAATGCTACCTGGAAAAATTAAAGCCATCTAGGAAATAAAACAACCTATGTAAATGAAGCTTAAGAAATACAAGACTTGTGTGTGTGTGTGTGTGTGTGTGTGAATACTAAGCCTTCTTTGGTAACTTTTTTCAGGAAACACATGGGAATAGGGAACCTTAATTTTCTGCTAAGCCATCTATCCACTGCCTACCACACCATGGTTGAACAGGCTGCTTCAGGTGTCCTCAGTGAAGGAGGAAGGGCTGGGTTCATGAAGGTCTTCAGCCTCCAGCACAAGTATTGCCATAGCTTGATAATTATACCTGATGTAGGAATGAGAAGAAGAGGCAGGGAAAGAAAACAGCAGAGATGGATTCTGAATTTCCAATTATCTCTGCTAAGTTTTGGGAGAGTGATCACCTGTCCTTCCATATGATTGAGCAAAGTGTATACTCAGTCATTCAGAGCTGCACCAATGATCCAGAGTTTTCACTTGGAGTGGTACTTTGTGGGTAGAAGAGAGTTTCTGAAAACTCACAGACCATAGAGTTTAGGGCTGGGCAGAGGAGCTTGCCAAGGAGTCAAGGTGAAGAAATAGCTTTCAGGCAGGTGCGGCAGTTTCTAGGGACTAGGATTGTTGGGGTCATTCTATTGGTCAGAATGATCCACCTGAGTGATCATCCTATAGGTCAGACCAGAGAGCAAAATAAAGCTGGGTGCTTTGCTCCAAGCTATTTACTGAGTACATAAAATGAACCCACTTGCTCTAGACTCTGGAGATAAGGAAGTAAGTGAGATGACCAATGGCCCTGCTCTTAAGGACTTTGCATCCCACCAAGGAACAGAGACAAATCAGCAAAGGACAGAAGAAAACACGATTATTTCAGACATCAATATGCACTATAAAGACATCAAAACACAGTCACATTGATGAAGAATGGCTGTAGGAGGCAGGGGATGCCATCCTAAGCAATGACACCACTTGACCAACTAGGTGACTTTGAAGAATTATTTAACTCTGTGAGTCCATGTCCCACATGAATTCCAAAAGATTGATACAAAAGATTAACTGAGGGAGTACATGCACAGCATAATGCCTGACAAAGCACTTTCACCCTTGCTATGGCAACTCCTGCTACATCGTGTGACTTTATGTTGATAGCGACTGTGTGATTGGCCTGAAGCCAGATGTGCCCATCTGGATCCTGCTCAGATTCTGACTCACCAAAACTTTGAGGGATAATAAAATGACTGTTGTTTTAAGACACCCAATCTTAGGGTAACTTGTTATGTGGCAATAGAATTAATTATTTTATATAGAAAAAGAGCCTTACTTTCATTCTTTTCCCCTGGAAGAATGAAGCTCTTCCAGAAGAGTTTGTTGCCAGCAGAACCTGTTTTAAAATATAGTGCCCTGATAGAAAGTTTTAATTTTAGTAAGGCCAACAGATCAGGAGATGACTAATGTTGACGAGATAGTTTGTTACTCATAGTTTCTAAGAGAAAGGGGCCTATCATGCAGGGAGGGCCACACAGGGAAGCCCCAGGGTTGGCCAGAAGGTGAGGGAGAAGGAAGAGCCATGGGCAAGAGCCTTCACTGTGGTTCGTGTGGGGAGGAATAGAAAGTTAAGGCAAGCACATTTAGAATTGGCTAATTTGAATTATTTCAATGGCTCTGCTGTATAGGGGCTGTCCCAAGTTGTCTGATACTTTGCCCTCAGGTGTTTAGGGCAGGGAAAGAGTGGCCTGAGTGTGAGAACCCCAGATAAGAGGTGGTTGGTACATGGGCCCTAAATTGGTTTGTTTCCATTTGAAAAGCAGGTGAGTTGTTTGCTATTCCTAGAAGTTAGCTAATCCTGAAAGAAGAGGGAGGTATCCCTCCAGGATCAGCAAGACCTCAGATGTCAAAGCCTCAGAATGCAAAAAATGTAGGACATGGCCAATTCAGAGTCTACCTCTCATTATAAAAGACAATGTCTGAATCTTACTGTTCCCAGCTCCGCTGTGGTAGGGTGTGGATTTATGATACAATGGTGGCCTCTGGAACCTGACAGGAGCATATTCTAAGGAAAGGAGGGGACTTAGTTTCTGAGAAGGATTTTCTGCCTTGATAAAAGGAAAACAGACTTGCACAAGGAGAATCATTCTCCTGTCCTCCTAACTGAAACATTGTCATATGAGGACTCTGAGTCTGAAGCTGCCACATTAACTTGTGATCAGGAGAGGATGACCAAAAGAAAAGACCAAGAGAGACACAAAGAAAACACCTGGGTTGGCCACATCAGTGCACCTCTGTCCACTCTGAAACCTCATTATTTAAGCAATATCTCTTTCGGTATTAAGTTACTTGCAGCCAGAGTGTTACCTGTTTTAGGGTTCTTGGGTTCCCAAGAATAGAAATTGAGAAGAAAACCCAGAAAAATTTCCAGAAAAATTTTATTAAGATTATACTTGAGCCCAAGAGAGGCAGCACAGAGGAAAAAGAGGTCCTTAAAACTAGCTTTGGTTGCCAGCTCTGCTTTGATAAGCTGAGGACAAAGTGGGCTTGTGCAGAAAGGTGGGCTTATGGAATGACTTCCTTTCTCAGTTGCGTTGCCTGCTAACTTTGTTCATGCCTGAGATGTGGGGGCAAGATGGCAACCTGCTCATTGCCACCACCTCAGCAACGTTGTATAGCAGGCAAACCTTGAACTGTGCATGCAGGTCAGTAGTTTAAGCAGGTAGGTAGAAGAGAGATAAAATCAGCTCCTTACATTTTTGAGTAGAGAGTGGAGAGGTGGTAACATTTTTGCAGTCAGTTTATCCCTGGTTCCTTCTACATGCTCTTGACTTGACTTTCTGGCCACCTGGTATTTTCCATTCCCAGGGCCACGTCCCCATGCTGTCTGTCTTAATGCGTAACTGATATACTATGTTGGCCAGTAATAAATGGCACTATGACAAAACCACTTGTTTCTAATTCCTGGACTCCACTTCTAACCACCATGCTTGGAAGATAGAGAATTTGTTAATGGTTATCTTACCAAAATAGCAAAAATTTGGTAAGACCCATGGTCAAGACTGCCAATTTGCAAGACACGAGGTAGAGATTGGTTTTGTGAGGGTTTATGTAAGTGGAGAGAGACAGATAGGTAATGTACGTGAGTCCTGGAAGCCCCAAAGACAGGAGTTCACTTCAGGATGCTTCCTGAAGCAGGAGCCATCTTGGGTTCATGCCTGCAGTTCACACCTGGTAGTCATGCCTGGTGTTCACTGTGCTGGGAAATATGGAGCCTGCAGGGAGGTGTTTCATGTGGCCATTGGATGCATTTCACACCGTTCAGTGGGAACACGTAGGGTTCATGTGGGAATGCTTCTGATGGTCCCAGCAGCACCCACTAGAGGGGTAGTAGGAGTCAGATTAACAAGCAATAGGAAGGGCGAAGAGAAGGAGGATGATTCATGTATCATTTTAATTGCTGAAATAAACGTGCAGGATATAAAATTTCATTCTACTGAAAAGAGGTGGAATAAATGGTGTCTCAACCCTGTAGACTTTGCTGAGTATCATTTGTAATAGGACATTCCCAATCACATGGATTTATTGAAACCTGGCCTTTTATGTTAAGTGAAATATTGTTATCTTGAGCCTGCATTCTTTGGGCCCTTGGGGTCCACTGTTATAAATAAGAGGAAATAAAGCAGAATTAGTGAAAAATCCAGGGTGATTGTGATGTCCCTGACTATCAGAAATTTTCCCGGACAAAGTCTGGTGATTATCTTCAGCTGAGGTGGTAGGATGGTAGGATGTGTTTTCCTCCATGCTAGAGGATTTCCTTGCCATCTGAACCAGCTAAAGCTGTTCAGTTACTTCACTTGTTTCTGAATCTGTTTTTTCTGACTCCTCTGCCCACGTTCACATCATTCATCCTTTTATTCCACACAATTTAGCTAATAAGTGCCAGACAAGGCACAGGGGATACAATATTAGATAAAACAGGCATTATTCTCAATACGAAACTTTGTTTTTGGTCCCAGGTGTCTAGCAGTTTATTGATGTTGCATAGATAAATACAAGCACAAAATACTATGATAATCACTCTTTCCTGTTCTAATTGCTTTGATAGTGGTCAGGCTGTTCCCTACCCTCCCCCATATGGTAGATACCATGTTTTCCATTTCTACCTTGGCTTGAAAGTCCTGGGAATAGAGGAGCTGAAATGAGACTATTCCACTGTGTCTAGTACCCACAAAACAAATATAATTGAGATAAGACTTTAAATTTGTTTAAGCCCCCTTATCTCCCTATACATTTGTTTTCATGCATTCATTTTGCCACATGGCCTAGGAATCAGGATTGAATAAATGCCAATTCAGTAATGTGTCATACACCTCCCAGAGAGAGAGTAGGGGTAGGGTATAGACTACAGTCGGGGGGGGGGGTAGGGCACAAAGACATAAAATGCCAGTGCTTTTGCTCTCCTTCCCTCCTGAAGTGTGTAGAGAGAGAAAAAATAGTTTGGGGTCTCTTGGCTGAGATCACTTGTAATAAAAGACAGATTAACAGGAAAAAAACTAATAGAAGTTTATTAACATGTATATTACTTGTATACAGGGGAGAGACCCAGAAAAACTGAGTAACTCTCTGAAATGGCCCAAATCTCTAAGTTCAATATCATCTCCAGCTAAAGACAATAGAAGACGCTGGAGTAAAAAGGAGTCAGGTGTAGCAGGTGACCAGGAAAAGCACTGTAAACAAGGTAAGGTTGTTTTGCAGATTTAAGTTTGTGCCTTCTCCATTGATAAGAATTTCTAGAGATTGTTCTTCTCCTCCTGGTACAGACAGGATACCCTTACCAATGCCAGATTCCCTCACAAAAGGTTATGTTCTAATCCCTTGTTAGAGCTTTTCCTATGCCTTTTGTTTCTTAAAAATAACAGGCTCAAAATAACCTTTTTGTCAAAGAAGCATATTTTGGGGCCGCAGTTTCTGCGGCTCTTAGATGAAACCTGAGGGAAAGGCAGGGAATGTGGACAAAATATCTCAATGAGCAGTGTGTATGAGGTCATTGAGGGCAGAGCCAGTGGACACTTTCAGGCCACCAGGAGGACCACATGTGCCATTTACTGCCACATCCAACAGAGCGTGGCCAGGACAGCCTCAAAGAGGAGGCCAAGAGTGGGGCCCAGGAGAGGAGACCCAGGGTCACACAGCACTCAGCACAGCTCTTCATGCCCAGGCGCTACTTACCCAGAAGCTCCTTCTTGCAGCTGAAGCGGTACACCATGCGCCAGCCCACAAAATGCCTCTTCAACACAAGGGTGATCTTGGGATGATTATTTTTAAGAAACAGGAGACACAGGAGAAACCCTTCACTTGATCTTAGCCAAAAGACTGAGATGTGATCGAAACTCTTAAAACAGAGTACAGTTTACTTTTTGTAAGAAAAATGTGCATTTATGAGGAAAATCTCCATTTATAAAGGTGTCTCCTTTTCTATACTGGGAAGAGAAGGTTGACTCTAAATCCCAAGAAACATTTATCAATGAAAAGGCACCTTACTTAAATCTGCATAACATCCTTACCCTTATTTATTGTGCTTTTTCTGATAACCTCTTACATTTCCCCCCCTCCCCCCTACACTTCAACATCTTTCTTCAGCCTTTAGCTGAAGATGGTATTTAACATTACAGATTAGAACATTTCAAGGAATTTCACTTAGTTTTCCTGAGTTTCTTCTGATTACATAGGAGGTATACATATGATTAAACTTCTGTTCATTTTTCTCTTGTTAATTTCTTTTATTACAGGGAGGGAGCTGCAGAAGGGCATTGGGATAATGGAGGAGGTCTCTGCCAAAGAACCCAGAAGGGTAGAGGGAAAGTTATTTTCCCTCCCCTACACAGCCAAGGAACATTGTCATGGCAACCAGAAGACTCAGAGAATGGCACAGGGTGCAGAAAGCAGTCCAGAGAAAGCCAGCAGGCCTGCCACAAGGCCATCTTGTCATGGGAAAGGTGACTCAGCTGAAAAAGCTGAGGGGCTAACAACCTATACTCAACAATGGGAGCAGCAGGAGAACCAGGTGGGACCAAGTCAGCAGGAAAGGGCATGGGCTCTAAATGTGCCAGCTATCAAGCCCACAAAGGAGGGATACAAAGGCCCTCCTTCATATATCATCAGTGAATACCTACAAAAACATGTGTCTTCCAGTTGTGGTTCCCTGCCAGCTCCCAGGTAATGCAGACACTGCTGGCAGGAGGCCACACTCCGAGGGTCACTGTTCTAGACAATGAAGCACTTTCATACTTCAGTGTAGCCTGGCTTTAGAGGTGAGCATGTATGTGAACAGCAGGCAGCCTCAGCAGCCAGAAGGCAGGCAGACCCTCCGATCTTGATGACATGGAGATCATCTGTCCCTCTGGTGTGGGCTTCTCTGCTGAGTTGAGGCATTAATGACCCCTGAAGATTTCAGCCTACTTGCACTGAAGGCAAGAATCTGTGACTGAAAAGGGTGATCATGACTAATCACTCCCAATGCCTAAATTCCCATTTGTTCTGCACTTTCAGTCATACCAGTGTGAGCAAAGAACCCAGCCCTATGTCTGATCTGTAAATATTGTACACAGCATACAATAGCCATGTGATTTCCTGAAATTCACTTGCTCATTGACAGTATTAGGTCAGCATGGTTCCTTCTGTGAACTCAGAGATGGAGTTGGCTATACTAGGAAAGGATAAAAGAGTGTGGTTTATCTTAAGTACCACAAAGAAATTATCCCCTTTGGGGTCACTGAAGATCAGAAATGCTTTTTTTTTTTTTTTTCATAAGTATGAGCTACTACCCAGGTGGGAAAAAAGAAAAAAGGTATGTGTACATGAGCAGAAGGGATGGTAATTGCAGCAAAACCTCCTATTGTACATGACTTTGCCTAATGCCAGTGCCTTGAGCTGTGTCCAGACACCCTGGATGCTTGGCCACTAACGATAAAAGAGTAATAACAACAACCACTCATACATACACATTCATGCAATCATACATTCATAAATATGCTACATATAAGAATGTATATAAATAACATACCCTTTTATATACAAATATACATACATATACATACATATAAAATGCACATATATCAACTTAAAATTCACAGTGAGCTATCTCAGGTCTGGCGTTTCACAGGTGTACCTCTGAAAAATTAAGTAGAGCAGATAATGATTGTTCTCTAGCCATTCTCCATTCTCCTATTTTGCCTGTCTATCAAAAGCCCAGTATTGTTCAGGAGTATACCATATTTTGCCATGTATAATGTGCACCCACATTTCTGGCCCAAACTTTCACAAAAAAATCTCTCATTTTAATTTTTTCATTAAATTTTTAATTTATATTTAGAAATGAAATAGATTATCATATTTCAGGTTTTATTTTGCATGCGGATACTATTATTGCTTTCTACGGTTATACTGTTAACATATAAGCATAAGTAAAAGAATTAAAAACATTTATATAGATACAGAATTAGAACTACCCATATATAATGTGCACCGTTATTTTCTCCTCAAAAATTTGGGCAAAAAAGTGCACTTTATACACAGTGAAGTACAGTACCTTCCTCCTTATAATTTAGGAGAAACTGATGAGCTGATCCTAATTATTCTTAGCCAGTGGTTTTTTTTTTTTTTGAAATTAACATTCTGAGGAATTTTTTTTAAATATGCCTGGTTTTAATTCACAGGTTCATCTGATTGGTCTGAAATGTGCTCTGAACAGGGTGCGAGTTAAAATTTACTCAGGTGATTCTAAAATGCAACCAAGAAGTCAAACCCTTGAGCTGGGCTAATTAATCATGGTAACCCCATCTTTTCCACCAGTAACTGGTTTAAGGGAGGCTTGTGCTAGGTTTCTAACTAATTAGTCATGCTAGGAAAAGTGTTTTTGTTCTTGAGCCAGAGATGAGAGTTGTTGTACTGCCTTTGAATGTTGCTGCATCTAAATGTGTAGGCTGAGTCACTATGGCCATCCAGCTGCCTCCCAAGGAGGAGACCAACAGTCACAGGAGGACAAAGCCAAGGAAACTACGCAGAAGCAGATCTAGAGCTTCAAGCCAGCACTCCTGAACCCACCCATTTTATAGAACTTGTGTGTGAGATGATGAATCTTATTGTTTATATTCTGTTGAATTATGGTTATCTATTACTGGCTACAAAGGTGTCTGGCAGAAACACGAAGTGATGCAGCTAAAGTCATCACTTAAGACAAATGCGGATTCAGATGTTCTCTTTTCATCTCCAGGGCTCTTTCCACAAAATCATACTGTTTTTTTTTAATACTTTTTATTGATTATGCCATTACAGTTGTTCTATTCCCCCTTCATTCCCCTCCACCCTGCACACCCCTCCCCCACCAATCCCCCCTTTAGCTTATGTCCACATGTCACAAGTTCTTTAGATTCTATATTTCCCATACTATTCTTGCTCTCCCCCCTATTTCTGCCTACCGTCTATGCTACTTATTTTCTGTACCTTCTCCCCCTTCTCTTCTTCCCACTCCCCTGTTGCTAACCCTCCATGTGATCTTCATTCCTATGGTTCTGCTCCTGATCTAGCTGTCTTCTTAGTTTGCTTTTGTTTTAGGTGTGGTTCTTAATAACTGAGTTTGCTGTCCTTTCACTGTTCATCTTTTTTATCTTCTTTTTCTTAAATATGTCTCTTTAACATTTCATATAATAAGGGCTTGGTGATGATGAACTCCTTGAATTAGATCTTATCTGAGAAGCACTTTATCTGCCCTTCCATTCTAAATGAAAGTTTTGCTGGATAGATCAATCTTGGTTGTAGGTCTTTGGATTTCATGACTTGGAATATTTCTTTCCAGACCCTTCTTGCCTGCAAAGTCTCTTTTGAGAAATCAGCTGACAGTCTGATGGGAACTCCTTTGTAGGTGACTGTCCCCTTATCTCTTGCTGCTTCTAGGATTCTCTCCTTCATTTTAATCTTGGCTAATGTAATGATGATATGCCTTGGTGTGTTCCTTCTTGGGTTCAACTTCTTTGGTACTCTCTGAGCTTCCTGGATTTCCTGGAAGTCTATTTCCTTTGCCAGATTGGGGAAATTCTCCTTTATTATTTGTTCAAATAAGTTTTCCACTCATGGCTGTTCCTCTTCTCCTTCTGGTACCTCTGTAATTCGGATGTTGGAGCGTTTAAAGATGTCCTGGAGATTCCTTAGTCTCTCCTCATTTTTTTAAATTCTTGTTTCTTCATATATTTCTGTTTGGTCATTTTTTTCCTCATTCTGGTCCACTCCTTTGATTTGAGTCCCAGTTTCCTTTCCATTACTATTGGTTTCCTGTACATTTCCCTTCACTTCAATTAGTTTAGCCTTCATATGTTCCTCTAATTTGTGACTAAAATCAACCAGTTCTGTGAGCATCCTGATCACCAGTGTTTTGAACTGTGCATCTGAAAGTTTGGCTATTTCTTCATTGCTTAGATTTATTGGCTCTGGGGCTCTGAGTTGTTCTTGAGCCATGTTTTGATCTGTTTGTGCCTGTTACGTATGAGGAGCGGAGCCTTAGTTGTTCACCAGGGTGGGGACACCCAGGTCACTGGTTTGTGACTCTGTATGTGGGGGCTGGTCAGAGAGGGGCCACCCAGGTCGCTGGTTTGTGACACTGTATGTGGGCGTGGGGTCAGAGGGACAATAGCAGTTCCCTCTGCCACTTCCCACCACTTGGGCCTGCACGGTCTGTCTCACCGCTCACTCCTTCACCAGTCTATCTGTGCGTGAATGCGTGACCATGGTCAGCCCTCAGTGAGTTCACTGCCTTGCGCCCTCAGTGGGTCCGCCCACTACTCCACACCTGGGATCCACCCACGGCTGCTGGTGCGCCTGGGTCGCATGCCCCGATCAGTCTGGTGGATCTTTCCTGCTCAACCCCGCTCTGCTGCTGGCTCTGCCTCTCTTACCGGTTTGGCTGAAGGGTTTGTTGTTGTCAGACTTCCATATAGTTCAATTTTCTGTGGCTTGGCTGCGTTTTTGTTGCTAAAACTTTGTTGTTTTTAAACTTGGTTGTGCGAGGAGGTACGGTGCTTCCACCTATATCTCCATCTTGGCAGAAGTCTCTCATACTATTTCTATGTAGAACCCTGGTCAGAATTTCTTGATGAGAAGACTGCCCAGGGACCCACTTTGGGCCAGTAATAGGAAAGAATTACTACCACTGCATCTTATGAATTGAATTGTCTTGCTCTTACAAAAGTGTGATGGTTAATTTTATGTAAACTTGACTAGGTGAAAGGATGCCCAGAGAGCTGTTAAGACATTATTTCTGAGAGTATCTGTGAGGGTGTTTCTGTAAAAGATTAGCATTTTAATCAGTAGTCTGAGTTAGAAGATTTTGCTCACTAATGCAATTGGCACTATCTAATCCATTGAGACACTGAATAGAAAAAAAAAAGGCAGATGAAGGGTAAATTTGCTCTCTCCTTGGACATTGACCTTCTTGGTTCTTAGGCCTTCAGACTCAGACTAATATTTTTATATATCATTGGTACCCCTGGTTCTCAAGCCTTTAGGTTCATCTGGAATCATACCACTGCTTTCCTGGTTCTTCAGCTTATAGATGGAAAATCTTGGAACTTCTCTGCCTCCACAATTACACAAGCTAATTCCTATAAGAAATCTCTCCTCTTATGTATTTGTATCTGTTATCTGTCTATCATTTATCTATCTATCTATCTATCTATCTATCTATCTATCTATCTATCTTGGTTCTTTTTCTGTAGAGAAATCTAATGCAAAAAGGGTTTTGAGTTTGTTCACTAACAACTTTCCAACCAATCACATTAAACAGGGGAGTGGGGTAGAACATAAGGGTGGTGAATCACATTTCATTTTTCTAGACCTATAATTGGGCATGTCTACTTAAATTGAAGAAAAACTAAGTCACTTAACAGAATTAATGAGAAAAGACCTATGAGATCCAGATGTTAAAGATGTGCATAGTTTTCTGGATGTACAGAAGCAATGGTTTACTGTAGAAAAGTTAAGTAATTAGAAACAGTTGTGTTCATTTCAGGCTTCCTTAGAAACACCAGGGAGGTATGTGCCTCAGTGGGTAGGGTCAGGTGAAAATGAATATATAGTGGAGGGAATGACTGATACTGAGGAGTGCAAAGGATATTCCATAAGGGCAAGCATAAAAAGGGAAGTTTCAAACATGAGGCAATTTGTCTGAAGATAAAGCCAACTGTGATGGATGACATTTTCTTCTCTCATATGAATAAACTAGTGTATCCCAAGTGGCACAAATTGAGGTGATATTCATTTTAAAGATGATACAATGATTGCTTAAAAACATGCAAAGCATCAAGTACTGCATTGGATCTGTCAGTGTTGGTCTACCATTCAAATAAAACAAAAATAGGGTGTACATACACAGTGGGAAGAATGAATTAATCATTCAGATAGTGGCTTTGACTTTGTGTTGTTGATGTTATTGCTTTTTAACTGAGATGATGGTTAAATACAAAGGCCAAAAGCAAATTGTTGATCAGTTGACCTGGTCTAATCTATTAAGATGATGGAAAAACCACATTGATCATTAACTATTTGGTATATTCATCACCTTAATATCTAATTGGATGAATATTCATGAATGCAATTCATTCTTCAGGACTCCACTGTAAATGACTAAATGGGCATCTCATCTGGCTCTACATTCCAAGTTTTTCATCTCCAAAGGGGAGGTGAGTTTAACAAATCCATAGACTATGCATTGAGGCATATTTGGCAAAGATGTTTACCTCATTTGCTAAGAATTGTGGTGTCAAGCCAGCCATACTTGTTATCATTAGCCCAAAAATTAATTTCAAGGCTAGAACTACCTATTAGGTTAAGAAATAACTTATCTAATGAGATCTTACTTATGAGAAAAAGAAAAGCAACTTCTGGTGTGTGCGAGCAGGCTGAACTTTCTAGGTCTTAATGTTAGGAACTGGCAACAACACATAACCCAACTTACTCCCTTAAAGTATGTTTTTGGTGGCCTTTGGCTCAAGGTTATTGACACTGATTAGATAGAAAAATAAGTGAAGAATTCATCCAAAGTACCAATATTTCTAACTATTTAGGACCCTACTAGGAAAACAAAGATAGGGATTTGTGAGAGAATGTTTGCTTCAGTGCCAGGTTAAAGAGCAATGATTGGCTTTGATCACTCTGTCAGATTTTGTAGCCTCTACTTCTGACCAGATGTTTATGGCTTTTCCCCGGTGGAATTCTTGTATGGTTGTTCACAAATGCTCCACAGGTCAACCAAAATGGTCGATTTGTGAGTCTACCCTAATGCTGACTCACCCAACAGCCTCCTGAACTTATTCCTTAACCAGGACACCTTTACAGGAACTTAAAGGTCACCTCATCCAACCATGTTATTCTACTCAAGATGGAATGGAAGGAAGCTCATAGGTCCAATGTGTTGTCTAAAATTACCCAGATAGTTAGCAGCAGGTCAGGTTTATAACCCAGTTCTAGTGACTCCTAATTCAGTGCTCTCTCACAGCCATTTAGCCAATTGAATTTGTTAAGTTATGAAGTAGTATTTTTATCTATTGGAACAAATCAAGTTAATTAGCATTACTTAATATATTACATATGACTAATTTTCAGATAGCGAAATGTTGAGAATTTTCATTACTATTCTAAATATATTATTTATGTATATTCAACAAACTTTTTGATTGCCCCCTATATTTTTATATCCTTCTAAACTTTTATACCTTCTATATACTTAGTAAACATTAAAAAGATAACAGTCTAGAAGGGAGCTCAAATATGTACATAAATAATAGTTCTAAAAATTTTTAAAGAAGTTAGCTAGTATCTTTAAATGGTACCTAATAATCAGCATGGGAATTGGGGGGGGCAGGTGGGAAAGGTTACTTCAAGGTGGGAAAATAAGGAAGACCTCAAATGGCAGAGATGACCTTAGCACTGAGGGATGGCATGATATGGATATTAAGAAGATGAAAGGGCAGTTCAGCTAGAAAGAAGAGTGCAAGTAGGGGCAAATTGTTCTAACACAGAGTATTAGCTGTTGGCGTATAAACACATGGGCAAAAGGAAATGGTGGAATAGTGAGCTTCTGTCATCTAGACACTCAACTTGTCCCCCACCCTTTAGTACTTACCTTGTTAAACTTTGCAGGTAGTTATTTTCACCAAATTTTCTTTGTTGATACACATCCTTTCTTAACCTCCTAAGAACAGTTAAAATACTTAGCTCACGATTGTTACAAATTTATATTTATATAAAGTGTCAGTCTACTTTATGCAATCTAATCATAGAAATATTGAGAATTCAGTTACAGAATACTGGTTAACTTCAATTTTCAGAAAGCAAAAGGAAAAAAACTCTGCTCATTCAGTCAGAATTACTGACATGTTATCCTTTCCCTGTGGGGGTGGGAGGTGGGGAGGGACATCAGCATGAGAGGTACTCTAATTTCTTTATTCAGTCACCTGTTTTTCCCAAAATGCCAACTGAATTCTACAGCTGACAAGGTGCATACCGGGGCTTCCTCTGTGAGCCAGGTGTCTCCCCTCTTTCCAGGAGAGACAAGAGTCACAGATATGAGTAGGAGACCCTCAGGCTCTGACCATCTAAACTGTCCCCAAAATATACCTCTTAGATGTCCATCTCAGCATTTTTTTCCAAGCTCACTTCATCACCCAATTCCATGTTCCTGGGTCCTCTCCAGTCTCACTAAGAGACGAACAAAACTAGCACTTGCCCTCTTGTGTCCCTAGGCCCTGGCAGCTAACTGGTTTTTCTCCCTGGCATCATATCTGCTGTAAGTCACCATCCTCTTCTTAAGTTGACTTTGGTCTTCCATGGGCCTTATTTCCTGGCTCAGCCTGTTTTCAGTGTGCCATCTATCTCATTGCTAGTACAACAGTCCAGTAGGATTATTAACACAAAGTGGCTCTCATTTCTAGTTCATCTCAGTCTGCACCTCAATTTGAGTCTACCAGACTCCTTTTCATAGGAGTCTACCAGATCCCATCCCCCACCTTGGAAGGGGAATCTGAAGGATGAAGGCATTTTGTGCAACAGGGAGTTGTGCAGGAAGCTCTATACCTGCCTGGCCCTGCTGTCTGGCCCTGTGATCTTTGGTAAATGTATCATCATCAAGGAAGAACCCTTGTGCTGAGCTTCTCTTGCAATTATTCTGCCCACTTTTTCAATTCTTCCTATCTTATTAAATCAGAAAAAAATGTGTGACCTTATACAGATAGTAGGCCTGTACCAAATCTAGGGGGGAAGAAAGATCTAAGAACTATTTGAGGTTCAGAAGTATAATTCTCCTACTTAATTGGATTTGACCTCTCTGACTTAAGGAAATTGCTGAGGAAAGGACTGAGATCATTTATCCTAGACCATTTCTGTGTTAGCATCTCAATTTGTAGACATATATTGAGATTTTTATACATAGTTCTTTCTTCCCCTTCTGGTTTTATAAGGTAATTCACACAAGCATCTAAAATAGTAGATGACATGCACTCAGTTGACAATAAATGCTATTAATGCATTCTGCACCACTGCTTAGATAATGAAGCAGGGCATCAAGGCTTAGGAATGGCCCCTTTCTTATGTTTACGTCATTCCTACAAGTAATTAAATATGAGCCCGAGTCACCTAAGCAGAGTTGAGTTGAGTGTCCAAGAAAGGCCTGTTTGTTGGTTGTTCCTTTTTGAAATATTCATGCTCAGGAAGCAGTCAGAGACAGTGGCCCTGTGCCCTGGGTTTCAGTCTTCTCAGTATGAAGTACTAAAGGCCACAATTCAGTTTTACAACCTTCCATGGTCAGAACACTGGGGCTATGGTCGGAGTGGCAATATCAGGGCTTAAAGGGCTTTTCATGTAGAAGTTCATCTTGTGAATTCCTGGGCATTGGCTACCTAAACTTCAAAGAGGGCCCTCAAAACTCTAATTTTATGTTTGATACTATGCACCTTTTGAAAGTAGGGATGTGCCTCACTGACTAATTCAGACAAAATAGGTTTATCTAATTTTCAGTGTGTTAAATCACTGGGATTATTTGCATCTGTATTTTGCAGAGGAATTGGTCACTTGACTGCACTTCTTCATTTAGAAACCTGTTGTCCCTTTACTTCATCTTCTCCCTGTCCTTAGTGAGAGAAAAGGGACATATGTCCCAGATGTGGGTGAGTTCTGTTTAGCAGGAAGAGGCTGCTTAGAAGCACTGGGCCAGACATTGGAATTTGCATAGTTAAAAAATTAACTCAGCCCTGGCTGGTGTGGCTCAGTGGATTGAGTGCCAGCCTCCTAACCAAAAGGTCCCTAGTTCATTTCCCAGTAAGGGCACATGCCTGGGTTGCAGCCCAGGTTCCCATAGGGGGCATCCGAGAGGCAACCACAAATTAGTGTTTCTCTCCCTCTCTTTCTCCCTCCCTTCCCTTCTCTAAAAATTAAAAAATTTAAAAATCAGCTCAGCAGTGATCAGTTTCCCTTTTGTATGGGTATGGTATTAAGATGGAGTTCTGCGCACTAAAGGAGGTGGAGGTTGATTTCATGTATTCAGTCTCAGGCAAATGGCTGTGTATAGTGCCACATACCCAGGGACCAACTGGAATCCTACGCCCAGCAGATCCATTGTCCTGGACCCCAGAGTATACACCTTCCTGAAGATAAGAATTTCCCTTTAGTCTGGAGTGTTACAGAAGGTATCCTAGGAAACAGGCAGAAATTCCTTCTCCCATTCACACTTAAGGGGTCTCTAGGAAGAGGTTGAGGCAGCCAGCACGCCCTGAAATTCTAGCAACAGCAAACTGGACATCATCAGGGCAAAGGGTTGTCAGTCATCTCTGCTTTTGCCCTGCTATCTGGGTACTTTGTCACTATCCCGTTCTGAAATGCTGCATTTTCAGCCTTGGCCCAGAGCATTTTTAGCTCAGTTTCACAACTTCTTAAAAAACAATTCCTATGATTTTGCCCCACCCCCTCTCCCCTTCGGACTTAAGATTCCCCCTGCCCCTTTGCTACTGCTGCCTTGAGATAAGACTGTGGCATTTTCTCCATCATCCTCCAATTGTATATTATCATAAGAAAGTGCCAGGCATCCATCAGCCCACAGCCCTGATTTACGCTCAAAATTCGGATTATCTATTTGGCTTCAAATCCCTTCAAACAGCCAACCTGATCAAAGAGAATCACATCCACCATATAAAATTCGAATCTAGCTCCCGTGCAATAGAATGACAGCCAGGATTTTTTGTTTCTAAGCTCCAAACTGCTTTAGCCTCATAATTTTGTCAGGAATTGTCCACAGCATAGGACCCACTGAGCAAACTTTCTGTCATTCTTTCATCTTCCTGCTAGGTTCTGCAAGGGGAGCCATTTATGAAGTTGGCTCCTGGAGAAGGAGTCTTTGTCCACCAGCAGCTCTCTGCATGCAGCAGAGGGCATCCCAGTCTGGCTCTGCCCAGAGCCCTGTAGCTGAGCAACATTACAGTACAGAGATTAGTCTTATTTAACAACCAGTTGCTAACTTTGACAATGTGCAATTAGGAGAAAGCCTAGACTGAAAAGCAGTGTCTTGAATGTTGAGAGGGCATCTCAGTGACAAAATTGAATTGGATGGCCATTTAAATCTAATCATTCAGTTTATTCACTTAGCAAATATCTACTGAATTCCTTACATGCAAGTTTCTGGTGAACCAAATAAGTACATCATTGAGAAGCTTAATATCTAAAAAGAAAAATAGTTACCTGGAGAATTAAATAAAAAAGAATGGAGATTTCCAGTCCAAAAGGAGAATCTCAAACCAAGTACCCCCCTCCTCCCACTTCCTGATCCAAATTCCTGGTGAATTGACCAAAGGATCTACCATGGACTTGGCGGGGGGGGGGGGTGCAGGAAGAAAGCAACATCACTGCTGGAAACTAAGGAAGAGCCATATCTACTGACAGCAACTTTGTGGGATTTCTGGAAAACATAAATCAGAAAAGGTTAGATGGAGGTAAGAGTTTATTCACATGCAGATCACCAACCTTGGGGAAAAAATGTACTAAAAGAGTAGAGAGAAGAGGAAGCAACAGGGACAGAAGGCAAATGTAAAGCACAGAGAATTTGGCTGGAGGTAGAGAGGAAGGTAGAGTCCCATGGAGGCTGCTGATGACACATCCGAAGTGTCTGTCTGTGGTGGGGATCCCACCTGAGGGACCTTGGCTACTGGAAGCACGGGGGCATGTTAAGTAGAGACAGGGCAGTTGGTGAGTTTGGCTCCAGGAGGCTATTGTGAAAGATGAAGAAGTCATATTTTCTACTATTTCTGGCTTTATACAACTTCAGCTTCTTCCTCCCTGGCCACCTCTATCTTTATCTGCAAGTTAACAGAGTACACCTAGAGAAAAGCCACTTGTCCTTGCCTCCATTTCTCTGGACTTGGGAGATTGAACCCTAACACAAACCCACTGAGTTTTTTCCATCTCCCAGTGCCAGGATCTATGATATCTGAAGAAAAACTAGCCGACAACAGAAAGCACACAGAAGTATTTCAATAGCCAGGGAGTAAGCCACAGTTGCAAAATCTAGTATTTCTTTTGGAAAAGATTTTCCGAAAGAAATACGGTAAAACTATTGTATTGGAAATTTAATTTCCTATAGGATTTCCATAGGATTCTCCCTATGCATTTCTAATAGGATTTTGGGAGAATTGTATTTCTGAAACAAACCAAGCAAATTCTCTTATCTTCCACAGTGTAGAAAACAGGAAGATCCTTAATTCTTGACACTAACACAAAAATGTGTTCAATTTTGTTCTTTTTGGTTCTTTGACTATAAAGGTTTCCAATACAAGAATAAAAGCATTTCCTAATGATATCTTGCATCAAGCCGGTTAAATTCTAAAACAGTGTTCCAAAGCACTGGCTTGGTTCTGAGTGGTGGCTGAAGTCTGCATATCCAACCACTTCTCCCACCATTTCCACTGAAATTGACCAAATGGAAAACAGCAGGACGACCAAGAATTACTGCTGGAGTGAGCAATGACTCACCCATTAGCTGGAACTTCGGCATCTCAGCAGGCAAAAGTAAAGGTGAGAGGTCAGGAAGTAGAAAGGCCTAACCAATCAGGACAGGAAAAGTGGAAAGGAAGCCAAGAGGCAGAAAATGAGAATCCATTCCCAACCAGTAGCATCTAAGCTGACTTCAAATCCAAAGCTGAGGAGGACCATTGGGAGTTCAGCCCTGGCATGTGACATCACGAGGGTGCGGAATACCACAGCTCCAGCCCGCTCACACACACTGGCAGGCCCAGACCTCTGGCTAGACACTGGGCAGTGGGGTTCCCTGGGGTGGGGGTGGGGCTTAGCCCCTGCCAAGGAGAAACTCCAACCCAGCTGGATTGGGGTTGCCAATGGGACAAGTTGCTCCTGGACAAAGAATTGCATACAGTGCCACAGGATTTGTGAGGGAACCTATCTCTGCTACCTAGAGTGGACAGAAACCTCATTCTAAAAATGAACAGTCACAGAAATACCACCGTATTTGAGAATAAAAGGCAATTGGAAGGTTTACCTGAACTTTTGGAGCAAATATCCCCTATCTTCACCTTCTGCCCCTGATGAAACAGTTCTGTAAGAAACGAACAAAAAAATTAATAAACTTTGTAGTTGAAATAATTTTAAATTTACAGAATAGTTACAAAGATAATACAGAGTACCTGTATACTCCCATCCAGTTTCCCTAATGTTAGCATCTTATATAATTAGGTGTATTTTTTAAAACTAAGAAACCTACATCAGTAATTACTATTAACAAAATGCCATGCATTATTTGGATTTCACCAGATTTTCAACTAAAGACCTTTTCCTGTTAAAAGATCAATAAAGGGTACCACATTACATTCAGTAATTGAGTTTTCTTCCTTTTCTCTAGTGAAGCCTAGTCTGGCCTTCCCTTCTAAGACATTTTGAAGAGTACTTTGATATTTTATGAAATTACTCTCAATTTGGGCTTGTCTCATACTTCTCTCATAATAAAACTAAGGTTATGGATTTGGTGGAGGGGGATACCACAGAGGTGGAGTACCCTCCTCATCAGATCCCTGAAGGAGTACATGGCATCGATGGTGTTTCCCACTGGCGATGTTTACCTAGATTGCCTGGTGAAATAGCAGTTCCCAGGTTTCTCCACTATAAATTGACTGGGTTTTCCTTTCCCTACTTTCTTATTTGGAAAAGAGTCTTAACCCACCTTACACTTAGGAAGGAGAGGTGGGGTTGTCACATTTTATGCACTGGAGGGAGTGTAACTAATATAGCTGTCTACCTGTATCTATATATCAGTATATTTCTATATTTATAGTATCTGAAATTTTTCTGTAAAGAAAATTTTATGTCTTTTCCCCCATATATTTACTTGTTCACTTATTTGTATAAACATGGATTTGTGTATATTTACGCTTTTGGTTAAACTTTAATTCTACTTCATTTTTCTCAAGTCATTCCAGCTTTGGCCATGGGGCTCTTTCAGAGGGGCTCCTGGGTCCCTTTCACACACCTCCCCCCTTATTCCTTTCAATACTTCCTTGCTTTCTGTCACTATGTGGTATTCCAGGTTCATCTTCCATTTTTCTTGTCTAAGCTCCCCAAAACTTCACTTCCCAAGAATTTCTTGCACTTCTTATTTAGATCATTGTACTTAGGAATCAAGATCTCTGCATTGGGTGTGCTTGTTTGTACTAAGATCTCACTGTTCCTAGGTCCCCTCAGTGGACAGAAGTAGAAAACAGGTGGAAGTGTACTAACCCAAGTATATGCACATGTTTGTAGTTATTCATGTCTCTGTTCTATGTGTGTGTATATTAAACTAAGACTATGAGTTCATCATGGTCTTCCACTCTAATCTAGGGTGACATGGTTCATTTTGACCTTTCCACCCAGCAGATTTGTAATTTTCCTCTACAACAGCAAAAAACCTGGTTCCTGCTATCCACCATCCATTGACTTATTTGTTCAATCCTGGTATTTAAGTAAAGCAATTTCAGGATTGGTAATCTGTGCCTCCACAGGAAACAATTTGACCAGCTGGAGAGCAGTGTTTATAGACTGTTCCTTACAGTTCGCAGTCAAAATGGGCTTCCCAGAGCAGCCTGGTCAGCTCTGTTTCCCTCATCACTTGCATGAGTGTCCACTTACAGATGCAATGCAGTTAGGTTCGTTTACCACAGTGCGCACTGCATTTTGGACCTCTTGACAACCAGGTTTTCTTTTTTAACTTGCATACATTGAAATTCATTTTTATGACATACACTGTTCTGTGGGGTTAACAAGTACCTAGAAGTCATGGTCTCACCATGCCAGTTCCATTACTCAGAAATTCCCCTCCCCATCTCCTTGATAGTTCCCCCATCCCTGGCCACTAAAAGTCTGTTTTCCATTCTAATAGTTTGCTTTTCCTGAATATATCATATATATGAAATCATATAATATGTAGACTTTGGGGTCTGGCTTCTTTCACTTAACAAAATACATTAATATTTATCCATATTGTCATATTAATCACTCAATCTTTTTATTGCTGAATAGTATTTTTTTGTACAAATATACCACAGCTCATCTATTAACGTTTAGATGGACATACTACTTGTTTCCAATTTTGTTGGTAATTATGAATAAAACTGTTATAAATATTGGCACACAGATTTCTGTCTGAGCATAAGCTTTAAATTCACCTAGGTAAATATCTAGGAGTGGTATTTCTGGGTTCTATGGTAACTATATGTTGAACTTTATAAGGAATTGTCAAACTCTTCCAAAGTGGCTATCCCACCTTTTCTTTTTAACTTCTATCCTCAACAATATTCAATGCTAAAACAGCATCATACTGCTATGAATAAATAAAAACTCAGTGAATAGGACAGAGTATAAGAACTCAAATTCAGGAATTAGACTATCAATTCATGAAACCCCCCTTCACACAATAGATAAAGAATATAAGAGATAAATATTATAAGATAAAAATAATCAACTTAGTGGATATATCCAGTTAATCTAATAAACATTTTTGCATAAAAGAGTGTTCCCAAAGATAAGAGCAGATACCAGCTGTACGATCATGAACAAGAGACCAGGAGAATGTAATTGATTTAAGAACTGTTTCTAAAAATAATTAAATAGCAAAAGCATTCACTTTATCCTAATCAGGAAATAAATAAGAAAACACAAATACACAAAGTAAAAATTCAAATGAAAATACAAATATACAAAGTTAGGAAGATGATATAGAGAACATTTAATGAAAGTGGGAAGAATTTGTATATTCTAATGTATTTAAAATATGGATGGAATGAGTAATTTTATGATAAAATGTAAATTATAAAAATTTACTCAAAGTGAACTACTGATAAATCTAAAACCATAAAATAAGTTTTAAAATGTGTTAAAAACTACTTTTTAAAATACCACCAGCTCAAAAGGATTTATGGGTAATTGTTTTTACCAGATAATTCATGTTACTTAAATTGTAGCAAAACATATTATAAAAAGAAAGTTCTGCCCTGGCTGGTGTGGCTCAGTGGACTAAGTGCGGGCCTGCAAACCAGATGATCACAGTTCGGTTCCCAGTACATGCCTGGGTTGCAGGCCAGTTCCCAGCAGGGGATGCACGAGAGGCAATCATACATTGATATTTCTCTCCCTCTCACTTTCTCTTCCCCTCTAAAGATAAATAAATAAAATCTTTAAAAAAAAGAAAGTTCTGGTTCTTGTCTGGATCTCTTATAACTGACTCAACAATTTATCAAGGTAGAGAAAGAGAAGCTTTGTACCAATCTCACTCATAATTATAAATGTAAACATTCTAAATTAAACAAACTGACTCTAGAAATGTACTTGTAGCAATGTACATCACAGTCAGGCAAAACCTTGGAGAACTACCTCATTTAGACCCGGATTATATGGATGTTAGAGATCATGATAATCAAATCATCCAATTATTAAATGATGAAAGGTATACTTCAGCTCTACAGAGGTCGAAATGCATTTGGTAACATGCAAAATCCATCTGCAACAGAATAAAACTTCTAATAAACTCAATATAATTGAGAAATGAAGCTACATGCCAAAATCAAACTTGCAAGTAAAACATTGGATGTATTTTCACTAAATGAAGAAAGAACACATGCCTACTATCACCTTATATTTTACTTTGGAAGTTATAGAAGATACAATAAGAAAGTAAATAAAATTTAGAGTGAAAAAAAATCACATTGTTATATAATGTTTATGTATATAATATACAAATACGACATTTAATACTCCTCCTGAGAGAAGAATATTAATGTTTCAATGTTTCAAATTCTTTGAACATCAGCTTTTATCCTCAAGGGTTCAGTAATTTGAGAGAAATTGGTAAGTGAACATGAGAGGTAGAAGACTAGAAGTGTAGAAAAGTCAAGCACAGTTGTTTGTATCCACTGAATCTGTCGCTTGAGAATTTGTAAAATGAAGCTATTTCTCATTTCTTTAAAACTATCTGTTATGTAAATGTCACCTTCCCAGACAGTCCTTCCCTGGTTTTCACATTTCAACTAGCATTCCCCTGCCCCTCTAGAAATTTCTAGGCCCTTGCTCTTTTTCACTATTTTTCTGCCTAATAAATATTACCTGAAACAAAATATGTGTCTTTTTATTTGTTGATTGTATGGCCCAAAAAGCCCTATCTTACAACTGCTTTCAAACACATCAGAAGCCAGGCTCTGGAAGAACAGCAAGTAAGTGAGCTCTGCAGACATCTGAGAGATGGTCACATTTTCTTGAAGGAACAGCAAGTGAACAGCCTTAAGGTGGGAAAATGCTCACAGCAGCACAATGCTCACAGTGGACCATGGCACAATCGAGGGATTGTATGCCTAGAATAGAATGAGCCACAGAGAGATTTGTGGGACATGAGGTCACAGAGGTAGCCAGCAGCAAATTTTTGTAGGTCCTCATAACCAATGATGAGAGATTTAGAACTTAATCTAAATAAGATGAGCAATGTTTTTCCAAGAAAAGGATCAATATAATCTAGGGTGTGTTAACACTCTACCTTCTATACAGGGAACAGGCTATTAGAGGAGGGGACATTTAGAAGAATATTAAGGTATTTCAAGTGAGATTTTTATTATAGCAGTGGACGGAGATCGTGAGAAGTGGCCATACTCAGAGCTGACAGCATTTGCTAATGGATTGGATGCTGAGCATATATATATTAAAAAAAGATACTAAAGATGACTGTAAGATTTTGGGTCTGAAAACCTGAAAGAATCATCCTGACATTTATCAAGATTCTGAAGAACAAGAACAAAATGAGGTGTTTGTGTTCATTTGCTTCTTGGTTTCATGAAGAAAGGTAGGCAGAAATCCTGAGTGAGGCTTGAGGTGTCTATGATGCATCCAAATGAAGACATCCATACTCAAATTAAGGGAAGAGGCTAGAATAGAGATAAATTTAGGAGTTATCAGCTTATAGATATAAAACCATGGGAATGGATAAAGTCACCCAGAGAGAAGTGAGATGAACAAAGAATCTAAGTACAAAGCCTTGGAGAACTACTCCATTTAAAAGTGGGAAAGGAGGTGATATCATCAAGAGAGTAAAAAGGAGGGAATCCAGGGGCATGTGGTATAATGCAAGCAAGTAAAAAAAGCATCTCACAAGAGAATGAGATTAACTGCATCGGATGCTGCTGGCATTTGGGGGAAGACCAAGATAAACATGGCCACTGGATTTGGCAATGTAAAGATTATTGGTGACCTGACAAGAGAAATGTCAGTTGAGTGGCCTGATAGGAGCAGACTAAAGAAAGAATGCAAGGAGAAGCTGTGGATACAGCAACTATACAAAACTGTCAAGAGTACACAGCTGATAAGAGTACACATATCAGCTTTAGCAACAAATTTGTCTCCATGTTCTGGTTGGTTTTGAAGAGAAATCCAAACTTCCATGGATAAGGCATTAGAAATGACAGATTTGTTTGTTTGTTAGTCTTTGATATCTTGAGTCAACAATCTCAAGATGGCCTTCAGTGAAACTGTCCAGAAGACTGAATGTTGAGCAACAAAATTGAATCACTAACAATATCTAAAAGTTACTCACATTTTTATTTTTCTTAAAAAGTTAAGAAAGTTAGATGACAAGCACCCAAAACTTATACAGATAAATTAATGATATGATATTATCATAGGGCCCACTATCACACAACCAATGAGAGCTTAATGATTAACACATGCAGTGCAGTGTAATGCAGTGCATACATAGGGCAGAAATGCACTGCTTTGCAATCTTATCAGAGAGGACATGTGCGGGTGTGACTCTTTTTTGAAAGTTTCATTCTAAGTCACAAGGTACCTTATCAAACACACATCTACAGCATGTTCACATATAAGCCAAGAGATGGTAGGTTCTGCCTCACACAGAGAAATGAAGAAACATAGGAGCACAACTTAATGCACTGAACTCTGTGTTTTTGGATTTGATGTGAAATAGTGTGAACTGGTGAATGGCTTTTTATAATTAATTTTAAAATAGTTAAGTCATCATAAAATGAAACCTAAGATATACAGGCATACCATGAAGATATTGTGGGTTTAGTTCTAGACCACCACAATAAAGGAAATATTGTAATAAAGCAAGTCGTAATCTATTTACTGGTGGATGGTCTTGTCTTCAATTAGTACCAAATGTAACATCTGTGCAGCTCACCGATGTGAGATGAGCCTGTCCTCTTGTGAAACAGGCTCAATGCAACACAGCAGAAGGAGGCTTTTAGTTGTAAGTCACTAACCTGATGCAAGAATCGTCTCAAGTTCTGTCAGCCAGGGGATGAAGGCCCTGTCTGGCCTCTGCACAGTGTAGCTTGTTGGACCTCTCACCATCCTGTGCATTACCTAAGCTAGGCTGCTGAGAAGGAGAGCAAACCTAAGGTGCACCAGGCAACAGGTGGGAAGAGACACCCAACTCTGGAGTTTCCCATCTACAGGGAAAAAAGTGTCTTAAGCAAGACTCCTGGAGAAAAGCTCATGAAGAAGTGAAGTGGGTTTTTGAAAAAGTGGGACTTTAGGGATGTGACCTTGAGTGCATTTGGTTGAGTTGATACTGCATATACAGTCTAAAGCACTGGTACAACCAGTGGGAGAATCTCAGTTCTGACTCCTAATCTCATGCTAACTAGTCACTGGGGGAGGGCAAAACTGGGAGATTGTGTCCGCCATTCATTATTAAGTTATAGACCCTACTCTCTCAGTTTGCATTTCTCTATAAGCAAAGCCTGAGACAAGCTTGTTTATGTGGGTGATCCAAAAAGCAAGAATGAGGGATCAAGTGAAGTGACAGGAGGAGAACAAAGCAGTATAGGGCAGACAAGGGTAGACTAATTCCTCTAGGACCTCCTGAAATGCATACAAAACACCTCCAGAATGACCCACCTATAGGGCAGAGTCTGGAGCCATTTTTATCGACCAGCTCCTGACTCCATTCAGTGGAGGTTGCCCCCAGGGACATTTGTTTGGGTGCAATGAGGCTGTACCCATGCATGTCCCACCAGAAGCCTGTGCATCAGAGAAGACTCCAGGAAAGAAAGGGAAAGGCCCTCCCGTGTCTTGCAAAGAGAGAAATCTGAGCTTGCACAGAGCTCTGTCCACTGAAGCTTCGCTGAAGTCAGAGGTGGGGCAAGGGGTTGTTGTGCCCAGGCACCTGGCATGATTGTTATACCACCCAGTTCTCTATGCATTTTAGAGAGTTCATAAGCAGATAGATATTGTGCACCAGGCTCCACTGTTATGTCAGTCAGCAGTCATCATGGCTGTTTTTGGTAGTTCTTGACAGAGGCACTCTTCATTCATTCATTCATCCATCCACCCATTCATTCATTCCTTGGTTATGTTTTGAATATCTGCTAAGTATGTGGCATTGTTCTAGGCACTAAAGCTACAGCCGTGAATAAAACAGAGAAGTCCCTCCCTGTCATCATGGAGGAAGGCAGACAAAGAAACAAACAAATGAAATATATAGTTTGTTATATGGACATAAGTACCAGGGAGAAAAATAAAGCAAAGAGTGGTTCAGGAGGGTGCTAAAGCATGTGCCAGAAAGGTGGGAAGATGAACAGAGGAGACCTGGTGTTTCATCAAGCTCAAACCTATTTAACTTGGCAAATTACCCCCATCTGGCTGTCTCTCACAAAACCAATAAACACGTTTATAGAAAAATATAACTCTTTCTGTGTTGTCTCATTTAAAGATATTGGCTTATATTCAGGCAGATTCTACCCACAGGAATTGACATAATTCTCAGAACGAGTCCAAGTCAAGGTTCTCCAGAGTTAAGAGGTTTGGCACACCCTGCATCTTCAGCCACCTATGTCTTTTCTGCATGTCTCAAGTGAAGGATTTCAGCACTGTGTACAGACTCTGGCATCAAAGGCCAGCCTGCAGAAAATAAATATTTCATACATTAATCAATTATCAGTAAACACTGAACTTTCTTCACTCCACTGAGGTCGATCCTGGTCTCCAGCTCTCCTGAAAGTCACAATTTTTGTCATGGCTTTAGTTATGACCAAAACTTGCAAAACAATAGTAAATGATACAAAAGAGAACACACTGTGTCCTTTTTTATATGGTACCAATTAAAAGCAAGTGCTAAAAAATTTGAAGAAAGGCAGATTATATCATGAAGACTTTTCAAGAGCTGCATTATAAGAAGGATTTTAAAGCACACATAAGTCGTAGCAGAGAAGCGTGATGATTTTGTTTTGTGGGCAGTGAATCAGGTCTCACACAGAGGGAGAACAGGGATCATGGCCTCCTAAATGAGATGATTTTTACTGGAGAAAATTGCACAAGGTGAGTACAGTTGTGTTAGGATAGGTTTGGAGAAGGCATCTGACAATCACTCACCAAACAATGGTTGAGCACTTGGCGTGCAGCAGGCACTGAGCTGAGATGTGGAGAAATACATGCAGATGGGAGCAGTGGCTTATAGAGGACAAATAGGATGGCAGGTATGGAGGTGGGAGGGAGGGAGCAGGAAGTCTAATCTGGTAACCTTGTGTTAAACTTGGATGAGGACAAAAGTCAAAGTATAGTCAAGAAAACAAAAATAGAATATTAGTCATTTTATAGGGGAAAAAAGGTCATCGAATTTTGAAACTGATGGTGTATGAGGATTGAAGGAGGTGAAAAGTTGATCATAAACAGAGTTTTTCTAAGCTTGGGAGAATAGTGGTCCAATTAACAAAAAAGTAAAAGGCATGAAAACAGTGCATGTGTAATGAAGATGAGTGATTTTGTTTCAAAAATAAAATCACTTGTAGGATCTCTCAGAAGGAAATGAACACACATTCCTTTGACATTATATCTTCTAGAGAGAGTGTTAAAATTTGTGTTAGACACTAAGGCAAATACCTAAAATAAATTACAGAACATTCTCACAACAACCAAGGAAAGTTAATATTAATCTCCACTTCACAAATGAGGATACTTGAGAGTTAGGAGATAACTCATTCATACTCAGTTAGATAGAAGAGGTAGGGTGGAGTTCTATTCAAAGCCAAACTAATGCAAAACCTTCATTCTCTAAGTAATGCTACATATAACCTATGTAACCTAGTCACATAGGTTAAAAATTATTTATTGTTATTTTCTAAATATAGAAGTAATTCAGTTTAGCTAGTAATTGTTAATATTCAATATTTTTCTTCATATAACAGCAATACATGTCACTAGTAAAAATATTCAAATATCAAAGATACAAACTAGAAAGACTCCAAAAACTTCCCCCTTCCCCCAGGAAATACTGTGAATAGTATTTGTATGTTTTTATCATAGGTTTAATCCTATATTTATTCTAGTTTTTAAATAAGTCTTATCACTTTTCTTCTTACCCTATTTCTACATAGAAAAGGTCATCCATTTGGGTCTATGAGGATCATTTATCACATTCATGTCATAACCTTAGGTATGTGTGAAATGACTTTAGTTCTTCATGAGAGAAAAAAATCTTCCTACAAATTTTCATCCTTTGAATAATTTAACTCTCTAGGTTTATCCTGATTCTTTTAATTTCCACAGGTCTAGTGTTCAGGCCAAGGAATCAGCCCCAGAAGTTCTGACCTGGCTCATTCTGCATGGGTGGGTTATTTTTTTTCATCACATCTGACACAATCTGAATTTGTATGGACCTTCATGGTCAATTGTTTAATTAATAAAAACATTCTGGCCTATCTTCTTAGACTTCCTATTTTAAAGACATTAATTCAGATTAAACATTCCACGTACAAGAAATGTTTCAATGTTCATAATAGGAACATCAGTAGAAAGGAAGCAGGGCTGTCTCTGGGAGGGGGACACACTGTGATACAATGATAAGGCAGAGCATGGGCCAGATGGAAGAGGTCAGCACACTCCATGAAATTCATACTTTGTGCCACTCACTGATCGAAGCTCCAGAGATGCAACAATGAGCACAGCAGTCAATCCCATGAGGTGAAGCCTAAGTCTCATGGGGAGACAAATACACAAGTGACCAAGCAGAACAGTTACCGGCTGTGATAACATAATGAAGGAAAGAACCAGCTGGGAAATACAGGGTATCAGGGGAACCTTCTTAGAAAGAACAGTTAGAAGTAATTCCTGTGAGCTGGGATCTGAAGAATCAGAACACGTCTGGTCTTCTTACTATCATGTACTCACTTAGTCCTCACCTTGATTGAACTTAACCTGTTCTCCATGCCTACAACTATGCAATTGACATTTGCTAGATAAAATCATATTTTCACAGTGCCTGGTCTCATTTTAAATTCTTAAACAAAAAAACAAGCATCAAATAAGCATGCAAGGCTTCCTAGAATCCTACTGAGCCCCTAAGAGTGTGCTTTCTCACTCAACTAGTCCAGGTCCTAGCAGATAATAGGGTCCAACACAGATGGCTCAAAGCACCTCTCACTGTGGTGAGCAGATTTAAGGGGAGCATGAGGGGCTGTTCCCAACCTCTTCAACCAGAGATGAGCAAAAGCCAGGTGCTGTTGCTTCCTCAAATCTGAAGAGACAAGAGGAGAAGGAAGCAGTCATTCTCAGTGGTGGAGAGTACTGGAGCCATGGACAGGAGGTGTGTATAGGAGTGCCTGTGTCACAGGGAGCAGGGAGAGAATATAGACTTCTTTTCCCCCCAGTTTCCTGCCCCTGCCTGCCATTGGCAAACCCAGCCAAGAGCACATGGACAGAGCAGATGACTCAACCAGCTGGGGCAGTGGGCTGGGGCAGGAAGCTTCCAGGGTGCAGAGCAGGGCACAGGGTGGATACTAGCATTGGGGCTGCAAACTGAGAATGAGGAACATGATGTTCTCCTGGATGCTGATTTCATGCCTCCCCCTTTCACCTCAAAGTTTCATGCCCCTGGCAAAGTCGCTTTAGAAATCAGTTCAGCAGTGTGCTATAAATATAAACACAAATTTACCTCATGGCCCTATTTCCAAGGATTTAATCCATAGAACTGAACATTTATGTTCACATTAAACCTGCACATGAATATTTAGAAAGGATATCTTCAGAGTCCCCCCAAACTGGAAATTATCCAAATCCATGCAATGGAATTCTACTCAGCCATAAAAAGGTAGGAGCTACTGATACACGTAAACTATAGATAAATTTCAAGGCATTTATATTAAGTGAAGAAAACAGACTCAAAAAGCTACATACTGCATGATTCTATTTATACTAGGTTCTGGAAAAGGTGCAACTATAAGGACAGAAATTAGATTGGTGGCTGTCTGGAATGTGGAAAAGGGTGCCTACAAAGGGCAGAAAAATATTCTGAGGGTGATAGAACTGTTCTGTATATTGATTGATTCAGTGACTGTGTTTGTCAGAACTCATAGAACTCTATACTAAAAGGTGTGAATTTTAACCATAAATAAATAATATCTCAATAAACCTGACTTAGCAATAAAAAAGCCACCTTCATACCATCTCACCAGCTCTCAGATGATTATTTTAACTTGTATACCACTGATAGAATAAAACACATCTTGGGCAAATTATATTTTCATCACCAAGTTCTATAAACCCACCTGCATCCCTAACTTTACCTCTGCCTTTCCTCCTCATGATCAAAGAGCAGAAAGGACTTCCTATTGCTATGAAAGGCAAATGTTTCTTCAGGTGCTTAGAATTCTTTCCACCTTGGCTCCTCCTATTGCTCTTTCCTTCCTCTCCAGCTTAGTCTCTTCCCTCTACCAGGTCATTTTTTAGCATGCAAACTGCAACACTCTTCCTGATCCTGCAACCTACTCCAATTTCTGCTCCACCCCTCTGCTCCTTCACTACAAGAACCTTAAGTGATCATCTACACAAGCTTTCTCCACCTCTTTACTCTCTTACTCCTTAAAACAATTCCAAAAAAAACTTCAAATGTAAAAGAAATGATAAATAATAGCATAATAAATTCCATCTTTTCAATACTTCGATATAACAGATGTTAACACTTAGCTATATTTGCTCAAGAGCTGTATCTTTTTATTTTAGAAATAAAACATTACCTATATAATTGAATCCCCCTTGGACTCCTTCCCAATCCTATTATCTCTCATACCCCAGAGGTAACCTCTCTTCTGATTTCGATATGTATCATTCCTGCTATGGTTTTATATTTTACTGCACCTACATGTGTCCATAAATTATATACAGTATAGAATTGTATGGTGTGTATTTAAACGACACTACTGCTATCTTACTGTACATATCTTTGTCACCTATGTCTTCAGTTGCATTTTGCATCTCATTTCAACCTTGGTTTTATTTTTTCTTGCTGGAGTATGATGTTTTATAATTCTTTCAAGAAGAATCTGTGTGAATAAGCTTCAGAAAAATTTTGTGTTGTCTATATGCTTAAATTATAGTTGTGTCTGGAAACAATTACATTGTTGTTATTTTCCTCAGGTGATTAAATGAATTGCCAAACTGTCTTCTTGCAGCCAATGCAACCAATGACATATTCCATCACTCTCTCTCTCATTCTCTCCCTGTCTCTCAAAGTGTTTTGTGTGTTTATCTCTATAAAGTTTAGATATTTTTCTCTTTGTCCTTTGTATTCTGAAATTCCACTTATACAGGTGAGAGTCCTGTTTAATGCTATTCTACTCTACAAATTTGAAGACATGCTTTTTAAAAAAAATTTGGGAAAATGATACCTCATTATTGCTTAGGAATTTCTTCTCCTGCAGTTTCATGGTTCTTTTCTTCTGAAAATCCTATTAGATTGGCCATGCTTTTTCCGGGTTTATTATTTTTTTATTTTTTACTCTTTTACTACATATTTTATTCTTTTGAATTTGTGTTCTGTGTGAATTCTTTGATTCTATTCTCTATTTTTCCTAATTTTGCACTCCAGCCCATCTATTGTGCTTAGGGTTATGTTTTGTGTTGTGTTTTAATTTTGACAATCAAGCTTTCAATTCCAAGATCTTCACTCAAGGGAATATACTCTTGCATTTCTCTGAGAACCCTTGTCCCCTTCATCTTCCATTAACTCTGTGTTCTCAGTACTTACATTAGGTAGTTCTTTTTCAGGGGGTTAGCTTTCAAGTGTGTGATGATCCCTGAGTCTCTGCGTGAGACCTTGGACAAGTGCCTAATTTCAGCCTTCTTTAAGAAGGAAAAAGGTAAGTGCTGCTGCTAAGAGAGAGGTACCAGGAACCACTCTTCCAGCCAAGAGAGCTGTCTGTTTGTTCTGGGTGTTATCACCATCTGGATGCTGGTGCTGCCTCTCCTTGGCACTCCTGGGGCAGACTCATCTGTACTCACTGCTTGATCAAAGTCACGTGTGTAAGTGTGCATAGGAGGGTTCAGATGCTGAAGGGCCACCCACCTGGCTATTCCATTCTACCCCAGGGCCCCACCTGACTATGGTGTCCACATCTCCAGATTGCCTCATTTGCATGAAACCACTCCACCAGGTTTTGAGATGTGGCTTTCTCATCCAAACCAAACTTTCAAGGAGTTCACACAGCTATGCTAAAATGGGTATTGTTTTAGCTCTGCTTTTAGTTTTGCTTTCTAAACTATTAGGCATTTTTGGTGCCTCCCTTTTTATAATATCTAAGGATTGGAACATGAGGAAAAGGATTGAGCTTATTCTCTTACCTTGAATCGTTATCCTACACATTAATTTTATGTGACCCCTTAATAAATTGTCTGATTAGAGTAAAAAGATTTTTTCTACTGAATTATTTTAGCATTTTGTAGTGATGACTTTATGTGTGTGCATTTGTATGTGTGTACCATTTTTCCTATTTTTTTACATTTCTTGGTTAGCACTTCCAAAACTATTTTGTGTAACAGTGGTCATAGTGGGTGGCCTGTCCCATCCCTTCTTTTCTAGCAACTCTGTCCCCCTCCTCACTATCCATAACAAAACAAGAAGTCTTCCAACAACCACAGGGTTCCCTACAGGGGTCTTTGCCCTGAATGCAGCTGGTTAGGGTAAGGAGAGGTACTTGACACAGGTTGCATGAAGATCAGTGTCAAGGAGCTATAAGCTATTGGGTTATGAGGGATGTTATCCAGCTAAAGATGGAGAGTTAGTCTAGGCAAGAAGGAAACATGTGAGGGCCATGAGAGAGGAAGGGCCATCATGCCACAGTTGAGGGGCTTAAAAGAAGTACACAAAGTCAATAAACTACAGCCCTAGGAAGAGTGCCTTCCTCCTTCTTCTCTTCCTCCTCTTCCTCCTCCTCCTCATAATCATCAGTTGTGTCCCTGCCCCCTAATTTACAGGTGTCAACTTATTTAGGTGAGGAAGAAGAGTTGAGGAGGGACCATATCTTCCAGGACACTGAAGCCAATTAAAGATTTTTGTTCTCATCCTCAAAACAAAAGAAGTAATTAAATTAAAATAAAAAAAATAACTGACTAGATGTGCAGATTAAAGAAACATTCTAACCCTGTATCAGACAATGGGAATAAATTGGGTGAGATTAGAAGCAAGCAGGCCAATTATGAGACCAATTCAGGGGCAGATGCTCTTACTTTATTCCAAACTTTTATGGGAACATCCTGGTGTTGCAATACTAAGTGTGATGGTGTTTGTTCATATTTTAAGACAGGAATGTAAGTGAATTCTATTAAAATTTTTTTCAAAAGTATGAAATAGCTTTTTTAATTATTAACATGTTAAAATATATTTCTTAGAAATTCAGGGAAAAAACCTACTTGGTCATTTATTCCATTATGTAAATCTTCACTTACATTAAAAATAAAAGCTGATATATCATTTTCTTTTGAAAGATTCTCTCTCTCCAGTTTCACATTTAAGGTTAATCTAACTTTCAAAAACAGATTAGGTTGCTTTCCATCTTTCTCTCTGCCCAGAAGTGATTTAAACAGCAGAAGTTTTGTTGAGTCCGGAAAAAAAAACCACTCATGAAACTGCCCCAGCCTCGACTTTCTGAAAGAAATGGTTCTTCGGCAACTTTGCTAATTTTTCTCTTTATTATTTATGTTATGGTTTGTATGTTTTTTTCAAATTGCCCATTTATTCCAAATGATTAACTTAGACTGGAATATAAATTTCTCTTATTTCTTGACCTCCTCTATATGTGTAAATGCCATCTCTCATTCTTAATTTGCATTTGTTTTCACCCCTCAACTAATCTTTGAGGAAATGTGTCTATCTCATTATGTTTTCAAAGAAATTAGTTCTTTGAATTATTTATCAACTATGAAGATTCTTTTCTGTATTAAAGTAGTGATTTCTGCTTATCTTTCTCTAATTTTCTTATTTATTTTAAGTTATTTCCTACTATGTTCAGTTGAATGTTATTTATATTCATTTTCTTTACTTAATTTATTCATTTGAAGCTATGCATTTTCCTGTTATTACAGCCTTGACCATATCTCATATTTTCTTTTTTTTTAAATAAGTTTATTTATTTTTTTGAATTAATTATGCTGTTACAGTTGTTCTATTCCCCCCTTCATTCCCCTCCACCCTGCCCCCCCAACCCCACCATTACCCCCCTTTAGTTTATGTCCATGTGTCTCAAGTCCTTTAGGTTCTATATTTCCCATACTATTCTTGCCCCCCCCCCATCTATTTTCTATCTACTGTCTATGCTACTTGTTTTCTGTACCTTCTCCCCCCGTCTCCCTCCTCCCACTCCCCTGTTGCTAACCCTCCTTGAGATCTTCATTTCTATGTTTCCACTCCTGATCTAGCTGTCCTTTTAGTTTGCTTTCATTTTAGGTGTGGTTGTTAATAACTGTGAGTTTGTTGTCCTTGCACTGTTCATGTTTCTTTAACTTCTTTTTCTTAGATAAGTCCCTTTAACATTTCATATAATAAGGGCTTGGTGATGATGAACTCCTTGAATTTGGTCTTATCTGAGAAGCACCTTATCTGTCCTTCCATTCTAAATGAAAGTTTTGCTGGGTAGAGCAATCTTGGTTGTAGGTCTTTAGATTTCATGACTTGGAATATTTCTTTCCAGCCCCTTCTTGCCTGTAAGGTCTCTTTTGAGAAATCTGCTGACAGCCTGATGGGGACTCCTTTGTAGGTGATTGTCCCCTTACCTCTTGCTGCTTCCAGGATTCTTTCCTTCATTTTAATTTTGGCTAATGTAATTATGATATGCCTTGGTGTGTTTCTTCTTGAGTCCAACTTTTTTGGTACTCTCTGAGCTTCTTGGATTTCTTGGAAGTCTATTTCCTTTGCCAGATTGGGGAAATTTTCTTTTATTATTTGTTCAAATAGTTTTTCCACTGGTGGTTGTGTCTTTCCCCCTTCTGGTACCCCTATAATTCGGATATTGGAGCGTTTATAGATGTCCTGGAGGTTCCTAAGCTTCTCCTCATTTTTCTGAATTCTTATTTCTTCATTCCTTTCTGATTGATCATTTTTTTCTTCCTTCTGGTTCACTCCATTGATTTGAGTCCCAGTTTTTTTTCATCTCTATGGTTTTCCTGTGGAATTCCATTCATTTCCCTTAATTTAGCCTTCATATGTTTCTCTAATTTGTGGCTATAATCCACCAGATCTGTGAGGAAGCTGATGACCAGTGTTTTAAACTGTGCGTCTGAGAGATTTGCTATTTCTTCGTCACTTAGATTTATCTCTGGGGCTTTGAGGTCTTCCTGCGACATTTTTGGTCTGTTCTGGCCCTTTAAGTGGGAGGAGCGGCGCCTTGGATTCCCAGGTCGCTGGGTTGTGACGCTGTATGTGGGGGCGTGGTCAGAGCGGGGAAATGGCGCTGCCGCCGCCGCCGCCGCCGCCGGTCCAAGCACTCACTCCCTCACCCGCGTGCAACCATGCAACCTCAGTCAACTCGCTGCCACCGCCTCCCCACTGACTCCTCCGTAGTCGCTCACCCAGTGGGCCGCTCGGTCGCTCACTAGGTCCAATCCTGGGTTTGGAACCCGTGCGACTGGATTCGCGCGTCTGGATTCCGCGCCCGGGTCGACTCCTTTGTAACTCCTCACCCGACGCCAGTTTCGCCCCTTAACGGTCGGGCCGAAGAATTTGTTGTTAGCGGACTTCCGAAAAGTTCAGTTTTCCGTGTTCTGGTTGTGTTTTCTGATGCTAATATTTAGTTGTCCCTAAACTTGGTTGTGTGAGGAGGCAGGCACATCCACCTTAAACCTCCATTTTGGCCCATATCTCATATTTTCATATGCCATGTATTTAATAGCCTTTTAAAATACAAAAGTGCTTGCTGCTTGTTTTTTTTAATGTGGTATACAATGTCAATTTTATTGCTCTGACTTAGTTCTTGACTTTTAATCCCCACACTTCTGACACAGACTTAAAATAATATATATTATAAGGTCCTTAGCTCTTCTGCCTTGAGAGCAAAGTAGAATATACCCCCTCTTGTGTTCTTTTGCTTTTTCCTTTAGCTTCATCACATTAAACAAACTACATCTTGGTGTCCACTTCACAAGATATTGGTTAGAAATCATAGTGACCTCATTTTCTCAACTCAGAGGTAAGGCATCCCCTGCAGAGTAACAACATCCAGAAATACACCTTTTCTCCCTCAGTATTCTTAAAGTATGCTTACACTCATGATTAAGCAGGGTTTTTTTTTTTTAGGTTTCAGTACTCAATATTCTAAGAATGAAGTGACATCAGAGAAGTAATTGCTATAGTGCAAGATGTTGAAAAGGTCTATAATAAAAATCAGATGGATTTCTTGGAAGGGAAATCAGTTTACAGTTCAAACACAGGGCCTGGGTGGAGATATAGAACCAGAGGAAGAAATCAAAACACATGGGAGTTAAGGGTAATGATCAGAACAGCTTCAAAAAATGAGACCGAAGGATCAGGCAAGCATGAAAGTCCAGTAAGACAGAATACCAGAATGACAGGGTTTCACTTTATGGTGGGCCCACTAAAAATATTTTCTTCACCTAAAACATAAAATAATTGAAATTTCATGATGTATACAATTAAATCTGTTTGTTTCTGATATGTTTTCTCATATTTGTATGATTGATTGGTAGCTTTTGGTATTTGTTGTGTTTTTCTTGCTGTAGGATAAATTGGAATTTATAAAAGTTATGAGTTAAATTTTTGTAAAATAAGAAAATAGTCATCAGCCATTGGCATAAGCAGCCACATTCCTGAGCCAGAAAACTCTCCCTTGGATGTACTCTGCCAATTTGACATCTTTTACTTTCTACCTTTGTGGTAGCTCTCTTCAAGATGACCTCCATCAATCCATCAGTTCTTGTACATGCATGCTACTTCTTCCAGCAAGAGGCAGATTCTAATTTCTATGTCCTAGATCTTAGTGATTTATTTAACCAATAGAACACAGAAAAAGTGACACTATCTCTATGCCTTCTCAGGCTGAGTCATAAGCAGCCTTGCAGTTTGCTCTTTGTCTTCCTAGCTAATTCACTTGTAGTACCCATTCACCATTGTGTAAAAAGCCTGTGCCACATTGAAAAGCCATGTGTAGGTGTGCCTGTCAGAAACCTCAGCTGAATTTCCAGCTGGCCTCAACCACCAGCCTTTCCGTGAGATTTCTTGGCCAGTCAATACAATTGGACCTTTAGTTAACTGCAGCTTCATCTGATGTCTGTTTGAAACTGTGTAAGAGCTTCCAAATGAGAAACCAGCTAAACCCAATCAATCCACAGAACTATAATGAACATTAGTAAATTGTTTACATCTCAAAGTTTTTAGTGGGTTCTTTTAATACAGTAATAGATAATGAGAATAATCTTCCATGTTTCAATGACCCAAATAAATGTCTTTCCAAGGGATACATATATTCTTTACTTCTTTAAATATATTATACCTTCTTTCAGGTTAAACTCAAACCATGCTGCTTAGGAGCAAGCATTCCTTGCTTATTTCTGCTCTGAGCCATTATTATGCTATTTCTTGGTCAAAGAGCAGTATAATTTCCAGGTTCTTATTGAAAATGGAGACACCTCATTTTTGTACCCATCAATCACTTAATGATAATTAAGGGGAATCTCCAGGCTCTGATTTTAGTAAATTATTGAGTTTACTGTTCAGAGTTGCTGTTCAACTCAACAGGTATTTGTCAACTACCTTCTATATACTGTGATAAATAACACAGGGGTTACAAAATATATGGGTTCTTGTCTTTACATACCCTTTACTTCAAAAGCTAACTACAAAAGCTCAAACCGTTTACTTCAAAAGCTAAGATAACTACAATACAAAGACATTGTAATTCAAGAAAGAATGTGATAATGCCCAACACAAGAGGTACAAATAAAGTCACATTTGGGCTCAAAAGAAGAAGATGAGCCATGGCTAGTGTGGCTCAGTGGATTGAGCACTGGCCTGCAAACCAAAGGGTTACAGATTCAATTCCCAGTGAGGGCACATGACTGAGTTTCTGTCTAGGTCCCCAGTAGGGGGTGCATGAGAGGCAACCACACATTGATGTTTCTCTCCCTCTCTTTCTCCCTTTCTTCCCCTTTCTCTCAAAATAAGTAAGTAAAATCTTTTTTAAAAGAAGAAAACAATAAGTACTATGCTGGAGAATGTAGAGGGGGATCTAGTTTGAAACCTAGATCTACCACTAACCTGGATAAATTATGTAACTTTCCTTATTTATAATATAGGGATAAACAGACTTCATTAATCAACTTTCTTATTTTTTAAAGATTTTATTTATTTTTAGAGGGAGGGGAAGAAAGGGAGAGATACATCAGTGTGTGGTTGCTTCTCACATGGCCCCCACTGGGGTCCTGGCCCACAACCCAGGCATGTGGCCTGACTGGGAATAAAATCAGTGACCCTTTGGTTCACAGCCCATGTTCAATCCACTGAGCTACACCAGCCAGGGCTCAACTTCTTTTAATATGTTTTTTAGCAACTTCTTTGTAGGATTCTGAGAATTAGATAAGGTTAAGATAAAAAAACTAGGGCTTATCTCATAGAGGTGCTTTATTGTTAGTGTTATGAACATCATCATCACTGCCACCGTCATTTAATTAGTGGGATCAGAAAAGACTTAGTGAAGATATAGTGTTTAAGTTGAGACATTTAAAACTGACATTGTTTTTTTGCCCTGGCCAATGTGGCTCAGTTGGTTGGAGAATCATCCCATAACCAAAAGGTTGCAGGGATGTTGCAGGTTCAATTCCCTGTCAGGGCACATACCTAGGTTGCACATAGAATCCCTGGTCTGAGCACATATGGGAGGCAACCAATTGGTGTTTCTCTTTCACATCAGTGTTTCCCCCTCTCTTTTCCTCTCTATCTGAAAGCAATGGGAAAATGTTGGGTAAGAATAAAAAAACCTTTTAGGTGACATTTTTACCTCACACCATGTACAAAAATTAACTCAGAATGGTTAAAGGGCCTAAGTGTAAGAGCCAAATTTATCCCATAGAAAAAAACACAGGTGTAAATCTTCATAACTTTGGATTTAGCGATGAATTCTTAGATATGACACCAAAAGCACAAGCAACAAAAGAAAAAAATTGGATATACTGAACTTCATCAAAATGAAAAACTTGTATTTTTCTTAGGACACTGTCAATAAAATTAAAAAACAACCCCAAGATGGGAGAAAATATGGACAAATCATATATAATATGATAAGGGACTTGTATCTAGAACATATTAAATAAAACACCCTTATTCAATAATAATGGGATAAATAAGCCAATTCAAATAGACACAGTATTTTAATAGACATTTCACCAAAGATGATATACAAATAACCAATAAGCACATAAAAAGATACTCAACATCATTAGTCTTCAGAGAATTGCAGATAAAAGCCACAATGAAATACCATTTCACACCAACTGGGATGACTATAATTAAAAAAAATCAGATGATAAATATCAGTGACAAAAGTAATTAGAGTCCTCACATGCTGATGGTGGGAATATAAAATTGTGCAGACCTGTTGGAAAGTAGACTGGCAGGTTTTCAAATGGTTGAACAGTTACCATATAACCCACTAATTCCACTCTTAGGGATATACCCAAAAGAACTGAAAAATATGTATTCAAATAAGTGTTTGTACACAAAAGCTTATAGAAGCATTATTCCCAATAGGCAAAATGTAGAACTAAGAAACATTTGTCCACCCAATGATGAATGAATACACCAAGTGTGTTACATCTATACAATGGAATATAATTCAGCAAGAAAAAGTACTGAAATACTGACACTTGCTACAGTAAGGGTGAACCTTGAAAACGTCATGGTTAATAAAAGAAACCAATCAAAAGAGCACATATTACATCATTTTATTCATATGAAATGTGAAAAATAGACAGAGCTATGGCAAGAAAGTAGATGAGTCCCTGGCTAGGGCTGGGGAGATGGGGAGTTGGGTGATAACTAAAGAGCACAGGGTTTCATTCCAAAGTGATGACGGTTCTGTAAGTGACACAGTAGTGGTGGTGCAATGTTGTGTATATACTAAAGCCCACTGAACTGTACACTGTAAATGAGTGAATCATATAGCATGTGAGTTATATGATATTGACTATTTCTACATCTGGAGGGGAGGAACAGTGGGAGGAAGTGGGACCCAGGGAAGCTGGCTGAGAACAGCAGCAGTGATGATGCAGAGGAGGGAGATGATCAGAGCCTAAGGTATTTGTAGCAATATAGTTGGAAATTAACCTCTGTGAGGCAATGTGGTAGAGGGCTATAAGGGCCAAAAAGTCACTGGTCCAGCAGCAATAGGTTGGGGACCTGAACCATTGTAGTGATAATGGAAAGGAAAGGGCACACCCAAGAAACACTGTTGTAGTTGAGTTAATGGGACAGTAATTTTATCTGCTGAAAGGGGGCTCAAATTATGGGGACTCACCCAGTCATTTCTGGTTGTACAGTTTTAAGTTCAAAAACAGAAAAAACTATTTATTAGCTAATAGAAATCAAAAGTCAGGATAAGGAGCTCATTTGGCAAGGAAGAATGGTAATTTATGTTTAAATACACAGGCCAGAGTTGGACAAAGTTCAGAGAGATGGGTAAAGGTAGAACCCTGGAAAACACTTAGATTTATTAGAGTTCCTCATTCTAGTAAAGTTTGGCCTTTGTTGTCATTTACTTTTGTGGGTGGTTTGGGGAAGGATGGGGTATGGAAGAAACTGACATTTATTGAGTGTTTACTATGCATAAGGCACTCTGCTAAATTTTTTAATATATGCATTGTCTTATTTTCTTACTACAACCTCATGGAGTACATATTCCTTTTATTATTCTCAGAATTTGAAAAGAGATCTATATGGTTAATTGTTATTTGCTGCAAAGTGTAAATGAGGCAACATATCTGGGAGCCTAGACCACAGTCTGGCCCTTCTAGGTGATCAACAAATATCAATTTCTTTTCCCAGACCTGCAGCAGCCTGCCCTCCATGGTTGCTGGCTTGTCTCAAAGCCAGATTTGAATATCTTATACAGCCTCTCTCCTTCCTTCTCCCGGTATCACTGGCACAATGTGGGTGTTACCTTAAAGCTGCATTTCTCTGCCCCCATTCCACCCCTGATGACTTGGTTCAGTGTATATTTTTGTCCCCCTCCACTTCTCTGCTTCCCTCCCACCCCCTTGATATCCTTTTAGGCCTTTGTTAAGTAATGACAAATGTGCACTAGATTTGAGGCTATAGTTTAGTGCTTGTTGGGAATTTGGTGGAGGCCCACACACCCATCTCATTTATAACTACGTCACTGGAATCAATCGGGACTGCTAAAAACATAAAGATTATGATCCCCTACCAACCTCTCGACTCATCTCACACACAAGAGAAGAAAGCAACAGAAGGCTCTCTCTGTAAGCTTTACAACAGTAAATTGTAGCTCATCAGAGCCAATTCTTCAAGCCATTTGCTGTAATCTAAACCAGAATTTTTCATCTCCCCTTTTATGATCCCATTTTGGGGCTCCATGAAGAGGTTCAACAGCATGTCCATATGTTATCATTCTAATGAAAACAATCAGAGCCTAGTGAGGATTAATCACCTGGTCTTATCATCCATTAAAGGAGAGTCTTATGAACCAAAAGGCATATGTTTTGTTCCTGAAATCCAGAGATAAAAACCCAAAGAAGATGAAAGAGGTGAACTAGAAATGCAGTTAAATTAGAATTTTGAAAATGAATTCTATCTCATCAGTAGCTTCTTTAATTAAGCACTCATATGAAGTTGAAAATAAAATATCCAGCCTTAGATGTGGTTATGTTTCTTTTTTTTTTTAAGAGGGAGACAAACATGTCACACACATGCCCTGACAGGGCCAAACCCTCAATCTAAGCATACGCAATCTAAGCAATCTAAGCATTCCCTGACTGGGAATTGATCCTCCAACCTTTTGGTTTGTGGGACATTGCCCAACCAACTGAGCCACACCAGCCAGGGCCTTCTTTTTAATGTTTCTTTTTTTGTTATTATAATTCTCATCATTTAACATGAGTTTTGGAATTCCAGGGAAACTGGAGTAGCTTTAATCAGCTTTGTCACTAGTGTTCAGAAATCATTAGGCCCCTATGGGGTACTCAGGGGCCACATTTGAATGGGGCACTATGAAGAAACCACTGTGGCAAGGCACTGTTTAAACATCTAGTTGTGTTTGGTTTAAAGATGTCCATAAAAGTAAAACAATTTATAAACCATTCAAGAAATGTGGTTAGACAGAAGACTGGTAGGTGAGTTAGGGAATAACCATAAGCAGTTTCACAGTGCCAATAACCAAAGGCAGGACATTGGAAGCAGGGGACATGGATGACCTGCCAAGGATACCACTTGCTTGCAGACTAGTTGTCAGAACAAAATCATGTGTATCATACACTTCTGTGAACTCTCATCCTCCTCCAACTGAAATAGACACATTTGGGCAAATAAAAGTTACCTGAAGAATAATTTGATGTCCATATTTTATTTTGTTTGGCTTATTATCTTAATTAAGAATATGTTGTATTTGAATCAGCATTTCCCCAAGTGAGTTGTGCTGAGCACCAAGAGAATGTGATAATGGGAGAAATGTTAGGGGGCAGTGCAGAGTCAAAATGTTTGAAAAACTGCCCTATTCTTTATTCCTCTTGATTTACCTCTCATATTCATATGGTAGGGACTTTGAGAAGTCTTTTAGTAGAAAAAAATGCCAAGTTCTGTTTTTTTTATTTTTTATCCTCGCCTGAGGTATGTTTACTGATTTTTTTAGAGAGGGAGGAAGAAAGAGAGAAACATTGATGGATTGCCTCCCACATGTGTCTTGACTGGAGATCGAATCTGTGACCTAAGGATGTGCCCTGATAGAGGATGGAACCTGCAACCTTTTGGTGTGCAGTACAATGCTCCAACCAACAGGGCCACCAAGCCAAGGCCTAAAAAAATTTTAACCCAAGTTCTCCCAAGCTTAGAAGACAGATAAAATTGTTGTCCTTTTAATATCTATTGCAATTTTCTAGAACTAGTGAGTGTTCCATGGAGCACACTGAGGGAAACATCTGCCTGCACAGAGAGCCATGCCCAGGAAAGCCTGAGAAATCAGTCCATGGATCCATAGCCAGACACAGACTGGGCCCTGGACAATGGCTTCATTCTCAGGCAGAGTATCTTAGAGCATTACCATAATGGTCACATGGTACACACTTAATAAATATATGTTTAGTGGAAGAAATTCAAATTAAGAAATCTATTTTGTGATCCAGACTACTAGCTGACTCCAGCCAGGCAGCATCATTCTTTGGGACACATGTAAACTGTGTTTGATAGATGGCCTGGCTACCATCTGATAAGGAAGGGCTTTGTTTCCAGAACTCCGCTAGTTCCACATTAGACTGAAGTGCTGGAAGACTTACCACATGGGGTTAAAGGAGGAGCAAGGCGATATACTTAGTCATGCTCAACCTCAGGCATTCTCCTACCTTTAACATGTGCAAACATGTTAACATTCAAGTCTGTTTGAACCCTTCTTGACCCATCATATAGTGGAGAAAGAGCATGTGATTGCTCATCAGACAAAACCCAAGTTGAGGTGAAGATTTTGCTATTTCTAATCTTGTGAGCTTGGGCAAGTTGCTTAAGTTACTCTTACCCTCACTTTTCCAATCTGTAAAGTGGAAATAAAGATAAATTCTACTTCCCAGAGTTGTGAGGAATAAAAGAGAACATGAATATTTGAAGCTAGGAACAGTGCCTGGAACATAAATGCTTAAAAGATTTCAGGTCATGACTATAGTAAGGATGATGACTCTTATTTTGGGATGGGATGTCATAAAGTCAGAAGTACAGAGTGGGTCCTGATGCCTACCTAGAATATAAACTAAGAAAGGTTTTATGATGTTTCTATCACAGATCACACAGCATTACAAAGTTTCCACCCATTGCATTAGCTACAAGAGACTAATGAGGCAGAGAGGTCCAGAGAAAAGAGAATAGGAAGGGTGATACAGGTTCAGTGGGACCCATTCAGACTTCTTGGGGTCTCCAGAACCACTCACAGGGACAGAGCAGAAGTGTGCATACAGAAACCAGAATATGCTCTCAGTGCTGACATGTGCCCAGTTATGCAGCCTAAACCTCACCTCAAATGGTACAGATGATTTAGGCTGGCTCAAGAGTTACACACATAAAGAATAAGAGCACATTAAAGGGAGGAATCAACGTAGAAAGCCAGATACGAGGGACTCCCTGAGTGCTGCCCTCAGCCATCTGCCCTTCCCCAGCAAATCTGCACAGGAAGTGAATCAGGGGTGAGCTGAGGCTTTATCCAAACCCTGTGCAGAATCTGTGGCACCAGGCTGGCCCCATGGAGAGAGCCTCTGCCAAATTGGGTCAGGATGAGAGACCAGGAAAGACAAGAGTCTCTGCCTGCTACACCATAGCCCACAGATCAGACTCCAGACCCCCCAGAGAGAGAAGGGCACATCTGCCCCTGCAACCCAGGGTGTGAGAGAGGGACAGGACACAAGGGAGGGGTGAGGAGTGGGCACAAGGGCTAGAATTGAGTTGCCCAGCATTCCTCCCTCCAGGCTCAGTTAGGCAGCCATTATGAAGAGGGGAGACCATCAAAAAGGAAAAAGAGAAAAATAGGATGTGGCTTTCTCCCAAGAGTAACAGACTCAGACATCCACTCCTTCCTTCATCCCCTCAACAAGTACTTACTGAATATCAGACAAAAAGTGGCAGAATATCCCCCTCCCACACCCCTTGTAGGGCTTACTGTCTGATGCATGGCAGGGGGGAGTTGACAATGAACATAATGAATATATAAATTATATGGTATCACAGATGATGATATGTGTTATGAGCACCATGAGCATGGTAAGGGAGATTAAGAAATGCAGTTCACAATTTTTAATAGGAAATAGGCAGAGCCCTCTCTGAAAGGTGGTATCTGAGCAAAGGTTGGACTCACTGAGAGAGTAAGCCATGTAGACATGAGGAAGAAGAGTCCAGCCATTGGGAAGAATAAGGACAAAGTGCTGGGTCAGGAGCAAGCCTGGAGCTTATAGGGCATGCCTATCACATAGGATGCAGACTAAAGGGGAAAGAGTTGAGAACAGAAGTCAGAGGAACAAAATGGGCCATTCCCTCAGCCCCAGTGCAATGTCCTGGTCCTGGCAACACCCCTGGCACCCCTTCCAGGTACTGGAAAAGGATATGGGCACTAAGAAGTGGAGGAGGGGAGCCTCTGGCTCCTAAACAGCCCACAGCAAAGAGGTGGGCAGGCAGTGTCTCAGATGACCCTGACCCTCAGGAATGTGGGCACCTGAGTTTGCAGTTCATTCAATGTGCTATGTGGAGCTGAAACAACTGGTCAGCAGGTAGTGGGATGGGCTATATCTCAAGGTGGTTTTATTTTATGAGAATTGCCAGCCCCAGACAGTAAATCTGTGATTTGTGGATAATTGCAATGCTTTACTCTCCCAGTGAGTCAGGCAACCCTGCTTAAAACCTAGGAATGTTTAAAACCCCTTCCCTGGAAATTTGATTCAGTAATGCTCAGGTGAGACTCAAGAGTCTTAATTTTTACAAAGCTCCATTAGAAAATTTAATGTGCCTCCAGGCACAGAGCTATATGTCCACACCCTGTGCTTGGCTATGTGTGGATTCCAGAAGGATTGTCCCTAGCCAGCTACCAGCTTACCACTTGATATTATTATTCATGGTTCGCTCTTCAGTGAAAGCTTTTTGACCTTAAGTATGGAGGAATTTAATATATTGTGGAAGGGCCAAAGACTTTGTCTTTTCATTTCTTTAGCTTTAAATAATTCACATAAGAGATTCAAATATTAGGTTTTCCCATGGTTTACCCTTTATGTTTTAATCCTCATCCCTCCATAATCCCCATTTAATATGCAGGCGACATTATGTTTCTCAGCACTTAGAGAAATAAGCACTCCATGGCTAAGACAATGATAAAATATGGCTGCTACTAGTGTGCAATGCAGGTTTTCCAGGCTCTCAGAAAACATCAAAGCCTTCCATTGCCAGAAACTGTGGGTGGAAAGAAATGTGAAAAGGAGCCTTCAGATTTCACAAGAGGGTGGAGGAGCGGTGAGTGGGTTGGATTTATGGACTGTTAGCTGTTGTCTTCAGATGCCTGCAGGGCCAGGAGTGAGGTCATCAGGAAGCAGGTGTGCAGCTTCCTAACAGGTGTTTCCAAAGGAGCCTTTCAGCCCTGGCTCCACTGCCACCTGGAGGAAAGGGGCATTACTGTTGGGCAGGGGTCCTCAGTCTCAGGGCTGAATTAACATAAGCCTTCTCCTAAAAGAAATGGCTTGGACAGAAAATAATCATCACATGATTGGAAAAACTATTTCAGAAAACTGACATGAGTGTCTGCGTGGAGTCTGAACTCCAAGAATTGTTTGGAAATTGGGAGAGTTCTTCAAACTCTAAAAAACAAATTCCTATAAATGTGTGGCTTTGTTGCACCTGCAGTCTCTGGTTTGGGTATGAATGTGGGAGAGGCTGCAAAAGCTGAGTAATGGTTGTGCCACCCAAACAGAGAGCCAAGATGCACTGTGGTCTGTCCACCCAGCCTATCCGTGAGCCGTCAGCGATTTCCTGTTCCTAGTCTATGGAACTTAAGGGGTGGAGCCTGCACCCCTGCTCCAAGCTTGGACCTGTAACCTGCTATTCACCTGGAATCCCCCAGTCTCCTGCAGAGTTATTGGAAAAGGTCTGTACATTCTACCAGGTTGGTGAGTGACTTGAAAGTGAAACTACATTTTCCTGGGCCATTTTTGATATCATATGAGGAAGACCAACTTGAGGGCAAAGGCAACACACAGAGCAGTACGGGTGACAGAGAGAAAGAACAGTATAGTCCTAAAGGCATTGTTTGAGCTCCTGGTCCCAGCCATGTAAAGAGCCTCCCTTATTTAATTTGCATAAGCCCAAGGATGCTTGTGCTTGCATAAAGAAGATGCAGACTTCATTGTGTGAACAGAAGATGCAGACTTCATTGTGTCTCCACCAGGCAATAATGTTTTTGTGATTCATTAAAAATCATGCAGCCAGGGGTTACAGAGAGAAGTCAGGAAAACTAGGATGGAGCCCCAGCTTTTTGACAACTTATGGCATACTCATTTATAAAATCAGAGAGTACACCAAGGTAAATTCTCAGTTCTTCAACTTTATTATCTTATGAACTCAGTGAAATTACAACCTAACACCATCTTTAAGTTTATATAAATGGAATGTCTTCTCTACATTTAATTGCCTGATTATACCTCCCATTCCAAATTTCATCATCTCTGGGAGAAGGAATACAAAATTTGACACCCTAAGCTTTAGCAGGCACCACTTTTTATCTATGATTTTGTTTCCATAATGATCAGCAGGAGGAAAACAAGTCTGATTAAAATGAAACCCCATTACTGGAAACAGTCATGTTGTCAAAGAGCAAGTAAAATGGTTTTGGAGACATTTACAGGGTGCCCCTCTTCCTGTGCCTCTATTTGCAGCCTCTCTTTCACAACCTAGGCTCTGCTCTTGGCTTTGTCCTCCATGGATCTTTGAGCCAAGTTGGAACAAGAATTCTCTGTAAACATATACAGTAGTTCCAGGTAGCTTTCTTTGGTGCCTCTCACTCTGTTTTTGCCTTCAGAGCAAAAATATACTTTGTCCATAGTTTATAGGGAATTAATGTTTCTCCAACTACTCCCTCACCTAGAGTCCTGTAAATATTTCTTCATTGTATTAGTGGCAGCTGAATGTCTCAAAACTAATACAATTACCCTTAGAGAAATTGTTTACATTTTGTTTGTGAAATGAAGATGCCCTTATAATTAAACATCTAGAGAGACAGAGTCTGGCTTTTGTTTTCATACAAAATAAAGGTCTACTCAATTCCTCTTAGCACACTCACAGAAGGAACTCAACAAGCCTTTAGACCAGCAATCAATATGAACTCACCTGTTCCTACCTATAAATCAGAGATAATGAAATTTGCCACATTTCTGCTTTAAGCTCCAAATGAGGGTAGAGTTGTGGGTCAGGGAGTAAATTGTTGTATAAATGCAATACATTGATTTGTAAGTCTTTCAGATTTTGTTTGGGGAGGGGGAAAAGGGTTAATTCAATTTTGCAGTAAGTGTTTTCTTTCTTCTCCAGTCTGGTCATAGGAACACTGGAAATTCTGGCAGTTGCTAAGCAAAAACTTAGCTGCTCTGAAATACCCAGCAGGAACCCAAGGTAAATAATTACTGAGTTCAGATGAAGTTATGTCTGAGGATGGAATGCAACAGAGACCATCCCCATGCCCACCCCCAGCTGCGCCTTGCCATGCTGTGGTTAGGCAGGCCGTGGGTGCATGCCTCCCTCTCTCTACCTATGGCCGTACATCCTAATCAGAGGCCCCCTGCCCACAGCCACCGCTGCCTGGCTGTGCCTGTTTGAGCCTAGAGGTGTTAATGGCTTTCAGCTGCTCTGAGCCCTGGGTTTTTTTCTCCCCTTTGCTAGTTCACATGCTCCCATAGGCTTGTCATTAAACCCCTTCTGGATATTTGTACCTCCATGTCAATGCATATTAATAACACAGATAATCCTTGAGTTATGATAAATACCAAGGTGTAAGGAGTCAAAAGAGCTATCAGTAGTATTTTCTCCACTGTCTGAGAAAGTGGTATATATATATCTTTTCTCTCTTGATGCTTATTTCTGTAGTCAACATTATCAAAGGTAGTTTTTCTTGATCCCATGTGGTTTCATTCCCAACACACCTGTAAGCACACATGCACATACCTGCACATTTTTCATTAAAAGCTGATTCCCAGCCCTAGGATTTTCTGGGACTCTGCCACCTCCTCTGTTTCCCATAACCCCACTGACATCAAAGAACAAACGCTCTGTTTCCAATCTTCCCAATTCTACTTCAGATATTCTTCTTGAGGCCCCACCCAGACCAAGCCTGGGGTTCTCAGGACCCAGAGGACCAGGGCAGCAGATACGGTGGATGGAGACACTACAGACAACCACACCATGAAGCATGACCAGTACAATGTTGGGGCATACAGAGAGACATAGTGAAGCAGAAATGCAGATAGCATCATGTGAAACCTGTGGCCTGAGGAACTGACTTTATCAGAATTTCATCTTAACTAGCATGTAGGAGTCTTAGAGAAAAAAGAGTGAAGACAATGACTTATGAAATACAACGTCCAGGTGGATGTGCTATTGGAGGACAGGAGTTCAGATGGCTCCCAGAATCTGTGCTCTATAGAAGAATAGAATGAAACAAGGACAGTGCCTGCAGAGATCCATTAGAATCAAGATACAGCATTTGGAACTTGGATAAGCCCTTTTCTTGATCTACAGTTTTTAGGCTTGGAATCCTATGATTAAAGAGCTTGTCTATATTTACAGTGGTAACATTGTATTTCCCTTGGCTTTGTTAGTCTATTTCTTTTAGAGCCAACATTAGTTGCACATTAGGATCATCCCAGTGGGCAAATTTAAAAACACTAATACCCAAGTCTCCCCTCCTACCCCAGATTTTAATTTACTTGGTCTAGGAAGTCGTTTTTGTCATCTGGATTGTTAAAATCCACTCTTCCCCCAGGTGATTCCAGTATTCAACCAAAGATGAGAATCACTGCTTTAGAAATTGTCATCCAGACTTCCCTGGACTTGGGGAATTAAGGAGAAGTGTTTTTAAGTCATTGACAGGTAGGTGAGAGTGACACTGAGCACTGCCAAAACTGTGGCAGAGGACACAATAGCAAAGGGATCAAAAGGAGGCTGCACCAAACAGGACATACAAAGTACTACCTAAAGGACTTCCAGCAATGCTCTTCCCCATCTGGCCAGATTGTTGTTGTTTGTTTTTTTTTTTTGAGCAGTGGTTCTCAAACCTGGGCATCATCAGAACCATCAAGTGATTAGAGCTTGTTAAAACACAGCCTATTGGGCCACCCACCAGAATTTCTGATTTAGTGGTTTTGGAGGGAAGCTATAATTTGCATTTCTGACCTAGTCCTGCATGATGCTTCTGGCCCAAGGAGTGCACTTTGAGAAGCATTGCCCTTGAAAAAGTTCCTCTCCATCTCTCCCTTAGTCTCCTTTGTTTTCTGTGATTAAGAGAGTGGTTTCTTTACAGTCCTGCAGAGAGCCTTCCTACTCTGTGACCACACAGAGGGAAGCATCAATCATCAGGGTAGCCAAGCGTTATCTGTTCCCCACCAGGTGCTTGCAGCTACATAGTGCCCAAGGCTGACACAAAGGTTCATTGGGAACTTGAGTTTTCTATGGCTGTTATTAAAGAGCTTGGAACCTGCACAGCAAGAAACGCCCATTTGTCAGCAAAAGCATTTCCTCCTATGATCACAAATGGTTTCCAGTCATGAAGAAAACTCAGGAGATGCATAGGAAGAAAAATTGCCAAGTCCATGATTATAGTCCCAGTCCATTTTGAAAACCAAATTGAAATGAAAACTAGAGAAATAGTTTGGCTTCTCTCTACATATAGCACTACCCTTTGGCATAAATGGATTTGTCCAAAATTTTCAACATTTACAAAGAGACTATCCCTTGAGAAGTAAGAGGAGTAACTAGAGAGGTTTTAAACATTTTTACTAATAAAGGAGTAGTCAATTTCTGTTTTTTTTTCTCACAAACACAAACATCTCATCATTCATTTTTAATTATTGGCCTTTCTTCTTTACACTGAAACACACTTTGGAAATGACAAAATCAGTGCTGCTGGTTTTCTCCAGCCTCACTAAAGAAAATGTACTGGCTAGGACAAAGATCTAAACTCTGTTGGGCTCTTCCACAGTTACCTCTGTGCAAAGGTTCAGGTTAGCCACCCTGATACCTCCATCTAGGTGAGGACCACAATAACCAGTTTGTTTGCATCCCATACCCACGCTGATGCTTTGGGACCATGGGGAACTAAATCTAAAAGCTGGGACTGTGAATGTCAGGTTGTGTCCCTGGTCCTCTGGGTCTCTGCAGCAGGTACAGATGTGCCCAGGCAGCCTAGATCAAAGATCGTGAACATGGACATATGGAGGACAGGAATGGTTCCTACAACCACTTGAATGAACCCCAGACAGCCTGACAAGGTAGTCTAGTGTGTCCTGAAGTCTACAGCATGAAATATGAATTTCACAAATGTTAGCTGTTTCTGGGTGTCATGGACACGAAACTTTGAAAAAACATTGGGTTAAAGAAAGTCCATCACTTTCGGCCAGAATGGAGGCATAGGTGGAAATATCGTGCCTTCTCATACAACCAAAATTAAGGACAACAAAGAATTAGAAACAGCCCTGGCTGGTGTAGCTCAGTGGATTGAGCATGGGCCTGTGAAGCAAAGGATCACGGTCCGATTCCCAGTCAGGTCACATGCCAAGGTTGCGGGCCACAGTTTCCAGTGGGGGACTCATGAGAGGCAACCATACATTGATGTTTCTCTCCCTGTCTTTCTCCTTCCCTTCCCCTCTCTCTGAAAATAAATATATAAAATAAAAAAAGAATTAGAAACAAAAACACAACCAGAACAGAGAGAAAATTGAACTGTACAGAAGTCTAACAACCATTTAACCAGACAGGTAAGAGGGGCAGAGTCAGCGGCCAGTGGAGAGAAGTCCTGGTAGGAAAAGATGGTGGCCGCCAGACCCGAGAGCATAGGCTGTGTTGGGCTAGCAGACCTTGAGGGCAGGGAGGAAATGAGAAGAGCATGCAAGGTGGTTGGCTGACCTCTATCACATATTCACATGCAGGTAAACCAGGCAAAAACAGGCAGTGAGACAGACCATGCAACCCAGGACCCCAGCAATGGGAAATAAAACCTAAAAGCACTGGTTGAAAGGGTGCTGGGAAAGACTCCCAGCCTCACAGGAGACTTTGTTGGATAGACCCACAGGGTCCTAGAATGTGCACAAGCTCACCCACCCAGAAACCAGCACCAGAGGGGCCCAATTTGCTTGTGGGAAGCAGCAGAGGGGACTGAAATTCCAGAGAGAGTGAAACAACTGCCATTGTTCTCTCTCTAACCCCACCCCCATATACAGCATCACAACCCAGCAACAGGGTTGCCCTGCCCTGGTGAACACCTAAAGCTCTGCCACTCATATGTAACAGGTGTGACATAACCAAAAATTATGGCTCAAACAGAAGAACAAATCAAAGCCCTAGAGCCAATAGTTTCAAGTGACCAAGAGATAGCCAACCTATCAGATGCACAGTTTAAAACACTGGTGATCAGGATGCTCACAGAACTGGTTGATTTTGGTCACAAATTAGATGAAAAAAATGAAGACTACACTAAGTAAAATGAAACAAAATGCACAGGGAACCAATAGTGATGGAAAGGAAACTGGGACTCAAATCAAGGGAGTGGACCAGAAGGAAGAAAAAAACAACCAAACAGAAAAGAATGAAGAAACAAGAATTCAAAAAAAAATGAGGAAAAGCTTAGGAACCTCCAGGACATCTTTAAATGTTCCAACATCTAAATTATGGGGGTACCAGAAGGGGAGGAGGAAAAGCAACAAGTGGAAAACTTATTTGAACAAATAATAAAGGAGAACTTCCCCAATCTGGCAAAGGAAATAAACTTCCAGGAAGTCAGGAAGCTCAGAATCCCAAAGAAGGTGGACCCAAGAAGGAACACACCAAGGCACATCATCATTACATTAGCCAAGATTAAAATGAAGGACAGAATCCTAGAAGCAGCAAGAGATAAGGGGACTGTCACCTACAAAGGAGTTCCCATCAGACTGTCAGATGATTTCTCAAAAGAGACCTTACAGGTAAGAAGGGGCTGGAAAGAAGTATTCCAAGTCATGAAATGCAAGGACCTCCATCCAAGATTGCTCTATCCAGCAAAACTTTCATTTAGAATGGAAGGGCAGCTAAGAGCTTCTCAGATAAGATCAAATTCGAGGAGTTCATCATCACCAAGCCCTTATTATATGAAATGTTAAAGAGACATATCTAAGAAAAAGAAGATAAAAAAGATGAACAGTGAAAGGACAGCAAGCTCACAGTTATTAACAACCACACCTAAAACAAAAGTAAACTAAACAGACACCCAAAACAGGAGCAGAGGCACATAAATGGAGATCACATGGGGGGTTAGCAACAGGGGAGTGGGAGGATGAGTGGAGGGAGAAGGTATAGAGAATAAGTAGCATACACGGTGGGGAGAAAATCACAGGGGGAGGGCAAGAGTAGTGTGGGAAATGTAGAAGCTAAAGAATTTATAACACATGGACATGAACTAAAGGGGGGAATGTGGGTGGAAGAAAGTGTGCAGGGTGGAGGGGAAGGAAGGGGAGGGAATGGGACAACTGTAACGGCATAATCAATAAAATATATTATAAATAATAAATTAATTAAAAAAAGGAAAGTCCATCACATCAGTTACTTTATTTCAGAACTTCCCAGAGCTTTGAATACACTAATGCACATGGTGAAATTTCAAGAAAGAGGTTTATTGGACTTTGGGAAATGTATTTGGTCATAGAAAACAGTAGGGGAACTTCTCTGGGGACATTCGTGAGGAATTGCTTTGGAAGACAATAGATAATGTCTAGCCTCTTGTAAAAATTCTACATTCCAAGTTTCCAATATCTGTGATGAGGGAATGACTTTTAATGAACCAACAAAACTCTAGAGGCTAAAGGCTAGAGGCAGCTGCAGCCATGTCACTGTCACCTAAGAAACAAAGTGTGTGAGGCCTTTTGACTATTCCTTCTGCTCCCTCTCCATCATCTCGCTGGGGTAAGAAAGTGATTCTGGTGGAAAAGAAAAACAAAGAGAGGACTTTAAAACACTAAGTTCCAACTTTTATAGGCATATTTTAAACATTTGCTTTCACTGCCTTACATATGAAATATTTGGGTCAGAATACTCTTAGCAAGAGAGCTCTGTTTTGCCTGGAGATGCTTACAAGGGGACAAAGCATCCTAGTGGAAATTGCTTTTTCCTCCAAGAACACTGACTGTTAAGTGTGTACATGGGTAGTCAAACAAAAGACCCAGAATCAGAGACTATGTTTCCTATTCTACTAGTTCCCTTGCTTCTTGTGCTATGATACAGAGATAGTTTGACATCTGACCAAATACATCGATGTGGAATGTTTTTGCTATTAGTCATGCTGTATTCTAATACTTGAAATGCTTTCATGTTCCAAAACTTTATAGTATTGTTATGTTACATTAATTCTATATTACCATTATATGATTTCACTTGACATAATTATGTGATTTAATACTCACAATAATGTTATGCTTATGAAGTAAGCATTGTCAGTATTCCCCTTTCATAGGTGAGAAACCAAGAAAACCAATTTCTGAATGAAATTCAATAACTATACTAGGTCACATGATTAGTGATAGCCAGAGCCAGGACTTAAATCAAAATCCGTTTGAAACCAATGCCTGTGTTCTTCATCACCTTGTAAGTTACATTATTAATTATTGGAGTAAGTTTGAAAAAGGGAAAAACTCAAATGCTTAAGATGATTTTTTAAACAAAACCTCAAAATACTTAACCCATCATTAAAAACTGAAAAGAAATGGATACTCACAATGCCAAAACATGTGGTGAACGCAGAAGAATGGATGAGAATAGTTCAGAGCTTTTATGGTCTGCAAATAATGACATCTCAGATTTTATAGCAAATAAACAGCTCTACAGATAAAAATCTCACATTATGGGTCTTATCTCTTCAAATATACTTTTAAAGATGTACTCCAAATTCTTAGAATCAAGGAATTTGTTTATTTAAAAACTGCACAAAAATCTTTAGCAATATTTCTTTCTAGGCCACGAGGTTGATGAAAAGACAGAACTTTACAGTCAGTAAAATGCAATTAATCTTCAAGTATGGTTTGTAAAGCACACTCATTTGTACCAGTTAACTTCATTATTCTATTTGAAAGATTTCTCTTCCTCTCTGTATTTCACCTTCTCTTAAGTCTGAGCAATCTTTACTGCCTTCTTTCTAGATAAGATTGCAATAATTTGTCATTGGTGTACAGACACTTTCTTCACTATTCCTGTGTTGCAAATAAAAAAGCCAGTATTGTTCAGAGGGTATCTCTAGGGCCCTGCAAACCCAAGCACTATAAAACAGTTAGACATTAAAAATGTGAAGAAAATCCCATAAAACCACACATAAAAGTGTGTCTTGCCTTGCCATTTAAATGAAAAGATGATGCAGCTCAAGCTTTCAAGCCAACAACTATTGTAGAATTAAAGTTTCAATCAGAACAGGATTAAAAAGAGATTTTATTCTTTTTTTTTTGCCCTCTTCTTTTGCTTGTAAAGCTTCCAATGTAAAAATCATATGCTGCATTGGCATTCCTATTGACCTTTGATCTCTCTCTCTCTCCTCTCCTCTAGTCTGTCACTCTGTCTCGCTGCCCCCCTTCTCTTTTCTTTCTCTGTGTCTCTCTCACACACACATATAGATCCACACTGTAAGCAAACTCTGCCTTTTGTAGCTTATAATCCTTCAGAAAATAAAAAAGATGTGCTAAATCAGACCTTTGACTCTTGGAGAAACAACTTTTATTTTTTTTTGTTTAGGCTTATAATTTAGAGTTATAATTAGAAAAAATCTGAGGAATACAGTTCTGTTCATACTCACTGGAAGAGTTGTTTAATTATTCAAAAGAGTTGATCTTTAAAAAAAATAGACTGCACTTCACTGAGGGGGGGAGGTGGTCATGCAATCACTGATCCCACAATTACTCTGGTCAAGGGTGTGGAATGAGCTCTGCCATGAGCCATTGTTGTGACCACCAAAAGGCATTAACAGTTAGGTAGAAAGTCAAATTCCAGGCATCTTAGTTTTAATCTCACAATGTCCCAGGATAACTGTGTCACAGGGAGTCAGATACAGCATCCAGAAGTCAAAACACCCAGGTGAGCTCTGGGCTGTAGGGCAGAAAAATGCCTATTTCTATCATAGTTGAGATCACATTTCCACATGTCCTAGTTATTAAAACAAATGCTGCCATGCCAAACTGCACATGCTAATCTGACAGCTTCTAACTACAAACATCCATGACTCTATAGTTATCTTCCTAGCTATCTGAACCTTTCTAGGAAGTTGAATATCTCAGGAAGTTATCGCCACCTCAGCAGCCCTCAAGCAACAACTGATTGGAGTTAATAAATAAATACCGAGCTCCATAGGTCTTTGGTGGAATAATTTGGACACACATTCTACACTGCCTCCCATTATCCCCAAGAGGGTGGGGAGTGTTCATCAAACATCCTAGTGATAAATTTCTCAATAGGACACCCTTTATTCTCTTCCTCTTCTTTCTGTATCATAGCTCTTAGGATTGCCTTCAAGATACACTTGTTGCACTTGAATCCTTGTATCCCCAGATACAAAGGATTCTTTGGGCATCCAGAGATGGGTGCCCAAATAATGGACAAGAGGTAGAAATAGGAAATTAGATTGATCACAAGATCCTAAAAGCACTCCATTGCCAAGGACCCTGTTTTCATGACCTCAATTTGTCAGAACAGATGTCATGAGATATGGTATCCTGCAGGAACTAGGTTTAATTCTATGTATTACCAAGGTCAATTTTTCTGAGCCATGGTCCATCCAGGCAGCCTGATGGAAAACAGTGTCTGTCCTTTAGGGAAAACCTAAATGACAATGAGCCGTAGAAGCCAGTCAGGAGCTGCAAGTGATCAAGATGGCTGGCCGGGAGGACCGCATGTGTGACAGGTAAACGTTTTGACTCTGTGAAGGGCTTCATGTAGTGTAGTGTGGAGTGCATTCCAGAATGAGAACTGTCAAGTTTTCAGAAAGGCAGGGGGCTTTGGGGGAGCTCTGAGGTAAGCCCTTTGAGAGTCAGGAGCCAAATTTCTTCATCCTACATGTGGTCTGCTTCTCAGTCTTAGTAAAACCAGCTAAGGACAGCTAGGCAAGGTAAGTACATAGGAGACCCAGGACAATAGGAATTAGGGTATGCATTGAGGTAAATAGATTCAGAGGTAAACCTATGGAAACCTTCTGAAAGAACACATGTGCTCTAACAGTAATTGAGAGGTTATGCCTGGGGTAGAACAAACAGAAACCCATAGGAACAGTGATGTGTTCATCCATCTCCAACATGACAGGTGTTAGAGAAGGCAGAGAATAAGATACTGTGATTAAGTCTTGAGACATTAGCATGGCTTCAGAAAACCATTGGATATCTGAGAAGTCTAAGGAAAGTCAATATAGTAAGAAAAAATGAATTAGAGGAAAACTAATAGAAAACAAGGTTGCAAATTAAGAAAAGAACCAGATCATTTAAAGACTTGCAAGCCATGTAAGAAGTTTGGGCTTCATTCTAATTGCAATGGGTGTTGGGGACCACTCTGCCTGATTTCAGGAATTGTAACCCTAACCACCACCACCCTCTACCCCCATGGCTAAGGATGAGTGAGCAAACTCTGGAATGCGAGCCACAGGAGAGAAAGCTTGTCTCTGGTAGCAAATGCTGTTTCAGTTTCCTCCCTGCCCCCAAAGCTTGGTCGGAAGTCCATGACGAGTAAGTTCCCCCGCAGTGAGGGGGCAACCTAAGCTAGACTCAATCACTTGGGAGGCCATCATGGAAGAGCTCAGGGGGCTGTTCCTGAAAAACCTGTGAAATCTGCTCTGCTAAGAGTACTTTCATTCATATGATAAGAGTCCAAGAGGAAATGAGTATGTCTCCCAAAGTTTCTGCAACCCCCTTTCCTGACAGACTCAGACTAAGCCCTCAGATTTCTTTGAAATGTTATCTACTGTTTGATCCTTTCTGTCCTGTATTCCTGTGTATTACAACCCAATAAAAGCCCCTGGAGGAGGGGGCTTGATGTCTTTTTCCTCAGAGAAACTGGCTGCTCCTGGCCTTTGTTTCTTTTGAGAAACTGGCCACCTTTCCTTCCTAAGCAGATCATGTCTTGTCTTGTTTACTTTCATCCATGGTGGACAGGGGGACTTGCGGGAAAAGTCACCCTCACAAATGGGAAACCACAGGAGGGTTTTAAGTGAAAGAATGACATACACAATTTTGAGTTTTAGATCACTTTGGTTGCTAACAGGAGAATGGGATCACATTTATTGACCCTATTAGAAACTATACTACATGCTCTCTATGCTCATTTTACATAACCTTTATTCCATGTCTATGGAGCAGGTCCTTTTATGATCTCTGTGGCTCAAAGAGAGTGTGTCTAGCCCAAGATCACCTACCAGTGAGTGATGGAGGTGGGATATGAATCCGGATGTAGCCAGTCTCAAAGACTGAGCTCTAAACATACATCAAGACACTCTTGAGAATCTGAATGTAAAGTCTCTTCTCCCAACTCACCACCCAATGTTTTCTGATGTTCTTGTGGGCCCAGTAATTTATATCCCAGAATCCATTACCAACTCAATTGCTTTCCAGTGTGATTTGGGGGTTTTAATGGATCGTGGCTTTGTTTGGGAGTGTCACTTGCTTAGGGTTGCAGGTGTGCCTTCTTCTACTCATGAATCTTTTGTACCTGTCTATAAATTGTGCTATAAATTGTCTCAGTGTTTTGAAAACAGGTTGGAGAGATAGTAGGACATAGCTTGGTCCAGTGTCACTTGGGACCCTTGAATTCCTAGAATCTCTTTTAGTAGACTCAAACTGAGGGTGGGCTTTTGACTGGTACCATAACAGTAAAACCTTAACAGGGTTTTAAGTGGTTCCTTAAGTAGAAATTTGCCCAGATAAACCTTCCCTTGTACAAACATGGAGGATCTTAAATCTTGGGACATCTATCCCTGCTTCCTGCTGACTTACTTTTTCTACTCCATTACTAAAATTCAATTCTGTCGTTAAATCTCTAGAAAGAAAGATTCCATGAGTTTTCATCACAGGACAGTAGTTTTGTTTTGTATTTGTAGAAAGTCTCTTGTTACCCAAATGTCACCCAGAAATAAGCAAACCCAAGTTCCAAGCCCCAACTTTTACAAGTCTTTGCATATCTCCCACCATATCCTAAGTGCCCTCATTCACTGCCTTGCATATTCAATTACCTCAAATTCTTCACAAGTTTTATTATCTGTAATAACTAGCACAAATGGAGACAGCTTCCTGGCCCCTCCCGGTGAGTCATTCTTCCTACCATGTTCACCTTTCTTATAAAAATTTATGCCCCCCTGGTCACAAGTGGTAAACCTGTGACCTGAGCTGAGTCACTCACAGTGTCCTGCCTCTGGGACCCTGCCCCAACTTGAGAAATGAATAGGTGATTCAAGCTTGGCCAATTAGAGTACCTCATCAGATTTTTTCTTCTAATTAAACTAGAAAAAAGAAGACTTTTCCCTTCTCCACAAAAGGAGGTACTAAGATGTGCATCTAGATGTGCTGGAGGCCACATTACCCACCATGCAGTGCAGCATTGTGATAGAGTGGCCATGGCAGAGGGAAGCAGAGAAGTGAAATGAGCAGTTTCCCTATGGTGTCTCCTCCTCACTGTGGTGACTACCAGTCCTCTAGGTTTGTTCACATGACTTACTAAATTTCTCCTCCTTTCTTTTTTTCAGGAATAAGCTCTTATTTTTCATTTTATTTTTTGCTGGTGAGATAGAGAGATAGAAGTGGGTACTATCTCTCTATCTCTCACTATGCTGGTGATATTCTGTATCATTCAACATCAGAATCTAAATTGAGGAGAACCTAGGAACCCAGCCACTCTGAGATCTCAGATTTTTCTTTTTTCTTTGCATGTTTTATTTATGTATTTTTAAATTTAACTTTTTGAAGTTATTTTTTTCATTCCCCTTCCCCTACCATCACCCTTTGGTAATCATCGGCTTGATCTTTATTCTATGAGTCTGTTTCTGTTTTGTTTATTTATTTATTTTATTGTTTATTTTAGATTCCACATATAATTGAGATTATACAATATTTGTCTTTCCCTGTCTGACACATGTCACTTAGCACAGTACCCTCTAGGTCCATCCATGCTGTCACAAATGGCGAGATGTTATTTTTTATTGCTGAATAATATTCCATTGCATATAAACACAACATCTTCTTTATCCACTCATCCATTGATGGATATCTAGGTTACTTCTATATTTTGGCTATTACTAGTAATGCTTCAATGGACATAAGAGTATATATATCTTTTCAAATTAGTGTTTTTGTTTTCTTCTGAAAAGTAGCCAGAAGTATAATTGCTGAATCATATGGCAGCACTATTTTTAATTTTTTGAGGAATCTCCATACTGTTTTCTCTTTTCCTCTTTAAACTACTTTTATTCCTGATGAGAGCCAACCTTTCTTGGAATAACAAAGAAATACACCAAAAAGAGTGGACTGAAACATCTCTCTATGATGAGACACCATAACCACAGAAGTGATAATTTGTAGTCCAGCACTAATGGAAACCAAGGGAGATGACCTGAGGGCAGGCACACTGTGTGATTTCACAGGGAAATTCTGGATATTCATAATGCCCATTGTAAATCTTGGCCAAAAGTTTTACATACAATAGATTGTTTAAGAAGGGAATGAAATATATAATATTTTAAAATATTTAAATACAGACATGATTTTTTCTTAAGCTCAAATGTTTGAAGGACTGGATTTACCTGTTAAGGACCACACAGAAAATTCTAGATAAAGCATTTAAAAAAGAGTACCACATCAAATTTAGAATGTCTTCCAATACTGTACAATTATTTTCTCCTGCAGAAACTAGTTTCTATTTCAAACACAAACACTTAGGTATACACAGATTTCCATTCTTTTGCTTCCCATTTTCCTCCTCTCATTGCCTGATTTCTTCTTCATGGTTTGGGTTATTGGTCACCCAATGGCCCTTCCTTTAGCATGGACCATATCCTTGTCCTCAGAAAGGAAGGTTTAACCAAAGTCACTTTAGTTCAAATTGCAGGGATTCTTCTTTCTATAAGTTCATCTCCTGTGCTTTGCATACAGCCAAGACCCCAGCTTATGCCCCAGGAAATGGAAAGGCATATCCCCAAATTGACAGGCTTTCTGATGAGCCATGCTTCCAACCAGTGCTCAGTCTTCCTTCCTCCCCAGGGAATGAGTCCCTCGAGTAAATATCAGCTCAGCAGCTGGAGCCTCACTCCCAGACATGCCTGCCCCAACTCCATAGATCTTTGATTATTGCCTTCCCCACATGGGTTCTCCAGGACTCAGCATATCCCTTCCACCTGCCAAACCACCCCAGTACATATATCTTGCTGAAACCCACTTACCACCTGTCATTCCCCACACCTACTTCCTCAGGGAGGGTGATTTCTCACTATGAACCACCACTACCCACTCTCTGCTAACTTCTGTCTGGCCTGTCTGGGTCCATATTGTAGCTTCTCCTGCTGCAACTAAGATTCCCCTGACATTATGCATTTTGTCTTCCCAATCCAGTCCTCCAAGTCTTTGGAACTGTGTACGTTTGTTTCATCTCCTAATCCCAAATTGCAATATCCTTCAGTTTCTAACCTAGTATCCAGCTTCTTATATCCATTAATGTTGGATATAATATACTCCTTTATTTATTAGTATATTTTTTAGTATATTATTCCCATATACTTTGGGAATACCTCCAAGGGCTTATTTTGTCCTGTTCTTTTAAACTTTATATTGAATTTTACTAATAATTTTCAATTCATATTGCACTATGTCTATCAACTCCTATGTTACCACCCCTTTGAGATCTTTTTGTAGCTTCTATTCTATATTTGTATTTTCTGTGTAACCTCTCTGTATATAACTTTTTCCTCATTTTAAATATTCTAATTTTTTAGCAGTCTCCTACTCTTGACAAATCATCCATTTTCTAAATCTACCTCCTTGGCAAAGAAGGATTCTTACCTTTTGGTGTTTCATCTTAGATAAATATAATTGAAATTTGCTGAGAATTTAAAAATTTACGGACATTTTTACCTTTTAAAAATAAACCATAATTTAATAAATTATAACATAATTTATAAAATAAAATAAATTCTAAAATAGATTTTCAAATAATTTATTAAATTATAGAATAATTTATTAATAAATGGCTTTATCGTTTACAACTTGTTCTTACTCCAATTGTAGGTATGTTAACTACCTTTGTAGTACCTTATCCTTTTTATTTAATAAACTATTTAATATATTCTTTTACAGTGAGACTACCTAACTGACATCCAGAAAGGCAAGAGAATTGCTTGATTTTATTTGTGTACTTTTAAAAATCTTCTACGTAGTGATTCTTCCTCTGCTCATTTAAATTTTTCACATGCATAAAAATTAAAACCTTTCTACATATCAGATGCTGCCTGCTCCTGAGTTTCCTGTTATTGTCCACACTCCTTCCAGCCAATGGAGACAGTATTCACTGCTTCTTCTTCCCACTCACCTCCTCTCAGCCTCGACATGCAGTGAGCACTCCCTGTGAGCCTTCAACTCACTTTCCAATGATGGCATCTCAAAAATGAGCTGTATTATAAGCACCAGAGTTGCTAAGAGATTAGATCTTAATTGTTCTAGAAAGAAAGAGGAAAGAAAGAAAGAAAGAAAGAAAGAAAGAAAGAAAGAAAGAAAGAAAGAGAGAGAGAGAGAGAGAGAGAGGAAGGAAGGAAGGAAGGAAGGAAGGAAGGAAGGAAGGAAGGAAGGAAGGAAGGAAGAAAGAAAGAAAGAAAGAAAGAAAGAAAGAAAGAAAGAAAGAAAGAAAGAAAGAAAGAAAGAAAGAAAGAAAGAAAGAAAGAAAGAAAGAAAGAAAGAAAGAAAGAAAGAAAGAAAGAAAGAAAATACAGGCAGACCTTCTGGGTTTGGTTCCAGACTAGCATAATAAAGCAAATATTACAATAAAGCAAATAACATGACTTCTGGCCAAGATGGAGGCATAGGTGGAAAAACTGTACCTCCTCACACAACCAAGTTTAAAGACAACAAAGTTTCAGTAACAAAAACGCAGCCAAAACACAGAAAATTGAACTGTACGGAAGTCTGACAACAATGAAACATTCAGCTAGACAGGTAAGAGGGGTGGAGTCAGCAGCAAAGCGGGGTCAGGTAGGAAACAGCCAACCCAGGAACACAAGCAGCAGTTGCAGATCCCAGGCGTGGGGTGGCAACAGGCAGAACCAGTGAGGGCACAGGGTGGCTGGCTGACTGTGGTCACACATTCAAGCGCAGACAAACCAAGTGAAGGAGCGAACAGTGAGACAGACCAGTCAGGCTAGGGCCCCAGCAATGGGAATTAGAGCCTGAAAGCACCAATTGGAAAGACTTTAAGGGTTGAGGTGCTGGGAGAGTTTGTTGGAGAGACCCACAGGGTCCTGGAGGGTACACAAGCCCACCCATCTGGGAACCAGCACCAGAAGAGCCCAATTTGCTTGTGGGAAGTGGCAGAGGGGACAGAAATCTGAGAGAGAGCAGAACAAATGCCACTGCCCCTTTCTGACACCGCCCCCACATACAGCATCACAACCCAGCGACCTGCATGGCCCCGCCCTGGTGAACATCTAAGGCTCTGCCCCTCATACATAATAGGTGCAAACAGACAAAAACATTATGGCTCAAGAATAGCTCAAAGCCCCAGAGCCAATAATTCTAAGTGGCCAAGAGATAGCCAAACTTTCAGATGCAGAGTTCAAAACACTGGTGATCAGGACACTCACAGAACTGGTTGATTTTAGTCACAAATTACAGGAACAGGTGAAGGCTAAACTAATTGAAATGAATGGAAATGCACAGGAAACCAATAGTGATGGAAAGGAAACTGGGACTCAAATCAAAGGAGTGGACCAGAAGGAAGAAAAAAGTGACCAAACAGAAAAGGATAAAGAAACAAGAACTCAAAACAATGAGGGAAGGCTTAGGAACCTCCAGGACATCTTTAAATGTTCCAACATCCAAATTATGGGGGTACTAGAAGGGGAAGCTTATTCAAACAAATAATAAAGGAGAACTTCCCCAATCTCGCAAAGGAAATAGACTTCCAGGAAATCCAGGAAGCTCAGAGAATCCCAAAGAATCTGGACCCAAGAAGGGACACACCAAGGCACATCATCATTATATTAGCCAAGATTAAAATGAAGGAGAGAATCCTAGAAGCAGCAAGAGATAAGGGGATAGTCACCTACAAAGCAGTTCCCATCAGACTGTCAGCTGATTACTCAGTAGAGACCTTACAGGAAAGAGGGGCTGGAAAGAAGTATTCCAACTCATGAAATTTAAAGACCTATACCCAAGATTGCTCTATGTAGCAAAGCTTTCATTTAGAATGGAAGGGCAGATAAGGCGAAGTTCAAGGAGTTCATCATCACCAAGCCCCTATTGTATGAAATGTTAAACGGACTTACCTAAGAAAAAGAAGATTAAAAAGATAAACAGTAAAAGGACAGCAAACTCACAGTTATTAACAACCACACCTAAAACAAAAGTAAACTAAGAGGACAGCTAGATCAGGAGCAGAACCATAGAAATGAAGATCTCATGGAGAGTTAGCAACAGGAGAGTGGGAGGAGAAGGGGAAAAAAGGTACAGAAAATAAGTAGCATAAATGGTAGGTAGAAAATAGGGGGAGGGTAAGAATAGTATGGGAAATATAGAATCTAAAGAACTTGAGACACGTGATCATAAACTAAAGGTGGGGGAGTGGTGGGGGAGGGGGTGTGCCGGGTGGAGGAGAATGTGGGGGGGGAATAGAACAACTGTAATAGCATAATCAATAAAATTTTTAAAAATTAAAAAAAAGAAAAGACATGTGTTTCCATCCAAAATAAATGTCTGGAAATTATTTGGTCTTTGAATAAACTCAGGCCATCCATCTTCAGCCAGGAGTTTACTCTGAGGAGTCTTCATCAAGTGCTTACAATGTGAATAAAGACTTTTCAGAATGCAAATATCAAATTGCAGACGTGGTTCTGGAAGCCTCATGTTTCCATGTGAGCATACAGACACTCCTGGAACAGAGTCCTTGGCTGCCTGACCTTCTTGAAGAGGGGCAGAAAGGCACAAATGCAGAGAATTTCCTGTTCCTTTCAGAAGCAGATGGATATTGGGTTCTGTACTTCTCTGAAGATAAGATGTCTAGGAGCAAGAAAGACTGAAAGTCAAGAGAGCTATACATAATTTTTATTGTTTTTAAATGTGTTCTAATGCATGTTTGGATTTGCCTGCTGGAAGTAGACCACATGATCAACAGGTTGTAATAATTGCTACCACACTGTAGCAATCCAATTTCTAATTGCAACAGACAGAATTTGATTTTGCTTCATTTCACTTTCCCAATGGTAATGCTGTTGTGGATTTTATAATTATATAAAAGCAATAAAACAGCAGTGTATTGTACCCTTAGAAAGATACATATTGGATTGAACACATTTTCTCCTCTGATGGTAGGGAACAGTGGAGAGATTTGGGAATAACACCAGCAATCTTCCTAGCTGAGAATAAACCCAGGAAAATCTAAAGGCACAGTTCACAATATTACTGTGAAAAAAAACCCACTTCATTTGGAAAGCCAAAAAAAGCAACCAACTCTCCCAAACTGCAAGGACATTAGTCATATTGAAACAAAATGGAAATTTTACAAGATTAGCAACAAATAAAATCAAAATCTATACTTATTATGGAAAAAGCAATAATGGCCACCTGAAATCCCACAAAGAGCACTGGCCATTTTTATCACCACAAGAAAAAAATCTGAAATAGAAGATGACCTTTACCTGTAATGGTTAAGAAACCTGTTGTGGACAAAATTTTTGTTCCCCCCCCCCCCCAAATTCATGTGTTGAAATCCTAACTTCCCCATGTGATGGTATTGGGAGGAGGGGCCTTTGAAGGGTGATTAAGTCATGAGGGTGGAGCCCTCATGAATGAAATTAGTGCCCTTATGAAAGAGACTCCCAGAGCTCTCTTGTCCCCTCTGCCATGTGAGGACACAATGAGACCAGGAACAGGACCCCCGCCAGACAATGGATCTGCCAAAGCCTTGATCTTAAACATCCCAGTCTCCAGAACCATGAGAAATAAATGTTTGTTGTTTAAGCCACCCACTCTGGTATTTTTGTTACAGCAGTCCAAATGTATTAAAAGATTCATCCTTTACACACAGCATACATTCAATGAGTGGTTAAAAACAGATTGCTACAATAGACACTACTGTAATGTTTGTCACTAACTTGCTTTTTACACATAATAGACTTGCAGTCACATCTGCTTCTTAAAAGTTAAGCGGTTCCTGGATAATCTGCGTGTCAAGTTATCTAAACAAATGGTATTTGGTTCCTTGTGATCTGGTGGCTTAAAAGAATGTCTCATTAAAATCAGAAAAATGTCTTTTAGTCATTCATCAGCTCTATCAATAAACATCGTAAATCCCACAACATGGGTTTAGATCTGCTGAAGACTCTGATGGCATATCCTCATACAGTTAGTCTTCACTAGTGTGCAATTTTGTTGCATTAGTGATTCTTTTTTGTTTCAGTTTTAAGTTCAGTAATACTGACAACAGGTTAGAACTATACTCTCCAATGTGATAGCCACTAACCACATATGGCTATTGAGCCCCCAAATGTGACTAGTATGAAGTGAAATGCACTGAGAATATAAAATATATGCCAGATTTGAAGACAGTACCAGAAAAATACAAAATATCATAACTTTTGTATAGCTCCCATGTTGAAATAATATTTCAGATCATGTGTACTAAATTCACTATGCTTTAAAATTGATTTCATCCATTCTCTGCACTTCTCTGTTCTGCCATGGGCTACAGGAGGACTGCCTCTGAAACCAAGTCCACTGGCTTCCATGCTGGCCAAGTTCTTGTTCAGTTCAACCAATGAGTGGCCCCAACAGGAGATCTGAGGATGAGATGTTGGAATATTCTTTCCTCTTCTCCTCTCCCTACTTTATAGTCATGTTTCTTGGAGAAGCTGGGTGTCTCCATGACTTCAACTCCAACCTGGTTGTTCCTCCAAAGGCTTCTTCTTGCCCTGGACTCTGGCAACACGATGTCCTTCCTTTGTTACTTCAGCTCTAGACAATAACAATTCCCACTGTTGCTGGTCTCTGGGTCCCTGCAGATTTGTTACATCATCCCTTTAGTCATGGCTATTTACTTGAAGCACCTGGGATGAATTCTGTTTCCTACTGAGACCTACTATATGATGGCCATATTTTCCTGTACATACCAAAAGGAAAAGCCCAAATCCAACGCCTGTAAGACGGAATGTCTCATGTTATGTTAAGAAGAGCCTGATACACAGAAATCAGCTCACTCCTCTTCTTAGCTATCCAAGTGCTCCTCAATGTTTCATTCCACTCAATATGTTTGAAGCTCAGCCTATAGTGAGCAAGGTACTGTGCCGAGCCCCTGGGTGACAAGAAATTCCCAAGACCCAGTCTCACCTCAGCAATGTGAGCCAATGAGGAAAGCCCACAGAAGACAAACATATGCAGCTGAGAGAGTAAGTACCTACAGAACATCCAATGCAGCGTTTGAGAGCTTAGGGGAAGGAAAAAATGTGAGTGTGATCTGGGTTTCTCTTGCAATTATTTCTCTAAAAAATAGTAAGAAATGTAAAAATTTGCTTGACTATAAATCCTAGGTTAAGGAGTAGTACATAGTCATTATAACAAACACAGCTAATGCTTACCTAGTAGTTTGTATGTGTCTGACACTCTGCTAAGCACTTTACATAACCATTACAGCTATCACTGCCATGTAGTACTTATAATGTTGTAGATACTCACCAGTATATTAACTCATTTGATCTTCACGACAACCTTAAGAGATAAATATTGTTTAAAAAACAAACTGAGGCCTATTAAAATTTTAAGAGTTTATTTGAGCAAAATCAGTTCAAATCAGGCCAAACCAGAAGTGGTGAAGACCACTGCACCTATAAGAGCTAGTGTCAAGATCTTGATAGAGAAGACACAAAAGCAAAACAAAACAATTATTTGATTGGCAAAGGCTTAAGTATTTGCCTTATTTGAGAAAGTCTCATTAGCCACTTATGATCAGTTGTCTTTATATATTAATTTCTTAACCTAAAGGCACTTACAAGCTTAGGCTTTTGTTTGCTTACATGGGCTGCTAAGGCATTAGAGCTACCTCAGTCTCATGGCCTCCTTATTTTATTAATTTAATGATGGTGTTGGAGCCCCCATTTTACAGATTCAAAAACTGGGATGCATATTGGTTTCATCAACTCGCCCAAAGTCCTGTAGCCAATAACAGAACTGGAAGTCAAGCCACGCATCTCAGTCCCAGAGAATGCATTCTTAGCCACCATGTCCTCATAGTTAATCTCTGAAAATAGTTACATCTCATTTAATTCTCACAATAAAAAGCCTCACCCCATACAGTTCTAAAAAAGGAGATTCGGAATATCTTTTATAACTTGCCCAAGATCACATGACTATTCACCATTATACTATAGTGCCTCCCAATTTGTCCTGAATAATGAATGGAGCCAAACTCTAGAAAGCTTTCAGTACAAAGATGTATACTTTGGTATATCTGTCATTATTTCTCACTTAACTCCTCTTATTTCCGCCCCCCCCCAGGGCTCAGGTTCTTAGCACTCATTCACAATCTTCGAGTTCTTTTCCGTATCCAACTTCATATTTGTCTTCTTCTCTCCAACAGCTTACCTCCTTTTCCTTATCTTTTTCTGAATTAATTTTAACAACACTAGATATTTTCCCACTCCTGTGTGCAACAGCTTCACAGACCAGTCTTGATTGTCTTAAACCAATCAGCATGCATTATCAATCTTTTTCCAGTGATTGGTTCAGAGATAGGAATAGCAGGGTACTGTGGCCAGCTTTCACAGACTTCAAAAACTTTGTGGAGGCCTCTTCCTAACTCTGTATTTAGTGATATCATTTTGGTAGGCTGAAATCAACCATGGTGAGAGTATTTATGCCAACTAAATCAAATGCTACAATTGGGGCTTTTTTTCTTTTCTTTCTTTCTATTTTTCATTTTTGAGAAAGAGAAAGAGAACATAGATGCCAGTGTTTTAAACACCTACACACTACTGGACAGGCATGACTTTGTTAGGTAGGTTAGACAGCACACCAAGGCAGGAAAAAGGAGGGAAACATGTCTCACCTGTCCACTCAGCATTCCTGAGCCTGGTTCAGTAAGATTGCCAGGCATTCCAAATACAAGCAAAACTATGATAGTGCAGGAGCAGGGAGTCCTTGAAAATCCATGTGTATCATCTCCATTCACTGGGATAAGGGAAACCTGGAGGCTACATATTCATCACAAGGCCTAGATGGGGGAAGGGGTGGGAATCCACAGTGCCCAAAGAATAAGCCTATAGAACAACTTTGGTTAATTGCCTGCCTTCAGTCATGCATGCAAAGCGAACAAATAGAATCTAGAGCTAGATAAGGATTCAGGCTAACAGACCCCCCATACTTATCTATGTTTGGGTAGTCACATCTCCTGGGGAAAGCTGGCACCACTTTTACCCATCAATCAATATGTAACTCCCTCACCCCCATCCCACTAACTATATACATACTCAGAATAAAGGACTCACTCTCTTTGGACACCTGGCCTTTGGCCACCTGGGTGCTGGCCACCCGGGCTCTGGGTACTCTGCTCTTGCTACCCTTGCTTTGCTCTCCCATTAGAATTTAGCACTAATAAACTTCATCTGCATGCTAATAGGCTTGCTGATCTGTAATTCTTTTCTGTGTCAGCAAGAAGAGCCTAGTTTCTGCTGTTAACAACTTCCAGGCTTTTGGGAAATTATTCCTCTGGGGAAAAAAATGAGATCTCAAACTACTGAAGCTATTTGGGCCACCATTAGAGGGCCAAACCACATGAAAAAATTAAAGGACCCAACCAGGTAAAAACTTAAAATTAAAAATTAAAGAGTCAGTGCCCTGATTGTAGACTTCTGAATTAAACAAGTTGGAACTGTACATCTCTTTACTCTTCAGTTAAATGAGCCAATAGAGTCTGTATTTTAAAACTAGTTGGAATTGACATAATTTAATCAAAGTCTTGAGTTGATACACGCTTTGAACTTATGAGTAAGGCCAACCATGTTGCTCCACCCCAAGAGGACCATTCACATTGAAGTCATTGTAAAGAGTAATTCTTAGGGTTGACAGGGCACAACCTGGGCAGCTATGGGTGACATATGCAATGGGTGTAACTAAGAAACAAACTTACCTATTCCCTGTCATTCAACAGAAGCCAAAGCTTATGCTAGTAGTTCCCCATTAATTCATTTTATTTTTGTAGCTCCACTTTCATTAATCTTTTCTTATTCCCTGACACAAGAAAGATACCCATTGACCTGTTTTTTATTTCCTCACTTCTTTCAACAGCCAATCTTTCCTTCTCTGTGTCCTTATTTCATGTTTTCCATGGCCATTAGAAATTCCTAAAAGGAATAAATAGACTCTTTAATGTTGGCTGGCTCCATCAATTAATCAATGTTTTTCCACTCATCTTGCAAGCTTGTTCATTTTGTTATTTTGCTTTCCATTTCCCTCATATTGGCCAAACTGGCTTATTTATCATCCTCCAAATATGTCCAACTAATATGTTTCAACACCTCTGTATGTGATGCTGTTCTAGCCTTGAATTCCGTGTTCCCTTTATCTTTCCCTATTGAAATCTTATGTTTCCAGCAAGTCCCAAACCAAATCCCTTCCCTTATGATTGTGTAATGTTTTTATAAGAAGCAGACTTCTTTAGTCAAAAGAGCTAATTTGTTGGATAAAAACTACAGGGCTAACTGAGAACCTAGGGCACCAAAGGCATGCAGGTCTCATGTGAGTCTGTAGATGGAGGTATCAGAAAATCAGAAATGAAAATTACTCTCTCCCTCTCTGGGACTCAAGTCTCTGCTTGTCTGATTTCTTCATATCTGCTTTATTATTCTCATTATCGTCATACCAACTCTGTACTCTATATGTTTTATGGCTTATTTGTCTCATCAATTCCAGAGTCCATTGGAAGCTGAGTACATACTTACTATGTCCTAACTTCTTAATTTCTTGGAGAGAAAAGATGAGAAATCCAGCTTAGCCAATGGGTTGACTCCCCTGAGTCTGAAGTCCACCCCTTGACCAGTCAACCATGGAGCCAGGCTGAACCTACATGAGCACTTGTGAGAAGAGCATATATGGGCATGGAAAACATGTTTGGCATCTCTAATATACTACTCATCCCACACAGAGCAATCTGAACTCTCACATACCCTATTTATTTTATTCACCTTATGCTGCAGCAACTTTATTTGTGTCTTACTCCATCCTTAGGGTGCAGGGAACATACTTATGTTATTTTATGTTTATCTTATGTAATAATTGGCATTACAGTTGGGTGTTACAGGAATCTGACTCTGAAATGTAGTTTATGTGCAGGATGTTTATTAATGAATGTCCTTTGTATCAAGACTTGTGGAAAAGAAAGGAAGTAAGCAAGCAAGATTGGGCAGAGAGAGCCAGTAGGCTGCCATGAAAAGCAAATGGCAGCCTCAGCCTAGTTTATGGGGAGCTCTGGAGTCAGATTGTGATTTCAGCATTGACCTAGTTAGGCTGGGATATCCAGCTGTCTGCACCATGTGTCTCTCAGTCCTCAAATGTTAGCTTCCAAGGAAGCAGTATGGATTTGTACAAGGGGGCTCTCTCTTTACACATTACACAGTGCATGTGTTTGCCTATGTGTTAGCTACTTCAAAGCAGAGAGACAGAGATGGTGGCGGTGAGCAAGGGACAAAGGAAGAGGGAAAGAATGAAAATAATTGTTGAATGAAGGAATAGATGGGTGAATCCATTTTAAACAAATCCTACAGAAAAACTAAACTAAACTAAACTAAAACAAAACAAAACAAAAAACACTGCCCCAGCCACATGGCTCTGTTAGTTAGAGCACTGTCCTGTGCACAAAAATGTTGCAGGTTTGATTTCCAGTCAGGGCATATACTTAGGCTGCAGGTTATGTGCCTGATTGGGGCATGTATGGAAGGTAAATGATCAGTGATGTTTCTCTCTCACATAAATGTTTCTCTCTCCCCCTTTTTCTTTCTCTAAAATCAATAAAAATACATCCTCAGGTGAGAATTAAAGAAAAATCCCAAGATTTGAAGTTAATGATGTGTACAAATTTTACATCTGCCACATACTATGACTTTCAGCAAGTTACTAAACATCTGTCACTTCCCTTCTTCCCCTTCTGATTACAGCAAATATACTCCATGTATGCCTATCTCTCATATTTGTGTGACTAAGAGAAGGAATACAAATGGAGGTCCCTGTCCCACATGTGTGACACCTCACACACACAGTGGGCACCTCAGTCCACTCAGTCCTATCTGCACTCTGCTCCAACACTCTTGTTAAAAGCAGCCCCCCGCACACCCATGGATCTAAGCGTGTGTGCCATAGGTATGCTCCATCCTTAGCCAAAAAGGCCTAGAAAGAGGCCCTTGCAGGCTCTGAAGTGCTCTCCTCTTTGCCTACAAGTTCCCCACTTCATGTGGAGGAGGGAGGAGGAAGGGAAAGTGGATCCCTCTGAATTGTTAACTGGCTTAAATCTTTTAGATTCTCACTTGTCAATGGCTTTGTTTGATTCCAGCAGTTCTCCATTGACTTCAGGAAGTCCTGAATATTTTGCAAGATTTACAATTTTCTTTGCAATTTGTTTGTAGTGTATATGACTAGCCTATATCTGATGGTTGTTCTCAATGTGTGGGCGTGTTAGGTTCCATTTTCTAGAGTTAAACTGGGAATGATGTTAAAATAGGGATTGATTTTATGCATGGTTAGCAAATTGGTGACAGTTCTTATATTGCAGTGCATTTTGATTCCCTCTGAGCCATTTACATTTGGGAATTTGAATAATGTATCCTCAGACAATGAGCACCTTTGTATTTTAGCTGTTGCCTTTATATGAATGAACTAGCTATTGGAGCAGGATACCCACTCTGATACTACAGAAATAAAACTGGACTTTCTGGGTGACTTCCATGCACCTGTCCATGGTCTGAGCTGGAAGGAAACACAATAACCCAAAAGAGAGGAATTTAAAAAAAAACAACTAAAACAAACAAAAAACCGTGTACATCAGGTAAAGAAAAAGCCACTTGTACCATCAATAGTACTAGTGAGTGCTACTGGTTAGAATGAAAGTTATGAGCTTCCAGCTATTTCTAACAATGTCTTGTATAAAAAAACGCTGTCACATTCAACACTTGATTAGGCTATCAGTGGCCTCAGTTACAAGGACATAGAAAAAATACTAGAAAAGTATTGTGGAAAAGTAAAGAAATAGCATTTATATTTTAAACCTCCATATAGTTCACACCTTCTGGTGCCTCCAGCCCTGTGAGGGGACAGTGGCCACCTGGAGGACCCTGGGGGGACATCCCTCCTCTGGATGCAGATACAAAGGAGAAGGGAGTTGCTGGATTAACATCTCAAAGGGGTAATTCAATGATTCATTTTTTAATGAACAAATCAAAAAAGGAGTTCACAGGACATGGATGGAATAAGCTTCTTCAACACCTCCCCCATGTCAAGACACAACTTCCGGGAGTACAATGAGTTTTGGACAACAATAGGTTAATTCCTTAGTCTGGGGTTATCATATCATGCTTAAAAATGTAGAACTTAACACCATGTTTGGTGCACACTTGGGGTTTAGATTCTGCATAACTTGTGATCTTCTGATTTTTAAAAATCCACTTAGTTCGATGAGACAGATTCTGTGCTTTCTTGCTATGCCTCTGAGCCAGGAAATGGAGTTTCCCATTTTTATGAACTTGGAAATATTTTGAGGATCCCAGCTATAAAGGGAATTTCAATTATAGTTTTTCACCTCATTAGGGCCAGCCAAAGATATTTCTCCTTCCTCTCATCCTCATTAGGACAATAAAACCTTAACCCAGCCTACAGCTCTGTGCCCTGGTCTGATGGCTGGAGCTCCTCTTCCTTATTTCTGCCATTAGGAGACTTTCACTACTTTACCTATTACATGTAGATTCACTATGCATTTCTACATGACTAATAAGGAAGGAGAATCCACATCAGCTGACTGCCCTATGGTAGATCCAGGTTCCAAGTGCACTGTGTAGCAGTTCCCACTTCCTCCTTGTCTTTCCTCTTCTCTTCCCACTTCTCGCTTCCACTTATATTGTTTTCTTCCCTCAGCTCCCAGGTTTCACCTCAAAAGCTAGGTGGGGTAGCAGCTCTATAAAACTGAGAAAAATACTTGCCACTTTCTGATTTCATGTGGCCAAGCCACATAGCTCTCAAAAGATAAGATTCACACACACACACACACACACACAAGAGGATGAGAAATGACAATGCTTTAGGGCAACTTGTTGAATATTATCAAACATATTTTTGGCTGAGCCCTCAGCTCTAACTCTCAACATTTCAGAAGTTAAGAAAGTATCATCTTTGAAGTAATATATGGGGGTGACTTTTCCCTCAAATCCCCCCATCTGCCATGGATGAAAGTAAACACTACCAAGACATGATCTGCTTGGGGAGGAGAGGTGGCCAGTTTCCCCAGGGAAAAAGAGGCCTTGAGCCCCTTCCTCCAGGGGATTTTATTGGGTTGTAATACACAGGAATACAGAGTGGCAAAGATCAAACAATAGATAACATTTCAAAGAAATCTGAGGGCTTAGTCTGAGTCAGTCTGTCAGGAACGGGGTTTTGCAGAAACTTTAGGGTTTCCTGCTCAGAACCCTTAACGTATGAATGGAAGCACTCTTAGCAAAGCAGGTTTCACAGGATTTTGAGTAATGCTTTGTGATGCCACGTTCCCCCCCCCATCCACTCCAGCAAGGCAAGGAGCTTCACCCCTCCCAACTAGGTTTTCAGGCCTAAGTGTATTAGAGCCAGGATGTGTTTCTCCCAGAGGACAGGGGGACTCAGGCCATGTCACATAGCTGGGGGGCAAAGGTGTATTGCCCGCACTTTGTCGCAGCCCCCTAAGTCCTTCCATGATGGCCTCCCAAGTGATCGAGTCTGGCTTAGGTTGCCCCTCTCTGTGAGGAGACTTAGTGGATCATTGACTTCCAATCATGCTTTGGGGGCAGGGAGAAAACTGAGACAGCAATTGATATCAGAGACAAGCTTTATCTCCTGTGTCTTGCATTCCAGAGGTTGCTCACTCATCCTTAGCCATGGGACGTAGTTACAATCAATTCCTGAAACCAGGCAGAGCAGTCCCCAATAGTAATCTTGTGAAAGTGATTAAAAAATTTAAATCTACAAATCAATGTTGCTTTCTTTTTATTAGAAAAAAAATACATTAAATTTAAGGTCACCCCTCACCAGGAGAAAAGTGGAATGCACTAATGTTTAGTTGCAAATTTCCCAAATCTTTTGAACTTTCATAGCTAGGTACTTCTTTTAATGTATTCTTAGGTTTTTCAGGCAAGCATATTGGACATTCCCTCCTGTGTATCAGTTTCCTCTCAGTTATTTCTCCACAGTAACTTCAAGAACTGTCTCCATGAGGCTTGCACTGCTTTTGGCTTTGCTTCCCTGGATCCTGTGCCCAAGGCAGCAGCCTTCCCAGTGCCATCAGTGATCCCTGGTATGCCCTCTGTCTTTTATAATAAATACTCAAATTCCTCCCTGGGGGGAAATTTTTTCACTTTTAATTTTTAAATCTTTCCATCCAGCTATATTACTTTTGATCATCATGCCAAGGTGAGACTGACAGATGTGGACAGTGTTACAGCTGCTGCTGAGCACTGGTTACCTTAGAAATTCAGGGAAAACAAACTTAGTGTTACCATCAGTGATTACCTAGACATTGAGAGGGAGAGCAAAAGGGACTTAGACATTAAGCAAATATAATGGGGAGCATAAGCCTGCTTATTCAACCAGGAAACTACAGCTTCACAATCCAGGGTACCACAGCCTTGTGCTCCACCAAGGTAATTAATACTCCTCCCTCCCCACCTCCAGTACCTGATTGTTGGGGTGCATAGAGGGAAGTGCTGAACCATAGAGATCTGTCAGTATAATTACAGGGTGGACCTACCAAAGCCCACAAAATCTTGAGAAGCTGATTGGTCATTTTGAGAAATCACCTGGTCTGTCCCTAATCCAAGCTCCTGCATATAACCCCAGGGGAACAAAGAAGCTCTCTCTTTTCCTCATGACCTGCACTCGCACACTGCACTTGCCTGTTCTCTCCATGGACATGAGGCCCTAGAAGCCACATGGTCCATGGCCATGCAATCCCACACTCAGGCTCCAGCAGGGGGCATGAGTACTGAGACAAAGCAATGGGCTGCAGGTGGAAACACTCGATAAACTGGCCGGATGCTGGACTGGACTGTGCTTTAATATGGAGCAGAAACTCTGGGTGGTGACCATTACCCTGGCCCTACTGAAGACAAGAATGGACATTTTTTCACGGCAGATAGAGGGAAATGGGGCAGTGGGAAGTCAGGGATTAGCTCCTATCTCCACATGAATAAACCAGGACACACCACAGTCTCCCATGTATGTGCCCTTGGAATGCTCTCCTTGTGATCCTGTGGAAGAATCTAATTCCCACCAACAACAATAGAATTTTAACAAGCTATTAGGGAACCCCCTCACCTCAAAGCTTTTGAAAAATAATGTAGAGTAAATAAGTCACAAGCCCTACCTGCATCGATCAGGCTGGCATTGTGGCTGCATGTTCAAGAAACAGAGTAAGAGAGACAAAAAGCTGAAGAGAAACAAAAGTTGATTGTTTTCAACAGTTCTGAGGCAGAAAGCTCTGTGCTTCTTTTAAACAGATTGATTTATAGCTTGTGCTATTATGTGCAAGAGCACCCACAACCTGAAGTGTTTGGTGTCTTGACCTGTAAAAATAAGTCTATTAATTCTAATCAATCTCTCCCTATGCAGAGGTGCCTGAAATTTAGCAGGCAAAGAGATGATGTGGTATTGCAGCTCAGGAACTAACCATTGTCTTTGGTAATCAGCAAGGTCTTTGCAGTAGCAAAATTATCATTCCAAGTACCACAGTGGGGAAGGGGCTCCTATATTTTAATGAGAAATTGGAGGATTGTTTTCATTTTTAATTGCTGGGGCTAATTAAGCCCTGGGGCTCTCATGCCGCCCTGGACCCTGGCGGGTGCGTGTTCCCAGATGCTTCTGCAGGGCCTTGCCCGAGCTGTGGGTATTCTGCCTGTCCCAACTTCCTGCTGTAATTAGTATGGACCTTTCTGCCGATTAAGTACTTTATTACAGAAACCAATTATGAAGTCTATAGCTGGTTCACTGTGCCTTAAAAAGGATTTTCCTGTGCTTTGTGAGGGGAATTCTAAGGGTGGGTGTTGTTTCAAACTTTGAAGGACAAATTAGGAATTGGCACATCACACAGATGGTCAAATGTTAATATATCCCTAGAAAATGAAAATATTGAAAATCTGCACCAGGAAAACCAAGCAAACAAAGCTTCCTTTAAACTGAGATTTGGGCTGGAGTTGGGGAAGAAATAAATGCTATCATCTAGCAGTACCCACAAATTGCTGTAACAAAAGCTCCCTGTAGGATGCCTACACAAGCCCTGTGGTGAGGAATCTGTGCTTGGGCTAACACATGAGTCCACGATGAGATCATGTAGTAAAAGATTTCAGTAAGAACTACATATTTTCTCCTACAATACTACTGTCATAATGTTTTCACAGAATTCACTGAGGTATGTGAAGAAAAGACAAAAAGTGAAGAAGGATGAACCTGAGAGACTGGGAATTTGTAATAGTCTTTAGTCAATTATTGCATCCTTCCTCTTAAAGCCCTTTTTCTATGGAGAAAAAAGAAAAGAAAAATATTCTTTATTTATTATGTCTTGTTTCTACAGGTATTTTGTATGTAGCTAGATACTACAGATACCTATATAGACATTGAGAAACAGACAGACAGAACTATTAGTGTATTTTTTGCTTTGTTTGGCTTGGGTTTTGTGGGGGGTGTGTGCATGTGTTTTAATGGGCACTGAGGTTTTCTACCTCCAATAAAAAATTACTTATTTTTGTATTTGGGTAATGGGGGTGGGGAGAGTGATAATCAGCCTGTCCTAACACTTCCAGACTTGGGGCAAGAGTACAATGAAGACTCCTACTCTGTGCCTCCCTGTTCTTTCTACCTCCACTCCTGAGGGAGCCACTCCTTCCCCACCTCTTGGGCCTAGGGGTGGCACACCTATAGTAAAATATACCTTTATGAGGAGAACCCAGAAAAGAGATGGATTTAAGCTATAGAAGCAGGCTTGAGGCATTTGGGCAGGTCATGAGAGCATATAGTATGGCCAGACTTTTTCCCAATCTCTGATACTAGAACTTGGTGGGGTAGGGACAGAAGTCAGCTCTGGATGGATATTAACCTTTGCCCCTGAGAGCCCTGGGGACCCCTACTACCTGAGAAGGATCTCAGCAAGAGGAGAAACAGAACAAGCTCTTTATATCTCAAAGTTCAAGGCTGGGTCCTGGGTGCCCATCTCTAAAAGCCACACTGGACCAGACATTTAAACTTATGTAATCACATTTATTATTTATTCAACAAATATATTTTAACTTTCTGCAATATCCCATGAACTATGCTATGTACCAAGTATGTTGTGGTAGCTAATCATATAAGATAAAATGATGCTTTTTAAATACACATACTAGAATTTATGTAAAAAGGTAAATGAAGTTTCTATTGCTCCAATTGTTATAGAACTATAACTACTCTTTAAGGATTTTGTTTCAGCATCTACACTGTATGTATGTATGTATATATATATGTGTATGTGTGTATGTTTATATACTACATATATAAGAATATATAAGTGTGCATGTGTGTGTGTATGATTCAGAGATTTGAAGACACTACTCCTCTTAACAGATGAAGAAATTGAAGTTCAGCATATGTAAGTGTTGTGATCAAAGAAATTCTGCCACAGTGGGATTGATGCCAAGCTTCCAGGAAGCCCATGGACTGCAGAATTGATCAGTGCACATAAATTTCTTTTTTTAATTTCTATTATTTTATTATTTTAATTTAATTGTTGTTCAAGTACACTTTTCTGTCTTTTACTCCCATCCCAGCCCAACCCCCCCACCTCCATCCCGTTTCCACCCCCCTTAGTTTTCATCCCTGTGTCCTTTATACTAGTTCCTATAAATCCTTCCCCTGTTTGCCCTGAAATTCCCTCCCTTCTCCCCTCTCCTCTCAGGTCACTGTCCCCCTGTTCTCTATTACAGTGTCTTTGGTTATATTTTGCTTGCTTGTGTGTTTTGTTGTTTAGCTTCCTGATTATATGGTATTTTTCTTTCAACGTCTGGATTATTTCACTCAGCATAATGTTTACTATTTCCATCCATGCTGTTGAAAAGAGTAGGAGCTCCTTCTTTCTTTCTGCTGCATAGAATTCCATTGCGTATATGTACCATAGTTTTTGGATCCATTCATTTACTGATGGGCACCTAAGTTGCTTCCAAGTCTTGGCTATTGTAAATTGTGCTGCTATGAACATTGGGGTGCATAGGATTGGTGTTTTAGGGTTCTTAGGACATAAACCTAGCAGTGGAAATTGCTGGGCCAAAAGGCAGGTCGATTTTTATTTTTCTGAGAAAATTCCATACTATTTTCCATAGTGGTTGTACCAGTCTGCAATCCCACCAACAATGGATTAGGGTCCCCTTTTCTCCACAACCTCTCCAACACTTGTTGTTTGTTGTTTTGTTTATGATGGCTATTCTAATCAGTGTAAAGTGGTATCTCATTGTGGTTTTAATTTGCATCTCTCTGATAGCTAGTGATATTGAGCATCTTTTCATGTGTCTCTGGATCTTCTGTATGTCCTCCTTGGAGAAAAGTCTCCTCAAGCCCTTTGCTCACTTTTTACTTGGGTTGCTTGTCTTCTTGGAGTGGAGTTGTGTGAGTTCTTTGTATATTTTGGAGATTAAACCCTTGTCTGAGGTATCATTGGCAAATATATTTTCCCATACAGTTGGTTGTCTTTTTTATTTTAATACTGTTTTCTTTAGCTGTGCAAAAGTTTTTTATTTTGATGAGATCCCATTTGTTTATTCTTTCCTTTATGTTCCTTGCTCTAGGAGACATATCAGTAAAAATGTTGCTGCATGACATATCTGAGATTTTCTTGCCATTGTTCATCTCTAGAACTTTAATGGTGTCACAGCTTATATTTAAGTTTTTTATCCACCTTGAATTTATTTTGGTGTATGGTGTAAGTTGGTGCTCCAGTTTCATTTTTTGCACATAGCTGTCCAGTTCTCCCAACACCATTTGTTGAACAGGTTATTTTTAGTCCATTTTATGTTGCTGCCCCCTTTGTCAAATATTAATTGACCGTAGAGAGTTGGGTTTATTTCTGGGCTCTCTGTTCTGTTCCATTGGTCTATGTGCCTGTTTTTATGCCAGTACCAGGCTGTTTTGATTACAGTGGCCTTGTAATACAGTTTGGTATCAGGTATTGTGATCCCTCCTATTTTGTTCTTATTTCTCAAAATTGCAGGTGCTGTTTGGGGTTGTTTATGGTTCTATATAAATGTTTGAAGTGTTTGTTCTATGTCTGTGAAGTATGTCATTGGAACTTTAATAGGTATTGCACTGAATCTGTAAATTGCTTTGGGTAGTATGGACATTTTGATGATGTTAATTCTTCCAATCCATGAACAAGGTATATGTTTCCATTTGTTTGTGTCTTCCTTTATTTCTTTCTTCAGTGTTGTATAGTTTTCTGCATACAGGTCTTTTACCTCATTGTTTAGATTTATTCCTAGGTATTTTATTTTTCTTTTTGCTATATTGAATGGGATTTTTTTTCTTGATTTCTGCTTCTGCTGTTTCATTGTTGGTATACAAAAAAGCCTTTGCTTTCTGGATATTGATTTTGTATCCTGCTGTTTTGCCAAATTCATTTATTAGGTGGAGCAGTTTTTGGGTAGAGTCTATAGAATTTTCCATGTACACTATCATGTCATCTGCAAACAATGACAGTTTTGTTTCCTCCTTTCCAATTAGGATGCCTTTTATTTCCTTTTCTTGTCTGATCTCTATGGCTAAAACTTCCAATACTATATTGAATAGAAGTGGTGAAAGTGGACAACCTTGTCTTGTTTCTGATCTTAGTGGAAAAGCTTTTAGTTTTTGCCCATTGAGTATGATGTTGGCTGTAGGTCTCTCATGTATGGCCTTTATTATATTGAGGAATACTCCCTCTATTCCCACTTTGCTGAGTGTTTTTATCATAAATAGGTGTTGTACCTTTTCAAAAGCTTTTTCCACATCTATTGATATGATCACATGATTTTTGTCTTTGCTTTTGTTTATATGATGTATTACATTTACTGATTTGTAAATATTAAACCATCCTTGCATCTCTGGTATGAATCCCACTTGCTGTATTATCTTTTTAATGTATTGCTGGATGCAGTTTGCCAATATTTTGTTGAGGATTTTAGCATCTATGTTCATCAGTGATATTAGCCTGAGGTTTTCTTTCTTTCTGTGTGTGTGTGTGTGTGTGTGTGTGTGTATCTTTATCTGGTTTTGGGAATGGAATGGCTTCATAAAAAGAGTTTGGGAGCAGACCTGGCCCGGCCCTGGCACAGCCAGATGGAGGCAGCAGCCTCAGCCTGTGGCCTCTGCGCTGTTCCCTCAAACCTTATTGACCTGCAGCCGTCTCCTCACCATCTGGTCTATCAGTGTCTGCTACAATTTCTGGACTCCTATTTTTCTATATGCTGGGTCACTGTTGGCTATTTGCTGTGGTCCTCTGCAGATCGGCCAGGTTTTTCTCCCATGCCTGGGGGGAAGCAGAATCATTTGTCCTACTCTCCTGCCATCTCCTATAGAAATTATTGACTATTTAAATACATATCATGGCCAATTTTGACATTGTGAGTAAAGCTTGTCATGATGCCACAAACTCTTTTGCAATTTTGTTGTTTCCCAATCAACCAAGTATGAATGAAAATGTTGGCAAAGCTGTGGTTTGTCTTTCCTGTGCTGAACAAAAATTTCATTCTTGAGAAGTTGGTGTCTTCAACTGGCTCAAAGCTCTAACTTCTCAAAAGTACTCTTGAAAACTAGTTAGCTTGGCTGGATGAAAGAGAACTTTTTTAGCAAATCAAAATACATGTTCAGTATATCTTTGCAAGATGAGGATAAAAGCACTAATAAATACATCTGGCCTTTCAGATGACCTGAATATTGGAAATAACCCAGCCTGACCTCCCCCCACCTTTTCCATCAAAAACTAGAGTGACCTTCGAAGTGCAGAAAATCCTGTCAAAATGTCACCAACACTCCCTCCAGGGGAGGGGGAAGGGCTGAATGTAAGATTAGAGGCCTCATCACACAAAATACAGGTCCATGAGCCTCACCCCATCCTGGCCTAATCCATCATGAGTGTGTACATTGGCTTCGGCCAACACAAAGAGATACTCTTTTGTAGAATGGGGGATTTCTCAGCTGTGACTGCGAGAACCTCATCTCTCAATATCCAAAGCTACCAAAATTTCTAATAAAATGTGTACCAAAGTGTAAATTTTCTGTTTTCCCCTCATATAGAAATACTGAATTTTGGCAGGAGCCCCACCAATTTTTTAAAATTATATTCCCCTTGGTATTGAACTTACTAAGGTAACACTGGTTAACAAAATTATACAGGTTTCAGGTGCACAGTTCTACAACACATCATCTTTGCACTGTATTGTGTGTTCACAACCCCAAGTCAAGTCTCCTTCCATCACTATCTATCCCCACTATACCCACCTCAGCCTCTCCAACATCCACCCAGCACTTGCCACACTTTTATTCATTCACTCCACCCCCTACATCCAGCACCTCAACCCCAATCTCCATGACAAGAGTCAACCTGCTCTCTATTGATGAATCTGTCCTTATTTTGCTTGTTAATTCATTTTGTTCATTAGATTCCACATATGAGTGAAATCATATGGTACTTGTCTCTCTCTGACTGACTTATTTCACTTAATATGAAGTTCTCCAAGCCATTGCGTGCTGTAACAAAAGGTAAGATTTCCTTCCTTTTTATGGTTGGGTACTACTCCATTACATAAATGTACTACAGCTTTTTTATACATGGAACTGCTGATAAATACTTGGATGGCTTCATAATCTTGGCTATTGTAAATAATGCTGCAATGATCACAGTGTGCATATAGTCTTTCAAATTATTGTTTTGGGTTCCTTGGACAAATTCCCAGCAGTGGAATTGCTGGGTCAAAAAGCAGTTCCATTTTTAATTTTTTGAGGTAACTCCACACTGCTTTCAGCAGTGACTACACCAGTCTGCATTTCCACCAACAGTGCACTAGGGTTCTCTTTTCTCCACATCCTTGCCAATACTTGCTGTTTGTTGATTTATAATGATAGCCATACTGGCAAATGTGAGTTGATATCGCATTGTGGTTTTAATCAGCATTTCTCTGATGATTAGTAATGTTGAGCATTTTTTCATATGCCCATTGACCATCTGTATGTCCTTTTTGGAGAACTGTCTATTCAGTTCCTTTGCCCATTTTTAATTGCACTTTTTCAGTGAGTTTTATAAATTCTTTATAAATGTTGGATATTATCCCCATATCAGATATATCATTGACAAATATGTTCTCCCATTCAGTGATTTGTCTTTTCATTTTGTTGATGGTTTCCTTTGCTGTGCAAAAACATATTAGTTTAATGTAGTCCCTATTGTTTATTTTTCTTTTGTTTCTGTTACCAGAGAGAATATACCAGAACAAAGTTGCTACGAGAAAAGTTTTAAATTTAACTGCTTATGTTTTCCTCTAAAATTTTTATGGTTTCTAGTCTAACATTTGAGTCTTTAATACATTTTGAGTTTATTCTTATACACAGTGTAAGAAGGTTGTCTAGTGTCTTTTTCTTTTCTTTTTTGCAGGGATCTGTCCAATTTTCCCAACACCATTTATTGCATAGACTGTCTTTACCCCATGGTAAGCTTTTGCCTCCTTTGTCAAATCTTAATTGACTGTAAAGGTGTGGGTTTATTTCTGACCTCTTTATTCTGTTCCATTGCTATATGTCTGTTTTTATGCCAGTACAATGATAGTTGATTACTACAGCCTCGTGGTATAGTTTGATATCAGATAGCACAATACATCCAATTTTGTTCTTTCTCAAGATTGCTGTGGCTATTTGAGGTATTTTCTGGTTCTATATAATTTTTTGGAATATTTGTTCTAGTTCTGTGGAATACACTATTGGTATTTTGATAGAAATTGCATTGAATATATAGATTGCTTTGGGTGATATGGATATTTTAATCATGTAAATTCTTCCTATCCATGAACACAATATATACTTCCATTTATTTGTATCTTCTTCAATTTCTTTCTTCAGTGTCTTCTAATTTTTCAATTATAGGTCTTTAATCTCCTTGGTTAAATTTATTCCTCAGTATTTTATTATTTTTGAAGCAATTGTGAGTGGGATTTTTTTCTTAGTTTCCCTTTCTAATAGTTCATTATTGGTGTATAAGAATGCAACTGAATCTTAGATATCTATTTTGTATGCTGCTACTTTACTGAATTTATTTATTAGTGCTAGTAGATTTTTTTGTGGAATATTCAGGATTCTTTATACAGTATCATGTCATCAGAAAATAATGATGGTTTTACATTTTCTTTCCAATTTGGATTCTTATTATTTCTTCTTCTTATCCAATTGCTGTAGCTAGGACTTCCACTACTACAATAAATAAGAATGGTGAATTTGGACATCCCTGCCTTGTTCCCAATCTTAAAAGAAATGCCTGTAATTTTTGCCCATTGCGTATGGTGTTGGCTGTGGGTTTGTCATATATGGCCTTTATTACATTGAGCTATGTTCCCTCTATCCCACTTTGTTGAACATTTTTATGATAAATTGGTACTGGATTTTATCACATGTTCTTTCTGTGTCTATTGTAATGATTATGTGCTTTCTATCCTTTATTTTCATTAATAGGTGTATCATGTTTATTGATTTGCAGGTATTGTACCAATCCAGGAATAAATCCCACTTGATCATGGTGTATGATCTATTTGATATATTGCTGTATTTAGTTTGCTAATATGTTATTGAGAATTTTAGAATCTATATTCAGCAGGGATATTGTTCTATAATTCACTTCTTTTTTATATAGTGTCTTTATCTGGTTTTGGAATTAGGATAATGCTGGTCTTGTAAAATGAGTTTGGAAATCTTCCCTCCTCTTGAATTTTTTGAACTAGTTTGAGGATAGATATTAGGTATTCTTGGAATATTTGATAAAATTCACCTTGAAGCCATCCAATCCAGAGCTTTTGTTGGGAGGGTTTTTTGTTTTGTTTTGGTTTTGGTTTTTTATTACTGCCTCAATTTCAGTAGTTGTAATCTGTTATTCAGTTTTGGAAGATTGTATGTTTCTAGGAAATTATCTATTTCATCCAGATCATCAATTTGTTGGCATATAGTTATTTGTAATAATTTTATTAAAATCCTTTGTATTTCTTTGGTGTAAGTTGTTATTTCTCCTTTTTCATTTTTAATATTACTAATTCTCTCTCTCTTTTTTTCTTGATGAGTCTGGTTAAAGGTTTGTCAATCTTGTTTGTCTTTAAAAAGAACCAGCTTGCCCTGGCTGGTGTAGCTCAGTGGATTGAGTGCGGGCCTGCAAACCAGACAATCGCGGTTTGATTCCCAGTCAGGGCACATGCCTAGGTTGCAAACCAGTTCCCTACAGGCCAGTTCCCAGCAGGGAACGCACAAAAGGCAACCATACATTGATGTTTCTCTCCCTCTCTCCTTCCCTTCCCCTCTAAAGATAAATAAATAAAATATTTAAAAAAAAAGAACCAGCTCTTGGTTTCATTGATCTTTTGTATTGATTTTTAGACTCTATTTTGTTTATTTCTGCTATGATATTTATTATTTTCTTCCTTCTGCTCACTTTGAGCTTTGTTTGTTTGTTTTTTTAGTTCCTTTAGGTGTAAAGTTAAGTTGCTCATTTGATATTTTTCTTGTTTATTGAGACAGGTCTGTATTGCTACAAATTTCTCTCTTAAGACTGCTTTCTGCATCCTATAGATTTGGGGTTGTTGTATTCTCATTTTCATTTGTTTTAGATATATATTTCTTTCTTTCTTAATCTTATTATTAACCAATTCACTGTTCAGTAACATGTAACTTAGCCTCAATGTGTTTGTGTGTTTTTCAGTTTTTTTTCTTTTGATTGATTTCTAGTTTCATAACATTATGGTCAGAGAAGGTACTTGATATAATTTCAATCTTCTTAAATTTATTGAGACTTAGTTAGTGACCTAACATGTGGTCTGTCCTAGAAAATGTTATATGTACACTTGAATAAAATACATATTCTGTTGCTTTGGGGTGAAATGCTCTGAAAATATCAATATAATTAATTCATCTGATCTACTGATCATCTGATCATGTAACACAGCCATCTCCTTGTTCATTTCCTGTCTGGAAGATCTATCCATTGATGTCAAAGGGGTGTTAAAATCCTCTACTATCACTGTATGGCTATCAATTTCTCTCTTTATGCCCATCAAAATTTGCTTTACATATTTAGGCGTGCCTACATTGGATCCATAAATATTTACAAAAGTTATATTCTCTTTTGGTATTGCTCCCTTTTTAATTATGTATTCTTCTTTTTTTGTTTCCTATTATAGCCTTTGTTTCAAAGTCTATTTTGTCAGAGAAAAGTATTGCTACCCCAGCTTTTTTCTTTTTTCATTTGCATGAAGTATATTTTTCAATTTATTTGCTTTTAGTCTGTGTGTATCTTTCATTCTGAACTGAGTCTCTTACAGACAGCATATATATGGATCTAATTTTCTTATTCATTTAGCTACCCTATGTCTTTTGATTATTTAAGCTATTTACATAAGGTGAGTATTGATAGGTATGTTTTTGCCATTTTATTCTTTTAACTGTTTCTCTGTTCCTTCTCTTTCTTCTCCTTCCTCTTTTTCTTCTTCTCCTTCTTCTTTTTCTCCTTCTTCTCCTCTTCCTCCTCCTACAAGAAGTCCCTTTAACATTTCTTGCAATTCTGATTAGGTGATAACAAAGCTCTTTAGCTTTTTCTTGTCTGGGAAACTTTTTATTTCTCATTCAATTTTAAATTATATCCTTGCTAAGTAAAGTAGCCTTGGTAAATAGGTCCTTGATTTTCATTGCTATGAATATTTTATGATATCAACGGACAGTTTTATAGGAGCTCTCTTGTAGGTAACTACAAGAGCTACCTTTTTCTTGCTGCTTTAAGATTATCTCTTTTCCCTCAACTTTTGCCCTTTTAATTATGATGTGTCTTGGTGTGGTCCTTTTTGTGTTGATCTTGCTTGGGACTTTCTGCATTTTCTGGACTTGTGAGCCTTTTTTCTTCAAGTTAGAGAAGTTTCCAGTCATTATTTCTTCAAATAAGTTCTCCATCTCTTTACTTCTTCTGGTACCACTATGATATGAATATTGTTATGCTTCACATTGTCCCAAAGGTTCTTTAAACTCTCCTAATTTTTTTAAATTCTATTTTCTTTTTGCTGCTCTGATTGGGTGTTTTTTCTATCTTGTCTTCCAAATCACTGATTTACCCATCTGCTTCATCCAAGCTATTACTTATTTCTTCCAGTGTATTCTTCATTTGAGATATTGTGTTACTCGCTTTTGACTACTCCTTTTTTTATGGTTTCTATGTCCTTTTCACACTGTTGAACATTTTTATAACCATTCTTTTGAACTCCATATCTGATTATTACTTGCCTCCACTTTGTTTAGCTCTTTTTTTTTTGTAGATACCTTCTGTTATTTCATTTGAGGCCTATTTCTTTGCCTCCCCATTTTGTCTGCCTCTTTGTGTTTGATTCTACATATTAAATAGATCTTTTATGACTTCCAGTCCTAATGGCATAGCCTTATGTATTTAGTGCCCTGTGGGGTCCATGGTGCAGTATCCTTGATCATCTGAGCTGGGTGCTCCAGGAATGTTCCTGTGGGTTATGTGAATCCTCTTGTTGTATTTGAGTCTTGATTGTTACTGGCCCATTAGTGCATGGGATCAACCCACAGGCTGGCTGACTGGGAAACTCACATGACCATTGCATGTGGGTTGCTGTGCAGGTGCTGACCACACTAAGCAGATTTTGCCTCAGCAGGTTTTGATACCAGCCAAGATCCCACTTCAGATGTGGCACTTGTGAAGCTTATTAGATCTTTATCTGATGTTATCTGAATCTGACCACTAATTTTGTTGGTTCTGAGCTCTTGAGATGGATCTGGTGCAGGCCAATGGGAGATACTGCTTGTTACTGGCGCTCAGCAGCCTGTTTAGATTTTCAAGTAATCCTCCATTTGTGGCTGTCTCTGTTTGGCCTGAATTAATGCAGGAAATACTAAGCTGTGCACCAAGACCAACTTTTACCAGCATTGGGCCAGGGGGCAGGTCAGCAAAAGTCCTGAGGCAGATTGAGATCAGCTTCCATCTTCCTATTACTGCTGACTGCCTGTTAAGCTCAGTCACTGAAAGAACCCCTGGCTGTACTTGAATTGCATGAGGTAAGATCTCGATGATTCACCTAGTGGTGGTGAGTGTTGTTCACCAGATCAACATAGGTTCAAACTTGGTGCCAGTGTTTGGTCTGAGGACACTCAGAAATGTCTTTGGGTATACCAAGTCTAGCTGCAACCTGGTGGGTGTTTGCACACCTTTGTTTGGGGCAGAGTCTCAAGGAGTTGTCAGCATGTGGCCATCAGTGTTTATCAGACCTAAAAAGACCAAGATTTAGCCATGTGAGTGGAGGGCTCTTCTCCAGTTTAGTATGCAAGGGGAAAATGGCCCTTCTTCTAGAGCCACACAGCTCAATCCCTGCCAAATTTTGATGGGAGGAGATGGGAGATCAGTAGGTTGGAGCTTCCAGGAATTAGGAGAACAGGGCTAGTGGATCTCACATGAGAAGGAAGTACCTGTGAGGCTTTAGGGAATGTGAGGGATGTGGCCCCCACCCAGAGCCATAACATTAACTGTCCCAGTTTCTGCCTTGACCTCAGTAGGGTAGTGTGGGAGCAACTTTCCTCAAAAGTCCCCCTGAATGCCATGGATAGAGAGTAAATATGACCGAGATATGATGTGATCTGCTTGGGGAGGAGAAGTGAGCAGTGGCCAGTTTCTCAGGGGAAAAAGGCCAGCAACGGCCAGTTTCTCTGAGGAGAAAAAGGCCTCGAGCCCCCTCTTCCAGGGCCTTTTATTGGGTTCTAATACACAGGAATACAGGGCAGCAAGGATCAAACAGTAGATAACATTTCAAAGAAATCTGAGGGCTTACTATGAGTCAGTCTCTCAGGAACAGAGTTTTAGGGTTTCCTGCTCAAACCCTTAACATATATGAATGAAAGCACTCTTAGCAGAGCAGATTTCACAGGTTAATCAGCAAGTCTTTGTGATGCCAGATTTTTTCCCAGGACACGCTCTAGCAAGGCAAGGAGCTGCAACTCTCCCCAACAGGTATTCAGGCTTAAGGGGATTAGAGCCAGGAAGTGCTTCTCCCAGAGAACATGGGGACTCTGGCTATGTCAAAGGGGGAGGTGCAAGAGTCCATTACTCTTTGTTGCAGCTCCCTGAGTCCTTCTATGAAGGCCTCCCAAGTGATTGAGTCTGGCTTAGGTTGCCCCCTGCTGTGAGGGGTCTTATCCATCATTGACTTCTGACCAAGCTTTGGGGGCAGGGAGAGAAAACTGAAGCAGTGTTTGCTACCAGAGACAAGCTTTGTCTCCTTCGGCTGGCACTCCAAAGGTCCTCCCTCGCCCTTAGCCACAAGGAGTTGAGATACAATTCCTAAAACCAAGCAGAGTGGTCTACAACAGGGTAGAATCACTAGGAATCAGGTGGGTGGACCCTCTGAGGCAGGAGCCAGAGCCCAGAGGATGGGTCTCTCCCAGAAGCCATGAGGGTGGCTCTAGTGCATCTCTCATGAGGAAGAAGCACCAGTCAGGTTCACAAAAAAGTGGTGGCAATTTTCCCTGCCCCAAAACCATAGAACTCAGTCACTGACACCTCCTGAGTCTGTCCATATTTCTTCATCTTGGCCAAGGTGGCTGACTCCTCAGCAGGGCACTAGCTCTGCACGTTGGGGGAAAAGGAGTCCAGAGGGTGGGGTTATGGCCTTTCTCCAAGCTGTTACTACATGGAGGGAATGTTAAGGGTGTGAGGGATGTGTCTGAAGAAAGATGGCATCTGCAGTGCAGGAGTAGGACTCAGCACAGGGGTCCTGGTCGCTGCCCCTTCGGTTCTCTCCCCAGAACCACAAACCCCAGACTCTTCTTATGCAACTGTAGTTCACTCTTCCCTCCCTGCTACCAGAGCCCAGGGAAGTGACTACAAGCCAGATTTTTGTACATTGGTTCTTTAATTGGGTGCCTATATCTCCTACAGACTCTCTTCTCCTTGGCGGGCCAAAACTCTATTGTTTTTCATAGCCAGATATCATGTTGGCACCTCTTTCCTGCCCTGGTGATCTGGGTTTGGCAGCCCAACTTGGTGTTGAGACCCCACACTTCTCAGGGGGAACTCTAAGCCCCTGAGATATCCCTCTGGAACTTCAGATGCCGTCCATGGAAGCAGGGCCAGCCATTTTCATTTGCCCATCCTTCCTTCCAGTCTCAATGTGGCTTCTTCTGTAAATTCTTGGTTAAGACTTCTCTTCAGCTAGTCTTCAGTTGGTTATTTAGAATTAATATTCTATAATTTAGCTCTAATTTCATTTGGGTCCTGGGAGGAGGTGAATGTAACTTCCACCTGCTTAGCCACCATCTTGGATGAGGAGCAGACAGTTCGCCTAGATCGCAGCCTCAGGACAGAAATGGCCAGGGAGTCTAGACAGAGGCACTCCTCAGATCTGCCCACCATTTCCACTCAACTGTTGATAGAATGTTATCATTCTCATTGCTTAAACAAGGGAAAAACTCCCCATTTAAAAAAATAGTCCAAAAGAGAAAAATTTCAAGATTTAGAAAAGATACTGCTATCAGAGTAAAGTACCCTATTGAAAAATTAGAGAAAATGCCTATTTATTAATATAACTTCTACAAGAAACCACTTTTTAGAGAACTGGTAATTCATGGACTTAATAACTTTCAAGTGGGCATTGCATGTATTAATCTCCATTAAACAGTTCTGAGGAGAAAATAATTTCTGACCAAGAGAGATAGGCATTAAAAAAACATGGTTGCCAAATTAAAAATTACATAGATTGAATTTTGTAGAAAAACGAATTAAGTGGATGAAAAATCCTATTCATCTGACATAGGAGAAGACTGAAGAGATAAAAGTGATGAGGAAGGAGGTGATAAAGTTGGAAGAGATAGGTCCATGAGATTCTACTAGGAACATCAGAAGAGATTGAGAAAATTAACAGAAATATAATGCTACGTAGCTGCTTAGATGTAGACTCTAAGTTTTACATCACTTCCCACCATTTTAGATGCCATATTTTCTCATACTTTTTAAGTCTTTGTTTTATTACCTAGATATGTTAAAAAGTATCCAATTTCAGCAGAAACTTTGTAACATGAATTTATCTCTGGCCCATTACTATATGTCAGGAACCAAACTAAGAGTTGGAAGCTACAGCTAAGACTCCGCCATTCCTCTGCATTCATTTGAAAATATGATTTAAAACCCTTGGTTTTAATTCTCCCCTCTCCTCCATCCTGAATGCCTACTGATATTTTTTAAAAGATATAAAAATAAGAAAACATGTATTTGATTGAAGGTGTGTTGGAATAAGGTGATTCCATTAAGAAATGTGCAGAACTTCTGTAAGTTATAGGTAAAAGTGGAATCACTCAGATAGGTATCTAAATGTCACTACATGGCAGAAAGTGCCATCCTGGAGAGAAAGTAGACAGCAACAGCCCCTAGAGCACCACTGCCCCAAATGAACAAGCAAAGAGAGGAAGAACTGCAGTGATTGAGAGTGAATAGCTCAAATAAAATTAATTGTTCTGAGGAGTCAAGGCCAATTTCTCTACATATGTTACCCTCTCAAAGAAACAGAAATACTCTGAATATTAAAAAAGAAAACTACCTTAAATTTAAAAAGACTGCAGATTACTAAACTTAAAAGCAATAGCAATGATCATTAACACAATAGATACAATGAAAACCCTAAACTGATTATGGTGGCACACTTACTGTATTTCATACTAGGATTAGATTATTCTCTAACCAGCTGCCATGAATGACAAAATTATTTTCATTAATAATCATGAAATGAAACAAATAATGATAATAATCAGAAAAAATGAGGACAATAAACTTGTTTTTAATGAATATCATGTCACTCAGTAAATATAAATTTAAAACAACTATTATTAAAAAATAGATAATACACTTTGAATTGCATCAATGCCCTCATTTCACAAAGGGGGATAAAAACACAGGATGATTAACAAGTACTATTATTTCTGTATATGTATTCTTGAATTAAATAAATTCCAGAATACATATGGTGGGCAGTGGGAGCCAGGTCTTACTCTGGAGTAGAAGGTCACTGATAAACAAGAGGAGTCACCTGGAATAATTCATTAGAGTTAAAAACTTCCATATGAACTCACATTTAGTTGTATTTAGATACAGATAGTTACATATAAAAATGTTTATAGATAAATGCATATACACAAATTATATGCACCTGTATTTTCTTGTTCTGCCAGATGAGAGGGCCTGAAAACTGTGATACCCCAGTAATTAGGAGTGCACCTCACATTAAAATCTTGGTTTCTAATACTATTATACAATGAAAAGAACCATGAATACTTGGAGAAATGGTTGGTTCTAGGACTAGGGCATGAAAAGTCAAGATGAGCCTACAGCATCTTACAGGACAAAAATATAACAAAGTTCTCAACAATTAAAAAGACACATGATGGTCCATATATCAAAGGGACACAGGAGCCAACTGAAAAATATTACCAATGGCCAAGATGGAAGAATTTGAGCAAAAAAATGAAGTACTATTAGACTGTGATCCAAAGTATAACATAAATGTTCATGAGTCCATGCTGAGAAGAATAAATAATTTAATAAATACATACATAATTTGGAAGAAAATGGACAAATCTCCTGTGCATAGAATTCTAAATAATTTAGTAGACACTCTATTTTCAAAGAGGTAGTATCTAACTCCATAATTCAAGTGAGCAACTCCTTAAGTTTAGACTGTGTATAGTGATTTTCCTCCCAAAAGTACATTATGGAAGCAGAGAAAAAACAAGTACATTAGCAGTGGAGAAACCTGACAGACATGACCTCAGCCAGGAACTGAGCAAAACTGATAAATTAGGTTGACGGGATGTGTTCTAAATATGATGTAAGGAAAACAGCAACTTACCTCTGTGGTCTTCTCCAAAAAAAAAAAAACAAAACACATAACCACAGGTGAATCACGAAAAAACATCAAACAAATCTCTATTGAAGAACATTTTACAAAATACCTGGTCAGTATTCCTGAAAATGATTATGACCATCAAAAACAAGAAAAGTCTGAGAAACTGTCACACAGCCAAGGGGAGCCCAAGGAGGTATAGTGAGTAAATGTCATGAGGTAACTTGGATGGGATCCTGAAACAGAAAAAGGGCATTAGATAAAAGCTAAAAAAAATCTAAATAAACTCTTTACTTTAGTTAACAATAATATACCTATATTATTATTATAATAAATACATCATACTAAAAATATGTTAGTAATAGAGCAAAAATGTTAATGAAAGAACAAACTGGATATAAAGTATATAGGAAATCTGCACTATCTTCAGATTTTTGGTAAACCTAAAACTGTTCTAAAATAAAATGTTTATTAAAGTACATGATGGAGTGTTTCAAAAAAGAGTACATTCAACTCATTCTTCAACCAACAGAAGAATGGTTGAAAAATGGTTTGCACATAGAATAATGGATGTAACTAATGTTCTGTTTCTATCACTATGCTGTTAATGTTTATTTCTAATATACCATATACTATTTAAATGTAGAGGTAAGGAGTATCACAAGGTTTGGAGAGACAAAGCAAACTGAAACAATTTTGAAATGTTACTGATTTGCTCTAAAAAATAAAGCTTATAATTGAGACCCCATATTTCAGAGGCCAATTGCACAACTGGCATTGAAGTCCATCTGGAGTACAATAGAGTGTTCTTTATACAAGGTAGTAAGACAAATGTGCTAGAGTGATGCTTACTATATATTATGCTATTAAAACTCAATATTTACAGCAATTATTTGGAATTTAAACCAACAAAAATCTTTTGAACAAAGAGTATCTTATAATTGACATGGTTTGGAATAATCAATGCATAGTAATATTACAAAGCAGACCTATTCTGAGTCAGTTCTGTTATTGTTTGGAAATTTTATACAAAGAATACATCCCTTCACTTGCCTGAGCCTGGAGTAAAATGCTCTCACCAATAAGCCCATGGTACGCCACTGGGTTTAGAACATTGGTTCAAAAAATTCTCTCAAAGAAAGAGAACAAGAAGCTAAATGCTGTTAGAGAAAAAGATGATGAAAGAAAGAAGACACAAATTCAGGAGATTCTGTGTGCACACGTGTACATAAAGAAATTCCAAAAATAGAGGAAATTAATGAATAAGAAAAAAACCCTAAGCTGAAGAGGAACTCAAATCTTTATGTTGAATACCTCCATAGGAAACCAAGACAAATCAGACAAAAGACACACAATTACTTTAGGTGTTGTTTACTTCAGTTTTCAATTTTGAAGACTAACAATCCTGTAAGTATTAAACATCAAACCCATCAAAAAATAGTTACCAAAAAATTAAGGTGGCATCCAGATTTGTACTCTAAAACACTAAATGTCAGAAGAACTTAGAGAGCCATCTACAACATTTTAAAGAAAAATAATGAATTCCAAATCTAGCTCAACTCTCATTTATAACAATTTCTTACAATGAAAAGCATCCAACAACATACAGCTGAAGCAGTATGTAAAAATAACAGATTTATTTAAGAATATTACATTTAGCCCTGTCTGGTGTAGCTCAGTGGATTGAGCACGGGCCTGCGAACCAGACAGTTGAGGTTCGATTCCCGGTCAGGGCACATACCAGGGTTGCAGGCCGGTTCCCTGCAGGCAAGTTCCCAGCAGGGGACGCACGAAAGGCAACCATACATTGATGTTTCTCTCCCTCTCTCCTTCCCTTCCCCTCTAAAGATAAATAAATAAACAATTTTTAAAAAAGAATTTTAAAAACTGAAAAGAGAAATAAATTCATAATTTTTGTGGGAGAATCATCAGTTTTCATTCAGTAACTAAGAACTAGTACACTGAAAATTGGTAAGGATACAGAAGACTTGATCAACCAATCAAACATAACTAATATTTATTTATAGAACACACATTCCACCCAATAACTTCAAAATGAATACACATTTGTTTCAAGAACATATAAAATATTCACTAACTTAGATCATTTGTTGGGCCATAAAAAAAGTTCCAATACATTTAAAAGGATTATAACCACACATAGTTTGTTCTCTGAACAGAGCAGAATTAGATATCAATAACTGAAAACATATCTGGAAAATCTACAAATATTTGAAACTTATATAATAGACATATCAATAACATACAGATTAAAGTATGCTATTGTAATTGAATTACAATATGTAATTCAGATTACGTTATATAATTCAGATTAAAGAAAAATTTAAAATAATTATTCAAATTATTGAACTGAACGATAATTTAACCATACCATTGCAAAAATATGTAGGAAGCGAGTAAAATAGAGAGGAATATTTAGGTCTGAAATGTGAATACTAGTGAAATAAAAATCCCTAAAATCAATAACCCAAGCTTCACCTGAAAGGTAAAATGAATATCCAAATCTTTACCTTTAAGCTACAAAAATAAATTTAACACAAATTTAGTCGAGGAAGAAAATAATAAAGATGAGAACAGATGTCAATGAAATAGAAAAATTTAAAAAGAAAAAAAATCAGTGAAATCAAACTGGTTGTTTGAATAGATAAATAAAATTGATAAATTTTTAGCAATGTTATGATAAAAGAACAATGAGATATGACATGAACCTTATGGCAATATTAGAAATTAAAGAGACAATATCACTACAGGTTCTACAAACATTAAAGAATAATAAAATGTTATGGTAAATTTTATGACAATAAATTCAACAACCTAGACAAAATGGATAAATTTCTTGAAAGACATAAACTGCCAAAACTTACTCAATGAACATTTATAAAATGAAAAAATGCTAAGTATATCTTATATAAAAACTCAGTTCACATGACTTTTTATATAAGATATGAGCATGACAATCAAAGCATGACAAAATTGTGTGTCAATAAAACACATCTCTAGAAGGAAAGAAAGACAAAGCTCTGTAATGTTAAGAGTTTTTATTCCTGGGTTGTAATATTATGGAGCACTATTATTTATTTTCTGCAATAAACATTTATTAATATCATAATCAGAAAAAAATGTTTTTAAATCCTCATTCTACCTGGGAATGATTTGTAGTTCTTTTCTTTGTAATATTAGCTTAGAAAAATAAAATATCTGCAACTCAATTATTTTGTTATTCCTGTCTCTAGACAGATCAAATCTGACTTTAAATTGACAATGATCCCATAAGAATAAACTATCATCCCATTCTGTGCCAGGAGACCATAGCTCTTTAGAAGAAAGTATGAAAACATGAAGAAGAAGTGACTTGATGGCTTTTTTGAGAGGGCTGGGGGAATGTCCTCCATGGACTGATTGCTGGTTGGAACAGGAATACAGAGACAATACTGCTGACATGATGGGAGTGAGGACAAAAGATAAAAGATGGTTACATTGGCCTGCAGCCTCCTTGTTGATCCAGGCAGAAATTTCCAACAGAGGTTTGTATAAGTCAAGGAAAGAAACTTATCATCAATTACAGATTTTTAAAATGTGGATAATGATTCTTTCCATTTTCGACAATGCAAGGAATCTTTGGACTAAATGAAAATAAAAGTAGCAGATGAGTCCAACTGGATCCCACAGTGAAAATGTCATAAGATCTTCATCAATTTGCTAATGTGGCTAGTGACAGGCCCTCTAGCAACCAATCAGGATGAGAAATAGACTCAATTAGTGGAGTTGCTAAGCATCGCTGTTCTCTCTAGATGACAGCAGAGTATCTGCCTTTCTCTACAAATATTAAACCATTCTCACTAGAGAGAGGTGGGGGAGAGAATACACACAGTACTAAAAAGATCTGAACAGCAATGGCTCTGTTTTGGAGATGGCATTAAGAACACCAGAAGTTCCAGTTAGTGGCACACAGAGATTTATTTTTATGAGTTTTAAGCCTAAGGAATTATTTGTAGGTCAACTCCTTAAAGTAATAATTCACCATGGCAACTGCCAGCAAAGATGGAGGTATAGGTGGAAATACTGTGCCTCCTCGCACAACAAAAATTAAGCACAACAAAAATTTGGAAGTGAAAACACAACCAGAACAGACTGAAAATTGAACTGTATGGAAGTCTGACAACCATTCAACCAGATCCATTAGAGGGTTGGAATCGGCATCCAGCTGAGAAAGGTCCTGGCAGGAAAAGGTGGTAGCTGCCTGACCCAGGAGCACAGGCAACACAGGGCTAGCAGAGCTCACAAGGTGGTTGGCTGACGGCAGTCACACATTCGTGCACAGATAAACCAGGCAAAAAATGGTCAGTGAGACAGACTGCGCAAACCATGGCCCGAGCAACAGGAAATAAAGCCGACAAGCACCTATTGAAAAGGTGCTTGGAAAGACTCCCAGCCTCACAGGAGAGTTTGTTGGAGAGACCCACAGGGTCTTAGAATGTACACAAGCCCACCCATCTAGGAACCAGCACAAGAAGGGCCCAATTTGCTTGTGGGAAGCAGCAGAGGGGACTGAAATCCCAGAGAGAGTAAAGCAACTGCCATTGTTCCCTCTCTGACCCCACCTCCACATATAGCATGGCAACCCAGCAACTGGGTTGCCCTGCCCTGGTGAATACCTAAGGCTCTTCCACTCATATGTAACAGGTATAACCTGATAAAAAAATTATGGCTCAAACAGAAAAACAAATCAAAGCCCTGGAGCCAATACTTTCAAGCAACCAAGAGATAGCCAGCCTATCAGATACACAGTTCAAAATACTGGTGATCAGAATGCTCACAGAACTGGTTGATTTTGGTCATAAATTAGATGAAAAAATGAAGGCTACACTAAGTGACATGAAGCAAAATGCACAGGAAACCAATAATGATGGAAACAAAACTTGGACTCAAATTAATGGAGTGGACCAAAAGGAAGAAAGAAAACCAAACAGAAAAGAATGAAGAAATAAGAATTCAAAAAAAAAAAATGAGGAGAGGCTTAGGAACCTCCAGGACATCTTTAAACGTTCCAACATCAGAATTACAGGGGTACCAGAAGGAGAAGAGGAACAGCCATGAGTGGAAAACTTATCTGAACAAATAATAAAGGAGAACTTCCCCAATCTGGCAAGAAAATAGATTTCCAAGAAATCCAGGAAGCTCAGAGAGTCCCAAAGAAGCTGGACCCAAAGAGGAACACACCAAGGCGCATCATCATTGCATTAGCCAAGATTAAAATGAAGGAGAGAATCCTAGAAGCAGCAAGAGACAAGGGGACAGTCACCTACAAAGGAGTTCCCATCAGACTGTCAGCTGATTTCTCAAAAGAGACCTTACAGGAAAGAGGGGCTGGGAAGAAGTATTCCAACTCATGAAATTTAAAGACCTATACCCAAGATTGCTCTATGTAGCAAAGCTTTCATTTAGAATGGAAGGGCAGATAAGGTGAAGTTCAAGGAGTTCATCATCACCAAGCCCTTATTATATGAAATGTTAAAGGGACTTATCTAAGAAAAAGAAGAGAAAAAATATGAATAGTGAAAGGACAGCAAACTCACAGTTATCAACAACCACACCTAAAACAAAAGCAAATTAAGTGGACACCTAAAACAGGAGCAGAGCCACAGAAATGGAGATCTCATAGAAGGTTAGCAACAGGGGAATGGGAGAAGGAGGGCTGGAAGAAGGTACAGAGAATAAGTAGCACAGATGGTGGGGAGAAAATAGACAGGGGGAGGGTAAGAGTAGTATGGGAAATGTAGAAGCTAAAGAATTTATGACACATGAATGTGAACTAAAGGGGGGAATGTGGGTGGGAGAAGGTGTGCAGGGTGGAGGGGAAGGAAGGGGGGAAATGGGACAACTGTAATGGCATAATCAGTAAAATATATTTAAAAAAATAATAATTCACCATGGACCATAGGGTTTGTTGTGTTTATGTTCTGAAGCCTTCAGAATAAAAGTCTTCATCTTTTATTACAGCTATGGTTGTAAAAAATGAATGCTAAAAATTAGTGATGAATAGGAGTCTATCATACTACACCACAGGCTTGGCAATTCCAAAATTAATACTCCTTCACCTGTGCACTTCCTGAATTCACTTGCCTTAACTTTCCAGGATTGCTACATCACATCCTGTTGAAAATATAATCTAGTATTGGGTGAAAGAGAAAAATGTGGTCCCTCAGTGCCACTTAGTGCCACTGATCCTTGCAGCAAAGCAGAGTGATGGAGCATGCCCATCAGTAAATTAGGCTCACAGGCAATCAGTAAGTCACAGAGTCTGTCTCACTGAGAGGGTGTCTGACTGTGACTGAGAAACCTCTACTATAGACAAAGACAAATGCATTCATCACTTGTCAGTGTTCAGTCTCCAAACCTTTGCTATCTTCAGGCACATGTGTTTATCATAACCTTGTAGATTGGCATCTCTTCAAGTATGATTATGATGCTCAGTGACTGAATTTATTCAGTAGTCCTCAGATTGTGCACGTTTTCCAGATGAAAATAGAATTACTAGGTGCCATTTTGATCTCAGACATTTCACAAACATTTTTCACAAACATTATAATGAGATTCTGGTTTCCTCCAAACCCTCCAATGCTGCAATAATCATTAATTTCCCAAAGGTTGCACAGTGATGGCATTTGCTGTGTAGCTCTTTCCGGCTACTATTCCAGGAGCTCTAGTGCTTCACTTGCATGTGTATTGATTTTGGTTAAATGCGCACATCTAGTTCTTATGATAGCATTGTATTATATTCTCAATCCACAAAAATGGAGAAGGATCAACCATGGATCATAAAACCAATGATGGAAATAGTGTAGCCTACAAAAACTACCACTACTCTGCAATTTGATATTACTTGGGTCACATGAGAAAATTGTTTTTGACATTCAAGTCTGGATTCCAAATTCCTTCTCAAATAAGAAGTCTTGCTTTCCTTTACCAAAACATGGACAGCTACATTTACAGTTTGAGTTCAAAAATGCTTGCCCAGAACTCAGGCAGTAATCTCTTACCCTTATCATAGCAGATCTCTGCTTGCAATTTCAGGTTTTACCCTAAGAATCCTCAGCCAATGCAAAAGCTGCAGGCTCCCCCCAGGGAACAAAAAAAGCATGCACGGTATGAAGGTTGTTTTATAAATGCAGAGTTAACACTATAAATCAAACTATTAACAGCAGTTAACTCAGAGGAGGGGGACTTGGAGACAGTGGTGTGAGAGGAGAGAAAAATCTCCCGATTTACTCTGTGTACTTTTGTATGGCTGTTACAATGAACTCATTTAATAGATCTCTCCTGAGCCTCAGCTGGTGGTAGGCAGATGTTAGACGTGGACAAGAAATTCAGGGGCCCCTGCTCTCAGGGAGTTTACCTTCTAGTGGGAAAGACTAATACACACAAACAAACAACGACTAATTCATAAATTAGATGAATACACATTAGTAATGGCACAGGGAGGAAAATAAATAGCCCAGGGGACATGCTTTGGAAGCAAGAATAGCTTCTAGGAGGAGATAACATTTAGGCTGATTTTGTTCAATGAGGAAATATCATTGTTTCCATAGAGGAATGACCCAAAGAAAAGGAAGAGCAAATTCAGAGCCTGGAGGGAAAGCCTGTGAGAGAGTGCATGTGTGCTGAACCGGTGCAGGCCTGTGTCTCAGAGGTCTAGAGAGAAGAGGGGAGAGGTAAGCTGGAGAGGGAGTCAGGGGCTGTTCACACACACCTTTCTGGGACACATAAAAAATTTGAACTGTATTCAAAAGACATATGCCTACTTTAAAAAAATGTTTTTAAAGGAAATAAAAAAGAAACACAGCAAGCTTCATAGCCCTCAATGTAACTTTGGATTTGAAGCATTTGTATCACTGCCTCCTCCTTGGGAGTGGGCTTGAGAAGGGAGGTGCCTGAAGGTCCTAAAAAACCCCTCTCCAAAGCAGAAACAGAGCTCCATCAAGAGCACAAAGCACAAAACTAAAGACGTCTGATCCTCTGTTCATTTTCTAAAACCCAAGGCAAGGCTGTCACTGGTGATGGTGCTATGGGTCCCTCTAACACAAGGCGTGGTCCGGCCATCCTGTGTGCCCTAAAGCACCACTGTTCCTGATGGCAGCAGACAACTAATCAGTGTTGCCTGAAAGAAACATCAACAGTTGTGGTACTTCCTGTCATATTTAGTGATATGCACAGGCCCATTATGATGCAGACCTCAATAGGAAGGTAGGTTCTTTCATCTACTTTAGCAAAAAATTTCTGAGCATCTGGGGTTCCATAATGTCCATGGAGCCACCAACTCTCTGGATTAATTTCCTGTTATCAATTTATTGACTGAGTTCAGAGCTAAATGGGAAAACCAAATGCCAGTTTCATTCTAGTAGAAGGCTATAGGGCTGGAATGAGATATTGGTAACTGGGGGAAAGTTTGGCACTCCAGCTTGGCATTGTTAGTGTAGGTAAACAAGTTTACCTACAAGTTTTGTGCAAGTTTTTCCAGATGAAAATAGAATTGTGCAAGTTTTCCAGATGAAAATAGAATTACTAGGTGCCATTTTGATCTCAGACATTTCACAAACATTTTTCACAAACATTATAATGAGATTCTGATTTCCCCCAAACCCTTAGTTTGGAGGAAATTAATAAAGGAAGAAGGAAAGGGAATTAGACATTACTAAGCATAACTAGGGAGCAGAAGCCTGTTTACTTTCCTAGGAAGCTATTGCTTCCCACACTCTCCAGGGAACCACCAGTCCATTCCTTGCAGATCACTAGGGGGAGAAATAGAATGATAAAGGAAGAGGTAAGCACTTGTGCAGTAGGAGCCAAGATGATAACCACAGAGACCTGCCAGTCTAACCTGAAGAAAGAATGGATTGGCTAGAAAGCTGGCCCAGTACAAGCCCATGAAAGCTTGGGAAGTTAATTGGTTATTTGGAAAAAGCATCTGGCCCTTTCCAAGCTTGAAATAATATAATCACCTTAACAAAGAAGCTCCCCCACCCCTCTCACCAAGTAACACATGCTCACCCCATTCTTTTGTGTATTCTCTCCATAGCAGCCATGTGGGACTAGCAGCTGCCTGCAGCTCCAGGGGCCACACAGACTCTGAAGGCCAAGCCAAGGCACAGCTGAGAAAACAGCTAAGCTAGCTAGGTGGTGAGAAAGGCTGGATTGGACTAGCCTTGGCATGATGTAAAATGTCTGGACACTAGCCCTATTTCTGGGCCTGATGAAGGCAAGATTGTGCTTTTTCCATGGTGGGATGGACAGAGATAAGATATTGGAATCCTAGCAGAACTCCTTTTATTTTTCATCTGGCACCACAACTAAATCTTATCACCAGACCACATCCTCCCTTATGGGTCTCCTGGAATGCTTTCCTTGTGACACCACAAGAATCCCATTTCTACCAACAACAGCATGACTTAATTTACCACTGGGCTCATAAGGCTGGAGGAAGCTTAGTCATCTCTGCTCTATGGTACCTCACCCACATGAAGGAAAAAGTGTCCCCAACTCTTGTGGTAGTCCCCACAAATGAACCCCAGATTAAATGGAGGCAAGCAGAGAGAAAAGGTTTTCTTTTCACACAAGGAAGGCTTCTAATCCAATTGAGACTGGTGAAGCCAGCCAGGAACCACAACTATTCAAGGCAACAGATGCAATTTGAAAATAAAGAAGTGTCCTATTCTCTCCACTGAAGGTATCTATAAAATTCAACAGGCAGAGTCAACTCTTCAAAACAAGCAGGAGAGTGACAGACTTTGTTGCATCACCACATACTTGCACAGGTGGTTAGGCTTTATGTCACGGTGTGAGTTTATGTTCTATGTGAATCTGTGCAAACAACTACAACACTTGGTGCCTCAGATTCATCATTTGGGGAAAATTGCACATTCTCCTCTCTCTCATTGGGAAAGCTGCAACCATCGGCTGACAAAAATGATGGGTAAATTCCTAGAACCCACAGAGAGTGGCTCACCCCAGGTGTACCTGTCAGGTGAGAAGAGGGCTCTTGGTTCACATGAAAACAGAACAGCATGGCATTTCTTATTCCTTACAGAATAAAATCAGGGAAGGGTGCTGCAGGGAGTGCCCTCCTCTGAGCACAGAGGCACATCTGCATTCACAAATGATTATTATGTACCTACTGATCCTTGCTCTAGGCGAAAAGATAGGTCCTCTAGCTTCCAGGCATTCACTGCTTACTTAGGACACAAGAAATACATGCAAAGGGATAAAGGACACAGGGTTACCTCTGCCAAGGGACACAGGAATGCACAGAGATAAGGGACAGCAATCTGGGCTGGGCTGGTAGAGGAGCAGAGCATGCATTCAGGGGCCCAGAGAAAAAGGATGGGATGGAGCTGAAGCACAAAGGGGCTGCAGAGACATCTCAGGGAAGCAATAGTTCAGTGGAGACAAAAGCAACAAAGAGGGAGGTTGTGAGAGTTGAGATAGGATATTTTGGGGACAGCAGGCTATGGAGGTCTTTGAATGCCAGAGCCAAACCTTTCAATTTTAGCCTGTGCACAAATGGAAATGACTGAAGATTTGATCAAGGAGTATGATGTGTGTACAGTCAGACTTTCGTGTTTGTAGGTGAAAAGTCTGAAAGCATAGAGTCCTATTAGGAGATCTTTAAAATAATCCAGCCTGGACATGAATAAAGGACTTCATTAGAAAGGGGTAAATTGGAATTGGGAAAGGAAAAATGTCCAAAACAGATGACGGGAAGGATCACTGCCATTTGCTGACAATTTAGAATATAGAGAGTCCTGACTGACAATGTGGGAAGGAGGCAGGGGACCAAAGAAAACCTCAAAATATCAAATCTGGTGATTAAAAGTGGTGACACCATTGGGCAGGAGTCCAGGAAATGCTGAGGGAGAGGAAGATGCCTGAGGCAATGCCTTGCACTAAGAAACACACCAGCTCCCAGATGAAAGACAAGTAAAGAGAGGCCTCTCCTATTTATATTCAGAGGAGACATGGACTTCCTGCAGAGAGAAGGAGAGGGTTCTATAAAGTCAGAGACCATATTGTGCTGGAAGGTTACTGCCTGTTAAACAATACACAGAAGGTTCTTCCCCTGTGAAAGCTCCATTTAGTAACAGACACTATGTAAGGCAATTGCAAAGCATCATGAAAGCAAGTGCCTCATAGTCATGCTCTCCACTATGTTATAAGCTCCATGAGGGCAGAGACCAGGATCTGCTCACCTATATCATCAAAGCATAGAACATCCTGGTACCAGGATAGTGACCCATAAATCACTGCAAGTGAATTGGACACATAAGATCCGGGGGTAACTAGACAAAAAGAGCGAACAGAGAAGTGGCTTTCTGAAAGGAAGGGGTTGACAGGTGGGTAAAAAGGAAGAATGTGTTCCAGTAAGTATAGTGACTTAGGAAAAGACACAACAAGAGTGGACTACAGTACGCAGCAAGAAGAGGATAGGGAGGTGGCCCACCCAAGACATAGGCACTTATAATCACCAAAGCCAAGGCCTTTTTCATAGAGTGACTCAGGCAACCTATTGTCATTTTAACAAAGTGCATATTTAGCTTAAAGTCCCCTTGAATACAAAGAGTCCAGCTCAGAGAGAAACATTGTACTTGCTGAGTATAAAACGAGATTCACCATCTCATCAGTTGTGTGGTGATCATCCTGTGAGTGTCCAACTTGTTTTCTCATCTTAATATACCTTGATTGAGAGAAAGACTCCTGGAATTCTGGGGCATCACACCCAGGAACGTCTCTACCTGTTTTCCTTATTAGACTCCTGTGCAAAGAGAACATCTATTCAGATGCCCCCTAAGGCTCCTTCTAGCTTTGCCATATAGCTGAATGGAAAGACCTAATGTGGCCTTTGTCTTCCGTTCAGGCCAGCTCCTAGGTTCCAAGCAGAGAATGAAACCCAGCATCTGGGGGACCTGGACAGAAGGGCTCTCACTGCCATTCTTCTTACAGGGTTATGTTTGGAAAAAAGAGTCTGTAAAATGATACTATTGATTCTCACTATTTATTTTTTCTCAAATTTGTTCCCACTTAAGATAAACCATGTCTGTGGGAAGCAACACTTAGAAAAAGAAGCTAAAGAAGGTGGCCTCTCTAAAGAGCAATTCTCTTATGTAGAGAGAGGCTCAGTGAACAGGGGGGAAGAGGGTGAATGGTCCCCCTGCCAGGGAGAGTGTCTCCCCCTGTACCCATCAGGATGCCAGCCTGGCCCCGATGAAGCTTGTCAGCCACCCCATCCTCAAAGTTCTTAAAGTCACATCAGAATGTCTTCAAGTCACAGCAAAAAGTCTGGCAATTGGCTTACTATATCTATTTGGTGGAGTTTCTGACCCCTCATGCATCAGAACTTATCTCTTTTCCCATAAAATTATGCAGGTTAGCAGACGAGTAATTATATCCTCTCCCACATTACAGTTTGCCTCTCAATTTTTTATAACATCCTGAGTCTCCAAAGGGAAGAAAACTGTTAACTATCCAAAAACATAGTGAGAAATGAAACACTGTTGTTCTGAAAAATCCATATTATTGATGGCAAAGCATAAGTCATGGATCTATTTGATTCATTGAAGTTTGGTTAATTAAGACTTTGTCAAGGTTTTGTCAAGACAGAAACTGTAAAAGACCATATACACCATATCTTCTGCCCATCTGACTGGCCACATCCCACCTCTACCATTTTGGCCCCCTTATCCCTGATCTTGTGAACATATGATTAAAAGGGCTTTGGAGGCCCAGAACTTGCACTTAACTCATCCTATGTTCTGTTCAAGGTGCTCTGAGCTAGAGGGTTCAGTTCTGGTTGAGCTGAACTTTGCCCAGGAAGTGACTGACTTTAAGGTAACAGCGGTGTCCAACCTGTGGCCTACAGGCCACATGTGACTCAGGATGGATATGAATGCTGCCTAACACAAAATTGTAAATTTACTTAAAACATTATTTGATTTTCATGTGTGTGTGATTACAGTGTATTTAATGTGTGGCCCAAGACAACTCTTCTTCTTCCATTGTGGCCCAGAGATGCCAAAAGTTTGGACAGCCCTGGTAAAAGATCAAGGTGTTACTATCAGGCCAAGCCAGGAAAGCTTACTATGGCCAGCACAAGGCACCCAGCCTGGAGATATGGCTAAAAAATGCATGCAAAGGCTGCTCCAAGGTCCTGAGGAAGAGGCACAACACAGGAGCATGGGAACTGGAGGAGCAACATGGTGACTGCAGAGCTCCCTGACTCTGGGCCGAGAAACAGGGAAGCTGTCTCCCCTTGACAAGTAGCACAGCACCTTCCAGTTCTTGTGTGGGTCTGTCAGTATGAGAGTTGTGAACCAGTACTGTGAGAAAACTGAAAAAAAAATTTAAAAAAAGCACCCCACAGCCTCATCAATTCCAATGTTTAAACCTAAGCATCTGTGTGCTGATCCATGGATGGATGTGACAAGCTTTATGAAAATACACTTGAACGTGTCTTCTCTGAATGTGCTGACCTGTTTTAAAACTGCCATTCAAGTTATTCCTACTGATTTCATGGGGCTGTGTTTTCAGATTTGGATCAACAGTGCCCTATCAATGGTTAATTAAAACACATTTTGGGTGATGTCTGAGGGAGGTCTGCTCTGTCCCATTGAAATATAATGTGACCACAAATGCAGCTGTGGTGTTTTTAAGTTTTAGTAAAGAATAAAAAGATGAAAGTAAAAAAAATGTGAAAAAAAAGAAACAGGTGAAAATCACTTTAATAGTATACTTTACTTAATACAATATACCCCAAATATTACCATTTCAACATGTAAACAATATAAAAGTTACTATTAAAATGTTTAACCCAGTGTGTATCTCATACTTACAGAATTTCTCAATTTAGACCAACCACAATTCAAGGGCTCAGCAGCCATGTGTGGCCAGTGGCAATCACATCAGACAGTCTACTTCTAATCTGTCATCAGTTATCACTGAACTTAAAAACTGACACCTCTCCCAAACTGTCAATACAACAAAATAACACAGGTGAAGAATAATGGTATGAGGACATGTCATCAGTTTCCAGAGTGTCCAAATGTTCTGGGTTTCAGAGTCTTTATTAACATGGCTGAAGTATGATTAAAAGACCTTTTTTCTTGTAAAAAAAAAAAAAACAACTTTCTTTTCTGCAAACAGAACACAGGAATGAACTAGCTGCCATTTGTTAAAGTAGCCCAGGATGGAGATTATCCATTGATGTCTCACTTTGAGGAACCAGATATAACTGCAAGTCAATATGACATGTAAAAACTAAGTCAGTGACAAGCACTTGTAGCAAAAGTATGTGCCTGCTATATTGATCTTTTCTGAACACTTCTTGAATGTATACAGCACATAAAGAACGAGTTCTTTTACCATCACTAGTAACAATCATTATTTTCTAATTCAGAAGTGGAAAATGACTCCCCAAGTGCCTCTTTGGGGAAAGACAGAAGATAAAGAACAAACAAATTCCCTGGAGCCAGGTCACCATAGCCATAGAGTCAGAAAGGACAGAAAGGTGAAATGCATGGTTTCACCCCTGGGCAGCTCATTGTGGGTGTACAGACAGAAAGTGCCCACTATTTCAACAGGAGGGACACAGGTGCACCACAGGAGACTGTGCAAGGCCTCGGGAATGCAGCACCAAGTGTGACTAGATGATACTAAGCACAAAATTGAAACATTGGCAATGCAACATTTAGAACTATTGTAACAACTCATTTGTGCTAATGGCAATGAACGGCTAGTCCTGTGCCAAAAATTGTCATTTTAATTGCATGGGAAAAAATGGTTCAATTAGAAAAGTGATTAATTTCTTTGCCACTAAGGTGGCAAAGAAATAGAGTTTAATAGCATATTAAGTATTTGCAGGCAATGAAATGGAATAGTTGGTGACTGGCTGCCACAGGTCACTGTATTGCTGACCTCTCCAGCAAATGGCTGGTTGAGGGTAACCTCTCTTGACCACATCCCTGGCCTCATGAAAAACTTTCCTTTTTAATCAACCTTCAGTTGATTTTCCTTAATCCTAATGCAAATCCATATCAAGCCCTAGTCCTACCATTCCTCTTGTGGGAGACAGAATTTTTTATGATTATTCTTTTGCTTTTTTATTAGTTACTTCTCATAGGAATACTGAATTTTAAAAGAAAAAAATGGAATACAAAAGAGACTGGCAAGTGAATGAACTTGAAGTATTATGAAAGTCTCAATTGGTTTAGACTGGGATGTACTTCTGAGCAAAAGCACTAACTCGATCAGGGGTAAAGAGGTTTAAATATGACAAACACTACCATGTAGAAGAAATTAAAGAGGAGATCCAAGACAAAGAGGCAAGTAGCTAAGAGAAGCTTTGGGATCAATTTCTCTGAAATTTCCTGTGATTTACATGGGGCTGTCCAGGAAGTGGTGGTATAAGCAGGAATATGATTAATTTACAATAAGGTACAATTTAAGGGATGCAGTTCAGGTGGGAGAGGCTGTAGTGCTATAAGATCAATTCATACCTGACTGAAACAAACAGACCAAGGCCATGAAAACTGGGTGTGGAAGAAGATCAACATTAACAGCAAATGTGACTTATAGCTGTATATTAAGAGTGCTGAACACCTAATACTTTTATTGCTTTTTGTCTAAATTGCACTGGTAGAAGCAGATGACACTCCCACCATGCCAGTGCAGAGCTTATATGGAGAACATTTCTCTGCTTCTAGGGAGTGGGATTTGGAGAGCAGACCATTCATTATAGTCACTTGTGGCCAAGCTCTCTCATCTGTGTGTCTTAGAGGTCTTAAGATTTGTGTGTTTCCTAGCTCCTCTGACACACTGGCACAGGGGTCTCTTCTTCCTGTGAACTTGACACTGGTGTTATTAATACTATTTCTACTCATTCATTTAACAACCATATGTTGAGCCCTGGCTGGTGTGGCTCAGTGGACTGACTGCCAGCCTATGAAGCTAAGGGTTACCAGTTCGATTCCCAGTTCAGGGCACATGCCTAGGTTGCAGGCCAGGTCCCCAGCAGAAGGTGTGTGAGACACAACCACATATTAATGTTTCCTTTATTTTCTCTTCCTTCCCCTCTCTAAAAATAAATAAATAAAATCTTTTAAAAAAACCCAACTACCCCCTTTGTCGAATATTAATTGACTGTAGAGGGTTGGGTTGATTTCTGGGCTCTCTGTTCTGTTCCATTGGTCTATGTGCCTGTTTTTATGCCAGTACCAGGCTGTTTTGATTACAGTGGCCTTGTAATACAGTTTGATATCAGGTATTGTGATCCCTCCTACTTTGTTCTTCTTTCTCAAAAGAGCAGCTGCTATTCGGGCTCGTTTATGATTCCATATAAATGTTTGAAGTGTTTGTTCTATGTCTGTGAAATACGCCATTGGTACTTTAATAGGTATTGCATTGAATGTGTATATTGCTTTGGGTAGTATGGACATTTTGATGATGTTGATTCTTCCAATCCATGAACACGGTATATGTTTCCATTTGTTTGTGTCTTCCTTGATTTCTTTCTTCAGTGCTGTGTAGTTTTCTGCATACAGGTCTTTTACCTCTTTGGTTAGGTTTATTCCCAAATATTTTATTTTTCTTTTTGCTATATCGAATGGGATTTTTTCCTTGATTTCTGCTTCTGCTGATTCATTGTTTGTATACAAAAATGCCTTTGATTTCTGGATATTGACTTTGTATCCTGCTGTTTTGCCAAATTCATTAATTAGTTTGAGCAGTTTTTGGGTAGAGTCTATAGGATTTTCCATGTACACTATCATGTCATCTGCAAACAGTGACAATTTTGTTTCCTCCTTTCCTATTTGGATGCCTTTTATTTCCTTTTCCTGCCTGATCGCTGTGGCCAAAACTTCTAATACTATATTGAATAGGAGTGGTGAAAGTGGACATCCTTGTCTTGTTCCTGATCTTAGTGGAAAAGCTTTTAGATTTTGTCCATTGAGTATGATATTGGCTGTAGGTTTCTCATAAATGGCCTTTATTATATTGAGAAATACTCCCTGTATTCCCACTTTGCTGAGTGTTTTTATCATAAATGGGTGTTGTACCTTATCAAAAAGCTTTTTCTGCGTCTATTGATATGATCATGTGGTTTTTGTCTTTGCTTTTGTTTATGTGATGAATTACATTTACTGTTTTGCAAATGTTGAACCATCCTTGCATCCCTGGGATGAATCCCACTTGGTCAGGGTGTATAATCTTTTGGATATATTGTTGGATGCAATTTGCTAATATTTTGTTGAGGATTTTAGCGTCTATGTTCATCAGCGATATTGGCCTGAAGTTTTCTTTCTTTGTTGTACCTCTATCTGGTTTTGGAATTAGGATGATGCTGGCTTCATAAAAGGAGTTAGGGAGTTTTCCATCCTTTTGGATTTTTTGGAATAGTCTGTGAAGAATGGGGGTTAGCTCTTCCTTAAATGCTTTGTAGAATTCTCCTGTGAATCCATCTGGTCCAGGGCTTTTGTGTGATGGGAGTTTTTTGATTACTGCTTCAATTTCTTTTGCTGTTATTGGTCTATTCAGGTGTTCTACTTCTTTTTCATTGAGTTTTGGGAGATTATATTTTTCTAGAAATGTGTCCATTTCCCCTAGGTTCTCAAATTTCTTGGCATACAGTTCTTCATAGTAATTTCTTACAATCCTTTCTATTTCTGTGGTATCAGTTGTAATCTCTCCTCTTTCATTTCTGATTGTGTTTATTTGTGTCCATTCCCTTCTTTTCTTGATGAGCCTACTTAAAGGCTTGTCTATTTTGTTTATTTTTTCAAAGAACCAACTCCTGGATTCATTGATCTTTAGAATTGTACTTTTAGTCTCTATGTCATTTAGTTCTGCTCTGATCTTAGTTATTTCCTTCCTTCTACTTGCTTTGGGCTGTTTTTGTTGTTGTTCCTCGAGTTCTTGCAGGCGTAGAGTAAGTTCATTTGTTTGAAATGTTTCTGTTTTCTTTAGGTAGGCCTGTATTGCTATAAACTTCCCTCTCAGGACTGCCTTGGCTGTATCCCATAAGTTTTGGGTTGTTGTGAGATCATTTTCATTTGTTTCCAGAAACTTTTTCGACAAAGGGGGCAGTAACATAAAATGGAGTAAAGATAGCCTCTTCAGCAAATGGTGTTGGGAGAACTGGACAGCTACGTGCAAAAAAATGAAACTTGAGCACCAACTTACACCATACACCAAAATAAATTCAAGGTGGATAAAAGACTTACATGTAAGTTATAACACCATTAAAGTCCTAGAGGAGAACATTGGCAAGAAAATCTCAGACATTTCACGCAGCAACTTCTTTACTGATATGTCCCCTAGAGTAAGGAATGTAAAGGAAAGAATAAACAAATGGGATCTCATCAAAATAAAAAGCTTCTGCATGGCTAAAGAAAACAGTATTAAATTAGCAAGACAACCAACTGTATGGGAAAACATATTTGCCAATGATACCTCAGACAAAGGTTTAATCTCCAAAATATACAAAGAACTTACACGACTCCACTCTAGGAAGACATCGAACCCAATTAAAAAATGGGAAAAGGACTTGAACAGACACTTCTCTAAAGAGGACATACAGAATATCCAGAGACACATGAAGAGATGCTCAATATCGTTAGCTATCAGAGAGATGCAAATTAAAACCACAATGAGATACCACTTTACACCAGTCAGGATGGCTATAATAGACAAAGCAACAAACAACAAATGTTGGAGAGGGTGTGGGGAAAAGGGAACCTTAGTTCACTGTTGGTGGGATTGTAGACTGGTACAACCATTATGGAAAACAGTATGGAATTTTCTCAGAAAAATAAAAAATTGACCTGCCTTTTGACCCAGCAATTCCACTGCTAGGATTATACCCCAAGAATCCTAAAACATCAATTTCAAAGAACCTATGCACCACAATGTTCATAGCAGCACAATTTACAATAGCCAAGAGTTGGAAGCAACCTAGGTGCCCATCAGTAAATGAATGGATCCAAAAATTGTGGTACATATACACCATGGAATTTTATGCAGCAGAGAGAAAGAAGGAACTACTACCTTTTGCAACAACATGGATGGAACTGGAAAGCATTATGCTGAGTGAAATAGGCCAGGCATTGAAGGACAAATACCATATGATCTCACCTTTGACAGGAAGCTAAAGAATAAAACAAGCAAACAGAATAAAAACAAAGACGCTGAAATAGAGAACAAGTGGGCAGCGACCAGAGGGGAGAGGGAAGGGAACTTAAGGGGAAAAAGAGGGAGGGATTTTGAGGAACAAGTATGAAAGACACAGAGATGAGGACTGGGGGGTGGGGGAATGGGAGGGAGGGGGGCGACCGGGCGGGGGGGGGAGAGAAAAAAAAAGAAAAAAAATGTACTTGAAAAGTAACTAAATAAAATTAAAAAAAAACCCAACTATATGCTGAATGTCTTCGTTGAGATGTACAAAGTACTTGAGGTAAAGCAAGGAACTACTCCTTCCCTCCTGATTCTCACAGTCTATGGGAAAGACGGATATCTGTTAATTCATAAAAATGTTAACATGTAGCCATGATAAACGTTTCTAAAGTAAAAAAAAAAAAAAAACCTTGGTGCTAGAAGAGAGTCTAAAAGAACTGTGTGCCTCAGTCAGAGGTATCAAGCATTCAACTGAGTAGTCTGAATGACAAGTAAGACTAACCAGGCAAAGCACAGAGTGACAAACATTCCAGGGAAAGAAATAGCATGTAGAAAGGCAAAGAGGTGAAAGGAAGCACGCCAGATGGTGAAGAACTATAAGAAAAGCAGTATGACTGGAAGAGAACAGGGAATTCTGGAAATCTATGAAACAATGGTAACCTAAAACTAATGTAGCAGCAATAGATTTGGAGGAAAGGGGATATTGGAGATAAAATGGAAGAAATTTGATAGTAAATTAGTCAGGGCATTGGTTAAGGAAAATGAGAAATCAAAAATGATTCTTATGTTTTCAAAATAAGTAACTTATGGGTAACATACGTGCATATGGAAAAACCTCACAGCTGCGTGTTGGGACACTGTGTGTTGTGTTGAGAGTGGGAGGGTTTTCTTTAAGGGGAAGAAATTCAAAGATTTCATTTTGACCATGTTGAGTTCAAGTGTTCTGCTACCTCTTAATGAACAAGTTGAGGAGGGTAAGCAAATTTGGACACAAAGAATAGCCTAGGCTTTAGAAAGAAATTCAATTTTATTAATGTCAAGATGATATTGAAATACAGAGGAATTGAGATGCTTACCTAGGAGAGTGTTCAGAGGAGAAGAAAGCTCTCATCTAAGCCTCCAAGGAACCCCCCAACATGTAGATGTTTGGTGAGGATGGAGGACCAAGCATAAGGGATTGGGAAAAATGAACTACTTCATAGAAGAAACAAAATTAAAAGATCTGAGAATCATAGCAGCTAAGCATGAGTCAAATTTTCCAAGAAAAATGGCAAATACATCTCAGAACATATATGTAATAAAAACAAAGGGTTATCCATGGACTCAGGAAGCAGGGAGGTCCCTGGGGCCTGGGCAAGGCGATCTGTTAGGGGCAGAAGCCACAGCATAGGGAGCAGAAGGATAAACATGGCTGGGATTTTGGGCTGTGAGAGCACATAGACCCCATGTGTGAGACAACACCACCCTTTGGGACATGATTGGCTGCTAATGTAAGAGGGAGGATTTGGGCTTTGGGAACATGAAAAATAACTTTCCTCCCATCCTTCTAAATTCTTCTGGTTTCACTAATAATCCAATTAACTGAGAGATTAACAGGAGAAAATGTCCAAAATTTTTTATAGATACAGCTGTAGGGGTGCCAAAGAAAATGAGTCTCAAGGACAGATTAGGCAGTTGAGGCTTTGTGACATCCTGGAGCTGAGGACAAAGGAGGATGTGTTTTGTTACTTCAAAGGGCAGGAAGACAATACACATGGAGGTGAAAAAGCAGATGATTAGTAAATAACTGTTTGCTGGGCCATTTGTAACAATGCGACACCAAGAGAACTTTGAACAATGCTGAATTCCTCCTTGTCCATCACATTATACTAAACTTGAGTAACTTGTGATGTTCTCTCCCTTCCTGGAGCAGATCCTCATCTACATTCCTTTTATGCAGTGAGGTCAAAGTTCTTCAGCCTTTCTTTTCATAAAAATAACCTGTTTTTAAAAATCAATATTCCCAAAACCACACTTTGGAGTGGCAAACTCAGTTTCCATTCAGTCTCAAGGGAAGTTTCCTTGTTTTGTTTAAATGAAATATACTTACTGCTTGTTTTAATTAGTGGGGTGTTGGTAAATGTTTAACAATCAGCAGCCTGGCCAAAAGCCCTGGTTTGTAGCATTGACCAATTTCTGCAGTGTAAATATTCTCACAGGAGTTGATTTCATATTACCCCTGTGATTTCCCTGGATGTGAAGTTGGGAGTAGGTGCTCAGAATTGGTTCTTACAAGCCAGTAACATCTGCTGAAGTGCAGCTTTGCTTTAATGTTTGCATTGTGAGGCACCTCCTCTACCGAAGAGGGAGGGATCCATAATGCAGGATTTGGGACCAAAGGGAAGGAACAGATCATTGCAAAGGACAGAGGGGATAGGGATTCCAAGGGTAAGAAGGCAGCTGGTCTTTAGGGAGTGGAGGAGCATTTCTCCATGGCAACAGGAGATAAAAAAAGAAGCAGGTACAAATAGCTACTCTGAGGAAATTTCCATCTGTCTTTTCTCTTTGTAAAGAGGCAAGATATCAGCTAAGAGAGATAGGCTCAGAAATGAAAACTTAGTGAAAAACACTTGAAATATTTATTGTAAAGAGGGGAAGAGCAAGTTGGATTTCAATATTTACAATTATGGTACCATTTTCCTAACTAGATTCTAAACTACTTGAGGGAAGAGACTATCCAATACACCCCTTTGTATTCTCTGGATCTCCTACTACTGGATTCTACATTTGATGAGGATTGAGAAATTTTTTGTCTGCCTTGGCCACGTCTCTTAGTTGGTCAGTGCTTCATCCCAATACTCTAAGATTGTGGGCTCAACTGCATGTCAGGACACATACAAGAAGCAAACAATGAATGCATATATAAGTGGAAAAACAAATTGATGTCTCTCTCTCTCTCTCTCTCTCTCCCCAAGATCAATACTAAAAAACAACTTTATAGAAAAAGAAATATTTGTTCATTGACTGACCCTGGAATTTGGAATTAAGATCTCTGCTGAAATAAAATTGACATACTCTAAACCAGCAGTCCCCAAAGTTTTTGGCACCAGGGACTGGTTTTTCCACGAAGCAGGGGTGAGAGGAAAAGGGGACAGGAGGTGGAAGCTTGGGCCAGGCTTCCTATGTGGCCAGGTTCCTAATATGCCAAGGCCAGGGTAGGGGGACCCTTGTTCTAAACTCACCACTCTAATCATTTACTGTAAGATTTGTTGAACAATAAAATTTCCACGGTAAAATTAAACTTTCAGGTCCACTCTAGTTACAATTTTTTCTTTATTTTTATTATTGACATTATTTTCCCCCTCTTTGATTATTCTGCCCCTCTTTCCCCTGCTCTGCCTGGTTTCAGGAGTTGTAACTGCCCCCCATAGCTAACACTGAGTGAGTGACCTTTGGACTGTGAGCCACTAAGGAGACACAGCTTATCTCCCTGGCAGCAGCACTGCTTCTGCTTCATCTATCTCTACCCCCAGTGCTTGGTAGGTTAGTCAGAAATGGGTAAGACCCCTCGGAAGGGGGGCAACGTAAGCCAGACACGATCACTTGGGAGGCCCTCAAGGAAGGACTGGGGGGGGTGCAGCAAAGAGGGAGTGATGGACCCTCACCCCCCCCCCGCCCCGCCTCAGCTATTCTGACATAGCCTGAGTCCCCATTTCTGTCTGGGAAAAGCGCTTCCTGGCTCTAATTTACTTAAGCCTAAAAACCTGCGACTGGGAAGGCGGTACATCCCTTTGCCAGCTAGAGCAGGACCTGGGTGATTCACCATAAGAAAGAGTTCCTAAAGTCCTGTGAAATCTGCTTTGCTAAGAGTGCTTTTTTATTCATATGAAAATGGTCCAAGCAGGAAATGAGTATGTCTCCCAAAGTTTTTGCAACCCCCTTACCTGACAGACACTGACTCAGACTAAGTCCTCAAATTTCTTTGAAATGTTATCTACTGTTTGATCCTTGCTGCCTGGCATTGAGTGATGAGCTTTACCTGTATTCCTGTGTATTACAACCTAATAAAAGCCATTGAAGAAGAGGTTCTTGGTCTTTCTCCTCCAAGAGATTGACCACCTCTCCTCCCCAAGCAGATCATGTCTTGGTAGTTTCATTTTCATCTGTGGCAGATGGGGGGACTTGTGTGCAAAGTTGCCCCCACATTTGCCCCCCTCTTCCAAACCCCAACTCCTTCCCTCTGGCCATCACCACACTGTTGCCTGCGTCTATGTGTTATGTATATATGTTCTTTGGCTAATCCCTTCACCTTCTTTCATCCAGTCCCCCTACCACCCCTCCCCTCTGACATCTGTCAGTCTGTTCCATGTGTCCATGATCCTGTTTCTATTTTGTTTATCCATTTATTTTGTTCATTAGATTCCATATATAAGTGAGATCATATGGTATTTGTCCTTCTCTGACTGGCTTGTTTCACTTAGGATTACATACTCCTGGTCCATTCATGCTGTTAAAAAGGGTAAGGTTTTCTTCTTTATTATAGCTGTGTAGTATTAGTATTCCATTATGTTGACTGAGGATTTATAAAAGTTTCCTCTGCATCCAAAATTTACCAAATGTAATTTACACTCTAGTTTGATAGTAGAGATACCCACCCAAAATTCTTTTTTCCTTACTTTGTTGCTGGTTTCTTCCCATGGCCTCCCTCAATTTACAGAGAAATAAGAATCTTGCTTCCTGAGCCCAGGTTCACCTTTCCCACTTCTGATTGTCACCACACCAACACCACAGCCTCCTCCATACCACACACAAGCATTTTCACTCTGATCTCTGACCTCAGACAGCCACTTTTTTCATTTGTATACAGGACAAGATGGTATGTGATGGACAAATCTCACTGGCTCTTATTCTCTGTTCCGGGATTCCAAGAGACACCCACCACCCAGCTGCTATCACCACCTTGGGAATATACTGTTCTCTCCTTTATTTATTTTTAAAGGGTTTTATTTATTTATTTTTAGAGAGATGGAAAGGGAGGGATAAAGAGAGGGAGGGAAAGGTTGTTGTGAGAGAGACACATCCATCAGTCGCCTCTCATACGTGCCCAGACTGTGCACTGAACCTTCAACCCAGGGATGTGCCCTGACCAGGAATCAAATTGGTGACCTTCCTCTTTACAGAACAATACCCAACCCACTGAGCCATACCAGTCATGGCTATTTATTTTTTCCCATTTGTTTTTTTCTTTTTTTAAAACTTTCACTCAAGGCCATATTTATTGATTTTACAGAGAGGGGAAGGGAGGGAAAGAGAGAGGAAGAGAAACATCCATAAGAGAAATATCCATTGGCTGCCTCCAGTACATGTCCCTACCAGGAATCAAACCCATGACCCCCTGGTCCAAGGGACAGTGTAGCTCCAACCCATTCAGCTACACTGGCCAGGGCATCTTCCCATATTTCTATGACTCTTCATCATCCTCAGTAGAGGGCCATTCATTTATTTAACAAATATTGAATGCCTATGATGTGCTAGATCCTTTGGGGCATACAAAAATCAGAGTGACTACCTCCACCTGTCCCCTGAAAGAAGACCACAGCACACCTCCCCACACCTCTCTGAAGCATATGCAGCTGCCATCTGCAGCCCCTTCAGGCTGTGCCATGCCTTGTGATAAGCATTTTATGTATCCTATCTGACTGGTCCCTAAAAGTTGGTCCTTAAGCTAGTAAAATTCACAATGTAGTTTTTTCTCTTGTCTGTACCATATTAAAAATATTTTTCAAGAAGCCAAATATATTCAATTAAAGGACTGTTCTATATTCCAAAAGTAAGTCATTTCTACTTTTATTACTAATACAATGTCCTTTCATTAAATAATAATGTCTGATTTGATTTGGGATGTTTTACTTCAATATTTATGTTCTTATTTGACATATTATGTGGGTTTCCTGTATTGTAAGGATCCTTTGATTGTAGGTAATGGAGAACTCAACAAACAGGTATACAGAGTTTAAATGCTAATGGCCTTCAGGTATGGTTTGGTCCAGGAACTCATAATATTATTGGAGCTCTGGCTTCTTTCTGATATTTTCTCTACTTGGCTATCCCCTTTGCCAATTTCATCCTCAGGCTGGGTTCTCTTATTCAGTCATTACTAGCCTCAAATCAGCCGAAGGCTCTATTCTAAGAATTCAGAAGAGTTTCAGTTGCTGTGGCCCAAGAAAAGTTCCCAAAGTTCACTCTGATTACAGAAGCTGGGTAACTTGTCCACCTGAGAACAAATCCCTGTAATCACAGAAGCATTGCAGGATGAAATGATTCTTGTTGTAATTTCTGGGAGAGAAGCAGATACTTTTTCCTACTGGACTTTGAAGTTAGAAGGACAATGCCAACATCAGCAGTAGCTAACAAAGGGGACTATGTGCCAGGAGCCTTCAGGTGCTTCATACAGACCATCTGATTCAATCTTCACTGCCCACAAAGAGGCAGATTTTATTAGGAGCCCTTGTCGCAGAATAGACAACTGAGACTTGCAAAAAAAGGGATTTCTTGTGGTAAGTCACCCAAACAGTAAGATTAGAAGCCAGTTGCACTCACTCAAGAGCCTGTGCTCCTGCCCACAAGGTTGCTTCACTTTACTGCCCCATCATCTGGAGCTACTCCTGTCATCCTATCACTAGGCAAGAATCTGACTGAGAAAAAAATCAACCAAGCCAAAGCCAAAAATCAAGAAAGAAGAGAAACCAAGTCCTGACCACTTCATTTGAACACTTGGATCAAACCATATATCAGGCTATTAAAATCACCTATGCATGAAGCTAACTAACCATGTATGAAGCTAAAACCATCTATGGACTAAAAGATGCTTGCCAATAAATTCATTCTCTCTCTCTCCGTCTTATGCATGCTCACTTCTGCAAATTTGATTTCTTACTTGCAATAGAAGACAACAAACACAGTAACAAAATACAAATATTTCAGACTAGGACTTTAGGAATTCTATGCTGTCCATAATAAACTGCAGTGTTAAGAATCAGTATGCACAGATCAATACAAGTATACAGCTAATCCTTATTTGTGAGCTGTTTTCTTTTAAACATTGTCCATTTAAGAATAGTCCAAACCTGTAAGAATTTGTAAGAGTTTACTTGAGTTAAACTTATGACAATTGCCGGAAAGCAATATCTCAAAAGATTAAGAAAATGTTCCAGAGAATGGCAGATATGCACCTTATTTTACACATTACAATCAAAAGAGGAGGCCAAAGGGGTTACATGAAATTCATTGGATATAGATTAGGGAGGTGGGAGAAAGCAAAGCAGGGAAATCCCTGGGATTGGATAAAAAGCAAGCACTGAATAGACATATACTTCTTTTACATAGGTCCACATACAGGACAGTTAACAGTCTACAGTAAATACAATAACAATAACAGTAAAGGGATTTGTGGTCTCTGCTCTGTGGGTGGTTGCACTTTGAGGGGAAGAAAGGAAATGAATATTCTAAAGATAAATTATCAAGTATGTAAGATGCAAAAAAGGAAAAAAGACAGGCTCAGTTAAGGAGAAGACCGACCTTTGTTAGGTAACAATACTGCCCTAGGACATGACTACCTGCCAAGAACTGTCTTTAATTAAGAATTTTTCATTTTAACCCATCCTATGTGGTTATTTTAGGTATCTGAGTTTATAAGGCCACCAAGCAGGCCTCCCTGAGCTTGTCAGGGTTAGTACATGGCCCCTTTTTCATCCACAACATTATCAAGGGTATGTTGCGGTCATAGGACTGTTTTTAAAGAGAACAAAAGCCCTATAAATAGCAAACAGCCAGTACAGTCAGCCAGTATGTACAAGCTATCAGATGGAACTTCATCTTTAATACCCTAGCAGTGCTTCTGTTTTTGGTGAAGGACACCCAGCAACCTACGTGGTATGTGAGGCTGTGTGATTCCTTCAGGTTCATAAATCAGAATGGAGACCACAACTGCTTAACAGAGCATGATGCTTCTAGAGAGAGATGATCTCCTGGAAAGAACCCTGAAATGGCAACCCTTACAGAAATGAAAGCCTAGGCACCATGGCTATTTGAAACGCATTCTCCTCTTAGGGCTTTAGAAGGTGTCCCTGGTTACTACTTACACAGCAGAAAGTGAAAACAAAATGATTAGTAACAAAACCGATCAAGACACAGCTCTCTTTCTTTAAGCCAAGGTTTAGTTTTCCTAACAGTCTAGCTCCTGCCCAGATTATTGGCTGTGGCATCACTGTATGTCTAACCTGCCATATTCTCCCATCAGCTCTTCCCCTAACTCCTATGCCCTTCAGGGACATGAACACTGCAGAGGAGACCAGCCAACCTCTGATCACATTTGGTCCTGGGGTTTATTGTCCTGCAGAGCCTGAATAGTGAATAAATGTTCTGGGGCAGGGGAATTATGCCTGTGGGAGCTATAGTAATTATGCTAATTGAGGGACCTCTTTGTTGTGAGATTTCAAAAGGAAAAGGAGCACGTGTCAGAGATTTACAGTAGAAATCCTAAAAATAGGACCCCCAGGTGTGCCCCAGGGGGTGATGACAGAGGTAGCTGAGAGGTTAATCTGGAAACAAAGAAAATATGCTGGAACCAATCCTTAACAAGCACCAACATAAGGGCTAAGACTGTGAACCTCATGAATAAGAGAGGGAGGGGCAGTGTAAAGGGTGGCAGAGGAAAGCTGGCAAAAGCCATGCAAAGAAGCATCCTCTCTGGAACTGATGCATAGAAAAAAGGAAAGGTAATGCCACAAACTAATTTTAATTAATTTATTTTATTTTTGAGAAGTAAAGTTTCATTTTCATTAAATCTCGTTTCTCCACTCAGGAGAAAATACTGGCGTGGCTCCCCCTATCCTTTTTTTCAATTTAACTTTTTAAAAAATTTCATATAAATTTTTGAAGTGTTTGTTCTATGTCTGTGGAATATGCCATTGGTACTTTAATAGGTATTGCATTGAATCTGTATATTGCTTTGGGTAGTATGGACATTTTGATGATGTTAATTCTTCCAATCCATGAACACGGTATACGTTTCCATTTGTTTGTGTCTTCCCTGATTTCTTTCTTCAGGGCTGTGTAGTTTTCTGCATACAGGTCTTTTACCTCTTTGGTTAGGTTTATTCCCAAATATTTTATTTTTCTTTTTGCTAAATCGAATGGGATTTTTTCTTGATTTCTGCTTCTGCTGATTCATTGTTAGTATACAAAAATGCCTTTGATTTCTGGATATTGACTTTGTATCCTGCTGTTTTGCCAAATTCATTAATTAGTTCAAGCAGTTTTTTTAGTAGAGTCTATAGGATTTTCCATGTACACTATCATGTCATCGGCAAACAGTGACAGTTTTTTTCCTCCTTTCCTATTTGAATGCCTTTTATTTCCTTTTCTTGCTTAATCGCTGTGGACAAAACTTCCAAAACTATATTGAATAGAAGTGGTGAAAGTGGACATCCTTGTCTTATTCCTGATCTTAGTGGAAAAGCTTTTAATTTTTGCCCATTGAGTATGATGCTGGCTGTAGGTCTCTCATATATGGCCTTTATTATATTGAGGAATGCTCCCTGTATTCCCACTTTGCTGAGTGTTTTTATCATAAATGGGTGTTGTACCTTATCAAAAGCTTTTTCTGCATCTATTGATAAGATCATGAGGAAAGAATAAACAAATGGGATCTATCAAAATAAAAAGCTTCTGCGTGGCTAAGAAAACAGTATTAAATTAGCAAGACAGCCAACTGTATGGGAAAATATATTTGCCAATGATGCCTCAGACAAAGGTTTAATCTCCAACATATACAAAGAATTTACATGGCTCCACTCTAAGAAGACATCTAACCCAATTAAAAAATGAGAAAAGGACTTGAACAGACACTTCCCCAAGGAGGACATACAGAATGTTCAGAGACACATGAAGAAATGCTCAATATCGTTAGCTATCAGAGAGATGAAAATTAAAACCACAATGAGATACCACTTTACACCAGTCAGGATGGCTATCATAAACAAAGCAACAAACAACAAATGTTGGAGAGGGTGTGGAGAAAAGGGTTCGTTAGTTCACTGTTGGTGGGATTGTAGACTGGAACAGCCATTATGGAAAACAGTATGGAATTTTCTCAGAAAAATAAAAATCGACCTGCCTTTTGACCCAGCAATTCCACTGCTAGGATTATATCCTAAGAATCCTAAAACATCAATTTCTAAGAACCTATGCACCACAATGTTCATAGCAGCACAATTTACAATAGCCAAGAGTTGGAAACAACCTAGGTGCCCAACAGTAAATGAATGGATAAAAAAATTGTGGTACATATACACAATGGAATTCTATGCAGCAGAGAGAAAGAAGGAGCTACTATCCTTTGCACAACATGGATGAAACTGGAAAGCATTATGCTGAGTGAAATAGGCCAGGTGTTGAAAGACAAATACCATATGATCTTACCTTTAACAGGAAGCTAAACAACAAAATAAACAAGCAAGCAGAATAAAAACAAAGACACTGAAATAGAGAATGAGGGGACAGTGACCAGAGGGGAGAGGGAAGGAAATTTAAGGGGGAAGGGGGGAGGGATTTGGGGGAACAAATGGGAGGGATGCAGGGATGAGGGCTGGGGGGGTGGGGGGAGGTGGGGAGCGTGGGATGGGGTGGGGCTTGGATGGGAGAAATAGACAAAAAACTGTACTTAAAAAATAACTAAATTAAAAAAATGAGAAAAAAAATTTCAGAAACACTTGATAATCTGTATTATTTTATATTAGTTTCAGGTGTATAGCTTAACTGTTAGACAATTATATAATTTACAAAGTGATTCCCTGATATTTCCAGTACCCACCTGGCACCATATATAGTTAGTACAGTACAATATTATTAACTATGTTCCCTATGATTTACTTTACAAGCCTGTGACTATTCTGTAACTGCCAATTTGTGTTTCTTAATCCCTTCACCTTTTTCACCCAGCCTCCCAAACCCCTTCCATCTGGCAACTGTCAAAATGTTCTCTGCATCTATAGCCCTATTTGTGTTTTGTTTGTTTATATCGCTCTTTAGATTCCACATATAAGTGAAATCTTGTGGTGTTTGTCTTTCTCTGTATGACCTTTTTTACTTAGCATGATATTCTCTAATATGTTGTCACAAATGGTGAGATTTAATTCTTTTCTATGGTGGAGTAATATTTCATTATATATATAATAATTATATATATCATTATATATATTTGATATATATATCATTATATATATTATGATATATATATCATTATATATATTTCATTATATATATTTCATTATATATATATATATATCATTCTTTTTTCCCAATTGTGTATTGATGTGCACTTGGGTTGCTTCCATATCTTAACTATTGTAAATAATGCTGCAATAAACACAGGAGTGCATATTCAAAAACATTTTTTAATTAGTGTTTTGGATTTTTTCAGATATGTATCCAAAAGTAAAATTGCTGAATCATATTTTTAATTTTTTGAGGACCCTCCATAGTGTTTTCCATAGTTGCTGCATCCATTTGTATGCCCACCAACAGTGCAAAAGTTTTCCCTTTTCTCCACATCCTCATTAACACTTGTTGTTGATTTAGTGATGACAGCCATTTTGACAGGTGTGAGGTGATATCTCATTGAACTTTTAATTTGCATCTCTCTGATGATTAGTGATGTTGGGCATCTTTTCATATGTCTACTGCCTACATGTAACAGAGTATGTTTGTTTTTTTGGTGTTAAGTTGCATGAGTTTTTTTTTTATAAATTTTGGATGTTAACCCCTTATCAGATGTACCACTGGCAAATATCTTCATCTATTCAGTAGATTGTTCTTTCCTTGTGTTGCTGGTTTCATTTGCTGTGCAAAAACATTGTAGTTTGATGTAGTTCCATTTGTTCATTTTTTTCTTTATTTGCCTTGTCCGAGGGGATGTATCAGAAAAAATACCACTAACAGAAATGTCAGAGAGATCACTTCTTATATTTTATTCTAGAAGTTTTATATTTTGGGGGCCTTACATTTAAATCTTCAATCCATTTTGATTTTATTCTTGTATATGGTGTAAGAAGGTATTGTAGTTTCATTTTTTGCATGTATCTGCTTGATTTTCCCAACATCATTTATTGAAGGGACATTCTTTACCCCATTGTATTTTCTTGCCTCCTTTGTCATAGGTTAAATGACCATATAGGTGTAGGTTTATATGTGGGCTCTCTATTTTGTTCCATTGCTCTATGTATCTGTTTTTTTATGCTGTACATACAGTTTTAATTACTACAGTATTGTAGTATTTTATGATCAGGTAGTGTGATTCCTCAAACTTTTTTTTAAGATTCTTGTGACTACTTGGGGTCTTTTGTGGGGTCTTTTGTGGTTCCAAAAATATATTTTTGGATTATTTGTTCTATTTCTATAAAAATACTGTATGTTGATAAGGATTGCATTGCATCTATAGATTGTTTTGTGTAATATGGACAAATTCTTGCTATTCACAAGTACAGTGTATGCTTCCATTTACTTGTATCATCTTTGATTTCTTTCTTCAATGTCTTACAATTTTTGGAGTATAGGTTTTTTAAGTCCTTGGTTAGATTTATTCTTAGGCGTTGTTTTTTTTTTCCATGCAATTGTAAATGAAACTCTTTGCTTAGTTTTTCTTTCTAATAGTTCATTTTTGGTATATAAAGTGCAACCAATTTCTGAATATTAATTTTGTATCTTGTTATTTTACCGAATTTGTTTGTCAGTTCTAATAGTTTTTTGGTGGAAGGTTTAGTGTTCTCTATATAGAGTATCATGTCATCTGCAAGTGATGACAGTTTTACTTGTTTCTTTTCTACTTGGATGCCTTTTTTTCTTGTCTGATTGCTGTGGCTAGGACTTCCAATACTGTGTTAAATAGAAGTGGTGAAGGTGGACAACCTTGTCTTGTTTTTTATCTTAAGGAAAATGCTTTTAGCTTTTCCTTGTTAAGTACGATCTTAGCTGTTGGTATGTTATATATGCCTTTATTTTTTGAGGTATATTTCCTCTATTACCACTTTGCTGAGAGTTTTTATTATAAATATATGCTGGATTTTGTCAAATGCTTTTTCTGAATCTATTGATATGATCATATCATTTTATATTTCATTTTGTCTATGTCATGTATCACATTAATCGATTTGTGAATATTGTACCAATCTTGCATCTCAGAAATAAATCCCTCTTGATCACAATGTATGATCTTTTTAATGTTTTTATCACTGAATTCACTTAGCTAATATGTTGTTTAGAATTTTTGAATCAGGGATATTGCCCTCTAATTTTTTATTGTTGTTGTACTGTCTTTGTCTGGTTTTAGAATCAGGATAATGGTGGCCTTATAAAATGAACATGGGAACCTTCCCTCCCCTTGAAATGTTTGGATGATTTAGGAAGGATAAGTGTTACTATTTCTTTGAGTACTTGTAAAATTCACCTGTGAAGCCATATAATCCAGGACTTTTGTTTTGGGGGAGTGTTTTGATTATGGATTTGATTTTGGTAGTAGTAATCACTCTCAAATTATCTGTTGTTTCTTGATTCAGTCTTGAAATATTATATGTTTCTAGAAATTTATCTATTTCCTCCAGACTGTTCAGTTTGTTGGCATATTATTGTCTGTAATAATTTCTTATAATTCTTTGTATTTCTGTGGTATTGGTTGTCCCTTTTTTCTTTCATTCTGATTTTATTTATTTGGGTTCTCTCTTTCTCTCTCTCCCTCTCTTTCTTTTTAATGAGTCTGGTTAAAGGTTTATCAATCTTATTTATCTTTTCCAAGAATGAGCTCTTGCTTTGACTGACCTTTTGTATGATTTTTTAGACTTCCATTTATTCATGCTCCAGTCTTTATTATTTCCTTCCTTCTACTCACTTTGGCTTTTCTATGCCATTCTTTTTCTAGTTTCTTTAGGTGTAAGTTTAGATTGTTTCTTTGAGTTTTTTCATAAGGGTGCATAGGGCTAGAGTGCTTTTAAAAGTATACTATCTGGGTCCTATTTTGGACCAATTTAGTGAGACTATCTGGTTGGAATCTAGGCTATCCTGTGATTCTAACACTCAATCAAGGATGATGGTGTCTACATTTACCTCCTACCCTAGATCTACTTTGTCATATCAAACTCTGTGGTGACCATGTGTCACTCTCAGTCCTTCCAATCTTTGCCCTTTAAGCTTGGTATTCTTTTTCCTCTGAGTAGGAAGTTATGAGATCTTTTCTAAGGCAGTGAATCTGGGGAAAGAGACAGGTTAGCTTTGAGAGAGTTTGGAGATCAAGAAATAACTCTACTTAATCACCACTTAAATATGGTCACTGGAATAGAAAATAATTCACTTGCTTTTTACAAGTATAGAAATAATATTTGCAACCCTTTCAAATACTGGTAAAGTCACAGTCAACCTCCTACTACCCCAATACTTTTTACACAAATATTATTGCAAAACCTTTATCCACCAGATAGAAAATAGTTTATACCCATCTATACAGGGATCAGAAGACCTAACTCCCCTTAGGACCTTGCCAAAAAAGTAATTAGGCCTATTTAGAACTATGCTTTTGTTTTGGTTTTGTTTGTTTCACATTCTTAGAGGTTTCTTTTCATCTCTTTTCTTCCCTTTTTCTTTTCTCTGCTGATCAATCCAAACCTCAGTAACAATAAACCCCCCTTGGTGCAAAACCATTCACAAAAAAATTTCTTTTTTATCCTCCCTTTTCTTTTACTCTTTTTTCCTCTTTGCATTCAAAATAAGTAGTCATTTATCCCAGGAATGTAAAATTGATTAATATTAAAACATTTATTCATAAAGTTTATTACAACAGCAAATTAAGCATACAGACAGTGAAAAGGCATTTGATAAATTTTGACAATCACAACTATTGCTGAAATAAACAGAAATGCCTATGCATTATAAACACTATTATCAAAGCCTACAATCAAACATTATAATAAGTGTAAAATGGGTAAGCAATCTCATTAAATCCACAAATAAAACAGGGGTGGCATTGTTTTATATGTACCATTTGTATTCAAGATTGTTTTGGTGATTCTAGCTTATGCAATAATAAAAAAATTAAAGTAGTGGTTTAAATTTGGAAATAGAAAGAGCAAATTATCTTTATTATAGGTTATATAACCCTATGCAAGAATACCCCAGAAAATATAGTAATAATTCTTTTTAAAAACTATTGGAATATTTTATATTAAAAAGATTTATAAAATTGCTAAGCTAATATAGAAAAAAGAAGAGTAAGGAAGAGACTATATATAAATTGGTGCAATAAAATAGTATGTTCTGGCACAAGACTGGTCAAAGGAATTAATGGAAGAGCCCAGAAATAAACTCAAGTATATACATAAACTTAATATATGATAAAGGTAGTTTTTAAATTCAGTCGTGAAAAATTGTTTATTTTAAAAATGAGACTGGAATAATTGGCTATTCACCTGGAATATGATTATTGAGGGGAAATTTAGGAGACTATTTATCTAGCCATCATGTGAGAAAGTTCTTATGAAGGAAGAAAGAAACTTAAAAGTAATTTGAAAAATAAATGAATTTTATTTCAAAAACTCAACAATGTCTAAATGACAAAGAACATCATGAAGTCAAGAGGCCTATGATAAATTTAACAAATTGTGTCAACATCTGAGAGTTAAGAGTTAGTATTTCCATTGTGCAAAGAAAGATAAAATAATTATTTTAAATCAAATAACCAACAGAAAAATGACCATGGAACAATAAATAGAAAATTTATGCAAGGAAATACACAAAGGGCAAAAAACCATAATACATGATCAATCTTACTAGTGAACAAACAAATAAAAATCAAAATGCAAATAGCATACTTTTATCTACCTTCCTGTTAGAAAGAACGTAAAGATTTCTGAAGATGATACTGACAATGATGATGGTGATAATGATGATGACACCAGCTTATGTTTTAAGCAATTTACATATAATAAGCTCATTTAATTATATCAACTATCCATAAATTAGGCAGTATTATTATCCCCATCTTATAGATGAGGAAACTATGTATACACATCTGAAATAAAATTCTCATAAGACAATACTTATCCTTACCACATTCAGAGTTATTTGATAATTACTATTTTGTCCTATGTTATTTTATATGATAATTGCTCAGGATCTCATCAATTGATTTTATGATACACAAATGGTTAAATGCTCAGTTTGAAGAACACTAATCTAAAGAGATCTTCATAAAATATTAAATTTGAATAACAAGTTTCAGAATAATGTGTATACTAAGATCTCATTTACGGGAGAAGAAAAGGAGAGAGGGAGGAAGGGAGGGAGGAAGGAAAAAAGGGAGGAAGGAAGGAAGGAAGGAAGGAAGGAAGGAAGGAAGGAAGGAAGGAAGGAAGACAAAGAAAGAAAGAGGGGGAAAGAGAGGAAGAAAGAAAGGAGGATACATCCTATATTTGCATGTGTTCCTTGTAGAGACGCATACATGTGTTTATTGGTACAGAAACAGTGTAGAAGGGGCCTCATCTTACTATACTGGTTAATTCAGGGGATTGGGGATGGCAGAAGAGAGATTTTCTTCTCTTGTCTCTTTTTTTGTTTTTCATGCTGCCCAAACAATATTCTGCTTCTGGAGTTTTTAAAGAACAATTTTACAAATTAGAACCAAAGTGTTTCATGATCTGTAAACTTTTGTGCTCTGAGATAAAATCTATTGTTATAACTTTACTGCAGCTCATGCCTGAATGACTCCCATTCAGCATTTGGCTCACATTTATTAAAAAAAATAAATCTTTCAATTCCATTTATAAAACCTACTGGGAGAGGGACAAACCTAATTATGATGTTTTCTTATCAAGGGAGAAGGGTAAATGATTATTCTCATCTACAGTAAAAAAGCAATTGAATGAAAGAAATGGGATCTCCATGGAAAAAATATCAAAGAGGAATCACAAAAGATGTTTACAAGAAAGAGGTATAATTCCATTTGAATGAAGTTTCTGTCATTCATCATTCATTCATTCACTCATTCAACCTGTACCTAACTTGATTTATTTTACCTTTTGATGTGCCAACTCTGCCACCTATCTTCATATTTTGCACTTAGCATACAATAAACAGCTCATTTCATGGTTAGAGGTTCTCCCCATATTCTAGAAGGCATTAGTATCTCCTTTAGGCCTCCTACAACTGAATTTTCAAGATTCTGGAGACTTATTCAGTTCAAATATCAAATAAGCCTGGCTGTTTCTTTCGAGGGCAAAGAGAGAAAAAATAATTAGATTTCCATCAGTGGCTGTGGTTACTGTTAGTGCTGTTTGCCAGCTCCATCTTCTGGGCACCTTCTAGGATTACACTACTTTGCCCACTTGGAGTTAGATGGAGTTATAGGTCTTTCCATCTTTCCTTGGCTAATGAAATAACAGCAGAAGTGATGTTTAATGAAAGATCCAGTGTGTGAATTCACTACATCATTTCTGCCTCTGCAATAAGGGGGCCAGATATCAATAACAAATCTCCATCAGTTTTGAGTCCTCATTATGGACGTACAGACAAAATGGCAAATAACCTTGCTTTGTGTTAGTCCTCTGAAACTTCAGCACTGCTTGTTACCACAGCATAACTCAACTTATCCTGACTGATACACTCCATTAGCACTTAGTCTTAATTGTAAGCTTCTGGTGTATAAGACATATTTTAAGACATACTTTGCCACTGAGAGAATGTTTGTCCACTGCTGTGGTCATGTTTTTGCTCTCTGGAAACCTGCCAGAGCCCAAGTCGTACATACAGTGGGCTTCACTACTGAAACATTTTCAGTTATACTCAAATTCTTAACCATTATTTTCTCTGAAACACAAGGCTCTTGCATGGGTGGCTTGGACCTGAGTCACCAGACAACTACTCCCATCATGGGAACTTCTTTTTGGAATCCCTCAGTCCTTATTTGATCAGGAACCTTGCTCAAAGCTGCTAGATGACACTTCATTGTAATTAACTAATTTCAAAAAATGGAGTAAGGGTTTTAGATTTTGATCTCTTGCTCCTAGAAAAACACCAGTGGCTCTTTCTGTGATAAGGAAATCATTCTACCTTTAATCTTGTTGTTGGCCTCTGTGACTTAGTATTCATTGCCTTGTTTTAAATTTCACCTCACTTTGTTATAAAGAAACTATATTAAGCCATTACTGTGTGTCAGGTACTAAGAATACAATGACATGCAAAACAAAGTCTCCCTTTTCTGTTAGAGCATCACTTTCCAAGTCTAGAAGATCAAGGACACCTACCACTGATAGGATGTTTTTATTATATAACACCCTTTAGTTGTCATTTTGCTTATATCAGTTTTCTCAGAGTTACCGAATTAATTTGTATGATTATTTCAAGTACAGCAGCCAACTGTTACTGTTTTGTTTGGCCCATAACACTTTCTTTTGGGGAACTTGTCTGCTCCACACCATGTAATTCTAGTAGAGCTATCAATCAAGGTGCCAGTATCCCCTATCCCAGTGATAGACATATGGCTGAGGACAGTAAGCATATCCCACTCTCTTGGATGCAGAGACTGTTCTGGGTTAGACATGTGGTCCAACCTTGGCCAGTTAGAATCCTTTTGCAAAGAGTGATATGAATTCTGAAAGGTTATCAGTCCTGAGAGCATGAGATAAATAACCTTATAAGTTTTAGAAAGTCCCATCAAATGGAGATAGTCTATGAGAGAAACAAGTTAATGAAGATGAAAGAAGACCCAAGAAATGGAGAGGAAGGAAGGTAACATGATAATGTTTATCTAAACCTCAATGCTGTCCATGCCTAAAACAAAATGAGCCATGGGGTTTTCAGTTACATGAGGCAATTAATTTGCTTTGGCTTCGACTAACTAGGGTTTCTATCAGATAAAACTGGTAGAGTCCTGATTAACAGAGCAAAGGATGGGAGAACTTAGAAACAGTGTCTGACCATGATGAGCTTCAAATACAGAGAGCCAGGCAGAAGTCCTGATGACAACCATGAAGGAAAGCCAGCAGACAAATAAGAGGCCTGCAGAAACAGGGGAGTTCCTAGGGACTATGACTGTAGGAGCCCTGGTTCTTTGCAGCCTCTCCCTTGGCTCACAAGAACAGTGCAGAAGCAGCCTACATCTGTTTATGCCCAGTAGATACACATACTCACAGAGAGAGAGATTTATAGAAAAAACACTTACCCCTGTAAACAGGAGAAAAGTAAGATTTGCACACAATGGGTTCTCAGAAGCCTGTTGGAGCTGGCTCTAGCCCAGTGCTGAATATAATTAAATCTTCTATGGATTGAGGAAGGCTGCTGCTCCCTGAAATTCTTCAACTTAAACACCTTGGGTAGGGTTCACCCATTGCATATGGAATCTGGAATTTTTTCCTACGGGCAAGAAATCAAAATTGAAAACCCTTATTCTAGTTTTAAAGACAGCAGTGCTACTAGTAGCAGTGCTACTTCTAAAATATTTATTACTTTCTACTCTTTTCTTGGTTACCCTCAAAAGAAGAATTGAGGGCAACCCATCTGCTCTCTGGAGTTTAAGATTGTCCATGTCGCCTTCTCCTGTCCATTTTTCCCTCTGCCTCCCTCTCCATTGCCTTCTTCATAGCTCATGGTTTTGTTTATCTTCTCAAGGGTGAGGAAACTCTCCATGGAAATATATACCTGAGTTGCTTACCAATGGCTTTTTGGCTTAAGAGTTGATCATTGTCTTCATTCATTTCTAGTTTTTCCAGGGTACAACTCATCTTAATTATTCAACCAGGGGAATAAACAAGAACATAGGTTATAATAAAGAAATTTGGTGGGCACTGAGGAGGTAAGATGAAGTAGGGATGGAATATAACTGCAGAAGGGTTGAAGAGTGACAGGGATATGAGAATATTGTGGATATCAGTGATGTTTGGGTAAAAATGGGAAAAAGGTGATCAATAGCCAAAAGGGTGATCAATACTGTAAAATTTTATTCTACTCATTTGGGAAAAAGTCTATCTTTTTCTAATTTGAACAATGAAAAGAGTCTTAAGAGCCAAATTCCTGTACTCTTCAAATTATCACTGCCTTCCATTCTGGAGTAGCTAGTCCAAGATGATATTCTCAGTAGATCCAAAAGGCACCCAGATTTCTTCCAGGATGGGTGGTAGTGTTTGGTTACCTGTACAGCATGCTGATTCCTCAATGACTTATCTGCTGAATTATAAGCTGAATTGGATGCTATCCTCTAATTTGGAGTCATCTTTTGAAATCATAACTTCTGGCAAAAACAGTATAACCACAAATGACACCCAAGGCTAAATATACTATGGAGACCCCAAATCATTGAGATCCATAAAAGTAATCTCACTTTCAAGAGAAATTGCCCACCTGTGCTAGAAGAGCATGAGCTTCCAGTATGCTTATGAGGAGAGACTCGGGACAGGCCACAAAGAGGAAAAGCCTTCTTTTGGAAAAAGGGTTCTGGAACAGGTCTACATATTTGGATCATGAGTGCACAGAAATTATCCAACAGCCAAATCCTGTATGCCATCTCATGAAGCTATGTAAGGAAAAATAGATATAAATCAGATATATCATTTGCCTATTGATTCATCTATTCATGTACTCAAATCAGAATAATATGGTGTAAATATATTCTAATAACATAGGTATGCACCAAATAATATGGAAGGATGGGGGAAAAAAGGAAAAACTGAAATCTGGTTCATAGAAAGCTGGTGAGAAATACAAATAAATGTCATTTACCTGAGTACTGGGTCATATCTGTTACTGACTAATTGCATAATATTGGGAAAACTGGCCTCAGTTTACTCACTGGAAAAGCGAGATGTGGCCTTTAGAATTGTATGGACATTATGATGTGTGTGTGTGTGTGTGTGTGTGTGTGCGCGTGCATGTGTGTGTGTGTTTAACTAACAATGCATCTGCTAGGCAGAAAAGATTTGCACAGAGCAGAATTGAAATACTGCTGAGAGAAGGAAAAATACATCGGTTCTCTTTATCTTTTGTCCGTGTTTCCAAATACAGTGTAATTTCCTTGTCCTGTCTGATTAAGTTGATCTTAAACAGACTGTAATTTAGAGGAAAAAAAGAACACCAAGTATTTCTAACAGTTTTAAACCATTCATCTTGATTAAAGAAGGACAGTCTTTATATCCAAACAGGCCTGTCTTATTTAAACCTACATGAAGAAAAGGCCTTCATTCTAAGTTGTGGATGATCAGTATTTTTCTATAATCCTTCATAAAATTTGAGTTGAAAGGATGTCTTAGAAGCACACAAAGAAATATAGAAGTGGACTTATTTCTGTGTTAAAATGAAACCAAAACCAATCAACTGACCAATAAAAATTCAGAACCCCATAGATTCTCTATTACCTCCCTCTTTCCCTTGCCTTCTCTTCATACTTGAAAGTCATACTGTCTTATTTGCCTCCCCTTTTTGTTGTACCTGCAACCCACCTGCAGTCAGATTCCTCCCCAATCACACCTCCAGAACTGCATCTTCCCAGTTAACAGCCTCTTCCTGTTGCCACATCCAGTATAGCTCTTTATCCTTATTCTACACAGTAAGTTCCAGATTTTCATGCTGTTTTCCCTGGGCCTATGGGACACTAATCCCTATAGGTCTGCTCCATTCAAAATTATGCCAGGAACTCTAGTAAGGATTTTACATATGTTCTATGTGCATATCACAATACCCCTATGAAGTGTGTGTGACAATGGATTATCCTTTCACAAAGAAGAAAACAGCCTGGGAGAACTTCACCTAAGGCCCCAAAGCTAGACTGCGGCTGTATTCACTGGGCAGGTCTGGAATCCATGCTTTCCCTTGCTACAAACATAAGGACAAGGACAATTCCTGGCCTACCTCATCAACTGATGTCATCTTTATTCCGAAGTTTGCATTTTAAATGAAAAAGATATCTTAGGTGAGACATAGAATTTCTGCAAATGCTTACTTTGTGTCAGGTACCAGGAAAGCTTTGCATATACTCTAACTTGGGTCATCAGCAAAACAAGCCTAGGAGATCATTAGTATTATTACTGTCTCCATCTTACAGTTAAGGAAAATAGTCAAAAGAGGTTGCCACAATCACAGAGCTTCTTTGTGGTGGGGCCCAAATTCCTCCTCAGGCAGCAGTTACTCTAAAGCCAGTGCCCAGAACTAATGCCCTTCTCCCTAGCATCCCTGCTGGAGTTTCCCCTAATCTAACCTTCTCCCTCCCCATCCTCACTGCCTGTTCTATCCAGGAAGACCTCAACCACACACACATATTCAACCCTGCAGTGCCAACCCCAAGTCTGCATTTCCAGCCTCTTCTAGGTCTAAAACCATTCATCTATCTCATGATTCCTGTCTCCATTTTCATATTCCAAAGTCATCTAACCAAAGGAAAATAAACCTAAGTCATCTTTCCACCAAAACTTAAAAGTCTTCATCCTGAACTTCCTCTCCCAGGGACAGCGTCACCATGTGCATCATCATCAGGCAAGAGATGTTAGAGTTGTTCTCACCCCAATCTCATCTCCCTCACCCTTCTTATCAAGGTACTCCCCAAAGCCTACGGCTTCAGTCTTACAGCAAGTTGCATCTGCCCATCCACTCCAGACTCACATTGCCCCCACTGTCACCCATGCCCTCATCTTCCCTTGCCAGGATTCCTTCAATTACCTCCAGACTGGTCTGTCCCCAGGATTGCATGTCTCTGACATTTATAGCTACAATGATACAAAGCAATCTTTCCACTGCTGAACTGTCTCCCTGTTGCTTATACTCTAAACTGCCCTGGCTGATGGCCTTCTTCATCTCCATCTTACCCATTCCCTGTAGGACAGTAGCTGTACATCTGAGTGGGTTTGACTCCTCTTCCAGTTCCTGAATAAACAATATTCCACACTGCACTTATCAACACATGGAATTCCTTAACTCTGATGTAAGGTAACTGTGGAACCCAATTGGTCCAATCAGGGCGATAAAATGATTTTAGGATGTTTGTTGGATCATTTGGAGGAAAACTCAAACTTTTTCAGATCTCTAAATATAAATGAAAAATAAGTATTGGAAGCCATATTATAACAATATAGCAAGTCAGCCTTAGATGACATTTCACAAGGTTCTAAGGTCTGAGCAATTTTTTAAAGAAATCATTCAGCAGAACATGCATATGTCAGGTCTTCTGGGATGTGCCTTTCCCTCTATGTATACAAATGACATTGATAAGAACTCTGTGAAGACAATAACTATATTTGTCCTAAATCACATTAATGATTAATGTTGATCCTTATAAAATTGCAGTTTCTGTGGATCAAAAATGGTGGAATGTTGCCATTTCATATGGTTCAACCAGATAAATGCCCATTTCCCCAGCTCCCTTAAGTTCCTCAAAACAGGGACCATTTTTGTGTTGCTAGAGCCCAACAGTGTGTTTTATTAGTAGTTCGGTGTTTGCTAAAATGAATTGAATGGATAAATTCTACATAACACTCTGCTTCTAAGATAAACTCTGCATTCCCCTTCTCTGCAGCTTGCTCCCCATTATTCCTTCCTCATCCACAATCCTATGCATGTAAGAATTTTCAAAAAAAATTTTAAGGCACCTTTCTTGTGGCCCCAGGACTTGCACAAATCTCCTCACCTTCTATACACAGACACACACAGAGCAAACACAGATAGTTGCTACACTTAACATCTCCAACTCCTCTCCCAAATTCACTGGAATTTCTGATTACCTATCAGACATCCTATGCAAATGTTCCCTCTCTATAGACATCACAAAATAAAACTCATTGGCTATCTCCTCCCTCCACACAGACCTGCAGACCTGCTTTTCTCCTTCTACAGTCCATCTGGGTTAATGGCATCACATCTTCCCAATGGCACAGATGCAAAACCTTGTCATCAACTTAGACTAAATCATGGTCAATCGTCATTGTCTACTTCTAAACTATCTTCCTTCCATCTCCTTCCTCCTTGTTATACCCACCACCAACACCCCAGTTCACTGATAAGTTTCATCTTCCTTCCACATATTATCTATCCTTTAGAAAGAGTAATCTTTCTAAAATGTAAATTTTACCATACATCTTCCCTTCTCAAAGCTTTTAATAATGTGAATTGATATAACACAAATGTACAATGTAAATGTTAAGAGAAGATTGTTCAAGGTAGAAGGGAGTTGAAAATAGGGAAGAGTTACTCGGATTGGCTGGCTGTAAAAAAGTAAGCTTTTAGTCAGATTTTTCAGGAAGAAATGGGAATAACCTTAACTAAGCTGGGGGAAGCAGAGATGTCAAGAATAGAATAAATGAGAACCCCTTTCTGATCTCAATGTTTCAAATTACAACATCTAAATTTTTAAAAATGGCATTTGTCAAACTTTCCATATCAGATGACAAACATAGTAATTATTTTTGACACTATAAGAATTTCCAGTGAAAATTTGAGAAACAAAACAGGGAAAAAAACCTTAAGAGTTTTGTGGTCAGCACTTTTATGCTGTTTCAATACTCTTGCATTCATGATTCAAATGAAAATGGAAATGTGGATGATTTTGCTACTGAGAAACTGGCCAAATATTTAGGACTTTAATTGAAGAGTTACTTTTGACTGTTGCAGATACACAACATATTTGAGTATTTGTTTCAGGAATACATTTTAAGATTCTGCCAAGAAGAATCAAGATTCCCAAGGATCAAGGTGACAAAGAACAATTTCACATGTTTTATAAGTAGGTGAGGCATACATCAATCAATCAACAACAATCCTTGAACTCATTAGTTTCAATTCCTGTATGTTTGTGGGACACATGAAAAGGTAACAATCTGGATTTTAAAATATTCTTACCACAATAACATAACACCCATGTCAGCCCAATATCACATCAACATCTGAAGTAACTTATAGAAAGAATATAAATCAAAATATTTTTCCCAAACCTTAAGACACTTAAACAACACTCATTTCATCCCACAAGCCACTAAATTCCCAATATTTCTTGGGGTTGTGGTGGCATTTTAATATTAGATAACATTAGGACAAGGGACCAAGAATATGCATATCCTTCTTACCTTTTTCACTGTTCTCAGGGAAAGTGTTCTTAAGAAAGAGTAACTAGCCCTGGCTGGTGTAGCTCAGTGGTTTAACTGCAAGCTGTAAACCAAAGGGTTGCCAGTTGGATTCCCAGTTAGGGCACATGCCTGGGTTGTAGTTCATGTCCCCAGTGGGGGCCATGTCAGAGGCAACCACACATTGATGTTTCTCTCCCTCTTTTTCTCCTTCCCTTCCCCTCTCTCTAGAAATAAATAAAATATTTTAAAAATAAAAAGGATAGCACAACACATTAGCCTTGTATGAGATGCCATAAAAAAAGGGATCCACAGCAGAGCATTTCCAACATTGACAATGCTGTGCTGAGTAATGGTAAAAAGATGAAAGGAGACTTAGGTCCCCACCCTCTAGGATACTAGTCAGTGTTCTGCAGCAATGGAAGCTGGGCCCGGGGATAGTAGGTGGGCAGAGAGCTGAGGTCCACTGAACCACCTCCCTCACCCTGATGGGAAACAGACCACTGTCAGAGAAATGTGGCTCAAGGGTATGATACAAAGAAAAGTGCCAAAGGTAAGCACCTTCATGTAGTCAGACACCTATAATGACAGCCACACAGCTTGATAGGGAAAAGGATGCTATGGTCACATTCTTTCATGTCACAGCCACCTTAGCCCACTCCTTGGCTGCCCCCACACAATCATTGCAACATTAAAAAGTTATACCCATGAGTGTTGTATGTTGATGCTTTCTACATGTTTGCTCTGTTTGGTAATGTTTCTTCTCCCAGGGGCTGAGTCCATGGGGCTGTGTGAGTGGGGGATTCATAGGGATTCAGGCCCATTGGAACGTGGGCAGAATTTCATCCTGTGTTTCTGAAATGAACATGTGAAGGTGCTGGGGACCTGGCCTGCAACCCAGTCCCTCAACCCAGGCATGTGCCCTGACTGGGAATCAAACTGGTGACCCTTTGGTTAACAGGCCCATGTTCAATACACTGAGCTATGCCAGCTAGGGTTCCTTTTTAATTTTAATGATGAAAAAATTTCATGCCTTTTGAAGGAAGAGTCAAAAAATAGAAATGTATAAAGTTATACATGAAAGTTGCCTTACATCAACATCTCCTGTTTTATCAGCCAGGAGTTAAAACATTTGTCTTAGTCAGCCAGAGCTGCCATAACAAAAGGCCCAGACTGGGAGCTTACAATTCAGACTAAGATGGCAGCATGGTCAGTGGTCAGTTTTAGGTGAGGCCTTTCTTCATGGCTTGTATTGGGTGGCCAAAAATGAAAGACACATTTTTCATTTTCATCATAACTTTATTGATTTGGATATTTTGAGTATGTTGCTATCTGTTGGTAACTCCCCTGCTTGGTTTCAGGAGCTGTAAACCCACCATGGCTAAAGCTGAGTGAGCAACCTTTGGACCATAAGCCACTAAAGAGACAAAAGCTTATCTCCTTGGCAGGAGCGCCACTTCTGCTCCTTTTTTCATAACTGGCCCCCAATGCTTGATCAGTTAGTCAATGACAGGTAAGATTCCCCAAGGGAGGAATGACTTAAGACAGGCATGATCATGTGGAGACCCCAGGGAAGGACTTGGGGGTCTACAGAGAAAGGGGGTGATGGACCCTCAACCCTCAGCTTTGACAAAGCCTGACTCCCCTGAGTCCAGGAGAAGTCTCTGAAAATTCCTTGGCTATCTGCCTCCTCTGCCTGACTTAAGCCTGAAACAATTACTGAGGGTGGTGCAGTCCTGTGCTGGAAAGGGCGGTTCCCCAGGTGATCAGGCCTGAGAAAGGATATGTAAAATCCTATGAAGCCTGCTTTGCTAAGAATGCTCTTAGTTAAAGGATAAAGGCCCAAGAAGGAAATGAGTTTGTTTCCCAAAGTTGTGGAGCTTTTTAGCTGATAGACACTGACTCAGAAAAAGCCCTAATAGTTCTTTACATGCTATCTACTGTTCACTGCCTGACAATGATTAATAAGTTGTACCTGAACTCATTCCTGCACAAATTAAACCGAATAAAAGCCTGTCTAGGCAAGGGTCAGCATGCTCTCCCCTTGAGAGAGTGGCCAGGCCATTCTGAGGCGCTCTCCCCTTGAGGAAGTAGCCGTGCCATCCCTTTTCCTCCACAGGACTCGGTAGTCCATGTGAATTTGTCTCATGCTTTATCTATGATGCCACAGGTACTGTGGACCAGTGCCTGCATCAGCTATCTTCTGCTATTGGCTTCTAGTGGGTAGAGGCCAGGGGTGCTGATAAACATCTCCCAATGCATAAGATAGCCCCACAGCAAATAATTATTTGGCCACAATGTCAATAGTACCAAGAAACTTCACAAACCACTTTTGATGCATTCAATCAGTCACAGTACCTTCTCCATCCACTGCACAAGTTTTTTTCATGTTTCAGTTGTGTTTTTACCTTTCTTGAAATAACAAAGCATAATAGGCTGAAAGTGTTGTGCCTTTTCTTCCATCATCAATGTTAAAATGGCTACACAAAAATGCACCAATTTTGATAAGTTTTTTTTTAAATGCATGTTGCTATGACAGCTATCACAATACAACCTAGCAAAACTGTTTCAAATGAAGTTAAAGACAACTAAGAACTACTAGAGCCATCGAATGGAAAAAAACTCAAACTCTGTGGCCAACCCAATAGATAGCTATCTTCTTGCTGTGTCTTCACATGGTAGGGAAAGAGTGCCAAGCAAGCTCACTGGTGTCTCTCCTTACAAGGTCATTAATACCATCATGAGGGCCCCATTTTCATAACCTTCTCTGACTGTAATTTCCTCCTAGGGACCCCATCCTCAAAACTCACCACATCGAGGTTAGGACTTCAGCATACAAATGTGAATGGAGGCACAATTTTATCTACCACAACACTGTTAAATATTTGGTGTGCTTCCTTCGAGATATTTCTCTAAACTGCAGGAGAGTGGAGGAGAGAGGACAAGAAAAAGAGAGAAAGAGAAAGAGATTGTTATTTCTTATTACAAGCCCACTATACTATAACTACTTTTATTCAGATTTTTAGTGGTTATTTTTTCATGTCTGAACATAGATCTTATTTTTTAGTAACATCATAATAGTAAACAATAAAATAAGATTTTAGCTCAAAAGGCAGATTGAACAAATACATGTATACATACCCCCTTTCAAATTTTTCACTGAGATTGTATATATTTTAAAATATGTATATTTGAATATATATTACATATATTTGAATTATTATATGTAACTTCAAATAATTTAAATATATATACACATATATAATTTAAATATATATATTTTAAATCGTAATAGCCCTAAATTCCTGTAAAACAAGAAAGTTATCTCAATAACAGAAGAAATGTTTTGAATAATTTCTGGTAAAGGGAAGCTATAAATTTTCAGGAAAAACTCCAAAGAACCAGGTTTTCTCAGCACAACAAATACAACCTTCAGACAGATCCCCAGGCAGTCATAGGATGGTTCACTTACAAGGCCCATGTTAAAAGCCTGTGATTGTCAGGACCCTCCTCCTCCCTTCCTCCCCCAACCCCAGATAAGAAGGCTGGCAATGACAGCTATACTTCTGCCTCTAAGATAAAGCCAGAAAATAGGCCCCCTAGTAGGAGGGTTGCTCAGAGCTGCACCTGGGGACAACATCAGGGCCTAAGAGAGACACTTTCAGCAGCTTGAGTTAATGACAGACCTTTACACACACCCAGAGGTGTTTGGGTCGAAGAGGCAGAAGACACTGTTCCCCGGGAATGAACTAAACAAAGACTTCTACCTCCAGAATGGACATCTCATTATAGCAATTACCTGTAAATGCCTTGCTCTCTGTTTTGTATTGATTGGCCAAAAAGTTCATTTACCTGAGCAGCATCTTGCATAGGAGCAAGCCCAGCCCAGGTGCATGGCTAGCAATCATCCCTTTCATTCAAGAAGTCTATTAGCAAGGAAACACAGGGAATGGAAATCAACATGGCACAGTATTGATGGAAGATCCAAGCTGAATACCCTGCAGTTCATTGTTGTGTTGTAGAACTGGAGTTGGAGAACTTCAAAGCAGGTATAGGAGATGGCACTGGGGCCCCACCCATAGCCCATCTGCAGTAATTCACCTGTCTGAATCAGCTTGATGGCTTCTTATTGCATGTTTCTACTTCACCTGTCTGAATCAGCTTGATGGTTTGCCCTGGCTGCAGGAATGTCCTCAGCCTGAGCACAGGCAGGCCACCAGGGCCAGAAGCAGACCTCAGTCAATCATGAATGAATGTTAGTGAGAAATGCTGTAGTGTCCTCATCTATCAGGTGTCACTTGTATACCTTCACCAGGGTCCCCAGTGAGAAGGAAGGCCAACTGCCCATGGAAATAACCTGCTCATTATTGCACCTGTGTTGGCTCGCCTCCCTTTCCCGTCCCATCTCACTTCCCCCAACCCCTACTGGTGCTTCTCTTGTTGAAACTTTGTCTCAGGGTCCTTCTGGGTGAACTAATCCTAAGACTTCATGCCTCAAGATGTTCTCTATTATTTGCAATTTTTACTTTTTTCCAATAGATAAATTTCAGAGAAGCCTGTACTAATCCAGGGAAGGCTTGCATTTCCAAGAGTTTTAGAAATACTAAGAAAATAAAAATAAACAAAAATACAATTATTTTTTTTTAATTCACCTGGCTATAAATGTGACCCATTTACATTTAATCTTCTTAGGAGACAAATTGATAACAAAGCTTTTCTTTTCAAATAATTGATGGAGACCCCAATGCTTCCATTACCAAGAAGTCTGGGATCTCCTTCTTGAGATCTCCTCCCCTTGCCAACACCCTCATGTATTGTCCCCAAACTCCAGGCAGAGAAAGAAATAGAAGTGTGACTAGTCCTCTAAGAGGGCTGAGGCTGGGTCTGCCATTGTTCTAACTGCTGCCATGAAAACTGGTTCTTTAAGCCTTGTTCTGTCCCAACATAAGAAACCCTGCCCTTGGTCAATGCCCTCAGTGACCAGGTTCACAGCACTGGCTTCAGAAGGGCACTACGCCCACACTCTCTAGGCAAGATTCACAGACTGGGCCTGGGAACCCATGTGTGCAGCCACACAGAGTTTCTCAGGTGTTTAGAAGAGTCCTTAGCATCTGCTGCAATGAGATGGTCTGCCATCATCCAGGCCAAGGGAATGCTGGGAGCCTCTCACAGTACCATATTCTGCTGTGTATAATGTGTACTTTTTTGCCCAAATTTTTTTTAGGGAAAAATAAGGATGAGTATTATGCATGGGTATTATTAATTCCACATCTATATAAATGTTTTTAACTTTTATTTATGTTTATGTGTTAAAAGTGTAATTCAAGAAAGCAATAACAATATCCAAATATTCAAAAATAAATACTAAAATTTTTTTCTAATACAAAAACTATCTAAATATAAATAAATAATTGAATTTAAATTTTAAAACAAAAGATTTTTATCCTGAAAGTTTGGGTCAAAAACATGGGTGTACATTATACCTAGGAGTGCATTATACATGGCAAAATACAGTAATAATGTGCAACGTCACCCTATCCCCACCACCTAAGTCGGTGCTTTGAAAAACTGGAAGGATGTGTGTCATGATGTGCTTGTTGTTGTGTCCACACAGTGAAATCAAGGTTGGTTTTTCTTTCTCTTTTGCTTCTTATATGTTCAACATATCTTAGTATTTTCAATGTAGAAAAAGAGAGAGAAACTACCAATAATGTAAACTGGAGTACTGAACAAATATTGGTTGATTGTTTATCCTGGGCCAGGCACATCTTAGGCACCAGGAATGCCTGAAGAAAGAGGAGAGACAAGTTTCTCCCTATGGACTATACATTCTAGTGAGGCAGACACACTAATTGGTCAGCAAATAGGATGAATATAAACTCAGGTCCTGGTGAGTAGCTGAAAAATTCAGAGGCAGGCTAAGGTACAATGGGGTGGTGATGGGGGGAGGGCTTCAACCACTAAGGAACAGGCCTTGGAGAGCAGCTCCATTCTCAAGAAACCACTGTGTTTTTCTTTGCTTTATTTTTTTCAGGAAAATTAAACAAACTGTTGGAAAGAAATTTATCTTGCATTTCAGACTAAAACCCTATTGTTTACCTTTTTAATAAAACATCTGAAATTATCTAAGAGTAGATTGATTTATCTGTCAGAAATAACTTCAAAAATGTTTTTCCTGACTAAATTCAGGTTATATATTATCATCTTTACTAATTATTTTGAGTTTTCCATCTTCCTCTTTTAGCAAGAGGCAGCCCAGTTGGGGGCCATGGCCACAGCCACAGCCATCAATCATTAGCCCACCCCCACTCTTCAGAGTCCATGTGTTTGGTGAGTGACAAGTCACTCTTTCTCATCAAAATCCTTCAGCCAGCATCTGTGACAACATGGATGGACCTCAAAGGCATGTCAAGTGAAATAAGCCAAACAGAGAAAGACAAATACTGTGTGATCTCACTAATACGTGGAATCTAAAATTTTTTAAAAAGTCATAGGGAAACATATCAGATGTGTAGTTACCAGAGGCAGTGGGTTGGGGGAGGAAGAACTGGAGGAAGGTGGTAAAAAAAAATACAAACTTCCAGTTATAAGATAAATAAGTAGGTACTAGGGATGTAATGTACATTGTGATTATTGATAATGCTTTGTATTGTTCACACTTTGGATTAAAGCTAACACTTTTGTATTCCCATATTGTATGATATGTGGGAAAGTTGCTAAGATAGTAAATCCTGAGTTCTCATCACAAAGAAAAAGAAAAAAATTTTTTTGCTTTTTCTTTCTATTGTATCTGTGAGAGATGGTGGATGTTGACTAATCTTACTGTGGTCATCATTTCACAGTATGTGTAAGTCAAACCATCATTCTGTGCAACTTATATAGCATATCAAATATATCTCAATAAAATTGGGAAAAAATATTAAAAATCAACCAATCATTCTTCAAGCTGGGCAGGCCAGCATCAGCTTCAGAGGCTAGGACTAGAACACTGTGTCTCCACCACGTGGAGGCAAGTTTGTGATGTCCAGCCGCCATCTGCTGTGTGTGCCACTAAAGAGCATCTTCTCCCTAAAATGGGGCACCTGACTCACCAAGAAACTGCAGCTCAAATCCACACTTACCTGCTCCTTTGGAAATGGCCTGATTGATTTACTTCTTTTCAGGTGCCCAGACATGTCCAGACATAACACAGGCTGTCCCAAGGAATGCCTTTGGTAGCTCATTCAGTGTGGCCAAGGGCTACACACTTACACAACACACAACATTCTTAACATGCAACACACAGAGAAAAGTTCTCAGCTGTGCTTCAGAGAAGCATAAAGAATGGCAGGGTAAGGTTAGGACCTGAGGAGAGACATCTGCCTATTTGAGATTCTCTTAATGAGACATGGGAGGAAACTCTAAAAGTTATTGCATAGAAAAGCATTTGGGTGGTCAAGCTAGAACACTTGCTGTAAAACAGTTGTTTCCAAATTCTTAAAGAAGCCACTGCTAAAATTTAATTGAAATCTTCTCCATTCTGTAGTTGAAAATTCTAAATGTGGCAGGGAGTACTGAGCATGGTCAGTCTTCGCTTATCAAAAGCTGAGAGTCAGGAATATAAAAATACCTCCCAACAGAAACATCCCACCAAGTTCATCCACTAAATCTGGACTCATTCTTCATAGGAACACCCCCATTTACTTCTATTTTAAGCAATTCTAATATGAGAGTGATTATCTAGTTTCCCGACCTGTAGCAGATTAGAAAAAGCAAACAAGAAAATGAGCAGGGATGCTGCTAGAAGCAGGAACTTTGTTTTAAAGTCATTTTAAACAATGGCACATGCAATAAAAACAACAGATGTTGGTTAGAGAAGAGATTAAAGTTATTTTTCAAAAGCAAACAATAATCTCCAAAACAAAGCAAGGTAGGCTCGTTTGGGAAATAGTCAAAATACTGTAACCCTTACACTCACTTCCAAAGCTAACACAACTACTATTCACTGAAGCCCTTGGGTAGTCAATTGCAAATACACTTAATGTTGAGTATCCTTGTTGAATGATGTGGAGGGAGTATGTTTTAGACATTTGTATGTAATGATTACATAGGAAAAGCTGTCCTCTAAGAGTCCCAGATGAATCTGGGGGATGACGGAGATCTATATCTTGGTTAGAAAGGGGGTTGCTTGGATATATACATTGTCAATTCATCAATCTCTTCACAGAAAGGGATGCATCTTGTTGTATATGAATTAGATCTCAATGAAATTAATTTTAAAAAAGTAAAAATAAGACCCAAGTTAAAACTTGTCATACAGGTCAAGAGTCAGCCATTTAGGAATTTACTAATATGTTCAATGCATACTTCCCTGGTGATATGGGCTATTTACATTAAGATGCATCTATTTAAGATACAACTACTCTGCCAGCCACTGAGTGGAGTTCTAAGAATACAAAATTTGGGAAATACTTGGAAAATCTCCTAGCTTGATGAATTTAGTGGCTAAAGGGTTTATTGTTTTACTTTAAAAGCCTACATATACTTGAATATGATTTTAGGGAAATTAAGGACTAGAGAAAACCTCTGGCCTAGGTCACGTTTGTTCCTCCTTTTCTCTCAGGTCTTGCTGATGGACACAGTTTTCTGTGTTTGGAATAAAACCCTCTTTCGAGCATCATTTTAAATGGGGAGCATTACCACACCCTTACCAAGTAAAATCTCAAGGGAGTTGCTGGCAATTGGAATTTCCTCTACATTTTTGAGAAATAAGCAGGACTTGCTACAAGTTGTCAGAATTTAGTAGCTTTGAAATGACCTCCTCTACTGTCTGTGAAAAGCTATCAAAAATGAAAAATACAAAATATGAACGACAACAACAAAGCAGGAACAGATTAGAAGGCAGAAAAAAAATAACATCTCAGCCAGAACCTGGCACATCATACAATTCTATACATATTTGTTGAATTAATGAAGAAAATACACACTCTAGTTCTCATAGCTACTTTATAATAGAATAGGGCTATAAAGCTAAGATTCTGGTCTAAGGGACAAAATGAAATGATTCAGAACTTTAGCCAGAGTGGGGCAGCCCTGTGTGCTTTCTCTCTGCCCAACCCTCCCTCTCCCAGCCTCATCCTGATTCCAGAAGCTTTCGTGCTCATTCAGATGGCACCCAGAAGTTTCTGCTTGTCTTGAGGCCTATAAGCTCTTGCCCAGTGCCACCACTGGCCTGTTATGTATGAGCATTGTGCCCATCAGGGGCCAGAAGGAAACAGAATCTAGCCCAGATTATAATTATCCTCATAAGTGAATGTTCAGAGCTGTGAGCATGTTTTAGGAAACCAAGGAGGGGTGAGGAGGCACCCAGAGACTAGCAAGAGTGGAAGGTTATTATTACCCAAGAATCATCTGATTCAAATAAAAATGCAGAACATGAAATTAAATTTGGATTTCAGGCAAATATTGAGTATTTTTTCACATAAACATGTTCCAATTATTGCACATAATTATACTTTTAAATTACTGCATGCTTACATGAAATTTAAATTTAGCTGTAGTCTGTCTGGCAGCTGGCCCCACCCAGACTTGAAGGAAAAGGTGGGGTTCCTGGAGTTCTGGGCACACCGGAGGCAGAGGGTAGGGGTGGGAGCAAGGTGGGGGCAGCTCTGCAGGAGCCTGGTCCCCATGACACACTGGTCAGAAATGGAGCCCCAGGCAACAATGAGCAAGGAGAAGAGAAAGGCCCTCCCTCTGCTTGTCCTCTGATATGCTGCTGTCAGGAAGCAGCCAGTGAGTCTGGTTGCTGCACTTCTTGGGTCAAAGGATTGATAAAGGGGTGGGTGGAGAACCATTCATCCATATCCCTTCTAGGAGCACTTGAGAATGCTTCTTCTTTTTGGCTGATACCACCAGTGAAAATAGATTCATAGAAAGCAAATAATTGCCAACAGTGCCTCCAACTACTTAAATATTAACGGTAAAGTCCCAGTTTCACATGGACATGTTTCCATAAGCACAGGAGCATACTTCTTTCTATATATGCATGTGTTCACTTCACAGGAGCTGAAGAAACTATTATAATAAGCAAGGATGATCATTGTGTCTTAGGTGTAAACTTCTTGTTTTGTACCTGGGAATGATCTCAAAAGGCAAACTATCAATTACATTGGATATATTTTTCCCAGAAGTTACAAACCAAACACTGGCCCTGGCCAGGTGGCTTGCTTGGTTGGAGTATCATTCCATATACCAAATGCTTGTGGGTTTGATCCCTGATCAGGGCACATACCTAGGTTTTTTGTGTCAATTGATCTTTCTCTCTCACATCAATGTTTATATATCTCTCTCTCTCCTCTCCCCCCTTTCTCTCTCTAAAAAAAAATCAGTAAGCATATCCTAGGGTCAGGATAAAATAAATAAATAAACAAAAAACAAACACTGCTCCAGTTGTTCATTTGCAATCACAGTTGAATCAAGCAATGTTTTTCAGTAGTGATCATTTAACTAAAATCCTCTATCATTTCTAACCCCCGGGTCCCCTCCAAGATTAAGTTATACATTAAATACAGTGACACTGAAGTCAGGGGGACTACAAGTGAAGTCACATACAGACTCCCAGTGATACTGTGATTTACAATAAGAAATATATAGTTTGTCTTTGGCCCCAGTTCCTGGCACAGGGCTCCTAAAGTCCTTGCAATTTCCTGAGTGGTAAGAACACCAGAAACATCTTTTGTTCTAATGCAGAGACTCTCAGTGGCTCCTAGATGGGCTGGTCATCAGAAAGACCAAGCCCCGATTAGAGGCTTGGCATTTTCAGCCCTGCTCCCAGTTCTCCAGAGAGGGGAGAGAGCCTGGAAATGTAGTTAATAATTGATCACACCTGTGTGAGGAAGCCTTTACAAAATTCCATTAGCATTGGTTTTGGATAGCTTCTAAGTCAGAGAACACAACCACACTGAGAGGATGACACACCCCAACTCCACTACATGGTAACAGAGCCCTTATGCCCAGGATATCTCTCTATATCTGGCTGTTCATCTCTGTCCTTTATCATAGCCTTTAATGAACTGATAAATGTAAATACATGTTTCTCTGAGTTTTGTGAGCTGCTCTAACAAATTACTGCAACCAAAGGCAGGCCATAGGAACCTCAATATTTAGCTGGATTGAGCAGAAGTTGTGAGTAACCAGGGAACCTACTGTTTACAAACAGCACCTGATATAGGGGGCGGTCCACTGGGACTGAGCCCTTAACCAGTGGGATCTGATACTCTCTCCAGGCAGATAGTGTCAGATAGTGTTAAAGTGTAGGACACCCAGCTGGTGTCAGAGCATTATTTGGTGGGGTGCCTGGCACATTTGGCAGCTAGAAGTGTCAGAAGTAAAGTGTTCTGTGCAAGTAGTAAAGGGCAAAGCTGCATACGGCAGGAGGAAGAACTTGGAGATTTTCCCCAAACACCCCTTAATTTAAGGACACATGTTGGGGCAGGAGGGTCAGGTAACACTGGGAAAAGTAGTAGGCAACACCCTAAGCATTACTCCTAATTCTGCCTCCTGATTACCTCCACCTCTTCATGCAAATAACTTACCTCCAATATATGCTTCAGAAACTCAATTCTCAAACATTCCATGGAGGAGGAGCGATATTATTAACAAAGGTGGCTTTAACTCAGCATTAACCAAGGAGACTGTTTAAACCCATTGGATTTCAGCTTCCAATCAGGTGAGATTTTACCTTCTGGCTTCAAAAGGCACCATCACTATTAAAGGAAGGGAGGTAGAAAGGAAACATTTCATGAAGACCTTTGGTGGGATAAAGTGCCAAGTTTTCTCCTCACATAAACTCAAAAAAGCCCAAGCTTCCTTTGTTTATTGGGATATAATTGACCTACAACATTAGTTTCAAGTGTGCTACATAATGATTTGATATTTGTAAGCCCCAACTTCTAATTCCCAGAGGATCCAACCAATGGCCAAAGAAAGAGAACAAAATGGGAAACCCCCACAGCAAATGGGTCACCTGTAGGAAAGCCTGTCACCTCATCTCAATATTAGCTCATTTTTTTTATTCATGTTGTGTCTGCTCAGGTTCTTAGTGTCTCATGTTCAGTGATCACAAGGACAAAGCAAAACATCTTTGACAGTTTGCACAATAAAATGAGACTCAATGTATACCCCCTCCAGGAGCCACAGAAGAAAATGTCTGGTTCCCTCTGAGATTTGAAGGAGTGTCCTCACACTGTGCCAGCTCAGAGGAGTGAAAGGAGAATGAGTGCCTGTCTGAGTCATCCTGCATCTGAGCTGTGCCTTTCAAGGTGGACATCTGACCTTCATGTTTAGGTCCCAGCTGAGGAGTTCTGTGCCTGGAGTGTCCAGTAACTTCTCAATTTACACAGCCAAGAGCGATCCCAGGAGCAGAGGCTAATCCAGGCTGTGGTGAAAAGAAAGTAGCCTCACACAACTTCCTTCTTAGAAAGGAAAGCAACCTGGATTCTTGTGTATAAACTGGTTTTCAAATTACTCCACATAAATATTACATTTAAAGACAGCATGTTTCAAATTAGAAGGAGTCATTGGTGTCCCAAAGCAATGGTCATATTCCCCAGCCCTTAAAGTCTGCATAGAATGTGAGAACCCAACTGAAGGTCCAGGACCACAGTGAGGGGCCCACAGCACTGTGCGAACCAGCATCCTGCAGGCATTCCTCCTTAGTTCCCATATGTAAAATCACCAAATTTAAATTGACAGCGGCTGTTCAGGCTCTTAAAATGCTATGTGGGGGGAGCTTTGGGGCTCCTCTCGAGCCTGCTCCCCCAGCAGTCAGTCTGATGAGAAATGCGGTTGAAAGAAAAGACTGGAAAGCCAAATATCTGTCATACTCCTTCACACTCCAGTGTTGCCAGAAGGTCTATAAAAATGTCATTGTCTCTCAGCTGCTGGTGATTAGATTACCCTGTACATTGGCTGTTGGTAATAAAAAAAAAAGCAAATATCATTTTTGCACGGCTTTGGCCTTCCTCTGGCCTTTTTCAAACAATAATAGACTAAATATAAAGAGACAGAAGTCATTATTTGGCCCTTTAACTAGTGCCAAGGAAAATGAATAATTAAGGAAACATTATTTGAAAGAAATTTACACTGTTGCTTTTAAGTTAGAACTAAATAAGAACTCTAAAAATACACCATTTCCCATTTATCCTAACAAAGCATTCATACTCAGGCATAATATATTATGATTGCTACTGTTTAGATCTTACAAAAAAAATGCTTTTAGTTGCCATTATAGTATTATAGTCCCAAATCAAACAGATAAGGATGGTGGGGAAGTACAGGCAGTTCTGTTTTCAAGCTTCCTTTGCATCCAGTCGAGCAGCCAGTATTTGATTTTGTTTACCCAGAACCACTGTCAGCCTCAACCACTGCTCTCTGACTCCCCTTCCATATCCACCTCAATTGTCAGGATCCCAGGTAACTTTTCAAGCTCCATTTGTTCTTTAAAGTACCACTGAAAGGCATGCACAGGTGACCTTGCACAGGCATCAGCATCTGGCTGGGCAAGGCTGCTTCTGGACAACAGTCTCCTCTCTCTCTATGGCTCCATCTCATTTCCCCCTACTTGGGTCCTCAGCCTCCCTTAGGTGGGAGGATCCAATAGAGCTGACACCAGACCAATGCAACACCCTTCAAAGTCTCTTACCAAGTGCTGATCACAACCAGCTATGGGAAACATAGCAGGAAGTCCTGGGCCAGAAGGGACTTTGCTCAGCCTGAGGCAATGACAACAATAATTCTGAGGCTGCAGACCTGCCCTGTCCAGAGCTTTTGTGTAAGAACCAGAAATCAAAGCCTGCATGAGTCCAGGCTCATCAATGTGAGGCTATAATCAGAAAGACAAGCAAGGTCCCTGATGTTGACTCAGTGGACCACATGTATGAGGCTGGAGGCATCAGTCCCTGGGAATTATTTGACAGGCTTGGTCAGGTAGGTGGTCTGTGTCCTCTGTTCTCAAATATCCTAGCACCACCCTCCTAGCTGCTGTGGAGCCCTGCTCCTTTCCTCTATGTTATGGGCTGACCTATGTCCCCCAAAATTCATATGTATGTTGAAGTCCCAACCACCAGTATTTCAGAATGACTGTGTTTGGAGATGGGTGTCCTGAAAGGGGTGATTAAGTTAAAATGAGGACATCAGGGTGGAGCCCTAACCCAATATGCCTGGTGTCCTGATAAGTAGACAAGACATCAAGAGTACACGTGCACAGCAGGTTGACCATGTGAAGAGGCAGCAAGAAGGCATCATCTGCAAGCCAAGGAGAGAGTCCTCAGAAGACACCAGCCCTGCGATACTTTGATTTCAGACTTCTCGCTCTGGGAAATCTTCTCACTCTACAAATGTCAACTTTTTACTCCTCCTGGAAAATTCCTGTACTAGGTTCCTAGGGCTACCGTAATGAAGTGCCATATACTGGGTGGCTTAGAACAACAGAGATTTAATGTCTTGATTCTGGAGGCTGGGACTCAGAGGTCCAGCAGTTGGCAGAGCCAGTTCCTTCCCAGGCTGGGAGGGAGAATCTGTCACACCACCAGTCCCAGCTTCTGGGGATTTGCTGCCCATCTTTGCTGTCCCAGGATTGTAAAAGCATCACTCCACTCTCTGTCTTCCTCTTACTTGGCATTCTCCTGTGTGTTACATGTCTCCCTCTGTGTCCAAACTTCTCCTTTTAGATCTCCTATAGATGACCTCATTTTAATTTGATCATCTGCAAAGACCCTATTTCCAAATAAACCGACATTCATAGCTACTTGGGGTTAAGACTTTCACATCTTTTTGGAAGATACAATTCAATCCATAGTAGCTAAATGTAGAAATACACTTACTTCCAGAATGCCAATTCCAGATATTTATGAGTGAATATGGGAGAAACCAACTTTACCCTTGCTTCTAAACCTCACCAATCTACTCATTGATGTTTTTAGTTGTCTTAGAGGACAGAACTTTTCCAGGCCCAATTAGAATGAGGGCTTCAACCTCAGGTGCCTTCTGAAAATCCTTACCACAATACGCATGTCCAAGAGTGGAGTTTTCTCTGGCAGAAGGTATCATTTCCAGGTAAGTAGGTGCAGACAAACTAAAGAGCTGTTGCATAAGGAGCCCCCATGGTTGGGTACAGCTAAAGTAGGAAAATAAAGGGGAATTAAAGGACATTGGGAAGTACAGAGATTTCTGTGTTGATTCAGACCATGGCCTGTTTTCATCTGGGTGTCTGTTGTCCTCTCAACTTGGCATTTGCATCCAGATGAGACAAACATGCTTCCCAGAAGCCTTTAATGAAACTTATGTGGTCACATTAGGCTTGCTGCAGAAAATATGAGAGTTGAGCAGCAGTTTCTTCTGACAAGTACAAGACAGGAAGAGAAGAATAAAGACTGACAGTCTTTAAAAGCCACCTTGACTTGTTTGCCTTGCCTGGAGGTGATTAATTTCACAGGAAAGGCACATGGTTCGGAAATGATCTTCAGTGAGCTACATTCACTTGGGCTTATACAGAGTCAATCTGGGTGAGTAAGGTAGAAGGGAGGACTTGCATGAAGAGAAACCTAAAAAGCAGTTCCAATCTGCTTGTATTTGCTCTTTGAAAGCAAATGCAGCAGGAAATCCAAATCACTGATGCAAACTTCTGCAGTTAATTTGTTCCCAGGGGAAGATTTGGGGGCATTATCAGAGAAGCATATACATGAAAATCCCATTATTGAAAATATATTGTGTTTAACTCTAGACTATACATTGGGAAATTATCAGCAAATAGGAAGACATTTGAGAATAACAGGAAGTACTAGTTTCACAAAGCACAGTAACAAAGTACTACAAACTGGGTGGCCTAGAACAAGAGTTGCGCTCACAGTTCTGGAGACTAGGAGTTCAAGATCAAGGTGTAGGCAGAGTTGGTTCTTTCTGTTGGTTATGAGGAAGAATCTCTTCTATCCTATCTCCTAGCTTCTGGGGGTTTGCTGGCCATCTTTGTTGTTTCCTGGATTATAAAAACATCAATCTACTTTCTGTAAAGGGGTACTTTAGAACTTGTTTAAAACTCATATATAGCTCAAGTTCTGTGCTGAGGTGTGGGGCGTGTGTATGTGTGATAAACATACAATCAAAGTGATTTATGTGAATTGAAGCCTTGAGATGTGCCAGCCCAGAAAGTCATCCAACAATTCTGAAATGCCTTGTTTCAGGAGAATCCATTTTTACAACACCACTGAACTTTTGAAGTCTATACAATGTATGCTTATAGCATACATTACTGCTTTCCTAGAAAAGAGAGGTAAAATATCAACCAGGTAATGTATTTAGAAGGCACCTCAGGATAATTTTCCTCCCATCAAGGCCTTCTTAACAGTTTAGCAACTAAAGCTACCTGTCCAGGATTTCTCCTGCCATTGCTTCACTTCATGCATAGCCTGGACCACACCCTAATTCTCTGCTACCCCATTTACCAGGCATGCCTATGCTCCATAACTGGGCTGCTTACACACCCTGCCCCCCAACCCCTGCTTCCTCCTGCTTCATTCCCTGCTCCATTAGAGAATCTCAGTGCAGTGTGAGTACCTTGATCGCCCACATGATGCATGCTCTATTCTAGAAAGGTCCTGACTCCAGTCATTTCTTAGATACATCTCTTATTTTGCACAGATGGCAGTGAGGATCAGGCTGTCTTCCTTAAAGCTGCTGAATGCCCAGACCCACCCACATCTCCAGATAACCCTGACTCTGGCAAAACTAGAATCTTTGAGCTGTGTTGTCCCCTGTCTTTTGAATGAGTGACCTCTCTCATGTGTGTCATGCCTGCGTCCAGTTTGGCCAGAAAGAGTGCAACATTCTTCCACTGTTCTAAGGAACCTAGAGATATTCTTAAAATATTTCTATAACTCTGCATCATGTGACCACAGGAGGACCTAGAAGCCCACAGTCATTTACTTTCCTTGTCTTCTTCCTCTCCAGGCAGACCCCAGCCACTGTATCTGCTCATCCTAACATCCAGAAACATAGAGGGGGGAGAAACTTCTTTAGGAGCCATCATCATCATTCAACCAGTGTGGCCTTTACAAGGGGCCAAAAGTTGTCCTAGAGACCTACTACAAAGGTCAGGACTTGGTATAGGTAAAGACAGACAAAAAGGAAAGAAGTAATTAGACATCCTGTAGGAGGAATGGATAAGCTCTCCATGCTTCTTTCATCCCTACCACGTTGAGTCACACGCATTTTCTTGGGGTGATAGGTCATTACAGAGGTTTGCTCTCTGGCAGTTAACAAAGCCTTAGGGAAACATACATTTGTGGAAGAAATAGAAATATGCATTATACTTTCAAAACTCAATAAACATTGCATTTCCCTTAACATAAAGAAAGTTGAGAGAGAGGGAATGAACAGCAGCCTTGGTGTAGGAGAGTATTGTAGCTGTTAATTGACTAATTGACCTGCAATCATTGTCTGATAATCCATTCTCTCACTTCTCTAATTACAACAGTTTTAAACAGAAGCTCATTAATTCTGTATTAATATTGCTTTTCTAATAAAAAATAGATTAAGAATCACCTTCCTAATTGCCCTAGACTGACTCCTCCTTTCAGTTATAACAGTCTGCCTACTTAGTGGCCCTTCCTGGTTCCAAGAACTTTTAAGTGCCTCTCAGCAGCTTCCTTGTCTCAATAAAAGCATGTGATGCCCACAATACTGCAGCTGCTCACAATTAGTCCCCAACCAGGAGGCTGCTGGATGAGTGATTCAGCAACCTATCAAAGGGCCTGGCTAATCTTTATGCATAAACAACATATGTTACAGCGAAGTTAATTCAACATGTAACATCAAGAAATTAAACAGATTTTTTCATGGGGGTGAGGAGAGAAACTGCATAAGCACATACAGGAAGTGGGGAAGAACACAACACATCCAGCCCAGAGAGGGACCCCTGCCCTGCCTGAGAGGAATACAACCCCTCACAAGGGCAGCCAGGTCCCTGGGTTCAGACCAGCACTACCTCATGCCCCCAAATCCTGCTGTTTTGAAAGTTAATTTTTCTTTGAGAAAAAGGGAGTTTGTCACCAGACAAACTGAGGCCTAATCAGAGTCAAATAGGTTTTTGTTGTATTTTTTTTTAACTTACTTCAGGACTTCTCAGAACCTTTAGAATTATGAATGGGCACTATAAGCCTCCACAGGGCTGATGGCAGCATTTCTCAAAACTTTCTCAACCAAAGGTCTTTTGTGCACAGTTTAGGAAACAATGACTTAGATCATTAAACATTTTTCTTGGGAAATATATTGTCTGGGAAAGTGTATAATGCCCCCAACAATTCTGAGAACAGCTGCAGTAAAATACTTGGAGTTATCCAGTCTGGTAAGCAAATATAAACTAAGCACTTAGACTTCCTCATGGCTTCTTCAGGCCATTCCTTTCCATTACAAGGTTCATGAATATTAGTGTCAGGCTCTCTACAGCCTGGTTCTTCTGAGTGTGGTCCATGAACCTGAGTGTGGAGGTCACTGGGGGGTTGCCAGAAATGCAGCATTTCATGCCCCAGACCAGACCTTTGAATAAGAATCTGCCCTGGACAAGCCCCAGGTCATCTTCACACACACTGCAGCATGGGAAGCTGCACCCTCCACTGCACACTGGCTCCACCAGCAATTGTACATTTCCATTACCTGGAGAGAGGGGTCAGGAGCCATGCTTGATGTTTTGAAGCAGCCTCTTTGACACAGCTGTTTTGACCCTGAGGTTGATTAATCCTGAAAACAAATTATTTTTAATGTACGAAACAGACTTTTTCAGCTCACCTTGCCTATTAATCTTAGCCTGCCTTTGAAGCTTACACCATGCCTCAGACTCAGCTGGTCCTCCCAAGGTGATCGAATGAGGGACAAATAAAGATGAAGGAGGGAATCGGGTGTAGAAACTCAGTAAGAATTGTAAGCCATACAGTTTTTACACTCTGGTGAGACGATTTTTATGCAGTGGCCTGATCCACCATTCCCCAAATGGGCTGAACCAGAAGTGCCGCCACACTGGACTTCATGCATGAAACTGTTGGGAACTGCCCTGCCTAGTTTCAGAAGTTGTCATCCCCCATGACTAAAGCTAAGTAAAGGACCTTGGGACCATAAGCCACTTAGAAGACAAAACTTTTCTTCCTTGTAGGGGCACCACCTCTGCCCCCTTTCTCTTCACTCTGCTTGGACCTAGGCAGATGACTAGTTAGCCAATGATGGGTAAAATTCCTCAAAAGAGGGACAACCTAAGCCAGGCATGGTTGTGAAGGGGCCCTCAGGGAAGGGCTTGGGGGGCTTCAGAAAAAGGGGATGATGAACCCTCACCCCTCGGCTTTAACATAGCCTGAGTCCTCATTATGTCTGCAAGAAGTCTCCTAATCTCTTGGCTGCCTTACTTCCCCTGCCTGACTTAAGCCTGAAACAATGACTTAAACCTAAAACAATGCTGGAGGCAGGTGCAGCCCTGTGTTGGAAAGGGCAGGTTCCCTAGGGTGATCAGGCCTAAGAAAGAATGCATAAAATGCTATGAAACCTATTTTGCTAATACCCTCAATTTAAATTATAAGAATCCAAGCAGAAAGTGAGTTTGTTCCCCAAAGTTTTATGACACCTTAACTATCTGACCCTGACTCAGAATAAGCTCTCAGAGTTCTTTGAATATTATCTATTGTTTAATCATTTCTGCCTGACAATGATTGATGAGCTTTATGTATACACCCTGTATTCCTGTGCAAATTGAACCCAATAAAAGCCTGTCAAGGCAAGGGTTGAGGTGCTCTCCTCTGGAGAGAGTGGCCAAGATGCCCGAGGCACAGTCCCCTTGAGAGGGAAGCTGTGACATCCCTTTTCCTGCACAGGATTCAGTAGTCCATGTGAATTTGTCTTGTCTAATCCGTAATGCTATGGCCCCCAGGAGCCTAGATCCATGTCATGTAACCATCAAGAAGTTTTCTCTAAGCTTCACAAGTAGAAGAATCCAATCATGAGCAACAGTGTGTTTGTCCTGCTGCAGCAGGTATGAAGCATGTGGGTACTGCATGGTTAAGGGTACAGGATTGAGTTCATATTGGACTAGGTTGCAAAGCTCTTGTCTAGGCCTAAGAGTTCAGGCAATAGTCATGGAACAGTTGTCATCCATGTGAACAAACCAGAAAGCAAGCTAGCAACCTTAATCTCATGAACACTGGGCTCTGATGAACATGTCTGACAAGGTAGAGGGAAGCAGATGATCACAGGAGCCAAGAGCGCACATACAGTTAAACAATTAGATGGGGGGGAGGGGTTCCTCTTTAAAAAAAAAAAGAAAGAAAGAAAGACAAGGAACTGTGTTAATGGTACTGATAGAAACCAAAGCCCAAGTTTTGTCTTGGCCACTCTATCTGGATGATTAGAACATGGTGAGAGGGGAAAGATGGAAATGTGCAAAATATTACTGTTTGAAGTATAACCCTATAGATTTTCAAAGGTAGTTTTCCCAGAAGCCTAACTGGTTGGCACATTCTCAAACCCCTGTAGGTCATTGAAAGTCCTAGACTAAACCTGTAGCCTTGCCAAGGAGCTGCACACACTAATCCTCTCACCATTAGTAATAGACTTGGAACACTTCCTGTACGAAATGTGTGTGAAACATCTGAGTTAGAGAAGCATTCATGTGATGAGGAGGTTCCTTATTTCTCTGAAGGAAGAAATGCACTTAAGCCAAGAGGATGATAGTCAACCTATTCTTCTTACTTGCAAGACCCTGGTTTTCCATATCTCTGTGGTCCATAGTTGCCCTCAAAAGAAGAATTTTACTATATTATCTCTGCCCTGTGAATGTAACTACTCTCTAGGAATTACAGACACCTAGTGAACTGAAATGTCAGGATGTCCAGATTACAAAAGCAGCATTGTTTTCCAATAAACCAAGGGACAAGTGCTTTATAGAAGAGGTTTCTGGTGAGGCTGCCTCTGTGTGGGTATTTATTCAACTAATGTTTTATTAACATCCATAGAAGTAAAGAGGACAATCCTTGAACTCTGCCTTTTAATTTTTTTAGCATTCCTTCTTGTTAGGGGGTAACCTGAGTCATTGACTCCCCAGCCAGCAAGGTAGATTGTAGTCATTTATTTTCCTATCATTTGGGAAGTCACAGGATACAAATTCTCTAAAGTGGTTAGATTATGATGGATGCAGTTCTTAGGT